>NC_140588.1:252372877-252997877 GCF_964204655.1 Triturus cristatus
CCTTATTGACTGTCCAAAACCAATTACCTACATGGGGTCTGGTCGAAACTTCCCCCCCTACTCATTTGCTCCAGCAGGACTTTTCAGTGCAATTGGATGCCCCACTCTGATTAAAACCCCAGAAAGACCTAATACCCGCCAGCATCAGGTTAATTGCACGGGTGCTAGTCCTAAGAAGAAACAGGGTGCTATTCTTAAGAAGAAACAGCCATCCACAAATAAGGCGGCAGCTAAACCAGCCAAAGGCCATAGCAAAAATGTAATTCCACCAAGCACAAGGCCAAGCCCAAGCCCAAGCCCAAATGATGCTGAGGCACAAATGTCAGTTGTTGCACCGAAATCACCCCTGCACTTGGGAAGCTCTGGTGGTGGTACTCTGCCAGGCGCAGGTCTATCCAGGGAAGAATCACCGACATGGGAGGATTCCTTATGCATGAAAATCACCACACTCCTGAGTGCCACACTACGTCCACTAGAAGAGAGACTTGCTAATATTGAAAGACGACTATCTAACTTTGAACAAGTAACAGTGGGCACCCTAAATAGTCTGGCTAATAATGCATTGGCTCAGGGCAAATCGAACTTGTTGATCCTAGCTGGGGGGGCTGTGACGTACGACAATCCTGCCACCTCTGTGACACAACAAGTTGTTGCTAATCACACTCCATCTACGGGGGGCACACATATATTGTCTTATAAACTGGGAGTGGGACCCAGGGCTGCCCAGCATACAGTGTCCAGTAGAGCAGAAGGGTCACAGTTCAGCACTACCTCACACGAAGGGCGGGCCACTGCAGATACAGGTACAGATACAGGTATAAGCAAGAGACCTCGTATTGAGCCCACAGTGGAACTGCCACCAGAAGTAAGTCCCTATCTAATTGTTTTAACAGGGGTCCCAGAAATTAGTATGCCGAATGTTGAATCTTACATTTCTTTGAAAAACAAAGCCATACATTGGCTTAACGTGCATAGACCCCTTCCCCCACACATGACTACTGAAATATCTATGGTCCGAAGGGTGGGATGGGTAGGGCGCACACCCAAAACTTTAACTGGCGATTGTGCACTGGTCCATTTTAGGGATCCAAATATTTTAGACCACATATGTAAATGGAGCTCAGCTAGCACAGGCACAAAAATTGAAGTCAGGCCTCTTTCCTATTTCTATTCTAGCAATCAACTGAGTGACTCAGATGAAGCCTGGTCGCTCGTATCACACCGTCGAGTGGGGAGGGGAGGGGTGAACTGGCATGGCCACCACCCATCTGCCCAGAATCAGATCCCATGTTACAATAGGTTCAGCGTCCTGGACCAGGTCGATTGACTGTTTTTGGCTGGGCAGGATATGCAGGATGAGGTCCTGACTCATGATGAAGCTGCCGGGGATGGCCCGGCTGTGGTGGAGAGAGACCAGGCATGTGGGCCGCCAGGAGCTCAGAACCCCCTAATAGGTAGCATTAGGAGTGGTGTAATGCCTGTTTTGGGCAGGGAAGTCGATGATCACCTACCAGTATCATCCTTAGCTACCACCAGTCACGATAATCCCCTAGGGAGAGATGATATTTTGCCCGACAGTATATGTCCTAGTGTGGGGAACACAAAATGCATGTCTATATTGTCATGGAATGTAGCAGGCTTACCAAATAAATTAGCTTGTCTGGAGTGGGGAATTTTTGTGGACAATAGTGATATATGTGTATTCCAAGAAACCTGGGCCAGGGAGGACCAACACAGAATGGGCTTTGCGGCATTTAATATCGCCGCACGGTGGGGTGGAAAGGGACGCCCATCAGGGGGCCTTACAATCTGGGTTGGGCTATATCTGGGCTGCTCGGGTGAGATCATCCCGACTTACTCTGATGACATTCAGTGCGTTCTCTTGTCCTGGCCAACCCCCTACAAACTTGCCATCGTGAATGTCTACTCACGGCCCACAAGTGTGGCAAAGGAGTTCAAAACAATTGAAGAGTTGTCATCCTTCCTTGGTTCCCTTAGCAGGGATATACATTATTTGGTCGCAGGGGACCTAAACTGTCATTATGAGCCACTTCGTGGCTTAAATGAGGGAGTCCTGATGGGCGAGGACGAATACTGGGGAATTCCGCCATGCCAGTCCCCATATCCAAAGTCCTGGCCCCCACTGGCCATCCAGCTCACGACCCTAACTTTGAACAACTCTATTAGGGCCTGTAACGGTCGAACGCCATCTGATACGCCGTCAAAGTGTACCTTCAATAAGTGGGGACTCGAATCAAGACTAGATTACATTATGGTGGAGACATGCTTATGGTCGAAGGTTGTTGACTTCGAGGTAATGCCTAGGGTGGACAGCGATCATAATGCACTAAGCCTGAGGATAGAGTGCCCACGGCCTATAGAGAATGAAAAGGAATTTGGCCCGGACGTGGTCGAAGGGCTGACCATAACGAATAATAGACGTAGAGTCAAGTGGGAGAAACTGGTGGTATCACGAGATGCTCTGCCTAAATTATATAGCGCAATTTTACCCTATTTTACGAAGGTGGGCTCCCTAATCTCCCAGCCTCTGGCACTTGATTTTAATGATAACATGCAGTGCGTGCATCAGGACCTAGTAGCCTGTTTAGCGGAATTTTTTAACCCCCCTGGCTCTAATAGGAGGCGCAGGGTGCCTGTATCCACATGGTATAATGCCTCATGCAGGAAGGCAAAATCAGAGCTTATTGTGGCCCTTAAAGACGGGAGAGACAAACTAAAAATTCGCACCCTAAGATCACAATATAAAGAAACAATGAACCTCGCTAGGGAGGAGTGGGATCTGGAGAAATGGTCCAACCTTTCCTCCGGATTGGAAACGAGAGATGCACGCAGATTCTGGGCAATAGTTAGCACGGGGTCCGGAGAGCCTAGATCTGCAATAGAACCCAATATTGAGGCGGGGGTCTGGGAGCTCCATTTTAAGACCTTATATGCAGCAGCTACAGGTCTACAAAGTCCACTGGCACTTACACCTAGACTGGGGGTACAAAATGATCATGGGTGTACAGTGGAGGAGGTCTACATTGCCATAGGGAAGTTGGCCACGGGTAAGGCTCCCGGCCTAGATAGACTCCCCGGTGAATATTTAGGGATCAACCAGCGATCTGGGCCCCCTACCTATGTGCCCTTTTCAACGCAATTCTGCAAGGTATGGAGGTACCGGGTACTTGGTTGGGAGCAGAGATTGTCCCCATCTTCAAGAAGGGCTCTCCTCTGCTTCCAACCAACTACAGGCCCATTAGCCTCATTGACGTTCCCCAAAAAATCTTCTCCCGTCTAATCCTGGACCGCTTACAGGAGTGGATTGAGGCGTATGATATCCTCAGTCCTTATCAGGCCGGATTTAGGAGGAACACATCGACCATGGACCAGATATTCCGTCTTATAATGTTATTCTGGAAGACGGTAACACTAGAGGGTGGCAGCCTCTACATGGTCTTTGTGGACCTCCGGTCCGCGTTCGATCTAGTACCCAGGGCCAAACTGTGGGCGGTGCTCTTGGAAATGGGAGTTCCCAACGCAATACTGACGGTGCTGATTAAGTTGCATGCACAAAGCTACGCACAGGTCAGATGTGGGAGGGAGGGGGTGCTGTCGTCCCGGTTTCCAGTTTGCAGGAGGGTCAGGCAGGGGTGCGTTCTGGCACCAACCCTGTTCTGCCTCTATGTGAATGGCGTTATATCGCATCTGGACGTGGTTTCCAATAACGATGCACCCAGATTGCCAGGCAGGAGGGTGCCGGCGATAATGTTTGCCGATGACACCCTCCTGCTTCCCAAGTCCCCCACGGGGATCCAACGAGTGTTGGACGGCTTTACAGACTTTTGCCGATGCCGCGGACTGGAAATCAATGCTGATAAGACCAAATTTATGATTTTCAGCCCCCCGGCATCGACCCGCCCAACACCGACCCTGGGTTCCGTAAGACTGGAGAGGGTACAGACTTTCCAATATTTAGGGGTAACGATCAATGAAAATCTTTCCTGGGGCCCCCAACAGGCGAAATCACAACTTAAACTCTCCCAATTAGTGGGCGGCATCCTCAAAATGTCTAATACATCTACAATCAAGCCAGTGAGCCCCGCAATGGAGATTTACAAAGTGAAGGCGAGGGCATCGGCTCTTTATGGTGGGGAACTCTGGGGGTACACCTGTAGGCCCGAAATTCTTAACGTGGAGAACACGTTTATGAGGTAGCTACTTGCACTCCCCCAAAGCACACCCCTCCTTCCGCTGAGATTGGACTTAGGACTGAGTTTTATCCAGGATGAGCTAGCTCTGAAACCTCTTAGGTTTTGGCGCAGGCTATGGATAACTCCAGAACTGTCCAATTATAGGCTTGAATTAAAGGATGTGCTGAACCATGGTAGTGCAGCGAAAATCCCCTGGCTTGCATTTGTTAAAAAGGAACTGGGGAACATGGGACTATCGGACCTTTGGTGTTAGCCAGAACAGGCATGCAGGGGGGTTTCATGCAAAATGCTTGCGAAGTCCTTTATGGACTACAAACAAAATATATGGCTGCATGACTCCAAAGCTGGCCCTCTGACAACGACCTTTTTAACACTTAAACAGTCATATGCTTTTGAGGAGTTTTTGAATTTTATTTACCCAGTTGGAGCTAGGAAGTTATATATCCATTGGAGATTCGCAACACTACCACTAAGGACATTCACAAGTAAGTGGTCTACACCAACGAGCAATTCTTGCCCTGGATGCGGTGCGATTAAGGAAGATGAACTACACATGCTCTTTTTTTGCCCTGCTTACAGTAAAGCCAGAAAGTACTGGTTGGTACCCTTGTGCAAGAACATGGGCTTTGATAAATGAGAGTCCTTAAAACTGACACCTCACCGCACATAGTTTTCGCACTCTCAAAGTTCCTGCTAGCTATGTGGTCCAAGAGATGTTCTCTCATTACAGCGGCATCCAGGGGTGATTGTATATCATGATTGCATACCCTGCTTGATAATCTGATTTCATGAAATGTTTATTTATCTCCTGTGGTTTTATATATGTTTTAACTGTTTTAACTGTAATCTTTTATGACTGAAAAAATGTCGAAATAAAGATCAAATGATGATGATGACATAATTGATACTATGTAAAAACATCATAGCAAAAAGTATGACATCTTAACTGAGATCATTTTTTAGAACACTGTGCATTGTTGAGTGGTTGTGGTTAATGTAGTGTCGCTAGCGAGTTGTCAACACTGTGTTCGGAGTTGCACGAGTTCTAATAATTTGAAGGTGCTGTGTAAATTATACATTTAAGGTAAAATATAACTTTAGAATTTGTATTATTTGTGCAGTTTAAGTGTGGTCTGCATAGAAAGAATATATAATACATTTCTAACTTTAACTACATTTCAACTTTTGTTTTTATATTGAATTTCAGTTATTTTTATTTTTCAATAAAAATATGTTTCAAACCTAGAGTGTAGTGTCTTCAAGTGGAGCATTTTTAAGTGGAGTGTTATAGAGTACAGTGGAGGACAGTTTCATACAGTGTAGTGTCATACAGAGGAGTGTTCTAGAGACTAGTAAAGTGGAGTGTAATACAGTGGTGTGGCATGCAGTAGAATGACGTAAAGTGGAGTGGCGTACAGTGGACTAACATAGAGTGGAGTAGGGTAGAGTGGAGTGGACTAAAGCTGAATGGAGTCGAGTCGAGTAGAGTAGAATGTGGTAGAGTGTAGTGGCATAGAGATGATTTGGATGTCACTTCTTGATTGTCTTGTATAAAGGGCAATTCATTTTGGAAACCTTCCTTTCTGCTTGAAAAGTTTCTGTTGCTTTAATTTGTGTATGTATTTAAATATATTAATTCTTGTTTGGGTATAATCAAACCTTTGAGTTGGGGATACGGTCAGGCCTAATTTGAGGACAGATTCTTCGTTTTTAGTCACTAATTGCATGGTTCAATTGATAATGGTAAGATTCTCTGAGCCTACTTTCTCTTTCCTCCCCTTTTGCTTCTTGTTATTCTTTCTGAGATATTGCTTCCGGTGCTTGCTTGATCCCTGTCTTGTTTTCCAATTCCTTTTGTGTCTGGTGGTCTGTTGCGTTGTGCTGTTTATTGCCATATTTGTCTTATTAGTCAATATCTGTGGTAAAAAGGACCTTGTGTTTGGTTTGGATTCAATACACCTGACTCTTCTACTCCTGAGAAATCTCTATCAGTGCCCGTCTCTGGTTCTGAGGTATCTTTGTTCACAAAAGTTACTAAATATTTGACTTTCAGAAGTTCCCTTCTGGGAGCAACAAACTTTTTCACAAATGCTAGTATGCACCCTAGTTGATAGTCCCTCATGTCTCTTGAAAATTTGCTTTGTTTACTTTGGTTAATAGCGTCCTCAAATGTAGTGAGTCTCGTTTTCATTACCCGTCTTAATTCTTCTTGCCTGCTAGTGTTTTCGTCCTTTGTTTACTTTGGTTAATAGCGTCCTCAAATGTAGTGAGTCTCGTTTTCATTACCCTTCTTAATTCTTCTTGCCTGCTAGTGTTTTTGTCCATGGCTATATCGTCCTCAAGGGTCTGAATCTCTTTCAGCAGATTTTCCCTTTTGCTCCATGCAAAACCAGAATTTGTAGCACCCCCTTGGAGCATGCTGCTGCATGTTCTGCCCACTCTTGAAGAAGTAAAGGGTCCGGATTTTTATATGAGGGCTTCATATAAATCCTCAACCCACGTGGGACCCTGTTTATATCTAAAAAGTTCTGAAGGGAGGGGCTTCTCACCATTGACGGATTTCTCTCTCATGCAGTCTCTACAGGCTTTTGAATTTGTCACTTAGGCTATCTTTAAGTTTGCAACTGAAGGCTGCTGCATCTGTCTGCCTTGCTGAACATGGCGTTGTGATTATAATTGCAAATTTCTGCATACCCCTTGCTCCTACAACTTTATTACAGCAGCACAATTACCGTGATTTGCACTTACCTGTGAACAACAGTCCTGTACTCGTGCTCAACTAGCAGGCCCTCCCACGGAAATCCTTCAGCGGCGGTTCTGGTGACATTACTTCAATCCACAGCTCTGTTCACCAATTAGCGCTGGCGCTCTTGGGTGGGTTCTCTGGTCTAGTGAGGGTGAGTTCATGTCAAAAATGTGTTCAGTCGTCCAAGGAAGGACCAGCACCTATGGAGTATGAAACGGTTCTTTACTCAAAGAACACAACAAGCCAGGTGCATTTCAGCTATGCGCCTTGGCCAATGTTGGCATGATCAACACGAGGTACGTCATTATAAAACATGTGTGAAATTGAATTGGCTTTTCTCTCAAACCAATTAAAAATTGAATATACAAAGTTTCATACATCACTAATGATTCTGGTGGCGGCTATCTTAATGCTATTAAATCTCCATATCATTTATATAATACAGCATTGAATACATCGTGTATATATCCATAAGTGCTACTGGTGTCGAATTAGAATTCATCTCATGTTTGGCATGTGCTCATATTTAAACAGACAAAGAGAAATTATAAAAGAAATTAAATGACAAAATTATTTTTTGTGTTCATATTGAGTTTTGGCAACCATCTTAATATTCTGTTGTATCACCTTAAATTAGTGATTTTAGCCCTGTATTGTTTGTGTAGTTTACGTTTGGTTTGTATAGAAAGAATAAATAACGTTTTCTCAACTATAGCTACATTTAAACCTTTGTTTTTTTCATTGAATGTCAATGATTTCAAGTTTTTTTAATAAGAATGTGTATCAAATCGTAGAGTGTAATGTCATCGAGTGGAGTGTTGTTAAATGGAGTGTTATAGAGGACAGTGTTGTACAGTGTAGTGTCATACAGTGGAGTGTTTTAGAGAGTAGTAGAGCGGAGTGGCTTACAGTGAGTGGTATATAGTGGAAAGGCATGCAGTGAAATAACACAGAGTGGCGTTGAGTGGAGTGGTGTTAAGTTTTTCAAAGTGGAGAAGCGTAGAGTGGAATATTGTAGAATGGAGTGGCATACAGTGGAGTGGTGTACAGTGAAATATTGTACAGTGCATTGGTGCAGAATGGTGTACTGTGGATGTATGTACAGTGCAACAGCGTAGAGTGGAGTGGCATAGAGTGGAGTTGCATAAAGTGAAGTGTTGTACGGTAGACTGGCATAAAGTGGAGTAGAAAAGAACAGTTAGAGTGGAGTAATATAGAGTGGCCTAGAGTGACGTGGCATAGAGTGGATTATCATAGATTGGAGTGCCGTAGAGTGAAGTGTCATGGAATGGAATAACACAGAGTGCAGTGGAATAGAGTCACGTGGTGTAGAGTGGAATAGTGTATATTAGATTAACGTAGAGTGGAGTTGCATAAAGTTGACTGGCTTAGAGTGAAGTGGCATAGAGTAGAATAATGTAGAATAAAGTGGCATTGAGTGGAGTGGTTTAAAGTGGAATTGTGTAGAGTGGAGTGGCATACAGTGGCAAAGAGTTGAGATGAGTTGCATAGATTGAAGTGGTGTAAAATCCAATAGCATAGAGTAGAGGGGAGTAGAGAAGTGTCAGAAATGGGGTCTCTCACGGGCAGTGGCCTGCACCCTGTCCAAGTTGGGACCATCACTCTAGTCAGGGAAAGGGGGTTCACACAGCTAAAATAACCCCTGCTCACCCCCATGGTTGCTTTGCATGAGCAGTCAGACTCATTTCAGAGGCAATGTGTAAAGTATTTGTATACACACACACACCAACACTATAAAGAATGTAGACGTTACAACGCAAACATTTACAATGCATGCCTTTACAATACAGTTTTTACATCGCAACATCCATTACAACGCATTATTTTACATCGCATGCCATTACAACGCATTGTTAGAAGCTACATTTACAACGCATTCCATTACATCGCATCATACCATTACAACGCATACCATTACATTGCATTTTAGGTAAGTGTTGGATAGTGTAGGGGTAACAATTACTATTCTAACTCCAGTGTGTGCAACAGTAGGGTAAGTGTTGGATAATGTAGGGCTAAAAATTACTATTCTAACTTCAGTGAGTGTAACAGTAGGGTAAGTGTTGGATAATGTAGGGGTATCATTTACTATTCTAACTCACTTGAGTGCAACAGTAGTGTAATTGTTGGATAGTGTAGGGGTAAAATGCGTTGTAATGGTATGCGTTGTAATGACATGCGATGTAATGCCTGCGTTGTAGTGACATGCGTTGTAATGACTGCATTATAAAAGTAATGCGATGTAATGACTGCGTTGTAAAGGTTGTTTCCCTACTACAAATAGAGTCCACACCAGTTTGGAGAAATAGCCAATATTTATTTGAATAAAACAAGACCGAAATGATAGAAAATCTAACATATACAAGTCAAAATATCGCCTTCGAAAGATTAGGCAAGTTTATACCATAGAAATCAATGGCTGGTTTTTTTTTGCACAAAGTACCTTAGATGCATCAAAAAATGAAAGACGGCGCATGGCAAAGGGGAGCTGAGGTGCCGGAAAAGCAAAGCGATGAATAGGTTCCTTACTACACAGGGGAGGTGATGAGTTGGTTCTTTACTGGCAGGGAGGTGGTGCCTCAGTTCCTTACTAGCAGGCGAGCTGATGTGTCAGTTTCTGGAGACACGGCCTCGGTTTCTCACCGTGCTGCAGTGTCAATGAAGAATCAGCATCCAGGGATGTGGCATCAGAAATACAGACAAGCAGACACTGCATTGATTCTACAGCCGTGAAGCAGGCGATGTGTCGATCCCTTAGCAGTGAAGCAGGAGCTGCATCGGAGTCGAAACCTGTGTCAAGGACGTCGGTGGCCAAGAGCTCGAGACTCACACTGTGGTGATTCTTCTGACACACTGCAACAGTGGGCTGGGGCATTCTGTGAAAGCTGCGGTCGATGCTTAAAACGGAACCATGCTTTGGGGCAGGCAGCAGCAATGTGTCGATCTTTTGTGGTGATGCATTGATAAAACAGGCACTGAGAGTCGATGCATGGATTTTCTCCTTAAGCTCACCAGGTTACACTTCCAAGGGCCAGGAATTGTATTTGGCACCACTTAGCAAGTCAGGACTCTCAGCACAGGAGCCAGGGTACTGGCAGGTGAAGTCATTGATGGCCCTAAGACTTCTTAACAGGAGGCAAGCTCAACTTAAGCCTTTGGAGTACCTTGGAAGCAGGATACAGAAAGCAAAGTTCAGTACTGTCATTCCCAGGACAGAAGGATCACGCAGCAGGCCAGTCCAACAACAGCCAGAGTGGCAGTCCCTACAGCATCCAGCTGTTTTTCCGGTCAGAATGTCCTCAGTCCTGAAGTGTTGTGCCTTTGAAGTAGGCACATTTCAAAGGAGAGTCTTAGTAGTGCACAATACCCTGTCTTTTCCTGACCTGGCTCCAGACACACTACAGGGGGTGGACAGGCACAGCCCCATTCAGATGTCAGTGGCAACTCCTCCCACCACTCTAGTTCATAAAAGGCCCATCAGCCTGGTGATGGGCAATCAGGATATGCAAGGCACACATCAGCTGTGTGATGGTCTAGAGTGAATGCGCAAGAGCCTGTGAGCCAACTCAGACATGTATTTTACAGACAGGCAGAGGAACAGAATGGTTAAGCAAGAAAATGCCCTCTTTCGAAAAGTGCCATTTTCAAACACACAATTTAAAAACCAGCTTCACCAAAAGATGTATTTTTAAATCGTGAGTTTAGATACCCCAATTTCCAAATCTCTATCAGGTCCCAATGGGAGGTTACACTTAAACTATATTTCAAGGCAATCCCAATGTTACTCTGTGGAAGAGATAGTTCTTTCAATAGTTAAAAATGAAATCAGCAGTTTTTCACTATTAGTACATGTAACGTACACCAGTATATGTTCTACCTTTTAAATACATGGCACCGTGCCCATGGGGCTGCCGTAGGGCTACCTTAGGGGTGACTTACAGTATAGTAAAGGAGAAGGTCTGGGCCTGGCAAGTGGGTGCACTTGCCAGGTCGAAATGGCATTTTAAAACCATACACACAGACAATGCAGTGGCAGGTCTGCGACATAATTGCAGGGCTACTCATGTGGGTGGTATAGTCAGTGCTGCAGGCTCACTAGTAGCATATAATTTACTGGTCCTGGGCACCCCTGGTGCACTTTACTAGGGACTACTATTGAATCAAATATGCCAATCAGGGATAAACCAATCACTGATACAATTTAGAAAGAGAGCATATGCACTATAGGTCTGGCTAGCAGTGGTAAAGCCAACAAAAACAGGTCAGAAAAAATAGGAGGTAGAAGGAAAAACATTTGGGGATAACCCTGCAAAAGGGCCAGGTCCAACACTACCCCCTTCCAGCCTAAAGCCAGGGTAGACTAATCAATACCTTGACGGGCTTCCCTGCTTAGGGCAATAGAATATGGACCCTGTACCAGAACAGCAGGGTCACGCTCAAGTTCTATGCTTTTCTGAACCCAGTTGGAACCCTTTGTTCATACTTTGAGGGCCCACTAAGCTAACCCATGGGGAATCCTTCTGCTCACCTCTGGATCTCATCTGTGCAGCACCTAACCTTGCTTTGCTCACAGAGGTATCCCAGTAGGTAGATAGTATCACCATGGCCAACACAGTGGTGTTGCCCATTCCAGCCCGGGGCGTGACTTCTGTCCCCAACCCAAGGGCAACTCTATCCATGAGGACAGCAACAAACAGTGGCCACTGACAGTTGTCAGTGACAACAGTAAGGTCTCAGGTTGTCAAGGGATCTCTAACCTCTGTGGTTTCTCAGAGTTGGAGGTGGTAGTCCCAGGCTATTGCACCATTTGTCCACTATCCCTTCTACCACTTCAGGCACAGTATCCTGAGACTGGTCCTCCAGCCCAGGGTCTGTACCCTTAGGTTGGACTGAAGACAAGGTGGGTTCTCCCTCACCCTATCTCCCTCTACTGGGGCGCCATACCCTCCTTGTGGGTAGTGATACCCCAAGAATCCCGAACTG
Organism: Triturus cristatus; assembly: GCF_964204655.1. Classification (NCBI taxonomy): domain Eukaryota; kingdom Metazoa; phylum Chordata; class Amphibia; order Caudata; family Salamandridae; genus Triturus; species Triturus cristatus. The sequence continues at coordinate 252,384,842 of NC_140588.1, forward strand.
TCAGGGTGCTTGTTGCAACTGTCCTGCACAATTCTCCCACCAGTCAATGTTAGAAATGGGGTCTCTAGTTGGAAGTGGTTTGCAGCCTATCCAAGTACGGACGCTCACTCTAGTCAGAGTAAGGGAGTCACAAAGCTAAGATAAGCCCTCTTCACACCCTAATAGCTTTGCACGAGCAGTCAGGTCATCTCAGAGGTAATGTGTAAGGTATTTGTACACACACAGTAACTCAGTAAAAACACTATAAAAGGAGTCCACACCAGATTAGAAAAATAGCCAATATTGAACTGAATAAAACATGCCCAAAATGACAAAAAGCCAACATACACAGGTCTAAATATCACTTTCAAAAGATTAAACAAATGTAGTCCAAAGAAATCGATGGATGCGTTCATTTTAGCACAAGGCACCTTAGATGCGTCAACAATCAAAGACAAGGTAAGAGGCAGGGATGGTGAGGTGCCATAAAAGCAGAGTGATGCGTCGGTTCCTTACTGGCTGTGGAGGTGATATTTTTGTTTCTTACTGCTGTACAGGGGAAGTGCTGTATTTTTCCTTACTGCCAGGGGAGGTGATGCATCAGTTCCTTACTGGCAGAGGAGGTGATGTGTCAGTTCTGGACAAGCAGCCTCATTTCCATACTGCGGTGCAGTGTCAATAAATAGTCGGTGCCCAGGTACAATCCATCAAAAATCAAGAAGTGCTGCATTAATGTGACAGTGGCAATGCAGGTGCTGTATCAATTCTATAGCCACAAAGCAGATGCTGCATCAATTCCTCAGCCCTGAAGCAAGTGCTGCGTTAGAGTCGGAGCTTGTGTCATGGACATCAGCTGCACGGAGCTCGAGACTCACACTTCGTTGATTCTTCTGATGCACTGTGATGGTGAGCTGGGGCCTGCGGTGAAAGCCGTGGTTCATGCATCAAACCATGCTTTTGCAGCGATGTGTCATTAAAACAGGCACTGAGAGTCAATGCTTGGATTTTCTCTTTAAAATCACCAGGTTCCAATTCCAAGGGCCCAGGAACTGGATTTGGCACCACTTGGCAAGTAAGGACAATCAGCACAATAACCCGGGCAATGGCAGGTGTAGTCTTTGGTGACCCAGAGGATTCTTAACAAGAGACAGGCTAAACTCAAGCCCTTGGAGAACCTTGGAAGAAGGATATAGAAAGCAAACTCCAGTCCTTTCATTCCTAGGATAGAAGCAAAAACAACAGCAGGCATGCACAACAAAGCAGCAGGCAGAGTGGCAGTTCCTCCTACAGCATTTAGCTCTTCTTCCTGGCAGAATCTCCTCAATAAAGAAATGTTCTGATTTTGGGGTGTCAGAGGTCCAATACTTATACCCCTTTCTACCTTTGAAACAGGCAAACTTCAACGAAAAGTCTTTGTAGTGCACAAGACCCTGCATTTCTCAACCTGGCTACAGACACACTAAGGGGTAGATTCCGATCTGGGTCGGACAGCTCTCCGAGAGCTGTCTGTAGCCTTACCGTGCGACCGACACGTACCCGTAGCCGGTCCGTCCTGTAGATGAAGTACGATGCGCATAACTGCCAAAAACACGACCGATACGTAGGCTGTAGCCTTACCGTGCGACCGACACGTACCCGTAGCCGGTCCGTCCTGTAGATGAAGTACGATGCGCATAACTGCCAAAAACACGACCGATACGTAGGCTGTGAGTCAAACTTCATTCTCCGTCTGAGTCGTAACCCCGAACGCCGAACCGAGTCGCCCAGAAGCAGTATCCATAGCAGTTTCGCCCTGACAAGTACGATGCATACTTCCTACGCGCCGGACGGGTCGCCACGTACAGCATGTCACAGCATCCGGGAAACAAGCATATCAGCTACGATTCGCGCCACAACTCAATCCACGGCTATGAGATGGACCAGCTTGCAACGGGTACGAGATGGAGCAACAAGCAGCGTGTACGACACGAACACATCACGAATCCCATCGCGCAGGTCATACCAGTACTCTACATCTATGACCGGATCAGGAACCGACGCCGACGGCGCAGACGGTAAGTCAGACACCTACCACACAAACAAACGACACGTACCCGCAAAATGGCACACACACACAGGGGATCCATATCCTGGCCACTAACAACAGGCCACCATAGGGGTTGAATGGCCAGCACCACTACCACCCCCACCAATAGGGCTCATGTTGTCCTTCACTACTGCCACCCCCATCCATAGGGGACCTGTTGCCCATCACCCCTGCCACCCCCACTCATAGGGCTTATGTTGCCCATCACCCCTGCCACCCCCACTCATAGGGGACCTGTTGCCCAGCACTACTGCCACCCAACCCCCTAGGGGACCTGTTGCCCATCACTACTGCCACCCCCACCCCTAGGGCTTATGTTGCCCATCACCCCTGCCACCCCCACTCATAGGGGACCTGTTGCCCATCACCCCTGCCACCCCCACTCATAGGGGACCTGTTGCCCAGCACTACTGCCACCCCCACCCCTAGGGCTTATGTTGCCCATCACCCCTGCCATCCCACTCATAGGGGATCTGTTGCTCAGCACTACTGCCACCCCCACTCCTAGGGCTTATGTTGTCCATCACCCCTGCCACCCCCACTCATAGGGGACCTGTTGCCCAGCACTACTGCCACCCCCACCCATAGGATGGGTGATGCGCCACACATCCATGACACATCCATCACACTCCAACATTATGTATGTCAGCAAAATACATCCCCCCTAACATCATGACAACAGTGTGTAGTCAGTGACAAATGCCCACAACAGTGATTATGACTTCGAACATACAATGTAACTAACAGTACATGTGTGACCAACGAATGAGTGTGGCCTACACAAGGCAAGCATCACAATAGCACTGTAAAACTAACACCCCCTCACTGTGTAGAACAAAAGTTAAGTGTGGGGTCCAAACTGCAGCAGATGTTGAGCATTGTGGTGATGGAGTCTAAACCCGCCCTCATCACAGTGACCAAAAGGTAAGTGTCATCATGGTTAAGCTGCAAATAACAAACAGCATGTATGATCCCTGCTCGCAAGACATTAAACACTTCTGGGGCAAACTAGTGGTTGTGTCCCATACCCACAGAGATGTGGTGAGGCTAACAGTGCTGTGAAAACAAAACATACTCGTGGCCATGTGCAGACAAGCACCACACATGGGGACTGACAATGCATACAGTGCACAATGACACAAGATCAGAAGTGACCATCACAAAGCATACACACATCTTGAAAATAGACACACCATTCAAAACAACCTGTGTAGACTGTAGGTGTCAGTTCACAAACTCCCATTCCATGCCAGCAATGGCACCTAACAACCAGGACGAATGTGCACAATGATGTGATATGACTCACAGGGACTGCAGGGAAAATCACAGAAACAGCATCCAGACAATGGCCCACAACAGCAATAACAATGCACTGATGCAAATGCACAAACACAAACAGGCAACCTCACACTGCACATCTGACACAACATGTGTGTGTGTGTCTCAGTATCCCCAGGCAAATGCACAACACAAGAGCGGGGCTGAACCACAGTGACACAGATGTGGACACAGTGCCATACAAAAGTAAACCATCATTGGGACACCCTTAGTGGGCAATCAGGCATTGTGAGATGAGAGGGAGCACAACAGACACATGTGACACAAGCTGGAATGAACACCAACTGGTCACAACAGCCTGGATATGTGAGTCTGCCCTAAGTCATCTGCACATACTCAACACATATGTACAGCAAGTTGCACAGAGGACCCAGTTGCTCCTATACCAATGATGCCCACACCTGTAGGTCCAGTGGAGATGCGCCCAAAGTCAGGGAAATAGACAAATTGGACAATGGGAAGCACATCATATGTGCATGGGTGCAAGCCACAGATGTGACCTTGCAAATTAAATGTTCACAGAGATGCTATCAAATTGTTAATCATGACACACCCAGTTTGCTGCAAAGGATGACATGGATACCCAGCAGAATAGGATACATATCTCATGGACCACATGGAGTACCTCACATCAACACCTCAGTATTCAACATTGGAAACCAAGCATTACAGGTGCAAGGGCATGCTAAACATAATCAACCTAATGTACAGCTAAATCAAGTTCACAAGGATAAAGAAAAAAGCTTTATTCAGCAGATGAAAATTGAAACGTCCGTTCAAACAAAAGGCCAATGGCCAGTCCATCATCAAATGCCAAGGAGTGAACTTGAGTGACAACTGTCACACGTTGCTTGCCTGCACTGCTAAGGACAGGGGACATCCCCTCGGAGGGGCATACATGGGGGCAGGCCAGGCACTGCAGGGACAGGATCAGGGCGCAGCAGAAGGAGACAGTGAAGGGGTGGTGGATGCAGAAGAGTCACTTGCAACTGCAGTGGAGCTGACTGAAGTGGTGGGTGCAGTCACAACTGTGGGGCACAAGTCAGATGGGGTGGGTGCTGGCACAACTGCAGTGAGCAGGTCAGATGGAGTGGATTGGGTCCCCACTGCAGTGCCCATGTCCATGTGAGCAGAATGGGGTGCAGGTGAGGTCAGCAGGACAGAGGGGGGGACACGGTCCCCACATCAGTGGTACTAACCATCTGACCGGGTGTGGAGAAGCAAGTGGTGGGGGGGAGGGCCTCAGCATTTTGGGGATGGTGTATCTGTGGGTGAGGAAACCCGGGGAAGGGTGTGGCGGGGGACCCTCTGGAGTGGTGGCCTGGGGGATGGACGATGGAGACTTTGCCTTGGAACTGCGTGGCGGTGGTGGGGTCTTGCTCTTCTGGCTCCGGGGGGACTTGTGGGTGGGGCTCTCATTCTGACTGCACCTAGGGGAGGGTGTCCGGGTGTGAGGGGCACACTCCCCTCTGTGTGTGGGGACTTTCTCTTCCCCTTATAATCTGGATCTGCTGGGTCGGTGGGGAAGAGGCCAAGGTCACAGAGGAAGAGCTTCTGGGGAGATGGGGTTGCAGGTGAGGCAAGGGAAGGGGGCTGGAAGGGAGAGGTTTTGGAGGACTGCGGAGTGGTTGTGGATGACTGTGTGTGTGTCTGCAAACCAGCCCCTGTGAGTGTGGTATCAGTCCCCTGCGCTTGCTTGTGTGCACGTCTAGCCCTTGGTTTGGGTGTTTGTGTGCTGCCCGTGTCTGTGGCTTTGTGAGAATGTGCAGGTGTGTGTGTGCTTGGGATAGGTAGGCTGCTGGGAATTGTGGGTGGTGCAGGGGTAGGAGGGGTGCGGGACCGTTAGAGGAGGGACACTGCTGCCATCCGGGAGGAGGCCACGGACTGATTGGTCCTCTGTAGGGCAGACATGCCCGATGAAATGCCCTCCATGAACGACACCTGTTGCGTCAACAGAGTGGTGTTGTGCATGGAGGACACTCAGCATCGATGTCTGCCCTACATGGATCTGTCTAAGTAAGTCCACAGACTCCTCACTCAGGGCAGCAGGGGACACAGGGGCAGGAGGTGTGGTGCCTGGCACAAAGGAGACATGCTCCCGAATACGGGAGCTTCCACGGACCTCTGGGATGGGAGCCGATGGGAGGGTGGTGATAGTGGTGGTGGGGGCGGTGGCGGGGACAGCCTCACTAGCTGGGGTTTGGTGCTGACAACTCCTCGGTGTGGCTCCACTTGCCCTCCGTGCCACTGGGTCCCCCCGACTCCTCTCCTTCTGTCCCTGTCAGGCTCTGTGGCTCCTCCTGGTCCGTGGATGTATCCGGATAGGAATAGGAAGAAAGAGAACAACATCAGTCACCTGCACTGACTGCACACACCACAGTGAGTACATCACATCACAGGGCAAGCCCTGGCATCATCTGCTGAACACTGCTCAAAGTGCCAACACTGTTTAGAATAAGCCAATTGTCATTCTCAACATCAACCATGGCACATATATCCCTCCATGTTGGATGCTAATACCCCAATGTCCCGACATGCACCACCCACACATCAGTTGGACATGCAAGTGAACATGTAGGAGTATGTCACTATACACACAGCACATCTCTTGCCACTGACTCAGTGCAGGTGTCCGGATGAAGGGATGGGCAGAGACTCATTTCACATGCTTGTGATGCATACCAGCAAGACACACTGTGATGTTCTCATGTCCTGATAGTCAATGCCACAATGGGGTGCATGGTGCACACTTGAACACAATGCAGGATCACTCATAGCAAATTAAATGCCATGGCACTGGCATGCCTGGAAAGTCAGTCAATTCTGTCTCCTGTCACAGGGGCAGGGCATCCAGACAACAACAGTATGCACTGTGTCACAATCATAGCTCAGGGGTAAAGCAAACTCTGCAGCTGACAAGTACACTTGCCCATCCCCTGCAAACAACATATCCAGGACCCAGAAGACCCCACATCATGCAAATCAGACATATGAGTCTCTGCAAACACAACTCCATGCACATTAGCACATCACAGTCTTCCGTGCATGTAACCCAGCTGCCTGAAGTACACAGCTGCATACACCATTGTGCGCTGTCAGAGGATCACACACCTATATGTCACACAGGTCTTGTCTCACACAGTCACATCTCAGATATCCTGCTGACCCTCGAAATCATGGACACCCCAGTTGTACGTAACAGGAAGCCACACCATAATGACACAGAGGCAGACACCTGAAGGCACATGTCACTAAGCACAACCTGTAAATTGATACACAGGAGTGGGATTACAGAGTGTTTCTAAATGCCCTTGAGGAGGCATGACTGCCCAGGTCTACGTGAAACAGTGTTTGGCCCTGGACAGTAATCAGGTGGCTAAGCAAGTGTGACATACTTGATATACATACTCCTGAGGCCCACAAATTGGAGTCCCCTGCTGCATGGTTTTGTTTGAAATACCCCAGCCACATGTGGCAAGTCAGACCAGCAATTGGAGCACATATCAAGGGCAAACAGAGATCACATGTCAGGTAACAGGCATTGGGCAAACAATTGAACCACCCATGAAACACAGAACAGAGTCACGGGGACAGATGCTGTTCGGTAGCTGAAGCATAGCTGACTGCAGGGACACAGTGCCCTAGTGACACAAGCAACAGACTGTAGGGGCCACACCTGTGGAACAGATGAGGAGGGTGCATCACACAATTGAAGGACCTGAGTATTGGACCACAAGACCTATGTAATGTGGAAGTGTGACCAGGCCAAAAGACTGCAATTCTCATGTCAGACATAGTACACAGATTAGGCATGGACTTACCCCCTTCTTGCTGCTGTCTGGCCTTCAGCTGCCTATCCAGGTCTGGGAAGACCCCCGCCAGGATCCGGAGCATGTGGGGGGTCAGGGTCCGGTGTCCGCCCCTCCTGGGTGGAGGTGACAGCTTCGGCTGGACTCTAGCTATTCTCCGGGTCCAGCCCCGAAGGTCCTGCCACCTCTTCTGGCAGTTGCGGATCCGGCGCTTGTAGACCCCCACCGAACGAACTGCACGGGCTATGGTCAGCCATATCTCCTGCTTCTGGTGGGCATCAACCTGTGAGGATGACAAAGTTAAAAGTACATTAACACACATGCCTCGTATTTGTGCTGCATGCATTTGGATATACATGTCATAATCACAAAGGGAAATGAGGTACACAGGTAGTGCAACCATGGGGAAGGAGAAATGACCTGCATGTCTGACATGTTAACAATGCCTGGGAAGTTTAAGCTTACACTAATGCACTTGAGCAGCAGAACACCTGTTCATTACATGTCCCCACACATTTTGGGGGATGAAAGTAGTCAGTGAGTATGCTTGCCACTCGTGTACACACTGCTAGTACTGCTAGTCAGACAACATGCACAATTAGGAAGGCAGTGGACTGCACACTCACCTGCTCCCCTGGTTTCCCATACAGCTTGCTGTACTATGGAAGGAGCCCGTCCAGCAGGGCCTGGTACTCCTCCTCAGTGAAGGCTGGGGCCCTCTCCAGAGTACGTGCCATAGCAGGAGCCAGAGGTTGCATAGACAGCAGCAGTGGTAGCAGGGATGTGGTCCAGGAGCATGTAGTGCAGGCAAGTGAGCTACCTGGGGGCCAGCCAGCCTTATATCTGTGCTGCAGAGGCAGAAACTGTGCCATGTGTCCCAAGTGATAGGTCCAATGTGGTTGCATTCTATGAATCTAGCCAATCCATGGAAATGCACGACTCGTGCACGCCTTCCGCATCGTTCAAATCTTCACCTTCATGACACACTAGTAATTGCAACATTGTTGTAGGCATCCAACTTAATTTCCAACGCACAACTCGTACATGTTTTGAATCCGCATCCGTCTCCATGACAGTCCAGAGCCAATGGGTGCGCCAGGCTCGGTCAACTGACAGTACAACGCGTATTTTGAAAATACACATGCACCCGTCTCCATACGATTCAATGGCCAAGGCATAAGCCTGTCTCGGACCATGCCTGCCCGACGCGTATGCATGATAGTCACCCGCGTCGGACCTCTTTGCAGTCAATGGCAAAGCGTACGCACGGCTCGGTCATGAACCGTGCAATGCGTACGCATTGTCACCCGCGTCGTACCTCATTGGTGTGACTATTCGACTGATTCAACACACAATTACTTGCCAGGGGCACCTGTGCACACCTACCACACTACAGCATTGCCCACACAGTGTCCCATGGCATGTAAGGCTGCATTCCCTGTGTGTTGGGGGGCACATTTGGTTTGTTGGGTGGCACTTTTGTTCAGCCACTCCCAGGCTGTGCACGTGTACATGGGGGTAGAATCCTTCGTGTGTCGTGCACATTACCACTGTGATGTGCAAATGTACAGTAATGGGCATGAGTCATGGACACAGTTTCATGTTGGATCTGTTTAGGGCTTGTCACATACACCCTGAGTCCTGGGGGTGAGGGCATGTACATCACAGTGAGACCTGCAGCCACAATTCTGATGTGCACCCACAGTCTGTGTGCAATTTGTGTCTCAGATGTGGCTGATCAAATGTGCCCAATGGGAGACAGTCTCCACATCCATGTGGTATATGCATCTACCTTGATGGTGTGTGTGTGTGTGTCTAAGAGACGTACATGTAGGGCCTGCAGGGACAACAGTGGCCACTACCTGTGGAACTCACGCTTGCCTTTCGGTGTTTACGTGATACGCCATGTCCATGGCATTGTCGATGTGGCAATACAGGGACCCTGGGTATCTGCATGGCAAAGCACTGTGATGCCTGGGAGACATCAGGCCTCACTTGTCACTGTGGTGTGTGTTTGTAACATCACAGCAGTACATAGGTCGGTGACACAGCCAGATGATTGGCCATTGCACTACAAGGGACTCATGTGGACATGTGGAATTGAGATGTGAGGTGATGGTCATGTAGATGACAAATGTGGCCATGCCCAACAGCACACACCTCAGTAAATTGTGTAATGTCATGATCTATCATGTGATATTGAGCCTGGTCATGGCCACATGGGTGGATGAACCGACAATCTTCCTTTGTTCATCTCTTTTCTGCAGGGCACCAACTGTCCATCGACTATTACCAGACCTTGCAACCATGCAGGAACGCGACTGCATCCGACGGTACCGCTTCACCAGGCCACTGATTGAGGAGTTGGCGGAGCAGTTGGCGCCACATCTGCTACCTGGCCGGACATTCCCTACTGCACTGACCCCAGAGGTGAAGGTGATGGCAGCCCTGCACTTCTTTGCTACTGGTACCTTCCAGTACACTGTGGCTACTGCTGGTGGTATGTCACAAACTATGTTTAGTCGGGTGCTACGCGATATCTTGAGGGGATGTTGCATTTCCTAGACCTGTACATCAAGTTCCTGAGCCCAGCTGAACTCCCTGAAATAAAGGATGCCTTTTATACACTGGGGAGGATGCCGAACGTCATTGAATCTATTGATGGGACACATGTGGCCCTGATACCACCACAGGCACATGAGCAGGCATACCGGAACAGGAAACGTTTCCTCCCAATCAATGCTCTGGTGGTATGACTTGCAGACATGTTTATCACACATGTGTGTGCACGGTTCCCTGGTTCTGCGCACGATGCCTACATAATGAGGAGTAGTCGCATTGCAATGCTGATGTCACAGATGCCAGCTCAGCATGCCTGGCTTGTCGGTGTGTACTGACTTTATCATTGTGTGTGTTTGTCAATGTTGTATTCCGCACTCCTACAAAACTCAGCTACTTGTTAATTTTTGTGTGTGTAGGTGACTCCGGATACCCCAACATGCCATGGTTGCTGACACCCCTCAGGAACCTTGCGACACCAGCCGAAATGCGCTACAATGAGGCACATGGTCGGAGCAGGAGGGTGATTGAGCGGACATTCGGCCTCTTGAAAAGCTGCTTTCGCTGCCTGGAGAAGACCGGAGAGGCACCCCATATGAACCTGCAAAGGTGTGCAAAATAATCCTTGTATGCTGCATGCTACACAACATGGCAGTGCGGAAGAAGGTGCCTCTCATCCAGGATGACGATGACCAACCTCCGGCACCTGTGGAGGATCCCGGCCTGGACCAAGATGCCAGTGATGATGAGAATGATGGTGACGTCCGCTCACAGCTCATCAACAACTTCTTCACCTGAATGTGAGTTTCCAGGCTTGTTATGTCAATGTATGGAGTTAGCCTGGAATGTGTTGTGACTCCTCTGTTGCTGTCTGAGTGTGTCTGTGTGCCACTTGACTGGATGAGTGCAGTGATGTGTCCATTCAGGTGGTATGTACTCCACAATAGGGTAGTACTGCTAATTTGTTTTTGTGTAGATTTATTGTGACATGTATGGTGCATGTGTATTGCATTTCTCTCCTGTTTTGCTGTGCTTTTGACTGTGTCTTGGGTCTGTCCTTCACAGGGTAATTTGCCTGTTGTTTGTTCAACACTGACCCCCAATACCCAGAATCCGACACCAGTGTGGGAGTAGTCAATTGACATCAAGTGATGTGCCACACACCCCTGGACTACAATTCTCACACACTCTGTGACCGTCTGTCCACCGTAACGTACAATTGCCTTGCAACTATTCTGGAATAAACATGTTGCTGATGTGTAATGAACCTGTGCTATGCTTTGTTAGGTGTGTTGTCTGTCTTCCCACATCTGAGTGACATTTGCTTACCTCACCTGTGGACTTGTTACCACTGACTGTGGATAGGTGTTGTGGTTGTGCATACCTATGTGTTTCAGGTCACCATCATTGTGTGTGATGAGTAACATGGCCATGGTGAGTATGTGTTGTGTTGCCATAGTGGTGTGTCTCCCTCACATGTGTCACGTTACCATGACTCACCTGACGTTGGTCACATTGTTGCAGTATTTGGCATGCACTGTGTTGTGTAGCAGATCGACATCTCCATGACACATGACAATTTGGAATCACAACAGAGGCAAGTATGGTGTACTGGTGAGTTTATTTTCGAACATGTGTGAGGATAGTGCACAGGATGGTGGGTGCTGTACATTGGTTTTGGAATCTAAAGTTCACATTAGAGTTGGAAGTGCTGGTAGATGAAATGTCCACAGTGAAGTCCACAGTGATCTGCTACATTGGCCCAGCATGAACCCTCCATGTCATGTGGGCGAGTTGTGTGCGATTGGACAAGGTGAACGGGTTGCGCACAAAGAACATTGTCCAGAACAGGTTTAGAGGCCCTGGGGGATGTGCTGGGACATCTGCCCCTCACATGTCCTTCTTCGGACGACCCCTCTTCTTCCGGGCTGGGGATCCTCAGGTGCAGGCCTCTGCGGTGCAGGGGACTCTCCGCCAGAGTCCTCCTCCCTCCATGTGGCGCTGGCAGATGGTGTTGCAACAGATGTTGTGGCCACACAGGAAGGTGTGGACAGTTTTGTGTTGATCTGGCGGTGGCATTGGAGTATGTCACGATGCACTGCAGTAAGGGCATCCCACTTGGCTTCCAGGCGGGCATAGTGGGCAGCCTGCTCCTGTTGCATGTCCTTAAGGATCCTCAGTACCTGGCCAAATCCTCCAGTGCTACCCTGGTACGCATCTATGATGCGTGCCAGTTGGGCGCCATCATGCAGTCCAGACCCCTCTGCAAGGTGCTCCCTCTGCCTCCCACCCCTCCCAGCACCCCTATCCACACAGGCAGGACCATCGGCGGGACACACAGGTGACACTGGGACCCCTTGGGTGGTGTTGCTGGTGGTGTATGCTGTAGCTTCCAGGGGGCCCTGTGTCCCTGTGCTGTGGGTGTTCAGTGGCCTTGGTCTGTCCGTGTTGGCGGGGGTGCCCTGTCAGTGTCCAGATGCTGGAGGCGTGGGTACAGGGGGTGCAGATGTTGATGCTGCTGGTGCTGCATGATGACTCACACTGGAGGGGCCAGGTTGGTCGTCGTCATCCGAAGAGGACAGAGACAGAGTCAAACCAGAGAGCTCAGTGTCTATCAGAGTCTGGGCCTGGGAATCCTCTTCATTTGGTGCTGGGTCCCTAGCACCACCTGTGTTTGGAAGAGACACACAATGTGATTTATGCTTCTACAGGCATCAGTGGGTCAAAAACATGACATTTTCTACTGTACGAACAGATGCCTGCCTGTACACTGCGTTTTTCCAGCTTGTCACGGACAGAGTTTGAGATTGTTGTTGCCCATTTCCCAGCAGGGCCTTGTGCTCCCCACAACGGAGCCCAGTGTCAGACATCTTGTCAGTCCCTTCCCACTCCCGATGAGGAGAGCATAGTTCAGTGTATGCTTGCTGGGCCATGTGGGTGGGTGTAGATTGTCTGTGACTGCGACTCCCATCATGCTCTTGGCTACACCCCCCTTCCAAGCATGCCCATACTTCCTCCCTCTTGACTCTGCTTTCCTGTGAGGGGGTGTGACAGCAATGGCAAGATGGCTGACTGTGAAATCCTGGTGTGTGTTTGGCTACATGTCCAAAGAGAGCCCCTGTGCTTCACACACCAGCACCCAGTACGGGGTATCTTTTGATGATATTTCACAGAGGTGTGGCTCAATGCATTCTACCCGGTGAGTTGTGTGGTGTTTGTGTTGAGGGGGGGTGTGTCTCCACATGCTGGTAAGTATGGTCAGAGCTGTCAGTCCTCCTTCTCACCCGGTCAGACTTCCCATCATGAAACGTGCTTCCATTGGAGGGCGTGCAAGTTGTCTTTCAGGATGTCAGTCAGTGGTGACCTGCTTCTGATTTGCGCACATGCCCTACCAGGGCCTTGTGCTCCCCACAGCAGGACCCAGTAACAGCCATCTTGTCAGTCATTTTCCACTCCCTGTGATGTGGGCATGTTTCAGAGAGGTGTTGATGGGCCAATCAGGAGGGGGAGCATTATCTGTGACTACAGACCCCATCATGTTTTTGCATACACTCACTTCACCTGCATCCCTACTATTCCTTCCTGTCAGTCATCTGCACTGTGAGGTAGTGTGTTTGTGGTGGCAAACTGTCTGGCAGTGTCGGTTTAGCTTTGAGCCACTGCCTTGCTCTATTTGTTTGTAGGTTGGTGCATGTCATGACACAGTTCCAAGTCACTATGAGATGGCAGGTATTGTGTTTGTCTGACTGGCATACACATCTTGGGATGATTATCTATTGGTTACTGTGGCTTTGCTTGCAGTGCATGGTTTCACTGTCCCCTTGCCACACAATCTTGGGTATGTTGTTTGTATACTTACCAGGCTCTGGTTTGTTTGTTAGCCCATGGACGCTCTCTGGTGGTAGGATGTCCCGCACCTTCTCCTCCCAGGTCCTGAAGTAGACTGGTTTGGCAGGAGGGCCACCGCTGGTGCACTGACTCAGGATGTGATCTTTTTCGATGAGTTTCTTGACCCTCCTGCGCACGTCATACCACCTGTTCTGGATATCGTCCTTTGTGCGCCTTGCTGATGCTTGAGCGTTCACCTTGTCCACAATCCTCGCCCACATCTTTGTTTTCTGTGACATGGGGGTCCTTTGGACCAATGTACCAAACAAATGTGTCTCTACTCTGATGATCTCGTCTACCAGCACTTCTAACTCACTATCTGTGAACTTTGGATTCTTCTTTGGGGGCATGGTGATGGGTGATGGTGGTGAGGGATGTGTGTGTGAGGGTGCAAGTGAGGGTGGGTTGGTGTTGGTTTTTCTGGCTGTATGTGTGTGTGCTTTTGGATGAGGTGCTGATGGTGTGTGGGTTGTGTGATGGGTGAGTTGTGAGTGTGTCTGTGGTTGCTGTGTAATGTTGTTTGCTGCTGGCTGTGTCTCCTGTTTGCAAGGGATCATGGTAGTGATTGTAGTCCTTTATATAGTTGGAGTTGTGGGTGTGTCTTTGTCCCAGGTTTTTTTTAAATAATTATTGGCTTTGTCATTGCTTGTTTGGTCCTTTTTTTGTCTTTTTTCCTTTGGGTTTTGTAGGCATGAAGGAGACGTTCATCTGATGTAAACGGACGCTGATGTTGTCTCGTGCGGGCTTCTCCGCCTCGTTCACGCTGCCTATCTTCTGTGTTTCATACGCGTCGGTCGCGGAGGTCTCTATTACTTGTGGGCCCGGTTTTCTGTGCGTGTCGGTCATGCGGCTTGTTCTCCATGCGAGTCGATCTGGTTTTACACGCATTGCATTCTACTGCGCGGGTCGGACATCGTGGGTACGGGTTGGTCGGGTTCATTCCGGGTTCGTGTCGGTCAGTACGTTTTGCGGCCGGAATCGGAATCGGCCCCTAAATGGGAGTGGAGACAGCATTGTGTGAGGAGAGGCACAGCTCTATTCCAGTGTCAGTGACAACTCCTCAGACCACTATATCTCAGGAAGGCTCAGATGCCTTCTTTGCTTCCACCCAGGCCCTCAGCGCCTTTTGCAGCTCCTTATTTTTAGTGAGGCCTCTAATAGAACATTTGATCCCCATGCAGATCTTTTTGAGCTAAGGTACCGCATGGGCCTGCAACCTCTCCAGCTGAAAAACCAAATCTGAAGCTTCAAATGCTGGCTCACTAGCCTGAGACATAAATTGTGGATCAAACTCAAGAGTTGCAAAGAAGAGAATAATAAAAAAAAACAGTATGTGGTCACATAATGGTATGTGATATGGAAGTAATGTACACCAATCACTGTATACAAAGTAAAAACAGAAGTCCTATCATCACCGCTGACCAACAATGTTAGAAATGGGGTCTGTAGTTGACAGTGGTTTGTACCCTCTCCAAGTAGGGACCTTCATCTAGTCGTGGTAAGGGAGTCACACAGCTAAGATAACCCCTGCTCACTCCCTTGGTAGCTTGGCATGAGCAGTCAGGTTTATCTCAGAGGCAATCTGTAAAGATTTTGTACACTCACACGCAGCAACACAGTGAAAACATTACAAAGGATGTCCACACCAGTTAAAAAAATTATATATATTTATCTAAATAAAACAAGACCAAAATGGCACAATTCAACAAGCACAAGTCAATATATCAATTTTAAAAGATTAGTCAAGTTTAGTCCATAGAATTCAATGGATGCTTTAGTTTTAGCACAAAGTACCATATATGCGTAAAAAATCAAAGACTATGCATGGTGCAGAGGAGGTGAGGCACCGGAAAAGCAAAGCGATGCATCGGTTCCTTAGCAAACAGGGCAAGTGATGCGTTGGTTCCTTACTGGCAGAGCAGGTGATGCGTTGGTTTCTTACCGCCAAGCAGGGGAGGTGATGCGTTGGTTCCTTTCCGGCAAGGAAGATGATGCATCAGTTCCTTATTGGCAGGGGAGGTTATGTGTTGGTATCTGGACACGGAGCCTCGGGTCCTTACTGCAGTGCGGGTGTCGATGAAGAACTCGCAACCAGGGACGATGCGTTAAAAATCCAGACCTGCTGCATTGATGCAATAGCAGCAAAGCAGTCACTGTGTCGATTCCTCAGCCGCAAAGCAGACGCTGTGTCGGAGTTGGAGTGGGTGTCACAGATATCATCTATTTGGGGCTCTAGACTCATGCTGCAGCAATTCTTCTGGCTCATTGCGATGGCAAATTGGTTGCTGCGGTGAGAGCCGTGGTTGATGCTTAAAGTGGGAACCACGCTTAGGGGTAGGCAGCAACCATGCATCGATCATCTTTTGCATTGATGTGTCGATAAAACAGGCACTGGGAGTCGATGCATGGATTTTCTCCTTAAGATCACCAGGTTACACTTCCAAGATCCCAGGAGCTGTATTTGGCACCACTTTGCAAGTCAGGACTCTAAGCACAAGAGCACAGGCACTGGCAGAAGAAGTCTTTGAAGGTCCTGAGACTTCTTAACAAGAGGCAAGCTCAACTCAAACCCTTGGAGAATCTTGGAAGCAGGATACAGAAAGCAAAGTCCAGTACTTCCACTCCCAGGACAGAAGAAGCAAGCAGCAGGCCAGCCCAAGAAAGCAACAGGCAGAGTGGCAGTCCCTACAGCATCCAGCGGTTTTTCCTGGCAGAATTTACTCTGTCCAGAAGTGTTCTGATTTTGGGGGGTCAGAGGTCCAATACTTATAACTCTTTCTGCCTTTGAAGTAGGCAAACCTCAGAGGAAAGTCTTTGTAGTGCACAAGACCCTGCCTTTCCCTGACATGACTCCAGACACACTTCAGGGGGGTGGTGACAGTTTTATGTGAGGACAGACACAGCCCTATTCAGGTGACAGTGGCAACTCCTCCCACCACTCCAGCTCAGAGAGGCCCATTAGCCTGGCGATGGGCCATCAGGATATACAAGGCACACAGCTTCCTTTGTGTGACTGTCTAGAGTGTATGCACAAGAGCCCAACTGTCAGCCAACCCAGACGTGTATTCTACAGAAAGGCAGAGGCAAAGAATGATTGAGCGAGAAAATGCCCACTGGCATTTTCAAACGCTGAATTTAAAAAACAATTTCACCAAAAGATGTATTTTTAAAGTGTGAGTTCAGAGATCCCAAACTCCAAATCTGTATCTGTTCCCAATGTGAGATTACACTTAAAAGATCTTTCAAGGTAATCCCCATGTTACTCAATGGGAGAGATAGTCCCTGCAATAGTGAAAAAACAAATTTGCAAGTATTTCACTATCAGGACATGTAAAACACACACCAGTACATGTCCTACCTTTTAAATACACTGCACCTTGCCTAGGGGTCTGCCTTTGACTTACCTTAGGAGTGACGTACATGTAATAAAAGGGAAGGTTTGGCCTGGCAAGTCAGTGCACTTGCCAGGTTGAAATGGCAGTTTAAAACTCCACACATAGATGCTGCAGTGGCAGATCTGAGACATGCTTGCAAGGTCATTCATGTAGGTGGCACAATGAGTGTTGCAGGCCCACTAGTAGCATTTGACTTACTGGTCCTGGGCACCCCTGGTGTACTTTACTAGGGACTTGCTAGTGAATCAAATATGCCATCTGGAATAAACCAATCAGCAATACTGTTCAGACAGAGAGCCTATGAGCTTTAGCACTGGTTAGCCCGTAGTAAAGTACCCAGAGTCCTAAAGTCAACAAAAACAGGTCATAAAAATAGGAGGAAGAAGGCAAAAAGTTTAGGGATAACCCTCCAAAAACTTCCAGGTCCAAAAAGAAGCAAAGTGTCAGTGGCGTAGACTGGGCTAGCGTAGAGTGGAGTGGCATAGAGTGTGTTGGGCAGACACTGGTGTTGCATATAGTAGAGTGCAGTGGCACAGATTGGAATTACATAGACTGGAATGCCCTAGAGCGGAGTGGCGTAAAGTTGAGTGATGTGGAGTGGAATAGTATTGAGTGGGGTGGCATAGAGCTCAGTCACATAGAGTGGAGAGACGTACAGTTGAATATCATAGAGTGAAGTGACATACAGTGGAATATTGTAAAGAAGAGTTGTGTAAAATCGAGTGGTGGAGAGTGGAATAACATAGAGTAGAGAGGTGTAGAGTGGCATACAGTTGAGCAGTGCACAGTGGGATAGCATAGAGTGGAGTTACATAGAATGGAGATGCGTACAGTGGAGTGGAATATAGGACAATGGCCTAGAGTGGAGTGGAGTAGAGTGGAATAGCTTTAAGTAGAGTGGAGTAGAGTGGAGTGACATAGAGTTGAGTGCCATAGAGTGGAGTGGCATAGAGTGAAATAGTGTAAGTGGTTTGGCATCGAGTGGAGTAGTGTGCAGTGGAATAGCATATAGTGGAGTGGTGTAGAGTTGCACACATTTGAGTGCCATAGAGTAGAATAGTGTGGAGTGGAGTGTTAAAGAGTGAAGTGGTGTGGAGTGGAGTACAGTTGAGTGGCATAGAGAGGAGTGGCGTAATGTGGATAGAGTAGAGTTGAGTGGCATAGAGTGGAGTGTCATTGAGTGGAGCAGCATAAAATGGAGTGGCGTAGAGTGAAATATTGTACAATGGAGTGGTGTAGATTAGAATAGAGTGGAGTGTCATGTAGTGGAGTGGCATAGAGTGCAATAGTGTAGAGTGTAGTGGTATACAGTGGCTTAGAGTAGAGTGGCACACAGTGGAGTTGCGTAGAGTGCAGTGGAGTACACTAGAGTTGCTTTAGCCTTTGTTTTTTATATATGTATACATATTGGGACACGCCCTCTCGTTCTGGAGCCCCTCGCACAATAGCAAACGTTGGTTGGAGTATGTTGAGTACATCGCGGTGCCCCCCCGAGCAGAGACATTACCATTGGGTGATTATTTTCGCAAGGGGAGAGAGGAGGCAGCATTGAGCTGCCTGATAAGGGCTTAAACAAAGGTGTGAGCTGGACTATCATATCCAGGAATTCTGTGGTGGTATGCAGTCAAACGCCATGTATTTGGGAGCATCATTGATGTTTTGAGTTCCACTTCACTGTAATGAGGAACCACGAAAGACAGCATGTACCATCATGCATTGTGCCTGGAGCCTTTAGCGCATTCAACACACCTGCCTATGGGAGGAGGAGTCGAGAAACCATTTTAAAGGGAGTGGTCTTTGAGTTCCAGGATTACGAACCAGCCTGTGAGACCGGCACTGATGACGGCCATTTCCGGCTAGAAATGCGTCTGCTCAAGCGTTTCACGGACTGCAAGGACAGCGCTGAAATTGTGCTCATTAACCCGGAGCAAGTGTCCCGCTAATTTTTATGAAGATTAGCATTGGGTGTGCATATATTTATATATATATATATATATATATATATATAAATATATATATATATATTCACTGCAAAAAAACATAGGTTTCAGAGAAGTTATAGTTAGAAATTAGCATTTAAAAAAGCTTTGAAATTCACTGAAAAAACCATAGGTTTCAAGGACGTTATAGTTAGAAATTAGCATTTAAAAAACCTTAGAAATTCACAGAAAAAAACATAGGTTTCAGGGGTGTTATAGTTAGCTGGCCATTTCACTCATACAAAACCATAGAAATTCCTCCGTTATAGTTAGTTCTGCTAACTACAACTTGCATGCCCGCAACGCACTGCTGATGATGTCACATATTGCATCATTAATGACATGGTCAGTGACATCACTGATGACATCTCAAATGACATCAATGATGACATCATCCAGTGAATGTGGTTTAGTTTGAAATTTAAATATGTATTATATATATATACCAATCTGTATTGAAGATTGAGTGGATATATAACTGTCTGGATGGAGGATTTAGTAGCTGTCTGGCTGTCTGTTTAAGTGAGTAATTAAAAGTGTCTCACTTAATACATGGATTAGTAACTAAACTATGTGAATGTGCGCATCACTATATCTGTTGTTGTATAACATCCTGCATCAGTTGGTCACTAACTACATGAGTGTGTATATTAGTTATTTATTAGTTGGGTGAGTATTTGTATGGGACACTGAGTTTGTGTGTGGTTGGATGGGGTGTGTGTAACTCTATGCATAGATGTGTGAATGGTTGATTGACTAGGTGTATAGGTTTAAGAGTGCATGTGATAACAGTTTTTGGGTGACTGAGTGTATTTATTTGTGTGTTGGTGAGCGAATATATGTTTTAGTTGTACTTCTTCAACAAAGTAAAAAAATAAAAGGCATTGTATGTGTGATTTGGTGTATATAAATAAGTATATGTAAGAGTCAGTGATTGTGAGAGTAACTATATGAATGAGTGTATAATTGTAATGGTGATTTTTAACATATTAACTATGAGTTACTATGGGGCATATTAACAAGGGCTTTATCTCCACTTTTTTGGCTTTAAAAGCCAAAGAAGCGGAGATAAAAATATCACCCTATCAACAACAGGGTGCTAACATGCAAAATCGCATGTTAGCACCCTTTTTCACTATGCTTGCATTTGCATCTCTAATGAGATGCAAAGTGGGCGTTCCAGAGCAAAATAATAGGAGAAATGTCGCTAAGCGACATTTCTCCTATTATTAAGCCTAACGCAAACACTGTTAGAGACAAAAAAAGCAGCGCTACCCACGGTTAACGCTGCTTTTTTACGTCTGCTAATTTTCAGGCTTAGCTATGTAATCCAATGGGAGGTGGATTACATGGCTAAATCCACCATGGGCTATCAACAAGGATATCCCTATCCTTGTAGTTTTATCGCTGCATTACCAGCGATAACCTCCCAAAATGCCGCTATCACTGGATTTTTTATCGCCTAGGCAGTTAGCGTTGTTAATAACGCGATAACCAGGCGATATTATCCAGTGATAGCGGGCGTTAAAAAAATTAACGCTAAGCGCCCTTAGCGTTAATTTTCCTTGTTAATATGCCCTTAAGTGTTTGAATAAATGAGGTGTTATTGGATAATTGTGTAAGTGAGTACATGTAAGTGTGATTAATTTTTTTCATGAGTGAGTAGGATGACTGCATAACCGACTAAGATGACTGCTGATGTGTCAATGTCTATATAATCAGTGAGTGGGTATGTAGTAACTGATATTGGTGTGTCAATGGTTTCAAATATGGTACTCTGTATTTTACAGTGAGTGATGAAAGGTTATACTTGTGTATGATGAGGTATATCAGATTGTCACGTGGATGATGTCATCAGTGATGTCATTTGACATGTCATCCGTGATGTCATCAGTGATGTCACTGACCATGTCATGAATGATGCAATATGTGACATCATCAGCAGTGTATTGCGGGCGCGCGAGTTATAGTTAGCAGAACTAACTATAACGGAGGAATTTCTATGGTTTTGTATGAGTGAAATGGCCAGCTAACTATAACACCCCTGCAACCTATGTTTTTTCTGTGAATTTCTAAGGTTTTTTAAATGCTAATTTCTAACTATAACGTCTCTGAAACCTATGTTTTTTTCAGTGAATTTCAAAGGTTTTTTAAATGCTAATTTTTAAGTATGATAGTAGTTATACCTCTTTTTTTGTATTGATTTTCTACAGTTTTTTAACTGTTTATTTATAAATATTTTATTCATTAAATAACATTAAATTTTTTCAGAAAATTGCAAAAACAATTTTTTTATAACAATTCAAACTGAAATATTGATTTTTTTTTTTCATTTTTTATTTTAATATATTGATATTATTTTCTTTAAAAAAAATGTTTTTCCAATTTTTTTCGGAGTCGCGTACCCAAAGCGTACACATCACGGTGGGTGCGCAGATTCTAGCCGCCATTTTAGAAAAGTTGTGAAGGATCCACGTACGGTGTGCGACGGCTGCGTGTTTTTCAGTTACATCATATGCATTTAATACTACGTGATGTGCACGATTGGTATGCGACCAGTCCGCGACTCCTGCTCCCGCGCATTCGCAACACATTCGCATTATGGTATGAGACGCTTGCGCGGTGGCGGGTCCCGCGTGACGTCATATACGTGCTGGGATGTGTCTGGTGCGCGACTCCCGCAAAAAAAATGTATGTTCTAAAATGATACGTATGTGTCTTTAATATACATATTAGGGCAAGAGATTATCTAAGATATTCATAAAAATAATATATTTGTACTTATAATAAACTTATATTATTTTTAAATATATTTTCGCAAAGTCGGGTGCGTGCATCGTGAGCGCAGAGTGCGCGGGTCCATGTGACCTAAAAAAAAAGATTTCATTGGTTCATAACATTTCTCACTGTAACTATTGAAAGACCCCACCCATTGTAATCATTCTTGTTGGAGCATCTTTAGAGAGACATCTCTTTTCCTACAAGAACCCTTTTTGCGTGTTTTTTTTGTGTTTTTCAAAAAATATCAAACAAAATGGCATCTGGACAGCAGCAGGAGAAAGTATCTTCTGAAGAAGAAGTCTTGCAGGAGGCACCACGTCCACAGAGGCAGAATCTGTAGTGTGGTAATTCTTCACTTTCCACCTGGAGAGAAGAAAGTAAATGCGAGAAAGGTGACGTGCTAAATTTGTGACCGAGTCCTGCCAAGAGGCAGTGAAAAAAAATTATCTTGTGGCACTGCTTCTATGTACAAGCATCTCCGGACCACACATCCTCTCAAACTTGCTCGGAAGGGAGACCTTCCTGCACAAAAACAAATAGTAAAGGCATTTTCCTCTTTCAATGTATGCTGTGGAATGCAGCATGCATTGAAAGAGGAAACAATGAGGAGAAATAAAAACAATTCTCCTTGTTGCGCCTTGCTACACCAACTCTAGGATGGCGCAGCATTCAGACACATCACTAGATTTACGATTTCTCATAAATCTGGAGATGTGTCTTGTTCTATGGGTGTTGCGTGGGAACACCCACAGCAACACCTATGGAGCGCCCCTTCAACGCAAAGTTCTGTGTATGAAGGGGTCGTATTTAAAAGGAGAGGAACGACCTCCAGGGTGGCTTTTCCTCTCCTTGTAAATATGAAGGAGTGCCTGGCGCCATCACTACGTTACAAAAAGTGACGTACTGGTGGCGCCGTCTGCTTGTAAATCTGCCTCATAAGTGCTTAGGTATTGGCAGACTGATACAATAAGAACCTGGGAAAATATTATCAAGGAACGGCGATAACATTATCGCAGCTTTAGCGGCAGGAAACTGCCGCTAAAGCGGCGATAATGGGCTTGATAATATGCCCTTGTGAATTCCCATAGCAGCCCAGGTTCTGGTGTGAACCTGGGATTCTATGGGAAATTCTCTGCGGCATATTATCAAGCTCATTATCGCCGCTTTAGCGGCAGTTTCCTCCCGCTAAAGCGGCAATAATGTTATCGCCGTTCTTTGATAATTTGGCCCATAGTGCTGGATGGTTGATTGAAGAATTGCATGAGACTGACAGGAGGTATCCTACGCTGCATGGGTACTACTTCAGTACTTAATGGAGTGGACCAAAAGTATGTATCTGCGTAGAGATTTATAGGGATTATGCACAGAATATTTTATGTGTAATTGTGTTGGTGCCTAGCTCATTTTATAAGAATACCACAAGTAACTGGAATGATGACAGTGCTGCAAAGAGAGTGAAAACTTAATTTATAAGTGCTTACGTATTGGTGGAGCGATAGGATAAGTAGGTAGTGGTAGATAAGTGATTAAAGAAGTGCATGGGACAGACTGGACGATTCCTATACTGCATGACTATTAACTGGTTATTTAGAAGAGTGTATCAATAGTATGAAGCTAGTTAGAGGTCTGCTTGGATAGTGCACAAAATATTATAGCTGTACGTGTGTTAGTAGCTAGGCCATTCCATAAGTTCATGACTAGTAACTAGAATAATTACAGTATAACAAATAGAGAGTATAGTGAATTTATAAATGCTTAGGTATTGGTGGAGAAAAGCATGGGACAGACAGGAGGATTCCTACACTGCATAGGTACTAATTGGGTATTTAGAAAGCGTATCAATAGTTTGTAGCTGGTTAGAAGTGTGCAAGCATAGTGTATAAAATATTGTACCTGCACTTGTGTTAGTGACTGCGCCATTCCTTAAGTATACGACTAATAACTGGAGTAATTTCATTGTTGCAAAGAAAGTGCGTGCTGAATTTATAATTGCTTAGGTATTGGTGGAGTGATAGGATACATAGATAGTGCGGGATGGGTGAATGGAGAAGTGCATGGTACAGGCAGAAGGATTCCTAGACTGCATAGGTACTAACTGGGTATTTAGAAGAGCGTATCAATAGTATGTAGCTGGTTAGAGGTCTGCATGCATAGTGTACAAAATATTGTACTGCACTTGTGTTAGTGGCTAGGCCATTCCTTAAGTATATGACTAATAACTGGAGTAATTTCAGTGCTACAAAGAGAGTGCATGCTAAATTTTTTAGTGCTTAGGTATTGGCAGAGTGATAGGATACATAGATAGTGCTGGATGGTTGAATGGAGAAGTGCATGGGACAGACAGAAGGATCCCTAGACTGCATAGGTACTAACTGAGTATTTAAAAGACTGTATCAATGTTATGTAGCTGATTAGAGGTCTGCATGCATAGTGCACAGAATATTGTAGCTGTACTAGTTTTACTGGCTTGGTCATTCCTTAGGTACATGACTAGTAACTAGAATAATTTCAGCGCTGCAAAGAGAGTACATGTTGAATTTATAAGTGCTTAGGTATTGCGGAGTGATAGGATACGTAGATAGTGCTGGATGGGTAATTGGAGAAGTGCATGGGACAGACAGGAGGATTCCTAAGTTGCATGGGTAGTACTTTACTAAGTAGCTGGTTAGAGGTTTATATATATAGTGCACAGCTTAATGTAGTTGTGCATTGATAGTGTTTGGATTACTTAATCTTACCTTGACAGTAGTACATATCAAAAAAAGCTAAACATTTGGATGGTCAGAGCCTTTAGAGTCAGCGAACTAGGTCAGCAGAGCTGCTTTAGAGCCAGAGAACCAGGTTACAAGACCTGCTCTAGAGCCTAAGAACTAGGTCAGCAGAGCTGCTCTAGAGGGAGAGAACCAGGGCAGCAGAGCTGCTTTAGAGGGAGAGAACCAGGGCATCAGAGCTGCTCTAGAGCCTAAGAACCAGGTCAGCAGAGCTGTTCTAGAGGCAGAGAACCAGGTCAGCAGAGCTGCTTTAGAGGGAGAGAACCAGGGCAGCAGAGCTGCTCTAGAACCAGAGAACCAGGTCAGCAGAGCTGCTCTAGAGCCAGAGACCCAGGTCAGCAGAGCTGCTCTAGAGGCCGAGAACCATGTCAGCAGAGCTGTTGTAGAGCCAGAGATCCAAGTCAGCAGAGCTGCTCTAGAGCCTAAGAACTAGGTCAGCAGAGCTGCTCTAGAGCCAGAGAAACCAGGTCAGCAGAGTTGCTTTAGAGGGAGCGAACCAGGTCAGCAGAACTGCTTTAGAGCCAGAGAACCAGGCCAGCAGAGCTGCTTTAGAGCCAGAGAACCAGGTCAGCAGAGCTGCTTTAGAGCCAGAGAACCAGGTCAGCAGATCAGCTCTAGAGCCAGAGAACCAAGTCAGCAGAGCTGCTCTAGCTGACACTGACTGACTGACACTGACTGACTGACACTTACTGACTGACACTGATTGACACTGATTGACTGACACTGACTGACACTGACACTGACTGACACTGATTGACTGACACTGACTGACTGACACTGATTGACTGACACTGACTGACTGACTGACACTGACTAACACTGATTGACTGACACTGACTGACTGACACTGACTGACACTGATTGACTGACTCACAGACACTGATTGACTGACACTGACTGACTGACTGACACTGACTGACTGACACTGACTGACTGACACTCTACTACTCACTCTCTACTACTCTCTACTACTCTCTCTCTACTACTCACTCTCTACTCCTCACTCTCTACTATTCTCTAATACTCACTCTCTACTACTCTCTTCTTCTCACTCTCTACTACTCACTCTCTACTACTCTCTACTACTCACTCTCTACTAATCACTCTCTACTACTCGCTACTACTCTCCCACTACTACTCACTCTCTACTACTCTCTACTATTCACTCTCTACTACTCACTCTCTACTACTCTCTACTACTCTCTCTCTGCTACTCACTCTCTACTACTCACTCTCTACTACTCTCTACTACTCACTCTCTAATACTCACTCTCCACTACTCTCTACTACTCACTCTCTACTACTCTCTACTACTCACTCTACTACTCACTCTCTACTACTCACTCTCTACTACTCTCTACTACTCACTCTCTAGTACGCACTCTACTACTCACTCTCTGCTACTCTCTCTACTACTCTCTACTGTTCTCTACTACTCACTCTCTACTCTCTATTACTCACTCTCTACTCTCTACCTCTCTACCTCTCTCTACCTCTCTCTCTACTACTCTCTACCTCTCTACCTCTATCTCTCTACCTCTACCTCGCTACCTCTCTACCTCTACCTCTCTACCTCTACCTCTCTACCTCTACACCTCTACCTCTACACCTCTACCTCTCTCTACACGCACACATATGCACACATATATATGCATATATATGCATATGCATTTATATATATGTATGTGTATATATATACATACATATATAAACATATATATAATCTGCATATTTATATAAATACAAATATAAATGCATGCATACATATACATATGCATATATGCATACATATGCATGTTATGTACATGAAAGTTTGAAAAACACTAATACAAGCAAAGCTAAAAAGCAACCTAATTACAAACAGAATTGCTTTAACTTAAACGAGGGCAAGACCTATTGCATTTTCAATGCTTGTTTACTTTGGTTCCATCAAGTAGGCATTCAGATGGTCCCAACATTTGCCAGAAATTCTGAATGTTAGCACTCTAGTTGCTCATTAGATCACTGTAGTAAAGCTACTGCTCACCAGGGAAGTCTGCTGCTGGTATTCAAAGTGCATGTTTCAGTCTGCATGTCAGACTTTTTTAATGAAATAGAAGAGGATTTGAGTAGTCAAAATGTGCCCTATTTTTTCTTTCAGCAACACTAATCATAATTTCTATGACAAAATGAACCCCCTCATTTTGTTCCTTTGCGTCATTGGGCTATACTTGGGCTATACTTGGGCTACATCTGGGTCATATTTGTGCTACATCCATCAATAAGGCATTCAGATGTGTCACACATTTGCCTTGAATTCAGAATGTTAGCACTCTAGTTGCTTATTAGATCACTGTAGTAAAGCTATTGCTCACCAGGGAAATCTGCTGCTGGTATTGAAAGTGCATGTTTCAGTCTGCATGTCAGAATTTTTTAATGAAATAGAAGAGGATTTGAGAAGTCACTCAAGATGTGCCCTAATTTTTACTTGTTTCAGCACTAATCATAATTTCTATGGCAAAATGAACCCCCTCATTGTGTTCCTTTTAAAGTAAACTACTCACTCTCTACTACTCACTCACTAATACTCACTCTCTACTACTCACTCTCTACTACTCACTCACTACTACTCTCTACTACTTTCTACTACTACTCTCTACTACTCACTCTCTACTACTCACTCTCTACTATCTACTACTCACTCTACTACTCTCTACTACTCTCTATCACTCATTCTCTACTACTCTACTACTCTACTGCTCACTCTCTACTAATCTCTGCTTCTCTCTCTCTACTACTCCCTCTCTACTACTGACTCTACTACTCTCTACTACTCACTCTCTACTACTTTCTCTCTACTACTCAACTCACTCTCTACTACTCACTCTCTACTACTCACTCTCTACTACTCTCTACTACTCACTCTCCAGTACTCACTCTCTACTACTCACTCTCTACTACTCTCTACTACTCACTCTCTACTACCCACGCTCTACAACTCTAATACTCTCTACTACTCTCTCTACTACTCACTCTCTACTACTCTCTACTACTCGCTCTACTACTCTCTATTACTCTCTACCACTCACTCTCTACTACTCTACCACTCACTCTCTACTACTCTCCACTACTCTCTCTCTACTACTCACTCGCTACTACTCACTCTACTACTCTCTACTACTCACTCTCTACTACTCACTCTCTACTACTCTCTACTACTCACTCTCCACTACTCACTCTCTACTACTTGCTCTCTACTACTCTCTACTACTCACTGTACTACTCACTCTCTACTACTCTCTAATACTCTCTCTACTACTCACTCTCTACTACTCTCTCTACTACTCACTCTCTACTACACACTCTCTACTACTTGCTCTCTACTACTCGCTCTCTACTACTCTCTACTGCTCACTCTACTACTCACTCTACTGCTCACTCTCTACTACTCTCTACTACTCACTCTCTACTACTCCACTACTCTCTAGTACTCACTGTCTACTACTCACTCTCTACTACTCTACTACTCCCTACTACTCTCTCTCTACTACTCACTACTACTCACTCTCTACTACTCACTCGCTACTTCTCTCTCACCACTACTCTCTACTACTTTCTACTACTACTGTCTACTACTCACTCTCTACTACTCACTCTCTACTATCTACTACTCACTCTACTACTCTCTACTACTCTCTATCACTCATTCTCTACTACTCTATTACTCTACTGCTCACTCTCTACTCCTCTCTGCTACTCTCTCTCTCTACTACTCCCTCTCTACTACTGACTCTACTACTCTCTACTACTCACTCTCTACTACTCTCTCTACTACTCAACTCACTCTCTACTACTCACTCTCTACTACTCGCTCTCTACTACTCTCTACTACTCACTCTCCAGTACTCACTCTCTACTACTCGCTCTCTACTACTCTCTACTACTCACTCTCTACTACCCACTCTCTACTACTCTACTACTCTCTTCTACTCTCTCTACTACTCACTCTCTACTACTCTCTACTACTCACTCTACTAATCTCTACTACTCTCTACCACTCACTCTCTACTACTCTACCACTCACTCTCTACTACTCTCTACTACTCTCTCTCTACTACTCACTTGCTACTACTCACTCTACTACTCTCTACTATTCACTCTCTACTACTCTCTACTACTCAGTCTCTACTACTCTCTACTACTCACTCTCCACTACTCACTCTCTACTACCTGCTCTCTACTACTCTCTACTACTCACTCTACTACTCACTCTCTACTACTCTCTACTACTCTCTCTACTACTCACTCTCTACTACTCTCTCTACTTCTCACTCTCTACTACACACTCTCTACTACTTGCTCTCTACTACTCGCTCTCTACTACTCTCTACTACTCACTCTACTACTCACTCTACTACTCACTCTCTACTACTCTCTACTACTCACTCTCTACTACTCCACTACTCTCTACTACTCACTCTCTACTACTCACTCTCTACTACTCACTCTCTACTACTCTACTACTCCCAACTACTCTCTCTCTCTACTACTCACTACTACTCACTCTCTACTACTCTCTCTCTACTACTCCCACCTACTCACTCTCTACTACTCTCTACTACTCACTACTCTCTACTACACACTCTCTACTACTCTCTCTCTACTACTCTCTATTACTCTCTACTACTCACTCTCTACTACTCTCTACTACTCGCTCTCTACTACTCTCTCTTTACTACTCTCTACTACTCACTCTACTACTCACTCTCTACTACTCTCTACTAATCTCTCTCTGCTACTCACTCTCTACTATTCACTCTCTACTATTCTCTACTACTCACTCTGTGCTACTCTCTCTACTACTCTCTACTACTCACTCTCTACTCTCTACTCTCTATTACTCATCCTCTACTCTCTACCTCTCTCTACCTCTCTCTCTACTACTCTCTACCTCTATACCTCTCTACCTCTACCTCTTCCTCTACCTCTCTACCTCTAAACCTCTACCTCTACACCTCTACCTCTCTACCTATCTCTACCTCTCTCTACACACACACATATGCACATATATATATATGCATATGCATTTATATATATGTATGTGTGTGTATATATATATATATATATATATTACCTACTGGCGGTCGCCAGTAGGTAGTTATAGTTAGGACCCCTTTTCCATAGGAAAACCTCAACATTCTATTTTGAATAACTTTGGCGCCGGTCGATGAATCCTCGCGAATTTCTCAAAATAGGTGGGGCGCTACGCTCCGCTCCTACCCTGAAAGTCTCGGGCGGATTCGTCAAGCGGGGGCTGAGATAAAAGGGGGGTCCCAAAACGCGTTTTTCCCATGCATTTTTCCATAGGACCTTTAGAACGAGCTACAGTCCGAACGGCTGAACAGAATTACTAGAAATTTGGCAGAGAGGTAGTCCCTAGGTCAAGGAAGTGCCTTTTGTAGGTTTGGTGTAAATCTGTTCAGTAGATTCTGAGAAAATAGCCTTTAAATCAATATATATATCTGAGCCAGCTTACGGTACGCTTACCGTACGCTTACCGTAAGCGTACGGTGGCGTGCGCGAGCGCGATTCTGATTGGCTCTTAGATCTTAGTAAACATTCGAATCGGCCGAAACCAGGAAGCGGCGGCCGCCATTTTGTCTCTCGCACTGAGTGTTGTTTATCAAACAAGATGGCCAAAAACATGTTACGGGGCTGTTTTGACAACTCCCTCCCACATAGTCATGTTGAGGGAGTCCCCAAACATCCCCCAAGAGCAAAAACGGTTTTATTTTTTTTTTCGGCAATTTCGCCGAGTACGCTTACCGTACGCTTACCGTAAGCGTACGGTAAAAAAAAAAAAAAAAAAAAAAACACTATCCACACTTACCCCACCCCCTGTGCTTTTGGTGGCCGTAGGCCACCAAATGTACAGGGCTTATTAATAGGTAAAAAAAACTAAATTTTGGCAACATGAAATTATAAAATCGAAATAAAAAAAACACTATCCACATTGACCCCACCCCCTGTGCTTTTGGTGGCCGAAGGCCACCAAATGTACAGGGCTTATTAAAGTTGATAAAAACCGTGCACGGAACGAACTGCGTTAAGTGGGCGCGCACGCCTCGAATGGCGTAAAGTAACTTAGCATTTAAAAAACCGTACAAATTCACTGAAAAAACCATAGGTTTCACACACGTTATAGTTAGGAATTAGCATTTAAAAAACCTTGCAAATTCACTGAAAAAACCATAGGTTTCACACATGTTATAGTTAGCGGAAATTTTACTGATAAAAAACCAGTGAAATTGCCCCGTTATAGTTAGTGCTGGCAACTATAACTCACGCGACCGCAATCTTCTGCTGATGACATATGTGTCTTTATGAAAAAAAAATATTTGTAATATATGTATAGCTAAAAATGTATGGAAGAAGACATGGGCAAATAAGTGTCTAAATACAGTATTAGCATCAGCAGAGGATTGCGGTCGCGTGAGTTATAGTTGCCAGCACTAACTATAACGGGGCAATTTCACTGGTTTTTTATCAGTAAAATTTCCGCTAACTATAACATGTGTGAAACCTATGGTTTTTTCAGTGAATATATATATATATATATATATATATATATATATATATATATATACATACATATTCCACAGCAGGATCCCAGGGGTACCACCATCCAAAGAAAGGCGCAACACCAAGAAACAGACTCCAAAGGCAAAGTTGAGAGTTAAATGATGATTTATTCAAGCATGAAGTGTCCAAATGACGCGTTTCGGCCGCCAGACATGCAGCCTTGATAACATAGCACTGTACTGGTGAATGAGTGGTATTTATATATATGTGTGAGTGGCAGTGCTTTTACTATGTTCATTGCAATGACTGAGTAGTTTTGCAGCGTGTGACTGTGGGCAAGACGCAGTAAAGCACATGTGTGACATCATGTTTTACTACAGTTAGTAACACCAGTGTAAACAGACTATAAAACTGTCAGCTAACTGCTGAAGCCGGTGATTGCCTCAGTCCTCTCGCACATGCATCGTGGAAGCTGGTAAAAGAGCATATGGCGTTTCCAGTTGCAGCCAACCGATCGTGTAAGTAAACATTAAAACGGAAAGCATGTCCCTCGTAAGGAATCATGTTAGTGTTACCGATTGCTCACAACTAGAAACGCGAGACCTAGCACAACAGTGTGTGTGTCCGTGACTCCCTGCTCTCGGCACGTCTGATGAAGCACAAAGTGAAAGCGCTCCATGTGAGCAAAGGCTAGTGATAAGATGTGCGCGTCTAGCCCCGGTACAGTAAAAATGCAAACAAACTAAATAATTGCATAAATGCAAAACAAAGCTGCCACTTAATACAACAAAAGTTGAAAGTGTGAGTGAGGGTGAAATGTGCACATAAGTGTGTATATACATTTTGAGGAAGGCATGAGTGCGCATATAGGCCAAAATACATAAGTGTGGTGTTTGTACCTCCTCAAGAGCATTTAAGTGACATAAAAATGCATAGAATGTACTAATAAAAAATGTGTGAAAGCGCAGTAAATATTCTAGAGTCCGCCAGTGCTTGTTCAATGTATCACTTGCAATGAAACAATGGGTGTATAGCATAGCGTATTGTGAAAAAGTGACATTCTAATTCATAATCATACGCAAACATGGTCTAAATACATGTGTTGCCATTCCTGCCACAGCATTGGTTACAAGCCTGTAGTGCCTATGCTTAAAGACCAATTATAGACAAATAAAATGACAGTATGAATACTGGGTATTCTCTTTGTGGTTGCACATAGCCTGATGACAGGAAACCCAACTCTATGTGAATATTGAGAGTGCACAGGTAAAGCCTGATATAAACAGTGAAATACATACAAGTGATAACATTAATATACAGTTACAATGTGATGGTATGATCACTAAGGGTGTGAATGCAATGCTATGTTACAGGAAATGGTGCAGATCCTCCGTGGTGTTGAGACCAGCAGGCGCCTTGGTGTTAAATGCAGAATATATCTACTCTCCAATTGCCTCAAAAGCTTCTCCCTGTTGCCACCCCTTCTCAGTGGTTGGACGCAATCAATGACTGAATAACGGAGGTGCTCTAGATTGTTATTATGCATCTCCTTAAAATGCCTGGCTACGGGGTAGGCTGGGTCATTGTTGACTATCGCTCTGAGGTGCTGGAGAATTCGGAGGTGCACTTGCAATTTTGTGCTCCCGATGTAACGCAGCCTGCAGTTACATTCGAGCATGTACACCGCAAAT
This sequence comes from Triturus cristatus, assembly GCF_964204655.1. NCBI lineage: Eukaryota > Metazoa > Chordata > Amphibia > Caudata > Salamandridae > Triturus > Triturus cristatus. Next base: position 252,417,679 of record NC_140588.1, read on the forward strand.
TCCTTCATGCACGTGAGTCTTTGTCTGATGGTAAGTGGCGCATGTCTAAAGGCTGAGTCTACCTTTGTGATGTTCTTACCAGACCTGCATGCCCTGCAACTCTGGCATTTAACAAAACCCTTTTTGTCTGCTAGCCAATTCTGTGACGTGGCGATCTCCGGACCGTTTCTGACTAGTGCATCCCTCATGGAAAAAGCTCTTCTGTATGTGATGTCAGGTTTGTGGGCTACTACAAGATCTAGTGCAAGGTCTGATTTAATGATACCCCAATGCTTGTTGATTACTGCTCTGATAGCTCTTTCCTCAGTGTAGTGCGTTCTAATCAATCTCTGGGTGAGTAGGCTATTTGGCTCATTTAGTATGTTGGTCGCACTGGTGACCTCAGGGGTGGATGGGACCACTAACAATTCCTCCCTAGGGATGGCATTGGCTCTGACAATGGCTTTACGTATGACAGTCGCTGAGTAACCGCGTGCCTTGAATCTTTTGGCTGCTTCCCCCTGGCACTCAAGGAGATCTTCATGGGTACTGCAAATTCTGGCCAATCGTAACAGCTCCCCATAGAGAATGCTGGTTATGAGGTGCCTAGGGTCAAGGCTGGAGGCGTGCAGTATGGAGTTTCCTGCGGTAAGCTTACGGTGAAGCTTGGAATTCAAAGCGCCATTGGCGATGTACAGATTGACGTCCAAGAATTCTGAAGAGGTGGCACGAATGTTGGCATTGAATTCCAAATTAAGATCAATGTCATTGATCTCACTAATGAAAATTCTAGCACTGTTAACATCACCTCGCCAAATCAAAAAGACGTCGTCTATTTAACGCAGCCAAGACACAATGTTGTTATTGAAAGCTGTCTGGTGCTTGACCATGAGAACCCGCTCCTCCCACCAGCCAACATGTAAACATGTGTAGCTGGGCGAGAAGCAGGCTCCCACAGCCACGCCCCTGAGTTGCTGGTATACCTTCCTATTGAACATGAAAAAATTATGTGTGAGACACCAGTCAATTAGAAACAAAATGAGTTTGTTGTGTTTGTGACAATTGATGGGTCTATTACCCAAGAAGTATTTGCATGCAGATAGACCATCATGGTGACGTATGCTGGTATACAGCGATGTAACTACTCACTCTCTACTACTCTCTACTACTCTCTACTACTACTCTCTACTACTCACTCTCTACTACTCACTCTACTACTCTCTACTACTCACTCTCTACTACTCAGCTCACTCTCTACTACTCACTCTCTACTACTCACTCTCTACTTCTCTCTACTACTCACTCTCCAGTACTCACTCTCTACTACTCGCTCTCTACTACTCTCTACTACTCACTCTCTACTACCCACTCTCTACTACTCTACCACTCTCTACTACTCACTCTCGTCTACTCACTCTCTACTACTCTACTACTCGCTACTACTCTCTCTACTACTCACTCTCTACTACTCTCTACTACTCACTCTACTGCTCTCTACTACTCTCTACCACTCACTCTCTACTACTCTACTACTCACTCTCTACTACTCTCCACTACTCTCTCTCTACTACTCACTCACTACTACTCACTCTACTACTCTCTACTACTCACTCTCTACTACTCTCTACTACTCACTCTTCACTACTCACTCTCTACTACTCGCTCTCTACTACTCTCTACTACTCACTCTACTACTCACTCTCTACTACTCTCTACTACTCTCTCTACTACTCACTCTCTACTACTCTCTCTACTACTCACTCTCTACTACACACTCTCTACTACTCTACTAATCATTCTCTACTACTCTCCACTACTCTCTCTCTACTACTCACTCGCTACTATTCACTCTACTACTCTCTATGACTCGCTCTCTACTACTCTCTACTACTCAGTCTACTACTCACTCTACTACTCACTCTCTACTACTCTCTACTACTCACTCTCTACTACTCCACTACTCTCTACTACTCACTCTCTACTACTCACTCTCTACTACTCTACTATTCCCTACTACTCTTTCTCTACTACTCACTCTCTACTACTCTCTACTACTCACTACTCTCTACTACTCGCTCTATACTACTCTCTACTACTCACTCTCCAGTACTCACTCTCTACTACTCGCTCTCTACTACTCTCTACTACTCACTCTCTACTACCCACTCTCTACTACTCTACTACTCTCTACTACTCACTCTCTACTACTCACTCTCTACTACTCTACTACTCTCTACTAATCTCTCTACTACTCACTCTCTTCTACTCTCTACTACTCTCTCTACTACTCTCTACTACTCACTCTCTACTACTCTCTACTACTCACTCTCTACTACTCTCTCTTTACTACTCTCTACTACTCACTCTACTACTCACTCTCTACTACTCTCTACTAATCTCTCTCTGCTACTCACTCTATACTACTCACTCTCTACTACTCTCTACTACTCACTCTCTGCTACTCTCTCTACTACTCTCTACTACTCACTCTCTACTCTCTACTCTCTATTAATCATCCTCTACTCTCTACCTCTCGACCTCTCTACTTTCTCTACCTCTCTACCTCTCTACCTCAACCTCTACCTCTCTACCTCTACCTCTCTACCTCTACACCTCTACCTCTCTACCTCTCTCTACCTCTCTCTACACACACACATATGCACATATATATATGCATATGCATTTATATATATGTATGTGTATATATATATATACATACATATGTGTGAGACACCAGTCAATTAGAAACAAAATGAGTTTGTTGTGTTTGTGACAATTGATGGGTCTATTACCCAAGAAGTATTTGCATGCAGATAGACCATCATCGTGACATATGCTGGTATACAGCGATGTAACTACTCACTCTCTACTACTCTCTACTACTACTCTCTACTACTCACTCTCTACTACTCACTCTACTACTCTCTACTACTCACTCTCTACTACTCTCTCTCTACTACTCAGCTCACTCTCTACTACTCACTCTCTACTAATCACTCTCTACTTCTCTCTACTACTCACTCTCCAGTACTCACTCTCTACTACTCGCTCTCTACTACTCTCTACTACTCACTCTCTACTACTCACTCTCTACTACTCTACCACTCTCTACTACTCATTCTCGTCTACTCACTCTCTACTACTCTACTACTCGCTACTACTCTCTCTACTACTCACTCTCTACTACTCTCTACTACTCACTCTACTGCTCTCTACTACTCTCTACCACTCACTCTCTACTACTCTACTACTCACTCTCTACTACTCTCCACTACTCTCTCTCTACTACTCACTCACTACTACTCACTCTACTACTCTCTACTACTCACTCTCTACTACTCTCTACTACTCACTCTTCACTACTCACTCTCTACTACTCGCTCTCTACTACTCTCTACTACTCACTCTACTACTCACTCTCTACTACTCTCTACTACTCTCTCTACTACTCACTCTCTACTACACTCTCTACTACTCATTCTCTACTACACACTCTCTACTACTCTACTAATCACTCTCTACTACTCTCCACTACTCTCTCTCTACTACTCACTCGCTACTATTCACTCTACTACTCTCTACGACTCGCTCTCTACTACTCTCTACTACTCACTCTACTACTCACTCTACTACTCACTCTCTACTACTCTCTACTACTCACTCTCTACTACTCCACTACTCTCTACTACTCACTCTCTACTACTCACTCTCTACTACTCTACTATTCCCTACTACTCTTTCTCTACTACTCACTCTCTACTACTCTCTACTACTCACTACTCTCTACTACTCGCTCTCTACTACTCTCTACTACTCACTCTCCAGTACTCACTCTCTACTACTCGCTCTCTACTACTCTCTACTACTCACTCTCTACTACCCACTCTCTACTACTCTACTACTCTCTTCTACTCACTCTCTACTACTCACTCTCTACTACTCTACTACTCTCTACTAATCTCTCTACTACTCACTCTCTACTACTCTCTACTACTCTCTCTACTACTCTCTACTACTCTCTACTACTCACTCTCTACTACTCTCTACTACTCACTCTCTACTACTCTCTCTTTACTACTCTCTACTACTCACTCTACTACTCACTCTCTACTACTCTCTACTAATCTCTCTCTGCTACTCACTCTATACTACTCACTCTCTACTACTCTCTACTACTCACTCTCTGCTACTCTCTCTACTACTCTCTACTACTCACTCTCTACTCTCTACTCTCTATTAATCATCCTCTACTCTCTACCTCTCGACCTCTCTACTTTCTCTACCTCTCTACCTCTCTACCTCAACCTCTACCTCTCTACCTCTACCTCTCTACCTCTACACCTCTACCTCTACACCTCTACCTCTCTACCTCTCTCTACCTCTCTCTACACACACACATATGCACATATTTATATGCATATGCATTTATATATATGTATGTGTATATATATATATATAAACATACATATTCCACAGCAGGATCCCAGGGGTACCACCATCCAAAGACAGGCGCAACACCAGGAAACAGACTCCAAAGGCAAAGTTGAGAGTTAAATGATGATTTATTCAAGCATCAAGTGTCCAAATGACGCGTTTCGGCCGCCAGACATGCGGCTTTGATCACATAGCGCTGTACTGGTGAATGAGTGGTATTTATATATATGTGTGAGTGGCAGTGATTTTACAATGTTCATTGCAATGACTGAGTAGTTTTGCAGTGTGTGACTGTGGGCAAGACGCAGTAAAGCACTTGTGTGACATCATGTTTTACTACAGTTAGTAACACCAGTGTAAACAGACTATAAAACTGTCAACTAACTGCTGAAGCCTGTGATTGCCTCAGTCCTCTCGCACATGCATCGTGGAAGCTGGTAAAAGAGCATATGGCATTCCCAGATGCAGCCAAACGATCGTGTAAGTACACATTAAAACAGAAAGCATGTCCCTCGTAAGCAATCATGTTAGTGTTACCGATTGCTCACAACTAGAAACGCGAGACCTAGCACAACAGTGTGTGTATCCGTGACTCCCTGCTCTCAACACGTCTCATTAAGCACAAAGCGAAAGCGCTGCATGTGAGCAAAGGCTAGTGATAAGATGTGCGCGTCTAGACCCGGTACAGTAAAAATGCAAACAAACTAAATAACTGCATAAATGCAAAACAAAGCTGCCACTTAATACAACAAAAGTTGAAAGTGTGAGTGAGGGTGAAATGTGCACATAGGTGTGTATATACATGTTGAGGAAGGCATGAGTGCGCATATAGGCCAAAATATATAAGTGTGGTGTTTGTACCTCCTTAAGAGCATTTAAGTGACATAAAAATGCATAGAATGTACTAATAAAAATGTGTGAAAGCGCAGTAAATATTCTAGAGTCTGCCAGTGCTTTTTCAATGTATCCCTGCAATGAAACACTGGGTGTATAGCTTAGCGTATTGTGAAAACGTGACATTCTAATTCATAATCATACGCAAACATGGTCTAAATACATGTGTTGCCATTCATGCCGCAGCATTGGCTACAAGCCTGTAGTACCTATGCTTAAAGACCAATTATAGACAACCAAAATGACAGTATGAATACTGGGTATTCTCTTTGTGGTTGCACATAGCCTGATGACAGGAAACCCAACTCTATGTGAATATTGAGAGTGCACAGGTAAAGCCTGATATAAACAGTGAAATACATACAAGTGATAACATTAATATACAGTTACAATGTGATGGTATGATCACTAAGGGTGTGAATGCAATGCTATGTTACAGGAAATGGTGCAGATCCTCCGTGGTGTTGAGACCAGCAGGCGCCTTGGTGTTAAATGCAGAATATATCTACTCTCCAATTGCCTCAAAAGCTTCTCCCTGTTGCTACCCCGTCTCAGTGGTGGGACGCAATCAATGACTGAATAACGGAGGTGCTCTAGATTGTTATTATGCATCTCCTTAAAATGCCTGGCTATGGGGTAGGCTGGGTCATTGTTGACTATAGCTCTGAGGTGCTGGAGAATTCGCAGGTGCACTTGCAATTTAGTGCTCCCGATGTAGCGCAGCCTGCAGTTACATTCGAGCATGTACACCGCAAATTCCGTTCTGCACGTGAGTCTATGTCTGATGGTAAGTGGCGCATGTCTAAAGGTTGAGTCTACCTTCGTGATGTTCTTACCAAACCTGCATGCCCTGCAACTCTGGCATTTAACAAAACCCTTTTTGTCTGCTAGCCAATTCTGTGACATGGCGATCTCCGGACTGTTTCTGACTAGTGCATCCCTCATGGAAAAAGCTCTTCTGTATGTGATGTCAGGTTTGTGGGCTACTACAAGTCATAGTGCGGGGTCTGATTTAATGATACCCCAATGCTTGTTGATTACTGCTCTGATAGCTCTTTCCTCAGTGTTGTGCATTATAATCAATCTCGGGGTGAGTAGGCTATTTGGCTCATTTAGTATGTTGGTCGCACTGGTGACCTCAGGGGTGGATGGGACCACTAACAATTCCTCCCTAGGGATGGCCTTGGCTCTGACAATGGCTTTACGTATGACAGCCGCTGAGTAACCGCGTGCCTTGAATCTTTTGGCTGCTTCCCCCTGGCACTCAAGGAGATCTTCATGGTTACTGCAAATTCTGGCCAATCGTAACATCTCCCCATAGGGAATGCTGGTTATGAGGTGCATAGGGTGAAAGCTGGAGGCGTGCAGTATGGAGTTTCCTGCGGTAAGCTTACGGTGAAGCTTGGAATGCAAAGCGCCATTGGCGATGTACAGATTGACGTCCTTGAATTCTGTAGAGGTGGCACTAATGTTGGCATTGAATTCCAAATTAAGATCATTGTCATTGATCTCACTAATGAAAATTCTAGCACTGTTAACATCACCTCGCCAAATCAAAAAGACGTTGTCTATGTAACGCAGCCAAGACACAATGTTGTTTTTGAAAGCTGTCTGGTGCTTGACCATGAGAACCCGCTCCTCCCACCAGCCAACATGTAAACATGCGTAGCTGTGCGAGAAGCATGCTCCCATGGCCACTCCCCTGAGTTGCTGGTATACCTTCCTATTGAACATGAAAAAATTATGTGTGAGACACCAGTCAATTAGAAACAAAATGAGTTTGTTGTGTTTGTGACTATTGACGGGTCTATTACCCAAGAAGTATTTGCATGCAGATAGACCATCATGGTGATGTATGCTGGTATACAGCGATGTAACTACTCACTCTCTACTACTCTCTACTACTCTCTACTACTACTCTCTACTACTCACTCTCTACTACTCTTCCTCCTACTCACTCTACTACTCTCTACTACTCTCTATCACTTATTCTCTACTACTCTACTACTCTACTGCTCTCTCTCTACTACTCTCTCCCTACTACTCCCTCTCTACTACTCACTCTACTACTCTCTACTACTCACTCTCTACTACTCTCTCTCTACTACCCAACTCACTCTCTACTACTCACTCTCTACTACTCGCTCTCTACTACTCTCTACTACTCACTCTCCAGTACTCACTCTCTACTACTCGCTCTCTACTACTCACTCTCTACTACCCACTCTCTACTACTCCACTACTCTCTACTACTCACTCTCTACTACTCACTCTCTACTACTCTCTACTACTCTCTCTACTACTCACTCTCTACTACTCACTCTACTACTCTCTACTACTCTCTACTACTCACTCTCTACTACACTACTACTCACTCTCTACTACTCTCCACTACTCTCTCTCTACTACTCACTAGCTACTACTCACTCTACTACTCTTTACTACTCACTCTCTACTACTCTCTACTACTCACTCTTCACTACTCACTCTATACTACTCGCTCTCTACTACTCTCTACTACTCACTCTACTACTCACTCTCTACTACTATCTCTACTACTCACTCTCTACTACACACTCTCTACTACTTGCTCTCTACTCCTCGCTCTCTACCACTCTCTACTACTCACTCTACTACTCACTCTACTACTCACTCTCTACTACTCTCTACTACTCACTCTCTACTACTCCACTAATCTCTACTACTCACTCTCTACTACTCACTCTCTACTACTCTACTACTCCCTACTACTCTCTCTCTACTACTCACTACTACTCACTCTCTACTACTCTCTACTACTCACTACTCTCTACTACTCGCTCTCTACTACTCTCTACTACTCACTCTCCAGTACTCACTCTCTACTACTCGCTCTCTACTACTCCCTACTACTCACTCTCTACTACCCACTCTCTACTACTCTACTACTCTCTACTACTCACTCTCTACTACTCACTCTCTAATACTCTACTACTCTCTACTAATCTCTCTACTACTCACTATCTACTTCTCTCTACTACTCTCTCTACTACTCTCTACTACTACTCTCTACTACTCACTCTCTACTACTCTCTCCTTACTACTCTCTACTACTCACTCTACTACTCACTCTCTAATACTCTCTACTACTCTCTCTCTGGTACTCACTCTCTACTACTCACTCTCTGCTACTCTCTCTACTACTCTCTACAACTCACTCTACTCTCTACTCTCTATTACTCATCCTCTACTCTCTACCTCTCGACCTCTCTCTACCTCTCTACCTCTATCTCTACCTCTCTACCTCTACCTCTCTACCTCTCTACCTCTACCTCTACACCTCTACCTCTCTACATCTCTCTACCTCTCTCGACCTCTCTCGACCTCTACCTCTACACCTCTACCTCTCTACCTCTCTCTACCTCTCTCTACCTCTCTCTACACACGCATATGCATTTATATATGTATGTGTATTTATATATACATACATATATAAACATATATATAATCTGCATATCTATATAAATACAAATATAAATGCATGCATACATATACATATAGGCATACATATGCATGTTATGTACATGAAAGTTTGAAAAACACTAATAAAAGCAAAGCTAAAAAGCCACCAAATTACAAACAGAATTGCTTTAACTTAAACCAGGGTGAGACCTATTGCATTTTCAATCCTTGTTTACTTTGGTTCCATCAAGAAGGCATTCAGAGGTGTCACACATTTCCCATCAATTCTGAATGTTAGCACTCTAGTTGCTCATTAGATCACAGTAGTAAAAATACTGCTCACCAGGGAAGTCTGCTGCTGGTATTGAAAGTGCATGTTTCAGTCTGCATGTCAGAATTTTTTAATGAAATAGAAGCGGATTTGAGAAGTCACTTAAAATGTGCCCTAATTTTTCTTTCTGCAGCACTAATCATACATTCTATGGCAAAATGAACCCCCTCCTTTTGTTCCTTTTTAAATTAAATGTTTTAAGAGTTACCACTTTATTCCAATCAAGATGGCTTCAGGTGTGCCATACGTTTGTCATAAGTAGTACTGTTAGCGCTCTAGTTGCTCTTTAGAACGCTCTGGGAAGCTGCAGTAGAACACAAAGGAATCAACTGACAGTCTCTGCCCTTGTTGGATGTACATGTTTTACTGAGAATGTCAGTCTTCATTCTCACATGACTTAGAAAGATAATGTGAATTTACATAAAATATGCTCTCAGTTTAGCTTATAGATCACCTTCCAAACCTCTGTGGGAAAAGCATGAGAAAATAGTTTTCTCTCAAACATGATTCATGATATCCAGCAGAAGGCTTTTTCACATGGTAAAATGACCTTAGAACACACCACAATTCCTAAAATGAGTATGGTACCATCAACAAATGATTTAAAATGTAACTAAAGTTAACTGCAATGCTTTTTAATGAGGTGCTATCATGTATATTGGTCCCAAGATGGCTGCCAACACTTCTTGGATGAAGTGCTGACAGCCAATCAGATCTCACGATGAGATGAGTGGTTAGGCTCTGCCCAGATATATCTATTTTTTTTCCTTTAATATCTAAAAACCTACTGAACAGATTTACACCATTTAACCAAAAGGCACAACTCTGATCCAAGGGCTACCTTTTTGCCAAATTTAGTGTAATTCCGTTCAGCAGTTTGGGCTATAGCTGCGATTAAAGGTTCCTATGGAAAATTGCATTTGGAAAACATGTTTTGTGACCCCCCTTTTTTCTCGGCCCCCGCTTCACGAATTACCCCGAGACTTTCAGGATAGGAGCGAACCGGAGCGCCCCACCAGTTTTGAAAATTTTGCGAAGATTTGTCAACCGGCACCAAAGTTATTCCAAATAGAATGTTCCAGATTTCATATGGATAATAGGTCCTAACCGCCAGTAGGTAATATATATATATACATATATTCACTGAAAAAACCAAAGGTTTCAGGGGCGTTTTAGTTAGGAATTGGCATTTAACAAACCTTAGGAATTCACTAAAAAAAACATAGGTTTCAGGGGCGTTATAGTTAGCTGGACATTTCCCTCGTACAAAACCCTAGAAATTACCCTGTTATAGTTAGTTCAGCTAACTATAACTCACGCCCCCGCAATGCACTGCTGATGACGTCACATATTACATCACTCATGACATCGTCAGTGACATCACTGATGACATCACTGATTACATCTCAAATGACATCACTGATGACATCACTGATGGCATCACTGATGACATCACTGATGACATCATTCAGTGAATGTGTGTTTTTCTTAAAAGTTTAAATATGTTTTATATATTTATAGTGAAAGGCCTATGGAAGAATGAGTGGGTGTATAAGTGTGTGAATGGGTGATTTTCAAGGTGCGTAACTGACTCTATAAGTGAGTAATTAAATGTATCTTACTGCAGACTAGTGACTAAACTGTGTGAATGTCTGTATGTGTCTGTGTGTTGGTGTATAAGTGGCTGCATGGTTTTGTGAATAGCTATATGAGTGTCTATACGGGTTATTGATTGGTTGTCTGAGTATCTGTATGGGTGCCTGAGTGTTTGTGTGGGTAGGGTGTGTGTGACTCTGTGCATAGATGTGTGAGTGGGTGATTCTATGGTGCATGGTTTTAAGAGTGCAACTGTGATGGACTGTATGGTTGGGTGAGTGTATGTATGAGTGTGTTAGTGATTGAATGTATATCTCAGTTGTACATGTGTCAGTAACTACATATGTGAAACGCAGTGTATATGTGTGTAAGAGTATATAACTATCTATATGTGAAAGTGTGTGATTGAGGGAGTGCCTGTATGGATGAGTGTGTGCTTGTGCTCGTATTAGTAATTGTATAAGAGTGTCAGAATTTGTTAGTATTTTTATGAGTAAGTGAACTTGAGTGTGTTTAACTGTATAGGTGAGTAAATTGGACTGTGTTTAATTATTTGCACAACTGACTAGGTGTGTCAGTACCTCAATGGATGATTGGCGGTGTGTGAGTGTCTATATAGGTGTATAAATGCATATGATAGTCTTGTACGGAGTAACTGTAAGTATTAGGGACTGTACAGGTGAGTGAGTGGAGGTGTATGTAGACCTAAGAGTCAATGAGTGGGTATGTAGTTATTGGTATTGGAGTATCTATGGTTTTCAAAATGGCCGTCTGAAATTTTGAGTCTGTGTATCAAAGGTTATATTAGGGTGTGAGAAGATGCACTCATTTATGACATGGATGACGTCATCAGTGATGTCATCAGTGATGTCATTTGAGATGTCATCAGTGATGTCATCAGTGATGTCACTGACCATGTCATGAGTGATGTAATATGTGACATCATCAGCAGTGCATTGCGGGGGCGCGAGATATAGTTAGCTGAACTAACTATAACAGGGGAATTTCTAGGGTTTTGTACGAGGGAAATGTCCAGCTAACGATAACGCCCCTGAAGCCAATGTTTTTTTTAGTGAATTTCCAAGGTGTTTTAAATCCCAATTCCTAACTATAACGACCCTGAAACCTTTGTTTTTTTCAGTGAATTTCAAAGGTTTTTTTAAATGCCGATACCTAACTATAACGTGCATGAAACCTATGGTTTTTTCAGTGAATTTTAAAGGTTTTTTAAATGCTAATTCCTATCTATAACTTATCTATGAAGATATCATGTTTAATGATTTTGATTGGATTTCTATATTTTTCAAATTCAGTGTGTCAATTTCATTAATTATCTTTTTTTTAAAATACTTTTTTTTATTTTTTCGATGAATTCTTTTAAAAATTAAAAAATATTATTTGAACTTAATGGGTTTTTCTTTAACTATATGTTCAAAACTGTATTTTATATATTTTTTTCAATGTTTTTGGATCCGCGCACCCTATGTGCACCGTTCTCGATCCCTACGCGATAGCATCCGTGCATGGTATGCGTTGGGTATGTGTTTAGTGCACGATCGCAATGCGACCGGTACGCGACTCCCAGCCTATATGCGACACGTTCGATGTACGGAACGCGAAGTTTACGCGCTTCCGCGATGCGTCATCTGCGTCTATGACGCAGTAGGTGCGCGGATCCCGCGAAGTATTTAACATTTAAAAAAACATATGTATGTATTTCATGTGAATATTAATTGAAGACAAACTCTAAACTAGTCTTAAAATTAAAATATTTTTACATCTAATCCTATCATTTTTTTTAATTCAATTTCGCGGATGCACGCTGGGTGCGTGCTGCGTAAGCGCAGGGTGCGCGGATCCCATGTGACCTGCAAAAAAAGAGATTTGATTGGTTCATTACACTTCCTCTTCTAACTATTGAAAGACCCCACCCATCTCAATCATTCTTCTTTGACCTTCTTTAGAGCACCATCTCTTTGGAGAGAAGAAGATTTTTTAGACTAAGTTTACACTTAGCTCTAACTTTTTTCAACCAAAAATTGCTATAGGGCAGCAGGCATCACCTGCATCCCCTCATACTTCTGAGGATGAATTTTTGCCAGAGGCACCACCCAAAAAACGTTTTTCTTCAGTGGTGTGGACATTTTTTACTTTCCCCCAGGGGCAGAATAAGACCAATGCCACCTTGGTAACGTGCAAGATTTGCAAAAGAGTCCTGCCGCGAGGGGATCCTAACAAGAAATACTCTTGCGGCACGGCAAGTATGATGAAGCACATGAGGACCCTTCATCCGAACAATCTTGCACAAGAAGAGTGCCCGCGGATGAGAAACACTCCTGCTCCTGCGCCATCCACCTCATCGCAGCCGAGCACATCAAGAGTGCATCCACCAGCCCAAACCTTGGACATCCGTCCTCAATTTCAATTTTTAAAAGTGCTCTGCACTAAGTGCAATAATACTTTGTGCTATGGTGAGCAGTCGATCGATCTGATCTGCCGCCGGCAAGAAAGTCACATTTGCTAGTTTTTTTTGTTTTATTTATTGTTCCCTGAAGTTCATTGTTTGGTTCCTCCTTTTTTGTTTTTTGTTTTATTTTTTGCAGAAAAACCCCAAAAAATATTTCCTTGCGAATGATGGAAGGTAAGCACAGAGTTTTGTCTGCAAAGATGTTCAAAGAAGAATAATTGAAATGATTGCGGTCCTTCAATAGCTAAAATGGGAAATATTATGAACCCCTCAAATCTCTTTTTTTGCAGGTCACACGATATCTGATTATGGTCAGATTTCAAAACTACATAAACAGAGTGTTTTTCGAAACGTGTTTCAACTTTGTAGCTTCTTGCAGCCCTCTTCATTCTGCATATTGAGACTTAGTTAAACTTACCTTCACAGTAATAGGAATAAAAAATGGTATACATTTTTTTCTGTTTTTCATTCAAATATAAATTCATATAAATTGCTTATTTTAAAATTTGGATCTGTGAAAGAAAAGGGAAAAAAAATTATACCATGTAATAATACATTTTTTACAACACAGCATAATTTCCAAAAAGTAATTTTTTTGCCTTTTTTGTTGTTCTCAGAATATATTAAATTTCACTAAAAATAGTGATTTCAATCGTACTCATCACTTAACAGCGGACAAAAAAAACACAATCTCACAGATTGTTAAAAAAAAAACAACATGCCATTCTGAAAACAAAAACAACAAGATACAAATCACAGATATATAAAATGCACACAGCTAACACATTTTTTTAACTTTAACTTACAAAAACTGTAAATGATGTTGCTTTAAAATATTCACCAAATCTAAAGATGAATTTTTGGAGGACACACCACGCCCACAACGTTTTCCTTCAGTGATGTGGAAATTTTCTACTTTGATCGAGGGGCAACCTTTCTCACGCACTAGATTTTCAAAAGAGTTCTGTTACGAGGGGATCCTAACAAAAAATACTCATGCGGCACAGCAAGTATGATGAATCACCTAAGTACCCTTCATCCAAACAATCTTGCACGAGAAAAGTGCAAACAGATGCGAAACACTCCTGTTCTGTATCTGTAAAAAAGAATCACAAATAAATGTATATTAATAACTTTCAAAATTATACTATTCCATTACTGTACAAAGACATTTTATATAAATACTGACTAAGAAACTATAGCCCTGAACCACAAGTGTGACAATGGTTAAAACACTACATGCATAATGCATACTACTTTGAAGCAGTTCATGCCCTAAAGCCTACCTCACTAAAACACTACATGCTAACTGACTAAATGATTACAGTACTATAAGGAGACACACTGGGTGAGTGACAGGGTGTTTGCTAGAAGTGTATGATTAACTAGGGAATTGAAGGTGTGAAACACAACTGTGTAAGTGATTAGAGGACTGCATCCATACTGCATAGGCATTTAAAGCAGTCCATGTGCTAAGGCCTGGCTCACTGCATGACTACTTGCGTACTGACTGAATGATTAAAGTACAGCAAGGAGAGTGCCTAGGTGAATTTATAAGTGCTAGGCTTTTCGCACAGGGAATGGATTAGTACTTGGTACTGAATGGGTCACTAGAGGAGTGCAAAGGCAGTGACAAGATGTTTGCTGGACTGTATGGATACTGACTAGGAAATTGAAAGTGTGGAAGACAAGTGTCTAAGTGGTTAGAAGACTGCATACATAGTGGATAGGGGTTTGAAGCAGTCCATGTGCTAAGGCCTGGCTCAGTGAATGAATACTTAGGCAGTGACTGAATGATTAGAGTACTGCAAAGATAGTATCTTGGTGAATTCATAGGTGTTTGAGATTTTGCACAGTGAATGGATTAGTACATGATGCTGAATGGGTCACTAGAGGACTGCAAAGGGAGTGACAGGGTGTTTCCTGGAAGTGTATTGATAATGACTAGGCAATTGAAGGTGTGAAAGACAATTGTGTAGGTGGTTAGAGGACTGCATGCATAGTGGATATGGGTTTGAAGCAGTCCATATGCTAAGGCCTGGGTCACTGGATGAGTACTTGGGTGCTGACTGAATGATTAGAGTACTGCAAGGAGAGTGCCTGGGTGAATTTATTAGGGTTTGGGTTTTGGCGCAGTGAATGGATTAGTACATGATGCTTAATAGGTCACTAGAGGAGTGCAAGGAGAGTGACAGGGTGTTTGCCGGAAGTGTATGGATACTGACTGGGGAATTGAAGGTGTGAAAGACAAGTGTGTAGGTGGTTAGAGGACTGCATGCATAGTGGATAGGGGTTTGAAGAAGTCCATGTGCTAAGGCCTGGCTCAGTGCATGAATACTTAGCCAGTGACTGAATCATTAGAGTACTAGAAAGAGAGTGTCTTGGTGAATTTATAAGTGTTTGGGTTTTGGCACAGTGAATGTATTAGTACATGGTGTTGAATGGGTCACTAGAGGACTGCAAAGGGAGTGACAGGGTGTTTCCTGGAAGTGTATGGATACTGACTAGGGAATTGAAGGTGTAAAAGACAAGTGTATAGTATGTTAGAACACTACATGCATACTGCATAGACATTTGAAGCAGTCTATTTGGTACTTAGAAACTGACTAAATCATCAGACTACTTCTAGGACAGTGCTTGGGTAAAACTTTAAAATGTTCAGTTCTGCCACAGTGAATAGAATAGTACATGGTACTGCACCTTAGTGTCAAACCCTTACTCATTTTATCAATGCATAAGCAAAGACTAGCTTCTAATGCTACTAAAACTTGACAACATGACAGGTTTTAAAAGAGTTATCTGCTAAAAAATACAAATTGTTACCAAATGCTTCTCTCACAGTGGTTCCCAAATGCACAAAGACTCACAGTGTGATTCTAGACAACAACCACTATACCTAGGAGTTTACCAAAAATCATTCACTACTGTGGAAGTGGTAAGGGAACTGCACACAATCTTCATATTTCAGGACTGCACTTTTGTGCCAAAGCCTGGCTCATTTAATCAAAGCATAAGCAAAGACTGGCTTCTAATGCTACTAAAACTTGACAACATGACCGGTTTTAAAACAGTTATCTGTCAGCAAATACACGATGTTACCAAATGCTTCTCTCACAATCCTTACCCAAATGCACACAGACTCACAGTGTGATTTTAGACAAGCAACACTATCCTAGGAGTTTACCAAAACTCATTCACTAGTCTAGAAGAGTTAATGGTACTGCACACAATCTACATATTTAAGTACAGCACATCATGTGTCAAAGTATGACTCATTTAATCAACGCATAAGCAAAGACTGGATTCTAATTCTACTAAAACTTCACAACATGACAGGTTTTAAAACAGTTATCTCTCAGCAAATACATGATGTTACCAAATGCTTCTCTCACAGTGATCCCAAATACACACTAACTCACAGTGTGATTCTGGACAAGCACCACTATCCCTAGGAGTTTACCAAAACTCATTCACTACAGTGCAAGTGGTAAGGGAACTGCACACAATCTACAAATTTCAGGACTGAACTTTTCTGTCAAAGCCTGACTCATTTAATCAAAGCATAAGCCATAACTGTCTTCTAATGCTGCTAAAACTTCACAACATGACAGGTTAAAAAGGTTATCGGTCAGCAAATACACAATGTTACTAAAGGCTTCTCTCACAGTGGTTCCCAAATGCACACATACTCACTGTGTGATTCTAGACAAACAACACTATCCCTTGCACTATACCAAAACACGTTTCTTCATCTAGAAGAAGTACTACATTTTAGTATAGAAACATAACATAACTAATTTCACAAATTCATAAACAATCACTGGTTTCTAATTCTACCAAAATATAAAAACAGCACAGTTATCTGTCTGCAAACACATGAAAAACACATATGCTTATCACAGAATGGTTTCTACATGCACACACACTGTTAATAAGATTGTAGAGGAAAAAAAAGTACTCCCTACACTTTAGCAGGAGAAAAACATTAGTCTGATTAAAATCAAAATAGTCTACATAGATCCCCTCACAATTAAATAACTCATCTTTCAAGTTCTTTTGTAGATTAAGAAGTATATCAGTCACTCACCATATTTTCTTTTACAGAATCTCTGCACTGTGCACCTCTCAGCAAAAACAAAGAATGGAAAAGTTTCCCTTTCATTTTCCACACATATACATGTAAACATCAAATCACAACCCTTCACACATAAACTCAAAAGCAAACACACATTTCTATTGGTTAAACATTTCAACCCTTTCCAACTGAAATACATTTCAACCCTTCCCCCAATCTGCCTTCTGCCTGTTACCATAGAAACAGGTCATGGAACACTGCACTGAGCACAAAGGTCAGAAGTTCAGCACACAATGTTGCTACACAAGAGAGGAAGTGTGCTTCACTTTTCAACATATCAGCTAATCATATATAATGTTCCTTACAATCTGTTTTTGTTGACCAATATGAATTATACCTTTAAAAAACAGAAATATACACCCTACCTTTCAGTGTACAAAGTAGTCATACAGCCAATGATTTCTTGTCTTTTTTTTAAAAAAAATTCTGTGGATCCGCGCACCCAACGCGATAGGATGCGCGCACCATGCGCGCATTTCGCCATTTTTTGTTTTAAAAAAAAAGGGGTCCCAGGGGGTCTTTCTGGGACCCCCTAAGCACCTCTAGAGGGTCAGTGTATTTCCACTCTGCCCCCTTTATATGTTTTACACTCTTATTCCCCTTGCTTCTTCAGCCTCTCTTCTACCGAGGCAGAAAATGGCCGCCAACAGTTCCTGGTTTCGAATGTAGAGAGACACTCGACGCGATCGGCAGGGTGCGTGCTCGGTTCGGGGAGGGTGCGCGCACGGTGCGGGTAGGGTCTGCGGATCCTCCCCGGCCATAGATATTTATGTACTTTTAACTCTAATTTTCTCAGGAACTACTGAACGGATTCACACCATTTATGCAAAAGGCACGAGTCTGAACTGAGGACTACCTCTTTGCCAAATTTGGTGTCATTCCTTTCAGCGGTACGGGCTGTAGCTGGGACAACAGATCCTATGGGAAATTGCATGGGGAAAACGCGTTTTAGGACCCCCCTGTTTTCTCTGCCCCCGCTTGAGGAATCACCACGAAACTTGCAGGGTAGGAGCGGAGCGTAGCTGGGCAAAAGTTTGGAAAATTTCGCGAGGATTCGTCAACCGGCGGCAGACTTATTGGGAATAGAATGTTGCGGATTTCCTATAGAAAATAGGTCCTAATTATAACTATCTACTGATAATACATATATATATATATATATATATATATATATATATATATATTCACTTACAAAAACCATAGGTTTCACACATGTTATAGTTAGGTGGATATTTCACTCGTAAAAAACCAATGAAATTCCCCCGTTATAGTTAGTTCAGATAACTATAACTCGCGCGACCGCAATCCACTGCTGATGACGTCACATATTACATCACTCATGACATGGTCAGTGGCATCACTCATGACATCACTGATGACATCATCCTTGTGATAGAGTGGCGGCCGCGCGAGTTATAGTTATCTGAACTAACTATAATGGGGGAATTTCATTGGTTTTTTATGAGTGAAATATCCACCTAACTATAACATGTGTGAAACCTATGGTTTTTTAAGTGAATTTACAAGGTTTTTTAAATGCTAATTCCCAACTATAACGTGTGTGAAACCTATGGTTTTTTCAGTGAATTTGTACGTTTTTTTAAATGCTAAGTTATGTATGTATTATTATTTTTTTTATATATTTATTTTACAATAAACTACATATTAAAAAAAAATATATATATATTTTTTTGTTTGTTTTTTTACCGTGCGCGCTCCCCCGCGATTAAAAAAAAAAATTACAATGTTTTTTTCTGCCTTCGTGGTCCTTCAGGGACCCCCTGACAAAGGCTAGGGGGTCAGGAACTCTCCACCCTGCCCCCTTTTCACGTTCGCCACCTTCCCTTTTCACTCTCGCACTGAAAACAAACAAAATGGCGGCCGACACTTCCTGATTTCGACCGATTCGAACGTTGTCTAACATGTAACCACCAATCAGAATTACGCTCGTGCACGTTAGGGTGCTCGCACGGTGCGCGCACGGTGCGCGCACGGTGCGCGGCTATAGATATGAATGTGCTTTTAACTGCAATTTTCTCAGGAGCTTCTGAACAGATTGACTCCATATATGCAAAAGGCACATCCCTGAGCTGAGGACTACCTCTCTGCCAATTTTCAAGTAATTCTGTTCAGCCGTTCGGGCTGTACCTTGGACTAAAGGTCCCTATGGAAAATTGCATGGGGAAAACGCGTTTGGGACCCCCCTTTTTTCTCAGCCCCTGCTTGACGAATCCCCCCGAGACTTTCAGGGTAGGAGCGGAGCGGAGCGCCCCACCTATTTTGAAAGTTTTGCAAGGATTCGTCAACCTGCGCCAAAGTTATTCCAAATAGAATGTTGCGGATTTCCTATGGAAACACGGTCCTAACTATAACTATCTACTGGCGACCGCCAGTAGATAATATATATATATTACCTACTGGCGGTCGCCAGTAGGTAGTTATAGTTAGGACCGTGTTTCCATAGGAAATCTCAAAATTCTATTTTGAATAACTTTGGCGCCGGTTGACGAATCCACGCAAAATTTTCAAAACTAATGGGGCGTTCCGCTCAGCTCCTACCCTGAACGTCTCGGGGTGATTCGTCAAGCGGGGGCTGAGAAAAAGGGAGGTCCCAAAACACGTTTTCCCCATGGATTTTTCCATAGGGACTTTAGTCGCAGCTACAGCCCGAACGGCTGAACAGAATTATGTGAAATTTGTCAGAGAGGTAGCCATAAGGTCCATGAAGTGCCTTTTGCAGGTTTGGTGTAAATCTGTTCAGTATTTGCTGAGAAAATAGCATTTAAATCAATATATATATCTATACGCGCGCAGCGTGCGCGCACTGAGCAAGCCCTGTGCGCGCACCCTGCCGTGCGCGAGCGCACTTCTGATTGGTTGTTAGATGTCAGTAAACATTCGAATCGGTGGAAATCAGGAAGCGGCGGCCGCCGTTTTGTCTCTCGCAGTCTGAGGCAGTAAAAAACAAAGGGGGAGAACGTGTAAAGGGGACAGAGTGGGGAGATATTGACCCACTAGGCATTGGCAGGGTGTCACAGTAGGACCTTGTAGGGCAAAAACAAAGAATTATATTTTTTTTAAAAATATCACCCAGCGCGCACCCGAAAAAAACTTTTAACAAAAAAAAGAAAAAAAAATCACAGTAAAGTGTTTAGATATTAGGTGGCTCTAAAAAGAGCCCTTGTGTTCATTGAGTGCTTTTTTTGGTAGTACCTACAAGTAAGTACCGATGCAGAGTCTTAAGTTCAAGAGGAAGACTCTGTTGCCTTCATCAGTGAAGTGTACACCATCTCCTCTATAAATGTCTTGCATGTTGTAACGCAGGTTGTTGTGGTATATAGAACCCATACCATAGTCTCTGAGGAAAGCAGAAATAGATTTGTTGACGTGCTTCCTTGCTTTGTCAATCTGCAGACAATGTTGGTTGGACCAGTTCCACTTTTGCCTTTGGCATATATTAGAATATACAAATGCAGTTTGTGGAAAAAGTGACATCAATTGCACAAAGGTGTCCTTAACAAGCATTTCCAGACCTACCCCAGTTAAAGTGCCTAGGTCATTTCCACCACAGTGCACAATAATAAGGTTAGGCTGTGGGAGATGTAGAAAGGTTTTCACAAAAGGCATTAATTGGTGCCACTTTAACCCTCTCTGACCAATCCATTTAATGTCTACATTTGGCAAAGCAAGGTCTCTCATCATACCTCTTTTTACTGCATACTTTTCACTCCAGAAGACCTACAATCCACACTGTGAACATCTTCCAAGGAGATCTGGATGCAGTCAGGATGTGTCTTTCAGCAGAATGGCAATATGAAAAGAAAGACAGTTGAAAAAAGGAGGCATACATATTTTTTTTTAACAAAAAGAACTGATTGGCTGATTCAAACTATTTTAAAGTTAAAACTAGGCTGTCTGAATACATTTTTAGAAGCATGTTTTGTATTGGTTATGAAAAATGTGTTGCAACTGAACATTACTTTGGATTTGCTGAGAGGTTTGACAGGTCAAGCACTCTTGCTCTTTGGATTTGAAACATCTTGTGCTGAACTTTTGACCTCTCTGCACACACCAGTGTTCCATGACCTGTTGCTATGGCAGCAGGCAGAAGTCATGTTGGGGGAAGGGTTCAGTTGGAAAAGGGTTGAAAATGACAACCAATAAAAAAGTGTGATTCCATTTGAAAAAATGTGGGAAGGAATGTGATTTGGAGTTAACATGTATATGTGTGAAAAAAGAGAGGGAAACTGTGCCATTAACTGGTTCTGCTGAGAGGAGAGAGGTGTTCAGCTCAGAGATTCTGGTCTGATAAACTGCTGTGTGACTGCCACATTTCTTTCACAACTAACTAATTTTAAAGGTGAGTTATGAGTTTGAGAGGGGGTGTTTGTGGTAATTTAGATATAAAAAAAAGAATTGTGATTATTTGTTTAAAGTTGTGATTTACATTTTGTGTTTTGGGAGATATTTAACTGTCTTGAATATGTAAAATATTATGAAGTATGTTTTCACCATAAGTTAAGGTGTACTGGTAACAATGAGGAATAATATTTTGTGCCTACTATCAAACCATGAGTTTGTGTGCAGAGAGGAATTGTTGACAGAGATTTAATTTGTGTTGCTGTTGAAAAGTAAAACTTGCACCTGAAAGAAAAGGAAAGCTTCTTTTTAACTGTGATGGTTAGGATTTAGCAGAAATCACTTTGAAAGAAATAAGAGGCAAATGCCAACACATTTGAAATTAGCATGGTAGATTTTCGTTCTACATTAAAAGTTGTGAATTACATTTTATGTTGTGGAAGATATGTATATGTCTTGAACATGTTAGATATTTTGGAGTATGTCTTCCCCAGAATCAAAGGTGTGCTGAAACTATGCACTGTTACATACATCCCAGCAGTCTTCATGCATTTCTCTTGCACCAGACAAAAAACAGTCTCTGTGTGCTGTTTCAGATAGCACTGTGTAACGCAAACACATTCAACGTCACCAAAGCAAATTTCCTTTGCTCTAGTGTAGTCACTCACCCAGATTGCACATGCTCATGGTATGAAGTAGCTGTTAGGACATGTGCTCTTTTCTGCCTCTGTGATCTACAAGGAAAATGTGTCAGGCTGTAACAGTAATTATCACTTGCTCTACCACAGTAGTAAATGTGCTTTGAAATTGCCAATCAAATTCTGTTTTCTGCTTAGAAGCACACCATGAGGCTGTGTGCGCACAGGAATTGTGGCCAGAGATGTAATTTGAGTTGCAGTTGTTCTGTAAAACATGCACTTGCAGGAAAGGGACAGCTTGTTTTCTTCAAATGTGGTGGTTAGCAGTCAGCAGAAATCACTAAATCGCAAATGAGAGGCAAAAGCTAAAACATTTGAAACCAACAGGGTAGATTTCCCTTAGCACACATGCACTGTTACATACATCCCAGCAGTCTTCATGCAGTTTTGGAAGTCTCTTTGCTCATCTGTCTTGCACCAGACAATACACAGTCTCCAGAAACACACTCTTGGCACACACGCAGCAGCTTCTCCAACACTCCCATGCGTAGTACTCAGCTCTGTGTGATGTTTCAGATAGCAGTGTGTAGCGCAAACACATAAAAACATCATCAAGGCCTCATTTTCTTTGCTCTAGTCTAATCACTCACCCTGTAACACATGGTCATGGTCTCAAGGAGCTGTTAGGACATGTGCTGTTTTCTGCCTCTCTAAATGATAAGGAAAATGTGTCAGGCTGTAACAGTAATTTGGTACTATCCAGGAACACTGTTTTGTGCCTAAAAACACAGCATGAGACTGTGTGCATACAGGAATTGTGGGCAGAGATTTAATTTGTGAAGTTGTTGTTCTGAAAGAATTGCAGTCCCAGGAAAGGGGCAGCCTGTGTTATGTGCCTAAAATGACGGCATGAGTCTGTGTGCGCACAGGAATTGTGGGCAGAGATTTAATTTGTGAAGTTGTTGTTCAGTAAGAATTGCAGTCCCAGGAAAGGGGCAGCCTGTGTTATGTGCCTAAAATCACGGCATGAGCCTGTGTGCGCACAGGAATTGTGGGCAGAGATTTAATTTGTCTCGTTGTTGTTCTGTAAGAATTGCAGTCCCAGGAAAGGGGCAGCCTGTTTTCTAAACTCAAATTATCCCTTAGCACGCATGCACTGTTACATACATCCCTGCAGTCTTCATGCAGTTCTGGAAGTCTCCTTGCTCATCTCTCTTGCACCAGAGAATACACAGTCTCCAGAAAAACACTCTTGGCACACATCGTTTGCTAATGTTACCAGTAGAGCATGAGAACAAAATACAGTACCACAAACTAGCAGGAGAAGCATGCTTGGAAGTTTCAAGAGTATTGAAGAAAATGAAAGTTCTCATTATTGATGAGGTAAGCATGGTATCAAACTTAATGCTTGCCTTTGTGCATTTAACTTAAGAGAGACTATGACGTGTTATTTGGAGGTAAACACGTCATAGTTTTTGGAGATCTTTTACAGCTCACTCCAGTTAAAGGACAACCTGTGTTTAATACTGTCACACATGAAGACACGAAGAAGTCATTAGGAAGCATTGGTAATGCGAATATTTGGTCGTTCTTTGAGTACAAAGAACTCACTACCAATATGAGACAAGCAAACGATGAAGATTATGCAAGTATTCTGAAAGATATCAGAATTGGACTACTCACAGAAGTTGGCAAAAAAGCATTACAGAGTAGGATGCTACATAATTTATTTCCAAATGAAGAAATAGTTGCAGAGAAAATATACAAGAACATTGCTGAAAAAAATACTGTAATCTGCTTAATGCCAACACTACGTGAGTGCTCAATATTCAATGAGGAACTTTTAAAATTGGAAAAGGAAGAGATTAAGAAAATGGAAGCAGAGGACACAATTCAGCATGAAAGAATTACTATTACATTAACAGGCAAACTGTAAAATAAATTGGATTCACTAGAGAAGAACATTTCCAAAACAGCTGGATTAGAAAAAAATCTATATGTTTGCATGAATTGTCGAGTGATTTTAAGGAGAAATTTGGATGTAGAAAAAGGTTTAGTGAATGGAGCTATGGGAAGAGTTGTGGGTTTTATTAATTACCAGAAAAATGTTGGAATTGAATGTTTAAAAATAAAATTTGATCAGATAGAAGAAGTTAAAGACATTTGTCGTTGTTCAGTTCGTTTCATGCTTGTGAAAGACTTATATGTGCGTAGAAAGCAGTTTCCATTTTCTCTAGCATATGCTGTAACTATTCACAAGTCTCAAGGATTGACTGTAGATAGTGCTTTTGTAAACATTGGTTCTACTGTGTTCAAAGAAGGTATGGCATATGTTGCTCTGTCACGAGTAAAAACATTATCTGGTTTATTTATGATAGACTTTGATGACTCAAAAGTTAGTGCTGATACAAACTGTGTAAAGGAGTATAATAGATTAAGAAGAACCTATGCTCCTCATTTAGGTCAGTATCCTGTGATTGAAAAACATGTTGTTTCTCGGAAAAGGAGAATTGAAAATATCTGTAATGTGGATGAACAGAACAAAAAAAAAAGGACAGTGATGTGATAGCAAGGAAAAAGAAAAAGGACAGTGTTGAAGAGGTTGTTGGTTGCCATTTTGAAAATAGCTCTGGTGTCAACTGCTATGCAAATGTAGTGCTGAATGTTGTATTTTATCTTCAAAAGTTGCAAGAACAGATAATAGTAAATCATGGAAAAAGATTGTGTTCTCTGCTGAGTTTCCTTTATGAGAAGCTAAGTAATGATGAAACTAAAATAGAAAGTGCTTCTGATGTTAGAAATCTTTTAGATGTATGTTCTGGATCTACACAGTTTAAAGAAAATGTCCAGCAAGATGCACAGGAATTCTTAATATATATACTGAGCGTACTTGAAGATGAAGGAGTAGAAGTAGAAAACTTATTTGGTATCTCTTACAAATGGGAACATTGCTGTGAAAACTGTATAAACACATGCAGTAGTAATGTTGATTCAGAAAGGTTCACATTTTTACCATTACCACAAAGTAAATCAGTGACTTTTAGTAAATTAGTTAAAGATGCCAATCACAACATGGAATGTTCTGAATGTAAATCTGACATGTTTTCCACGTTATTTTTACAGAAATATGGTCAGTATGTAATTTTATTGATGCAACGTTGTAGAGCTGATGGTTCAAAATTGGATACTTTAATAAAGAAGTTTATAGGACAACAATTATCAATTTCTGGAAAAACTTTTGTTTCAGTTGCAATAATTTTTCATGAAGGACCTACTGTAACTTCTGGACATTACACAGTTTATCTTAAATGTGAAAAAGGCTGGACACTGTGTAATGATTCCCAATTGATTTTCAAGCAACGTTTGCCTTATGATTTACCCAATTCTTACTTAATTTTTCTGAAACCTAAATTTTGAAAAGTAAAAACTGCATCTGAAGAAAGCATTTTTTGTAATTTTAAAGGATTATAATTGAAGATATCACTTAAAAAGGATTTTGAAATTACTATTTGGCCTAAAGGAAAAGTAATAAAAACAATTGTGGACTCCTTTGACAGAAATTATTTTGGCATGTGTGCTTTTGCAACAAGGTTTAAAGACGGTTTATCTAGAAAATTTGTATTCATCTAGAAAAGTATTTGTAATATATATGTAATATTTCTAACAAGGTATATTTTAGTGAGGATAGTTTTGGGGCTTTTTTTAAACAATCTTTCAGATTGTTTTTTTTTTGCCCGCTGTTAAATGATGAATACAATTGTTTTCACTATTTTAAGTGAAAATTAAAAAATTCTGAAAACAGCAAAAAAAGGGCAAAAAATTGCTTTGTTAAATATGTAAAAACATGTAATGCTTTTTAAAATGTATGATTGAATATTAATACTTTTTTTCTTTTTTTGCAGAACTAGAAAGAAAAATTAAAAAATGAAATTCTGTTCCCTTGCAAATTACTAAACATTTTTTTTTTCAAAATAAGTTATTTTTTTAAAAAAATAAGTGAAAAATATTTGTATTTCTCAATCCTCCCTTTTCATGCTTCCATTTCTTCACCTCTCTTTGTACATTAATTTTTATTTATTTTTTTTAATTTTTTTTTAAAACATCCTAGGGTGCGCGCAGGGTGCGCGCACCCCCCAAACAATAAATAAATAAATAAATCCCCCAAAAATTTTTGGGGGTTTAGTTTTTAAGTGGCTCTTAAAAGAGCCATTGAGTTAATGTAGGGAAACAGGAAGAGAAAAACGAAAAAAAAGAAAAAACATCTATGGCCTACTGCACTCATGCGCATCAAATTTTCTCTGAATGAGATCAAGACTGGTCTCACCCACAGGAATAAGTCGACCGCAATCAGTGCAGCGTGTGGACAACCTCGCCAAACAAGGTGGTCCAACAAGAGGTGTAGAAAAAGGTGAAGGCACCATCGCAGTAGAAGTGCTAGCCTGAGCTGCCGAAGATGTGCTCGGCTGAGCTGCTGCAGATGTCGTCGGCTGAGCAGGTGGAGGGTTTGCTCCAGAAGCTCGACGAAAAGTCACTGGATGCATTTTGTCAACATGCCTCAACATAGTGTGAATGCTAAAAGAATACTTCTTGTTAGGATTCCCACGTGACAAGACTTTTTGACAAAGTACACAAGTAACTTTAGGTGCATTTACCTTTTTTTGTCCCTCTGGAAAAGTGAAAAACTGCCATATAAAGCTGTCTTTCTGCTTCCTGTTCCTCTGTCTCTCAAGAGTGTCCTGGTCACTGTCTGAAGATGGTTGCTGTTCAGCCATTGTCTCTCAACAACAGAATAGCTTCTTCTCCAAGGGAATCAGAACTAATAATGAGGGGAGTAGGTGTGGTTTGGGAAGAATCTGGAACTGAAAGTACTTCAAACCAATCAAAAGTGATGATTCTTGATCACATGACTTGCCATGAGGGGATTGGGTGTGGTGTTGAAACAATTAGAAACTGAAAGTAATGATAACCAATTAGAAGTGTTGTTTTATTAAGCATATAACCCGAGGTGCGCGCACTGAGCAAGCTCCGAGCGCGCACCTTGTGATTACGCATGCGCGAACGCGTAGGAGCGCATGTGCATACGTCATATGCGCGTACGTAACGCGCATACGTTGCACACGCGTATACGCGAACGTAAACGCGCGTAATTTAAGCGTATGCGGAAGTGAACCGCGTGGAGCGCGTACGACGCACGCACGCATGCGTACGTACGCATACGTACGTACGCATGCGTACTGGGTGCGCGCTCCCAGCGCACACTAAAACGTATGTATGCGTACGTAAATAACGTACGACGGTATTCATAAAAAACTTACGAAAACGTACTAGGTGCGCGCTCTGAGCGCGCACCCCAAGAATTTATATAAAAAAAAAAAGTGGAGAAAAATTCATTGCAAAAATTAAATAAACTGTTCAACTTTATCCTAATTGAAAGTTAAAAAAAAAGAGCCAAAACAAATAAAAGGATACAGATAATATATAAATGAATACATAGGATTTTTTTAAAAAAATATATATATAATTTAATAATTCAAAAATTAGCATTTAAAAAACCATACAAATTCACTGAAAAAACCATAGGTTTCACACACGTTATAGTTAGGAATTAGCATTTAAAAAACCTTGCAAATTCACTTAAAAAACCATAGGTTTCACACACGTTATAGTTAGCTGGACATTTCTCTCGTAAAAAACCAATGAAATTCCCCCGTTATAGTTAGTACAGCTAACTATAACTTGCGCGACCGCAATCCACTGCTGATGACGTCACATATTACATCACTCATGACATGGTCAGTGACATCACTCATGACATCACTGATGACATCTCAAATGACATCACTGATTATGTCACTGTTGAAGACATCAATGTGATAAATTACCACATCTTCTCACACCCTTATAAAACATTTGATATACCAACTGAAAATTACACAGTTCCATTCTCAAATCCATAAATAATGCAATACTAATAACTGCATACCCAAAAAATAACTTTTAGGTCTTCATTCACCTCCACACACTCACCTGTACAGTCACTCATAGTTACATTCAGTCCATAAAAAAGTATCATATGAATTTATACATACATCTATATACACACACACACACTAACAATCATCCATAGAGGTACTCTCACACCTAGTCATTCATACAAATAATCACACTGCCATTTACTCATCTATGCAGTTATACACACTCAAGTTCACTCACTCACAAAAATAGTATCATATTCTTATGCTCAATTAGAATCATTGACACAAGCACACATTCATCCATACAGTCACTGTCACAATCACACACTCTCCCTTCTAGCCACTTATATACTCTTACACACATATATAATGCCTTTTACATATTTAGTTAGTCACAAATGTACCACTGAGATATACATTCAAACCATAACACAGCCATACATACACTCACTCAACCATACAGTCCTTCAGAGATGCACTTTTAATAACATCAAGTCATAGAATCACACACTCACTCATCTATGCACACTCACACACACTTTACCCACACAAACACGCAGGAATTCATACAGATACTGAGACAAGCAATCAATAACCCATATAGACACTTATATAGCTATTCACAAAACCATGCCACCACTTATACACCAACACACAGACACATACAAAACATTTATACAGTTTATGCACTAGTCTGAAGTAAGATGCAGTTAAAGGACTCACTTGTCGAGTCAGTTACACAACACAGAAAATCATCCCTTTACACACTTGTACACCCACTCATTCTTTAACATGCCTTTCCCTATATTTATAAATTTTTTTGCAAATTAAACGTTCACTGGATGACATCATCAGTGACGTCATCAGTGATGTCATTTGAGATGTCATCAGTGATGTCACGAGTGATGTCACTGACCATGTCATGAGTGATGTAATATGTGACGTCATCAGCAGTGGATTGCGGTCGCGCAAGTTATAGTTAGCTGTACTAACTATAACGGGGGAATTTCATTGGTTTTTTACGAGAGAAATGTCCAGCTAACTATAACGTGTGTGAAACCTACGGTTTTTTAAGTGAATTTGCAATGTTTTTTAAATGCTAATTCCTAACTATAACATGTGTGAAACCTATGGTTTATTCAGTGAATATATATATATATATATATATATATATATATATATATATATATATATATATATATATATATATATATAGTTATAGATATATATATATAGATATATATAGATATATATATAGATATACATATATATGTGATGGAGCAGGGTTTTTTCTTTAAAACCGAATACCTATTTCATTTTCGCATGTTATAATTAAAAGTACTACTGATTAATTATTAATCATTAAAAGTTTGTCGAGTCTTGTCTAACCAACCTTATTAACAAGAGAATTACACATGGGAATGCTATTGCATGGCTAAAATAATAAGTGAACTAAGTTGGTGAGCAAACTGACAGAAATAGATGTTGCTTAAGTCATGTTATTGTGTTTTGCGCTTATAATTAATATGCATTAATGGCTTTTGATGTCGCAAATGGCTAGATAAATACATACACATAAGGGTATTAGCAGGAGAATAACACTGTATAATCATTTCCATGCAGTAATTCTGTTTTATGTTTATTTCACTTAAGTTGACCAATGTGGCCTACGAAAAGATGGCTACCACCCGCAGCCTGCATTCGAGTTGATGGAAAATTTTGCAAGGAGGCTTCGAGCTGCCTGTGACCTTGCCCTCTCAACAAACTGAAAAGCCATGATGATGACGACAAACCCAGGACGGATGCCAAGAGCCCCTGAACATGATATTTGTTGCAAAACCAAATACTGAACCTATGAACTTGTAATGATCCCTCAACTCGATACAATTTTATCCAAAAGAGACATCCGTAGAAGTAACAAAATAGTTATGGACCCCTTATTTTCTATTCATTATTTGGAAGGATCAATGTATGTGAAAATTTCGCATTGTATCTCAATGTATTAGTAGACTAGAGAGGTCTAGCGCCACTTCTTCCCGAACTGATGATCCGAGGTCCCGATGCTGACGGAGAGGACGGTGACTCTACATGACGGCTTGAAACTCTAATTGAATTACTGAGGACCGGTTCTGACTTAGGATCTGACTTTTAGCCAGAATAGGTAAATATGAGAGAAATGAATTTGCATTTAATTGGCTTTTCATGCAATTTTAGATAAACAAATATTCTGTTTGAATCTCTGAGTCGAGTGGTTATTTAATTGTCATGTTTATTGAATTTATTTGCTTATTATTTGAAATGTTTTCGCCAGATTTATAGCAACTAGTAGATGCCATTGACCTCAGGGTACATGCAGATTGGTTAGGTATCGAAAGTGTTTCTCCTTATACAGGGCACGGATAGAGTGGTAGAATGAATGTTGGTGTAATGGGCCCCACCAGCGTGTGATGTGTGTGTGCGTGTGCGACTGTGAGATCACTCCGTCCGTGGAAGTAGAGGAGATTCGGAAGCTCCGATCTGCACCAGTTTCTTGGTAGCAGAATGATGGTTAATTATTGTCTTGATCTGGCGAAATTGCGTGTATATAGGCTTGTTGATTATTGATATTTGTACTAACACTATATGTCGAAGTTGTATTGAGTTTTATGTATTGTGTACGGCTTCTGGGACGTAGGGAGTCGGTGACAGTTCCGTAGTAGGGCAGAGGGAGTGCTGCTCTCGGAAAAAGGCGGGATTGTTGGCCCTGTATGCAGACAGGGGAAAACGTGTGACAATTGAAGTTGCGCGTCGCATTGTCTGGGTTCGATAAGGTGGCATCGCCGTGTGTTGCCATTAGAAACGTATTTTCTGTGTGAGAGAAGTGTATATGATAGCGAAGGTTATCTGTGAAGTTCTGGTCTTAGGTCTCAGGGGTCCGTATGGCATTCCGTTAACGCTTATCACTAGAAAGGTAATAGATATTCTCTGAGCTTGTTCGAAGGACAGAGCAGAGGTAACGCGTGATATAATTCTGTTGTAGGACAGACTGTTCGCTGTTCTCGGGAAAGACAGAATTCTGTGCGAATGTACTACATTTTCTGGTGTGAAAGTGCATGAATGAGAAAGCATTCTGGTTAATTGTGAAACTCTTAGGAGCATTCCGGAGAAAACAGTTAATTGGTGCTTGTTAGAAGGGTAGAGTAGAGGGATGTGCTACTTTATCAACGGAAGTAACGATTCTGTAGTAGGGTAGAGGTAAGCGCTGCTCTCGTGAAAGGCAGAATTCTCGTAGGAAAGGTCTTTTGCTGTTCTGTAGGCTAGCGAAGCAGACAATGGAGATGTTTGCATGTTGTAACTAACAGACTCGTAGAAGTTGAAACAAAGTCTACCGAGTAGTCTTGTAAAGGAGGGGTAGACGAGAGAGACAGGAGACAGGAGCAGAAGCTGCTGCAGCGACTGCTGACGTCAGGGAGACCGCGCTGTGATTGGACAGTGGGTTGGAACAGTGAAATCACGGTGATTGGTGTGCTAGTGTACCCCGCGCTAGGAATGGGAGACATACAGTGTGACGTAGACGCTCCAGGATTGGTGCGTTGGTGTGAGTCGCGCTGGGATTCGTGGACTAAGTCAGTGACGTAGACGCTCCAGGATTGGTGCGTTAGTGTGAGTCGCGCTGCAATTGGACAAGAGATCGTACAGTTGTAGAAAGGACAAAAGGGTTGCGGAAAATACAAAAATGTATTACCACGCTGAGGAAAAGAAAAATAAATCCTTGTTTAGTAAGGTTAAGAACTGGTTTGACAAGGATAAGGATATTGTGACTAGGGAAGGACAGTTAATGTCCCCGATAAGAACCCCCGCATCCTTCATGGTTGCAAAGTATGGGTATCATACCTGTATTTGGTTGGATAACTGGGTGAAGTATACGAAAGAGGATGGGGTTTTAGCTTTCCCGGAACATGTGTCATTTAATCTTGCCATACTAAGAAACTTACGGGAATGGAGGATGAGTCTAGAGCCTCGGCCTAGGCCGACGCAGTTTGAGGCATTGACTGAATGGGAAGATGAAATGCATGAACGAGAAAAGCAGAGGGGTGGGGGAAGTTACAGGTATATGTTTGGGCGAAAGTATGATCGCGAAACCCATCAGGACCGGATGAGACGATGGCGTGACGCCAGTATGACTGAGGGATTATATCCAGTAAGAACAGCAGAGGAGTCAGAAGGGAGAAAGCGTACAGAAAAAGAACATAATGTAGAAACAAGGAGATATGGGGCGAATGAGTCTGATGACGATGTCCTAGAGGACATGCTCTATAAAAGACCACCCCCGTATAGACGAGAACCAGAGGTAGGAACAGCAGTGACCCCAATGAGAGACACCCTGCGGATTATTAAAACAGAGGGTACCACCCCTGGGTTGAAAAGCAGTTGTTCTCTGGCAGAAAGAGAGAGAGATAGAGAGAGAGAAAGAGAGAAAGAAAGAGAGAGAGAGAGAAAGAAAGAAAGAGAGAGAGAGAGAGAGAGAGAGAGAGAGAGAGAGAGAGAGAGAGAGAGAAAGAGAGATAGAAAGGGAGAATGAAATTGAGGATGAAAAGACCAGAGAACTAGCAAGAACTACCTTTGAATTGACAGAGAAAATCAGAGAATTGACTAAAAATCTTGAGGCAGTTACGGTGCCTGTGACAATAGGTCCGGTTATGCCAATTTTCGACAAGCAGAGGACGGGCGAAAGTGGTTTGACAGTACCATATGTGGGCAATAGATTGATTGTTCCTCCGGAGCAGGCAGAAATGAGAGCAGGAGAAACACAGTGGAGAACGGGAGAAAATCAGTGGAGACAAACCATATGTGGAGGAGAATTGAGTGTGCAGACTAACTCAAGTTTGAATTCTGGATGTGTGGAAGGGAACAGAGGATCGATCTTAGAACCACAAAGAGTGACAGAACCAGGGGGTGCAGAAAAATCTGTGGGAATAACTGCTGAAGATTTGAATGATTGGCTGAAGGCTTTGCAGAAGAAAGAAAAAGAATCCCAGGGAATTGATGTAGCTAGGCTACGTATGGAAATCGAGGAGATGATTGTAGGAACAATCCCTACAGAAACGCTGAAAAATTATCAGGAAGGGGAGATCCTCTTCCTGTGAAAGAGTATCACATGGAGAGCAAAGAACATACATGACAGGTTGAAAGGAATAGCCAGTGAATTGGGGATTGACATGGACAAGGTAAAAGCTTTACAAAAGCCTTACCGAGTAGATTTTACAGATAAAGACATTGAGAATCTGAACAATGCAGGCCGAACAGGGCAGATCAAGGAGATGATTGCTTTGTTGAGGAAATGGGGAGACGTAGAAAGATGGAAAGACAGATGGTACAGAAAGCGAGAGGATGGAACAGATAGAACTTACTCGACATTCCCTTTGAAAGAAAAGGAGAAAGCAGTGACAGCCTACCCTATGAGGGAGATTCCAGGAGGTGGGTATGTACATGTCCCATGGACCAGACACGATATTTTGTCATTTACAAATGATTTCCCTCGACTAAGGGAGGAGCCCGTCGAGTGGTATAGACAGGTCGACAGATTTGTGAAGTTGTCAAAAGTACTGTGGATTGACCTGAATAGTCTGTTTGATATAATTGTACCAGCAGACCTGTGGGCAGAATGTAAAATAGTCATAGACTGGCCCACTAAGGAATACCCAAGAGATCCCAAGACAGGAGCTCCAGATCCGGAGGTCATGAAAAAGTATGAACAGGTTATGGCCTTCTTGAAAAATAAGGTACCCCCCAAGGAAACAGATTGGGTTAAAATAGATCGAACACATCAAGAATTAAAAGAATCAGTCCATGCATATTATGAAAGACTAATATTAGCTTTCAAACAGTTCAGTGGAGATGAACATCTGGGTGACAAGGACCTGAGCCATTTTGTATATAGATTTGTGTATGGCTTGCGGCCTGAGATCAGTGAAATGATTAGGCAGCATACCGTAGACTGGCAGAGCAAGAAGATTGATGAGATCCTGAGACATGCAAAATACTTCAGTGATGAGATTGAGGCAAAGCAGAGGAAACTAAAAGAAAAGGCAATGTGGGCACAGGTGAAAGTTGCAGAAAGACAGGAAGCTCAGTTGGTTGAACAAGCAAATAACCCAGGAAATAAACCCAGGTTTGGTCCAGGAAAAGGGAAAGGAAATATTGGGGAAATTCTTCATAAGAAGAAATTCCCCTGCCACAACTGTGGAAAATTAGGGCACTGGAAATCCGAGTGTAAGAATCCACCGTCTACTAATGATGACAATCCATCATTGAATTCACAGGTGCAGAGTGAGGGGTGTGGTCAGCATCAGCAACAGCAGAAGGCTGCTAAGCAGCAGAATCAGGTGCCAAAACCACCCTTGCCGCAGAGAAGAGGATCCCAGAAGCACAGCCAAGAGTCAGGGTTCTACGATGAAGAGCAGGTAATCAAGCCAAAACGCGCAAGCGCTGTAGCTCAATATTGGCTGAAAAATTAGGGTAGTGATTCTGAGGGAGACTTCTGACGGTGCCGAAGAGAGGAGGAAGAGTGCGTACTTGGCGCAACTCTAGAAATAGACCAGGCAGGACCTTTTGTAGATGGAAAAATCAATGGTGAAAGTATTACTTTTCTAGTTGACACAGGAGCTACGAGATCAACTGTCAGGTCAGCTGATATAAAGAATCTTCCTCTCTCGGATGAAGCAATCCAAGTAGTTGGTGTGTCCAACACACAGATTAAAACCCTTGTTACTGAACCAGTAAGGGTTAAGATAGGGAAATTTTCAGACATGCACCGATTTGTGGTGTGTGACACTAGTCCTGTGAACTTGCTAGGCAGGGACCTGCTGTGCAAGATGAATTGCACTATTTTCTGTACTCCAGATGGAATAACCTTTGAAACACCAGATGAAGATGTCCTATACAGAATGACCATGGATAACAGGGAATGCGAGGCTTTGGGGACATATGCTGTATTTAATCCGGATGCATTACCCCCAGAATTGAAACAGACAGTGAAAGCAGCAGTTTGGGATTTTACTGGAGAAGATGTGGGCCTGATGAGAAATGTAGATCCAGTGAAAATTACTGTAAAAGAAGGAGTGGTTTACCCAAACATTCCACAATACCGACTGACACCTGAAATAATTAAAGGAATAACACCCATAATTGAGAAAATGATTCAGCAGGGGGTGTTAAGGGAAATATTGAGTAGCCCATGTAATTCACCAATAATGGGACTGAAGAAACCTAATGGAAAGTTCAGAATAGTACAGGATTTGAGAAAAATGTATAAGATTGTTGTGTCATGCTGTCCCATTGTGCCAAATCCATCAGTGATTTTGTATCAGATTCCCCATGATGCAGAATGGTATACCGTAATTGATTTGTGTCATGCTTTCTTTTCAATCCCGTTGCATCATGACAGCCAGCCAATATTTTCTTTTAGATTTGGAGAGCGGATTTTGGCATGGTGCCGAATTCCACAGGGGTATACAGAGAGCCCTTCAATATTTAATCAATTGCTGAAGAAATCTCTGGAAAGTCTAACAATGCCTGAAAATTCAGTTTTGGTCCAATACATTGATGGCCTGCTTGTGGCATCAAAGACACGTGAAACTTGTGAAGTAGACACCATTGCTTTACTGAATCACTTGGCAGATGGAGGATTAAAGGTATCTCCAGCCAAATTGCAATTCTGCAAGAGAGAAGTCCAGTATCTGGGCCATAACATTGAGAAAGGCCTGAGAAAAGTGACCATTGACAGGATTAAAATCATTAGAGGAATGAGAGCCCCAATGACACAAAGAGAAGTGAGAATGTTCCTGGGAATGGTCGGTTACTGTCGTCAGTGGATAAGTAACTTTTCCCTGATTGCCAAACCATTGATTAAATTGACCAAAAGTGAGGTGAAAGACCCATTAGAACTAAACCCAGAAGAAATGGCTGCATTTAGAGAGTTAAAGGACAGACTATGTGAAGCTCCTGCCCTAGGAATGTCAGATTACAAAAAATAATTTGAGCTGTATTGTAGTGAGAGAAATGGATGTGCACTTTCAGTGTTAATCCAGAAACATGGACGCCTGAGAAGGCCAATTGCCTACTTCTCATCAACACTTGACCCAGTAGCTGTGGGTTTACCAGGTTGCCTAAAAGCAGTAGCTGCTACCTGTAAAAGTCTGGAACAAAGTGAGGGAATCATAATGGGATACCCTGTACGGGTATTCGTACCTCATGATGTGGCAATCCTTTTAACAAGGAGCCGGACACACTTCATGTCTCATAGTCGGCTGACTAAATATGAGAAAGTCATTCTTGGTGCAACCAATGTGAGCCTGGAGAGATGTGTGAATGTGAACCCAGCGACTCTGTTGCCTGATGCTGAATGTGTGGGAATAAGAAATGAAGTTGATCATGACTGCCTGGATGTGCTTGATTACTGTACAAAACCAAGACCAGACATAAGAGATCTACCACTGCCTGAGAGTGATCATGTGTTGTTTGTGGATGGATCTTGTTTAAGAATGGATGAAGGAACACTGAGTGCTGCATATGCTGTATGTACAGTTTCAGGAGTTGTGGAAGCATCACCTTTGAAAGGAGTTAAATCCGCTCAGGTGGCAGAATTGGTGGCACTAACAAAAGCCTGTAAAATTGGAAGAAGTGTAAGAGTGACTGTGATGACTGACAGCCAGTATGGCTTTGGAGTTGTCCATGATTTTGGCCAGCTATGGCTACAAAGAGGTTTCCTGACCTCAAGTGGAACTCGTACAAAGAATGCTGAAGTGGTTGGAAAATTGCTAGAGGTGATACAGCTGCCTAAAGAACTAGCAGTGGTAAAATGTGCTGCTCATGGTCAAGGTGATGATTTTGTCACCGTTGGGAATAAATTCGCAAATTACATAGTACAATACTGTGAAAGAAACAATCATTCCATTAACCGGAGTAAAGAAAGAGAAATATCTTCTTGTTCCTTGATGTTTACTAATGAGGTGGGAACATGGGAGGAAGTGAAACAATTGCAGGATGAGGCAGGAGACGAGGAAATGAAAGATTGGGTGAAAGCAGGTTGTGCACCTAGAGAAAAAGATCATGTATGGGTCTATAGGGATGGAAGACCAGTCATGCCAAATAGCATGCTGTCAACAATGGCAAAGATGTATCATGGCCAAGGACACCTGGGGAGGGATGCTATGATAAGGGCTTTTAAGCAGACCTGGTATAGTCCAAAGTTCAGGCTGATAGCAGAAAGTCTCTGTCAGAGATGTCTGATATGTCAGCAATTCAATCCTCGAAAGAAAACTGTGGTGAGCCTAGGAACAATAGGCAGAGAGGGAGGACCCTTCACAAGAATGCAGATAGACTTCATTGAAATGCCCCAAGTCAACAGATTGAGGTATGTCCTGGTGGTGGTCTGTTTGTTCTCCAGGTGGGTGGAGGCATATCCAACAAGAAGGAATGATGGGATAACAGTGGCCAAGCTACTGTTAAGAGAGTTCATCCCAAGGTACGGGTTCCCAGTAACCATTGAATCAGACAGAGGAGGACATTTTTATAATGAAATCATGAGTCTGATCTGTGAAGCATTGAGTGTACAGCAGAAGCTACATTGTGCTTACCGACCAGAAGCTTCTGGTGTGGTTGAACAAATGAATGGTACCATCAAAAACAGAATTGGCAAAATGTGCTTAGCCACAGGAATGAAATGGGCCGATGTCTTGCCTCTAGTCCTGATGACCATTAGGTCTACTCCTGACAGAACAACAGGTTTGAGTCCACATGAAATTATCATGGGACGTGCTATGAGACATGCATTTGTACCAGTCAACAAGCTGCTGACTATAACTGATGACATGATTTTGGATTACTGTAAGGGCCTGGCTGACACAGTTCATTCTGTGTTTCACCAGGTTGGATAAGATGCCACCACACTTGAAAAGAGACCAGCTCATGATCTGAGCCCAGGGGACTGGGTAAGCATAAAAGTCCACAGAAGAAGGAATTGCCTGGTTCCAAGGTGGGGAAGGCCAAGACAAGTCATTTTGACCACAACGACTGCTGTGAAGTGTGCTGGAGTGAAAAATTGGATACATGCAAGTCACACACTGAGAGTTCCAAATCCAAGAGACGGCACTGGAAAAGAATACTTTGAAGAATCGGATTCCAGTGATGATGCAGACAGCGAGACAGTAAGAAGGAAAAAGAATCCTGAAAGTGGGGAAAGTGAGTCAAGAGAAATTTTCATCCCACCAGAAGAGGTTCTGAAAAGAACAGTGCAAACCGCAGAGGCGAGTTCAGATTCTGAAGAAGTTCCAGAGGTTCCAACTAACAATAACCAACACAAAAAGAAAGAAAGAAAAGAAAAGAACATTCCAACAGAAGTGACACCTGAATCAAATGAGGAAATTGGACAAGTTCCACCTGAGATAAATATTGAAGAAGAAGGGACAGACAAAGACAGAGAGGGACAGATTGCGGAAAAACCCCGAGGAGGTGTAGGGAACATCAACAACAAGCTAGGTGAAGGGACAAGCAGACAGCAAGAAGATTGCGTGTCGGAGACCCGAGGAGGGACAGAAGTAGGGAAATCTCGATTGGTGGAAAAAGAGACTGTTGGAGAAAAGGAAGTTGTTGGAGAAAAGAAAGCTGTTGATGAACAAGAGGCAACTGAAACAGAGTCTGATGAAAGTGACAATGAGATACATGGAGGACGAGTTCTGAGAAAGAGAACTTGGCTTGGAGAAAGAAATAATAAAGAAGGAAGACAAAAGAGAAATGTTCATACACAAGGTAGTGGATAATGAGTCGCACAGTCACTTGAGCTATTTGATTCAGCTAGTGGGGCAGTTCAATACAATAAATATATCCAATTTGAGACAAAATATGGGGAAGTTGCTAATCGAGGTCAGATATCCCACTACCAAGGATATCAGTTAGACAGGCCACACATGGTCTGTAATAGAAGCAAAAGGGGAAGACCCCGGCACTCAACTGATTTATGCACAATACACATTCGATTAGAAATTAATCATACGTACTACAAGTACCAAGTCATAGAGAGAAGAACCAATTCACATGGGGAATTTCACAAGACCAACAAGTATAAGCTGTGAATTTAGTTTAATGATTTTTAAGCAGAGAGCATTTCATCTTAGCATATTGCATCAAAACTTGAACAGAGCATCAGACAGAGAAGAATATATCCCTTGTTAACATGTATGTCCCAAGTCTTGCAGTTCTTAGGATTGCTAAGTTTTGACACGTAGAGTGTTCTCTCTGAAACAGCCAACGCGCGTTTCGTCACCACCGTGACTTCCTCAAGGCTGTAAGATAATAGTAAAGCAAACATTGTAGTGCCCAGAAATTAATGCCCAAATTGCTGTAACAGTCCTTTGTAGAGAAAAGATCCTTCCTTAAATAAGTTTGATTTAAAATTCAAGTACCGTAAAAAACACTGGACATAATTGACAAGAAGACTAGTTAAGAACAAGTCCTATATACAATTTCACCCTCAGTGTGTAAACCAAAAAGTGAGTGATGGAGACATGCACAGAAAAGAAAAGGAGCAGTGTGTTGAGCATAGAACAAACTCCAGATTAGAGAAAATAGTCATTCCAAATAGTGATATAGTCAGACTGACCCAAAAAGTGTTCATATTTACACAAAAGAAAGTATGTAAGCCAGTCTAAGAAAAAATAGAATCTATGAATCCATGTTCACTTCCTGAGTAAATTACAGAGAGACGGCTCCATTGTTAAGAAGCCAAACCAGAAAAAGAGAATCATAAATCAAGTTCTTGTATGTTGTTATGCCACCTTCAGATATGATGTTCGCATAAGTGTTGGCGATGGCTATGGTAGGCCCGATTCCCTATGTATCTCCGAGGTCCCCAGGGAGTAATTCGATGAGTCCAAAACTCACTGGCTCCTGTGATTGCAAGAAACGTGGCTGGAAAAGGATAGAGAGCGCAGCAGTCCTCACAATATCAAATAATGAAATCTATTTAGAAATAAGAGAGCTTAGGTATTAGCCTGCCTCTTCCAATGTCTAAGAAAGCCAAACATTTACCTTTATTTGTCTTCAAGTCTGTAGTAAAGCATATTATGCTGTGATGGGGCCGTCTACAACCTCCAAAGTTCTGTCAAGTATACAGATCCCATGAGCCAGACGTGGTTTTATACAGTTTGGCAAAGACTGCATGTAAAACAGGTAGAAAAAGCAAATATAAAGTAGAGATTCAAAAGAAATTACCAAGCCTAGTAAGGCGTAAGCACATCATATATGTGTGACTTACATGCACCTAAGAATTTTAGAAACACCGGTTTTTGAGATCCAGAAGTACTGAATGTCTCTTGTCGTTTGAGCAAAATAAAAGAGCGTCTATGAATGTGCACATTAAAATGCAGACTGCAAAAATAGACCTACTCAGATCAGGAGAAAAATAACCTCATGTTCTAAATCCAATACGAAATAGTTAGAGGAGTGGTTAAAACTATAAAAGAGCACTTACACAGTCACCAGCAAGCTAAGTCTGCTCTGCTGTTCTTCGAATATCCCGTGGACACTGCTTAAGGCGCCATGATAAGGTCCTAGGGTATGTAAGGAAAGTGTTATTGGAAAATTATATCTCGAAGTTATTTGGGTTGCTAATCCAAAGTTAGGCTTGTTGTGAGCAGATTTATATCCATGTGAAGAATGGAGAGAGAGTTGTTATATATTTAACCAGCCTTGGTGCTGCACTTTCTAATAGCGAAGTATGGAGCAAAAGAACCTCCTGTCAAATACCACGCTATCCACCACACTTGCCCTTAATCACTAAAATATTAGAATATTAGCATTAATGGTTGGGGCCATTTAATATTCAAAAATAAAGGAATAGTGCATCTAGCTCACATAACATTATTGTCAAAACCATTAAAAACATGTCAAGCAGGATAAGTACGCTCGCGGTAATTACAGCCGATAACCAGTGATGCACAGAACCAATTAAAATCTAAAAACTATCAGGCAGAACGAGTCCGTTACCGGCAGTGGCCGCCGATAGTGCGTTAGGGCAGACCTCCCGCTATGCGTCACACTACCTAATGCGAATACCTTCAGTTTTGCGAAGTGTCGTCCTTAGAATCCCATCGTCCTGCAACAGGCAGTGCCGCTCGAAGTTAGGTTTATAAACCTGTTTCGTACCGGAAGTAAAACTAGCACTGGGCCGAAGTGCGCGAACACGTACAGATATTCAAAAACGGACTAGTGTTCTTCGGTGCGGGCGCCATATTAGAATATGTAAAGGTTGCTTAATAATATTCGTTTGTTTATGTAACCACCGACCCATTGTTTTAGAACATAGAAATGTCCCTAAAGGAAGGTAATACACACAGGTAAGGAGCTCCTTATATTACGAGCGAGTTAAAAACACTTGCATTTAGATTGAATGATGGTTTTGCAGTACGAGCGCCATATTGGAGTGTTTAAATATATACTTAAACTCCATTCAGTTCGTATATTAATATCGCTATTAACCCAATGTATAGAGAGTTGGGACCCCAAAAGTGTGGTGCATGAGATTCGTAGTACAAGCAATATGTATGCTTCAGATGTCAGGGCATAAATTAGTTTAGAAAAGAAGAAGGAGAGGAAAGTGCACAAAGTTTGGAGGGAGAGTGCAAAAAGACCCCCATCCGCCTTAATTCAAGAATTCGATAGTCTAGTCTGTCATTTGGCTATCTATAAATTCCCCGACATAAC
Source organism: Triturus cristatus (assembly GCF_964204655.1). Classification (NCBI taxonomy): domain Eukaryota; kingdom Metazoa; phylum Chordata; class Amphibia; order Caudata; family Salamandridae; genus Triturus; species Triturus cristatus. The sequence continues at coordinate 252,459,668 of NC_140588.1, forward strand.
CATTAGAGGAGTTCTATAAACAAAGAACAAAATATTCGTTGCAAATAAGTTCCTTGCGGTTTTCAATAATTACAATTGTCATCCAATACAACATGGCATAAAACACAGATGAGCGAAGTCAAACCCCAGTATGTTTTGGTTTCTGGATTCAATAAGACATTCTATTGATAAACATCTATACAATTTTAGTGGGGCCATTTGTGAAATACTGTAATTAAAGAACAAGGCCATTCTCATAGTACATATGTTAACAATGCTAATTGCTTCAAGGCAGTTTCTCCAATACTTATACAGTTTTCTTTTGGAACCCTCTACGGAAAACTGCCAGTGGAGAACAACACAGTGGTCATCATTCATGTATTCACAATATTGACTTTTACGGGTAATCCTCCAGTGCATCACAGTACATGACTATGAGTGGAAAACTCGATGAAATGGTCAAACCCATCCACAACATGCGAGTTCTTAACAGTATGAGCATTACTCATTTTAGATGCATTTTACATGAAACATAATTATACATCATGAAGTCACATTGCACGTTGCGGTACCTTTTTGGTTGTAAGCCCACAGTACAGAGACATGTTCTAGTATATTTTCTTGTGCAACGAGTCCATCTATAACCCTGGCTGGCACTACATAGTAGTTACTCAGACAGGAAGACATGTAGTTCCTTATCAAAGTTTAGGCCATGTTCTACCGCTCTTAGTTTGATGATCCATTGTGTCTCTGTTCTCCGAAGTCTCAGGACTTGGTCACCCCCTCTTTGTTGTGTTTTAATGTGGGTGATGCCATGAAACTGGATATCTTTCATATTTTCTTGCGAGTGTGAATCGTTGAAGTGGACCGCAAATGGATACTCTCTGTTGTTGTTCCTTACTGCTCTGATATGCTCTTGTATCCGCTCTTTCAGTGGACGGAGGGTGCTGCCCACATAGATACGGCCACAGATGCAAACTAGGCAATATACCACAAAACAGGTATTGCAGTTAATGAATTCACGTATTGTGTATTTGACTTGGGTGTTATATTTGAAGTCCATTAGTTTATTCAGGCTTTCTTAGACATAGGAAGAGGCAGGCTAATACCTAAGCTCTCTTATTGCTAAATAGATTTCATTATTTGATATTGTGAGGACTGCTGCGCTCTCTTTCCTTTTCCAGCCACGTTTCTTGCAATCACAGGAGCCAGTGAGTTTTGGACTCATCGAATTACTCCCTGGGGACCTCGGAGATACATAGGGAATCGGGCCTACCATAGCCATCGCCAACACTTATGCGAACATCATATCTGAAGGTGACATAACAACATACAAGAACTTGATTTATGATTCTCTTTTTCTGGTTTGGCTTCTTAACAATGGAGCCGTCTCTCTGTAATTTACTCAGGAAGTGAACATGGATTCATAGATTCTAATTTTTCTTAGACTGGCTTACATACTTTCTTTTGTGTAAATATGAACACTTTTTGGGTCAGTCTGACTATATCACTATTTGGAATGACTATTTTCTCTAATCTGGAGTTTGTTCTATGCTCAACACACTGCTCCTTTTCTTTTCTGTGCATGTCTCCATCACTCACTTTTTGGTTTACACACTGAGGGTGAAATTGTATATAGGACTTGTTCTTAACTAGTCTTCTTGTCAATTATGTCCAGTGTTTTTTACGGTACTTGAATTTTAAATCAAACTTATTTAAGGAAGGATCTTTTCTCTACAAAGGACTGTTACAGCAATTTGGGCATTAATTTCTGGGCACTACAATGTTTGCTTTACTATTGTCTTACAGCCTTGAGGAAGTCACGGTGGTGACGAAACGCGCGTTGGCTGTTTCAGAGAGAACACTCTACGTGTCAAAACTTAGCAATCATAAGAACTGCAAGACTTGGGACATACATGTTAACAAGGGATATATTCTTCTCTGTCTGATGCTCTGTTCAAGTTTTGATGCAATATGCTAAGATGAAATGCTCTGTGCTTAAAAATCATTAAACTAAATTCACAGCTTATACTTGTTGGTCTTGTGAAATTCCCCATGTGAATTGGTTCTTCTCTCTATGACTTGGTACTTGTAGTACGTATGATTAATTTCTAATCGAATGTGTATTGTGCATAAATCAGTTGAGTGCCGGGGTCTTCCCCTTTTACAAAAGAGAAATGCTAAAGGAGATCTTTGGCCGAATAAGATAAAGAGACTGAGGTATAGACTGACACGAGTTAACTCTTCGAAAGCTGAACAAGTGAACAAAGTGTCAAGTCAAAATCCCACTAAAGAAGAAGAAACAAAGATACCTGAGAGAACTAAAAGAATAAGGAAACCAAACCAGAGGTACAAGTCACCAGAATGGACGTATGTAGCACTGCCTGAACAAGGAGAAGAGGCAGACAGTCAAGGAAGTCCAGAGGAGGCTTTACTGAAAGAGGTTGCTGAAAAAGAGGCTGTGGGAATCCTGAGAGTTATCTTGTCCGACATTGGAGAAGAGACGGATGTTCAGGACCTGATACAGTTTGATGATGATGAAGAAACAGTGAAAAGTGATGAAAACCCAAATTGAGTAAATCCAAGGAAAATCACTTGGAGAAGAAAAGAAAAAAAAACAATATTAAAACTAGTAGATTGTAAAATCTGTTGGGTAGTTGTTGCCCTGAAGTTCGATAGAGGAGTAGAAGAGGCTAAGTCAAAAGACACGGTCAAATTAACAAAATGGCTAAAATTGAGAATAATAAAAGTACATGTACCTTTCTGAAAAGATGGTGCAAGATGTGCTGCTGCTGTACAGGTTTATTAATGCTGCTTTGGAGCGTGCTTGCTCTACTGATTTCATTTAGAGTTACTATAGACACTTTAGAAGGTCATACTGAGAACAGAACTAATATAGGGAAGAGATCACAGAAGATAGTACCAACTAGAACTAGCAATGTACATATACATAAGGATAGGTCAATTAATGATTTTTCTAGCAATGTTTTTTCCAAATTGTTGTATGAATACGTAAAAACAATGGAAGTGAGGGATTGCTACGTTTGCATGCAATTACCTGCCTCTGTTTCGGAAGGAGTGACTTATCATCATCTTCCGGCTACGTATGGAATTTCATGTAGTGTGTTGATTAGTATATTTTATCAGTTAGGGAGATTAGATTATAATATGTCTAATATAGATAATATTCTTGGGCAATTGCCTATGAATAAAGCACTGAATCCTGCAAAAGAAGCTAACACTTTAGGTGAGATTTTTTTAGAAACCAAAGAATTAACCTTAGAATATGTTTTTAGAAACAATTTAACTTGCAGTTTGAAAGGAGAAGAGAAGAATTTTCTAGACATGGTTGAGAGAAGAAGGTTGAACATGCACAAGAAAGCAGAAGGGCATAAAATGAGTGACACAATGTGGGATATTGAGAAAGAAAAGGAGTTGAAAAATGGAGCCAGTCCAACTATGGCTATAGATGCCCCACAGAAAGGCAAACTATGCATTACCAGGAAGAGATCCCAGTATGATTATTATTTCATAGGGACTAGTGAGTGCCATGATACATACTTTATTGCAACCGGATGGGGATTTAGAGGAGGAGAAGATCCAGCTTTTCCGGGAGTGTATTATATTTGTGGGAACAAGGCTTATTACCGTTTGCCTGACCATTGGTTTGGCACATGTTATGTTGGCCTGGTCTTTCCAAAGATTTTTCACATGGATAGAGTAGAAAATGCTGAACAAACTAATCTATTAACACGCTATAGAAGAGAAACATGGACAGAAATTGTAGGAGATATTTTTGGAGCTTTAATTCCAGCAGTGGGAATTTCTTTAAATGCCTTTGGCATTTGGAAGCTGTCAACAGTGGTGGATCGCTTGTCAACAAGCACCGCTGGAGGCTTTCTTTTGGTAAATACTGAAATGGTTGCTTTACGCGCTATGGCAATGCAAAATCGACTTGCCCTTGACATTCTGTTGGCAAAAGAGGGTGGAGTCTGTGGAATGCTGAAAGTTCAACATTGTTGCACTTACATTCCTGACGAAAGCAAAGATCTAAAAGTTTATATCAAAAATATTACTGATTTGCATGAACAATTAGTACCACTAGAAGCTGAAAGTATCTGGACTAAAATGGCTAATAAGATGATTGCTATTAAGAATTTTGTAGCTAAAATAGGTAGTACCATTTTTGGTAAGATATTATTTCGATTAACCTGTGTAATTGTTGCATTATTGATCCTTAGATTAGGGTGTATGTGTTGTAGATATAGAAGAAATAAAAAGAAAAATACAAAAGAAAATGTTAAAAAGAGACAAAAGAAACCGGACAGAGATCCACAAGAAATAGAATTAGAAGAATTGAGGGAAAGCATGTATATAGAAACTAAGAAAGAAGATGAGTTGGAAACAAGGGTTTGAAAAATGAACAAGAAGATATTTTGAATTTCTTCCAAAATGGGAAATTAAATTGATTTTTGGGTTTTTGATTTTTGTGGTGATAAGATATCACCAAAGGGGGGATTGATGGAGCAGGGTTTTTTCTTTAAAACCGAATACCTGTTTCATTTTCGCATGTTATAATTAAAAGTACTACTGATTAATTATTAATCATTAAAAGTTTGTCGAGTCTTGTCTAACCAACCTTATTAACAAGAGAATTACATGTGGAATGCTATTGCATGGCTAAAATAATAGGTGAACTAAGTTGGTGAGCAAACTGACAGAAATAGATGTTGCTTATGTGATGTTATTGTGTTTTGCGCTTATAATTAATATGCATTAATGGCTTTTGATGTCGCAAATGGCTAGATAAATACATACACATAAGGGTATTAGCAGGAGAATAACACTGTATAATCATTTCCATGCAGTAATTCTGTTTTATGTTTATTTCACTTAAGTTGACCAATGTGGCCTACCAAAAGATGGCTACCACCCGCAGCCTGCATTCGAGTTGATGGAAAATTTTGCAAGGAGGCTTCGAGCTGCCTGTGACCTTGCCCTCTCAACAAACTGAAAAGCCATGATCATGACGACAAACCCAGGACGGATGCCAAGAGCCCCTGAACATGATATTTGTTGCAAAACCAAAGACTGAACTTATGAACTTGTAATGATCCCAGAACTGGATACAATTTTAACCAAAAGAGACATCCGTAGAAGTAACGAAATAGTTATGGACCCCTTATTTTCTATTCATTATTTGGAAGGATCAATGTGTGTGAAAATTTCGCATTGTATCTCAATGTATTAGTAGACTAGAGAGGTCTAGCGCCACTTCTTCCCGAACTGATGATCCGAGGTCCCGATGCTGACGGAGAGGACGGTGACTCTACATGACGGCTAGAAACTCTAATTGAATTACTGAGGACCGGTTCTGACTTAGGATCTGACTTTTAGCCAGAATAGGTAAATATGAGAGAAATGAATTTGCATTTAATTGGCTTTTCATGCAATTTTAGATAAACAAATATTCTGTTTGAATCTCTGAGTCGGGTGGTTATTTAATTGTCATGTTTATTGAATTTATTTGCTTATTATTTGAAATGTTTTCGCCAGATTTATAGCAACTAGTAGATGCCATTGACCTCAGGGTACATGCAGATTGGTTAGGTATCGAAAGTGTTTCTCCTTATACAGGGCACGGATAGAGTGGTAGAATGAATGTTGGTGTAATGGGCCCCACCAGCGTGTGATGTGTGTGTGCGTGTGCGACTGTGAGATCACTCCGTCCGTGGAAGTAGAGGAGATTCGGAAGCTCCGATCTGCACCATATGCACATGCACACACATATTAATAGAGTTAATGATAATAAGACTATACTTACGTATATATCACAATGTTTCTACCTTTGAGATTTAGACCAAAATGTATTTGCTTATATTAATATTGTGCCTATCATATATTCTGGTAGTTTACTAAGTGAGACTGGCGAGGACACTTTTAATCAATGTGAACAGGGAGCTAACTGATCTTTTCACCTTACTTCCTTTTCATGGAGGGGGGCAGGATGCACGTAAGGAGAGATGGAAAGAAAACGCCACTATTCATAAATTACACCATAAGATTGAAGAGTATGATTTGAGCATTATAAATCACAGATTATATTTGAATGTTCATGTAATTTACTACTAGTTCCAGATGCTTCCTGATCAATCAACGGTCCCCCAGGTATAATGCTGGACACTTAGCATTTGTCTGAAACATCCTGTTCTGAGACTGAAACAAATATATTATAATTTCTATTCCTAACACGTCAGCTCCACTTTGCAGACCTGCCTGGTAAATGGAACATTCTGCTTGTTGTCATGTAGTAATAGGGTTGATTAATGCATTCTGTGATTTGGGACCATTTAACTTCCATATGAAGGGAACGTTCCCTATCTCATATGTTATGAAATTGTTCTCCTGCTGCTTTGTATGACTTTTTAAAAGACTTTAAACAAAAGATAATTTTGAGTAGTGTACTGTAAAGTTTTACCCTGGAGACCTTCTTCACAGGATAGTATTTCCTGATAAATACACATATCAATTTGCATTAGTCTCTCCTCTCAGCTTGTCTAATACTTTCTTTTAAATCTCTGCAACTTAAACGAGTTTTCATAATCAGTTACTTAGAGTGTCTTCAAGGCCACCTTTGAAGTGGCCAGAAGGACCGTGTACTTTTTAAGAATGCCAAGCAGAGCACAGGATGTGCAATGTGTTATATAATTTGCATTGAGAGCTAAAATGAATGCAAGTCCTAGGGCTGAGTGAGTCAACCACTCGGTGTTTCACGCGCCATCCCGTGGGAGATAAAAAATCTGTGCGATGGTAATAACATTCGTTTGGATGTCTCCAAAACAAAACAAACCGTTTGGCATTATTTCTCTGTAATGATGTGGTTTTAATTTGTATTTCCTCGTTCCATGTTTGCATATTAACCGCCAATTTTGAAACTTCCCAAAGAATATTTATTTAATCCTATGTAATGCTTGATGTTTTCGACAGATGTAATCTCTCTTCGTAACGTAACTTTGCAATGTTTTAATTTGAAGATGAGGAAATGAAGGTAGTTTGTTCATTAATTGGCTTATTAGTGTGTAATTCATGTGGAAGCACATGTAAATAAAGGGACTGACTTAAAGTTTGGGGGACGGGTAATGCATCACAAACGTGACGGATATCCCTTCCATCTTATTACATTAGGACATAATGCACTTTTTATTTAGACAGACTTGATATCCGTCACGTTTGTGTTAGAGCACCCATCTGCAACACTAATGGCCTTATTACGAATTTGGTGGTTGTTAGACCTGGCACCTTGGTGTGGGTCTCCCTTCCATTTTTTGCTGTTGCCTCTTGTGTTTTTGCTGGTTATAGATGCTTTGGGCATTGTGCCACTGCTGTCCAGTGCCACAGTGCAAGTGCTCCCTATGGTAAAATGATGTATGGATTAGTGATTCCATGATTGGCTGGTTTGGTTTACTTGTCAGACCATGGTACAGTGCACTGAGTGTGCCCAGAGTTTGTAAACCAAATGCTGCTGGTGGGCTTGCAGCACTGGTTGTGCTACCCACAGAAACAGCCTGTAAAGTGTGTCTCAGGTCTGCCATTACAGAGCCTGTGTGCAGTCTGGTACTGCCATGCTGACTGGGCAAGTGCACCCACTTGCCAGTCCCTACACCTTCCCTTTTCCGCATATTAGTCACCCCTATGGTAGGCCCAAGGGCAGGGTACATTGTAAGTATAAGGTAGGACATGCCCTGGTGTGTGTGGCATGTCCTAATAGTAAATTACAGCCACTTTTGTTTTTCACTATTGCAAGGCTACCTGTTCCCCATAGGCCAGAATAGGCAGTTTGATTATTACATCTTATAATCCTAACTGACTCAGGGAACCAGGTAGAAATTTCGTGTTTAGTATGCCTGAACTCAGAATGATAAAATGCATCTTTTAGTGAAGTTGGTTTGAAAATACCACTTTTAGAAAGTAGGAATTTTCTTGTCTAACCATCCAAGCCTGACTCTGCTAGGTTGTGTATTCCTTTTCTGGAGTTTGAGTGACAGGGGCTGGGGGATTCCAAGAGACAGTATGAGTCAGCACAGGGCTGAATAGAGAGATCTGCATGTAGATGGGTGGGAGGAGTTGCACCTGGTACCTGAATAGGGCTGTGCCTTCCCTCCACAATGCTGGCTCCACCTCCTGTGGTGCGTCTGATGTCCCTGGCCTACACTGTGAAAGGAAAGAAGGAGTCCTGTCAACAAAGTGCTCCAGGACTGACCAGAACTTGTTTGGACTAGGTAAAGGCCTCTACGCTTTCAGAAAACAAAGAGAAACTGTGTATAAAAAGGGGTACCCAGACCCCAGAACTTTAGATCACTTTTGGGAAACAAGAAGAAACCTTTGCTGAGGAGAGGAACCAGAGAGACTGAGGAGAGACTATCCCTAAGCTTGAGGGATTGGCCTGCAGTGGTTGCCTGACTGCCAAAGAGAGGAGAAAAGAACTTTGTGTGTACTTTATTCAACTTGTGAAGGATCTCCAAGGGCTTGAGATAGACCTTGCCTCCTGCTGAAGTCTCAGGGACAACAGACTTCACCAACCAGCTTCCCAAGAGTTCTTTGGAAGTGCCTGCAGTTGTGTTGGGCTTTCTGAGGGACTGCGTGTCTCAAGGAGCTGGAAGCGCGACTCACGAAGAAGAAGCGTGTCGCCGCCGCAGCTGCTATCGTCGCATCACTGAAGAAGGGTGTTGCTGCTGCAGCTATGTGTTGCATTGTTCAAGCTTCTCGCATCACCGGAGAAGCGTGTCACCACAGCAGCTGCTGTTGTCGCATCACTGAAGAAAGGTGTTGCCACTGCAACTGTTGCATCGCATCGCAGAAGCGTCTTGCATCATCGGAGATGCGTGTCGCCGCCGCAGCCGCTGTGGTCGCATCACTGAAGAAGGGTGTCGCTGCTGCAGCTGTCGCATCGCATCACCAAAGCGTCTCGCATCACCGGAGAAGCGTGTCGCAGGGCCTGTCGCGGCTCAGAAGAATTTTTGAGTCGCCGCACGGCCGTCGGGTGTGCACACGTCGTGTCGCATCAAGGAGACGCCATCTTAGTTTCATCGCACCGGATCTTCATCGCATCACGGCGTTGCGGGGCGCACCGCCACGGAAGCGCAGTAAGAAACCGACGCATCACCGTTTCTGCATGTAAAGAATTGACGCATCACCTTCCCTGCAACACTTTCGTTGTATAGTGTTATGCATCCAAAGGTACATTGAACTCAAAGTGTCGCATTTTTAACATCTAAAGAGAACTAAGCTAATTCTACCATTTTAAGTTCAGTATTGTGGATTTTTGTCGTTTACGATCTTGTGATAAGTCTATATAAAGAATACTTATTTTTATACTACAACTTGTGTGGTGTCCATCTCTAGTGTTGTCACTGGGTTACTGTATGTGTTCACAAATGCTTTACACACTGCCTCTGAGATAAGCCTGTCTGCTCGTGCCAAGCTACTTTGGAGCCAGGGTGAGTCAGCCCAGTGGTGAATCGAGAGATCTGCATGCAGATGGGAGGGAGGAGTTGCACCTGGGACCTGAATAGGACTGTGCCTTCCCTCCACAATGCTGGCTCCGCCCCCTGTGGTGCGTCTGAGCCCCTAGCCCCCACCTAACAAAGGAGCTGAGCAAAACAAAGTGCTCCAAAGCTCCCCCAAACCAGTTTTAACTGGTATCCCTAAACCCTGTGATTTGTCCCAAAGGGAGTTGCTAATATAAATATAGGGGCTGTGTCCCCATAAAGTTGTTCAGTTGTTCACTTGACTGGAGGGGGGGGGGTTGCTGCTGTTGGGGCCCAGGAGGAACTGCCATAGGCCTCCCAGCTCTGCCCCTTCATTTTTCCCTTCATTTTTCCAGGACCTGTTCTCCCCTGGAGGAGGACTGCTGCTGCATCCCTTTGCGCCCTGTGAGCGCGATGCTTTAATTTGGAGAAAAGGAGCATGAGGGATCCGCAGCGCGGCGCTGCAAACTTTCCCGAGGGAATCCCTACGTATGGATTCCCCCCTGCTGGAAAGCAAAGAGGCGGGAGCCCACCCCGCATGGCCGCCTATTTTTATATTTTAATTGCAGGATCCCACCCTGCTTTATATTCTAGTTCGGAGGGAGCCTACCCCTCATTGTGCCTTCTTAATTTTGATAACCGTATCGGGTAACCACCCCGCATTTCACCACTGCGGCCCGAGCCGCTAAAGAATGTCTCCCCGGGCCGCGCTCAGCGCGACCCGGAAGTCAGGCAAGCCTTGCCTGGGACGTGGGCGAGGCCTGTTGCCTGCTGGAGAGGAGGAAGTCCGATGACGTGATGCGCAGCTCCCGTGTGGAAGGGAGAGCCCCGCGGTAGCAGCCGACGCAGAAAGTGTGCGGGACACCCGTAGTGAAAAGGGAGTCCCGCGGGCAGCCCCTGCTCGACTGGAACAGGAGGCAGAAGCGCCGCGTCCGCCCCAGCTCCACGCCGTCAGAGGAGCATCCTGCCTTCGCCCCAGCTGGTGAGTGGAGCTAGAGGGAGGTAGTCGGGTAGTGCCTGGGAGAGGCACAGAGTCATAGTGGCCCCGTCTGGCAGCGGGTCGCTCCACCCAGAGGAGCATGATTTTCTTAGAGCCCCGTGTGGCTCCAACAACGTGGCCTAATTGTTTTTAGAGCCTAGGTGGCTCCAACGACGTGGCATAATTGTTTTTAGAGCTTAGGTGGCTCCAACGATGGCATAATTATTCTAAGAAGGCCCAGAGGGGTCCATGCTGTTCCCCTGTTGTGTACCACTCTTGGCAGCTGCCCCCGCTTGCGAGAGGGCAGCTGCAACGTTCTTGGGCACATGGGTTTGAAGGGCACAGTGAGTGCCTGTGCCCACATCTTGATCTGACAGCTGCACAGCAATTAGTGCCAGCTGCTCACTTTAGGCCTCCTCTTTGATATTCACAGCTGCCCAGCAAGTAGTGGGCATCTGCAACGTTTAGGCCTGCGCAAAGTGCGCACCCTTGACTTTCGCTGCATTGGCAGCGCGCCCTGACAATCTGGACACAGGGCAGTTGAGCCCCTTTTTGAGATGTCTAGTTGGCCAGGGGGACTATTAGGTTTGTAGGGCGCCAGGCCCTAATGTGATTGTGGTGCTAGGAAATGTAATGTAGGTAGTATGTTTTCTGCACCCTGTGTTATACCTCTAACTGTGCTTTTTATGATTATGAGGTTGTTTTGCATATTCTGGTTTATGCTAGTGAGATTATGTTTCACTGTGTGATTTATGCCCCTAATGTGAATTATGCTTAGGGGGTTATTGTCTAATGCGTTTAGACTTATGAGAGAATTGCATAATGTGTTTATGCTGGTGAGTTTGGTGCAGAATGTATTCACACCTAATGTGATACTGTGCAGAATGTGGTTTATGTTGCAGGCTGATGCTAAGTACAGTGGTTACCAGTAGTTACTGGTTGTGTTCTAGGTTTATGATATGTTCTGCATTTACTAAGTTCACTTTGTGATGGTTCTGACAGTGGTCCAGTTGGCCCTGTCAGGTGTAAATAATCCCTTGTAAATATGACCTAGTGCCAGGTGGCACCATGTATATTATGTGATTACTATTCTAATGTGTTATGAGAATACAAAGGCTATTTTTGATATAACCTTGTGTGGAGTTCCTTTTGTATTTTGCCTGGGATGTTGTTGCTGTGTGCGTGCGCAAATGCTTTACACGTAGCCTCCGGGATAAGCCTGACTGCTCGTGCCAAGCTACCAAGGGGGTGAGCAGGGGTTATCTTTGGCGTGTAACTCCCTTGCCCCGACTAGAGTGGTGGTCTCTGCCTGGCTTTGGCGCAAGCCTTAGCCAACCAGAGATCCCATTTCTAACAGCGACTGATCACAGCCTAAGGAAACAGATGCCTAAGACACCTGGCCTTGGGTGGCTCAACCGACGGTGTCCAAGCATCCTCCGAGATCCCCAGTCGCCTTTCCAGTCATTGGTTGCCTCCAAGAAGTCCTCCCAACTGAGCTTGCAACTTTCTGAAACTGACGGTCTCCACTGAGAAGCCCAGGGACCACGACATCTGCTTTACTTTCGGCACCCGGCAACCTCGGTGCTGCTGGTGGTGCAGTACTTGTGTCGGTCATTGACCCTTGCAGTGTCGACCGCAACCATAGGAGCTTTGCTCCCACACCAAAATGGCCTGCTTGCCAGCCCACCCCAACCAAAGGTCCTTAGACAGTTGGCTAACATTGGGCCACTGCACTCTGCACCCGGCCACCCCAGTGCCATTGGTGGTGCAACCAGAGTGTCCACTTGTACCTTGGAGAACCTTGGTCATAACCCCGAAACCTCAACCTCGTAAGTCCAATAGTTCCTCCAAGCTGGATAACCATTTTGCCTCCCACAGGGACTCATAGTATGATATTTTGCGTCTAGAAAGTGTTCTATGTAGAACTGCTATTGAATGGGGGAAAGTGAGAATTATTGTAACGTAATCCGAAAGTAATCAAAGAGTATTTACTGTGTAATGTCAAGTATTCTGAAAAGTGATATCAGCCTGTAACTATTACAATTACAAGAACAACTGCATTTCCTTGAACAGTCATGCATTTGAAAGTAATTAATACCTACCTGTACCAAGTCCTGCTCGGTTCTATAAATAAACCGTAAGTATACCCTTTTTTATACTTACCTATTTGGCCTGGATTTTGTTTCTGAGTTTGTGACATCAGCCTTGATTGAGTGAATACAAGAAATGCTTAATACACCATCCTGATAAGTCTAATTACTCGACCAGCCTACCACAAATAGACCAGTTGGGGGCATATCAGCAACGTGGCGATAGAAAATTACCGCCGCTCTTGCGGCCGTTTTCGGCCGAAAAGCGGCGATAATTTTATCGCCTAATTAGCAAGGTCACGCTAACGCGTGAAACCTTGCTTTAGCGCACAAAATCTTAACGCCCAGCTTTGCATCTCTAATGAGATACAAAGTGGGCATTCCTGACCTAACATGACAGGAGAAATGTCGCTAAGTGACATTTCTCCAATCATCAAGCCCCATGCTATGAAGCATAGCGGCAAGAAAAGTAGCGATAACCCCTGTTATCGCTACTTTCCTTACGCCTGCTTCAGGACTGACTTAGCCATGATATCCTATGGAGGGTGGATATCATGGCTAAGTTTGTGAGGCCCTATCAACAAGCTAACGCCACATTTTGTGAGATTATCACTGGGTTTCCAGCGATAATCTCACGTTAGGCAGTTAGCGCTAGGATTTTTATCGCTTTTGAGATAAGCGTTGCTAATAGCACGCTATCTCAGCGATAAAAATCCACGCTAGCCAGCGATAATTATTCTAGCGCTAAGTGCGCTTAGCGATAATTATCGCCGGTTGTTGTTGATATGTCCCTTAGTTTTTATCTAATTTAGCCTCTGCTATACCTCTGGGGATCCCCTGGACTCTGTGCACACTATACCTTACTTTAGTGTAGTATATACAAAGCCAGCTTCCTACAGTAATGTAATGCAAAGTAATGTGTCATGGTAGAGGGTCAACTTGTCACCTGAGAGGGTAAACAGATGCTGAACTTGTACATGCCCTTCAAGTAGGATCACATGAAGAGCCAGGTGTACAGTCCCTATCGCAAATCCATATTGCACGCAGCCGTCGTAAATGTGCTGGATGATGTTTTTTTTAATGGTGTTTCCAGCCATGTAATCTACCACCCTACCTCCTACCTAGAGAGAGGAGGCTCATGATTGTATGGTGGAAGAATAGATGGTGTGTGAGCTAGGTGGGTCCCTGGTAGTAGGGTGCCTTATGAATGTGTCTGAGCATCTTAAATTGGCAGTGTGTATGAAAGGGGAGGCATTTTATTTTGATGAGGTGAGATGTGAAGTGTGTGCCGCAAGGTGTGGAAGAGGGTATTGGGGTACTACAGTCTACATGTGATGAAGGCCTGGGTGATGGTCTCACAGGTGTCAGAAGGAAGCCATGTGAAGAAATGTCTGACATGCTAATAATGTGGAAAGATGTGGAGTTGATACTGGGATTATGGAATGTCTGACAGAATATCGACGGACAGAAAATCGACCTACAAAAATATCGACACAAAAATATCGATGACAAGAATATCGAGATGGTAAGTACAAAAATATCGAAAATAAAATATAGAATGTCAAAAATATCGTTATTAAAAATATAAAGTATTTTTTAGTTAAAAAAAATATGTAAAATAAACCAAATAATACTTATAAATAAAATAAACATAATTAAATATATGTTATAATGTTTAAAATGAATAATTAATATATATAATGTAATAAAACATTAATTAAACATATACATATAATATATAATATATATACTTACTTAATAATACATTTTAATAATTATTTTAATAACTTATAACTTGTTAAAAATTATTATAAATTACAAATACATCATACACATAAAACAATAACATGAATAAAAATTAAATAATTATATATAACACATTTAAAAAATTACATTTAATTTGAATATTGTTCAAATTAATTATATATTACATTAGCTAAAATAATACAAAAAATATTAAATAGCACCGACAATAAAACTACTACTCCAGCTCCAAAAAAAAACAGTAAAGAAAATGTTGGATAGCGTAGAGCTAAAAATTACTATTTCCACTCCAGGGAGTGTAACAATAGGGAAAGTGTTGGATAGCGTAGGGGTAAAAATTACTATTCCCACTCAAGAGAGTGCAACAGTAGGGAAAGTGTTGGATAGCGGAGGGGTAAAAATTACTATTCCAACTCCACAGAGTGCAACAGTAGGGAAAGTGTTGGATAGCGTAGGGGTAAAAATTACTATTCCAACTCCACAGAGTGCAACAGTAGGGAAAGTGTTGGATAGCGTAGGGGTAAAAATTACTATTCCCACTCCAGAGAATGCAACAGTACGGAAAGTATTGGATAGTGTAGGGATAAAATTTACTATTCCAACTCCAGAGGGTGCAACAGTAGGGAAAGTGTTGGATAGCGTAGAAGTTAAAAATAACATAGTTATAAATAAAATAATTATTTAAAATAATTAGTGATTTAATTATTAAATAACTCAAAATTATTTACAAATACCAATAAATAATTATTACAAACATAACTACCAAAGAATAATTAATTAACAATACATTAATAATAAATACCAATAAATAATAATTAATAAATATTAATTACCAAATAATAAATATTAAAGGATACAATATTTTTCATAACCAAAAACAGATGAATTACTAAAAAGTAAATACCAATTAAAATATATTTATCCATTTAAAAAAATGTATACCGCAAAATAATAATTATGAAACATTAATTACCAATTAAAAAATATTGAACTATTAAATATTTTTCATACGCCAAAATAATAAATATTACACATTAATTACCAATGAATAATTACTTATTAATATATTAATTAGAAATATCAATGCATAATATTTAATTATATTTAATTCACAATTAATGATTAATCAACAATTAATTATTTTTCATAACCAAAATATTATAATTTAAAATATTTACCAATTAATAATTACTGTCCAATTAATTAATTATCAATACCCAACAACTAATTTAATAATTACTTAATTAGATTTCAATTACTTCCAACACTATTCCCCTATAAACGCACGACACACTCCACTAATAAAATAATACACTTAACATAATTATCAATTAATCAACTAATTAAAACTAATTGCCAATTAATAAAAATTAATTACCAATTAATACTTAATTAACAATAATATAATTATCAATACCAATAAATGAAAATAAATTATTAATTAATTACAATTAGATTACTTCCCACCCTATTCCCCTATAAACCCACAACCCGCTACAGAACTTAAACGCAAAAATGTATTAAAATCAATTTATAATTCCTAAAAATGTATAATTAATTCCATATAATTAAATTATTTCCCACCCTATTCCCCTATAAACCCACAACCCGCTACAGAACTTAAACGCAAAAATTAATTAAAATTAATTTATAATTCCTAAAAATGTATAATTAATTCCATATAATTAAATTACTTCCCACCCTATTCCCCTATAAACCCACAACCCGCTACGGTACTAAAACACAAAATTGACTTAAAAAACAATTGTTAACATATAAAAATTGTATACATATATGTTAAAACCAGTAGAACACTTAACTAAAAACATATAACACATACATATTAAATACATAATAAAATACATAACAATAATATAAATATCGATATTAGTAACATCAATATTAGTAAAATCGATATATTTGATGTCGATATTACTAACTTCGATATTACTAACATCGATATTAAAATACTTACCTTAGGATCGATATTCTGTCCATAGATATTATTGACATCGATATTCTGTCCCTTCGATATTTAAAACTCGATATTTGTGTAGGTAGATATTTTAGTTTCGATATTTTGGCTGCTCACCGGGATTATGAAGTCTCATGGTGAGGTAGGTGTACAGTATGTTGGACAGGTTTCTTGGATGGTTGAAGTTTGAGGAGTTTGGGCATAGTCATATGGGAAACCAGGGTGACTCCATGTTGCAGAATATTAGCACCATGATCTTGTGAGGTTGAGTAGGAGCCGAGCCATTACTCTCACATAGAGTTAGCCATGCTGGTCAATCGCATAAAGTAACAACTGGTACTGGTGTTGCAGTCTCCTAAGAGTTATTCTATGATCTGGGTGTCATCAGTGTGAGAAATTATGTAGAGGCCCTGGGTCTGGATGATGAATGCTAGAGGAATCATGTACAAGGTTCAGAGAGTGGGGCTGAGTGAAGAGACTTATGGAATTCTGCATATGAGCACCTTGGGTCCTGATGAAATGGAGTGAGCTTTAGCTGGTGCATACTTCCAAGTGTAACGAAGGCTATCCCCTTCAGAGATGGTTCTCAGTGTCTACTGTTGCGGAGTATGGAGATGACTGTGTAAGTGCTAGGAAAATAAAGGATTCCCTTGACAAATGTAATTCATGTCATACACATGCCTATCACCTTTCCTGCAGTGCAGCACGGTTGCTTTCAGTGTAGTGTTTTGTGGATATGTGTCAAATATGACCCCCAGGGTCAAATATTTCACAAATCGCATGCAAGACAGTAAAGCAAGGCACGATAGTTTCTTGTGCTGTGGGAAAGTCTGACTAAAGGATTGTGAGAGAGATAACAAATTATGACATATCTTGGTTAGTTCCGCACCAGAATGCGTAAAATGTGGCCCAATCCTGCACTCAATCTTTCAGAAAGGGCAGGTCAGAAAGCTGGCTACAGCGTTGCAGTGTGTGTGTAATGGCAAAAATAGGCCCTCATGTTAATACTCGAGGTTGTGTGAACAATGTGCAGGTATAAAGCAACTCTAGTGTAACGGACTTATTGACTTGTAGAAGCCTATCTTCCCACACATCCATGTGTAGCAGAAAGTGTTGCTAAAACTATCTGAATGTAACAATAATCAGATATGTCAAATTCAATCATGGCTTATTCGTGGCTTATTTCTATCTCTTTCCAGACTGACCAATGACACCTCCTGTAGATGAGCCTGTCCATTATGCCCAACCTGTTGGTGATACCATCCTGCCCCCCCAATGGTGAAGACTCCTTCCAACAATTCCTGGACTCTTTTGAAACTTCTCCTCCGATCTTGGCAAAGGGACACAACATTGCAGTGTCTCCAGATGAACCGACACCCACTGGGCATGTCACATTCAACTGTTCCACCAGAGCTGAGGATTCAGAGGACCCTCAAGTTGCCTTTCAATAGCCAGTGGTAGGAGTTCAGCAGATAATGACTGATGATGTGCATGCAGGGATGGAGACCATAACAGGTTCTCTTGAAGGAGTCCATATTTCTCTCCGCCCTAATAAGGGTTTGACAAAGGCAATCACACACACCTACTATTGGCTGCATGTGATTGAGAGTCCCTATCTGATATCGTTAGTGTCCTTATGTAGAGGTGTTAGAAATGGGGTTCTCTAGTTGGCAGGCTGTTACCCTGCCCAAGTAGGGACCCTTCTTCCTAGTCAAGGTAAAGGGGATAGACTACTGAAATAACCCTGTTCACCCCCTTGGTAGCTTGGCATGAGCAGTCACGCTCATATCAGAGGCAGTGTGTGAAGCATTTACACATAAACAACAGTAATACAGTGAAAATACTACAAAAGTAAACCACACCAGTTTTATAAAAATAACCAATATTCATCTGTTTAAAACGAGACCAAAACTATAAAAATTCAACATACAATAATCAGAGTATGCACTTTATAACAATAACCTTAGAAATGCAGTTCCTTGAAGTCAGTAGCTCGGTCAGGTGCTACAACTGTGCTGAAAACAACCAAATCCAACAGTTTCAGGCGACTGCGTCTGGGCAGACCGGCGTCGATGTCAGAAGACTTGTAAGCAGTACCTTTGGTACCGGCTGACCATATCAATGTGGGCCGGTCGTGGCAACCTTTGCGGTTGTGATGTGAAGCGTAGCCCTCAAGTCGCAGTGCAGGCTGCGGCTCGGTGGCGGTCGTCCACGGGTGTCAATGAGACCAGGACTGCGGTGCAAAGTGGGGAGGTGCTCTTTGTGGTGCTGACAAGTCACGGTGAAAGCAGCAGTGCCGGTTGATGGAAGCTGGCATTGGTTGACTCAGGCTGACGTGTGAGACTGGGCGGTGCGTCGTGTAACTTACAAGCGGTGCCCACAAACCATGATGCAGTCACAGGTGTCGAAGTCAGCATGCTGCAATGTCGTCGGTGAGACCAGGGTGGTGGAGTGAAGCGAGGCGGTGTAGAGTGCGGTGCCCACAGGATGCGGTGCAAGCAGATACTCGGTGGCGGCAGTGGTGGTCGTCATCGGTGACATTAGGGTTGCGGTGCGCAGTGTAGCAGTGCTTTCTGCAGTGCCCTCATGTCACAGAACCAGCAGCGGTGTCTGTGACAGTGTCGGCTGCTTCTGTGGCAACTGAAACCCACGGTTCCAGAGGCGGTACCCAGAGGTAATTGAAGTCTTTGCTGTCCCTGGGACTTCACGAAAAGGAGGCAAGCTCTATTTCAAGCCCTTGGAGATACTCAGCGACAAGTGAAGAAAGCTCAGTCCAGTCCTTTCACTGCCCAAGGCAGAAGCAGCAACTGCAGGCCAACACAGCAAAGCAACAACACAGCAAAAGGGCAGTACTCCTCCTGGCTGTTCTTGCAGCACTTCTTCTTGGCAGGTTCCTTTATCCAAGTGGGTTCTAAAGTTCTGGGGTCTGGGCCCCAATATTTATACTCAATGTATCTTTGTTCTCTTGAGCAGAGAGTGTCTGTGCTCAGTCCAAACCAGTTTGGTCCTCCCTGGCCCAGCTTCCTGATAAGAGGTGGTGACAGCATTATCCAAGGCAGATCAGGCACATGCAGGAGAAAGGAGATCTACCACTACTCTAAATGCAGCTCAAGTCTATTCAGCTCAGCCCTCACAGGAAAGGCAGGACACATCTCAACCCCCCAAGTGGGTGTCTGCAGAGAATGCACTTCCCCAGCCTTGTCACTCCAAAGCCAGAGAGTCAATCCACAACCCAGGAAAGGCAAAAAAGAAGGATAAGCAAGGAGATACCTACTTCCTAAAAGTGGTATTTTCAAACACAGAACATAAAAATCATCTTTACTAAAAGATGCATTTCTATATTTTGAGTTTAGGCATACTAAACTTAATTTCTCTATCTTGTCCCAATGGGAAGATATACTCGTAAAATGTTACCCAGTACTTCACATTCTATCCTATGGGCAGATAGCCTTTCAATACTGAAAAACAAAATATACTGTATTTCACTATCAGGATATGTCTTTAACACACCAGTACATGTCTACCTTTCAAATACACCTCACCCTGCCCATATGGGTACCTTGGGACTACCTTACGGGTGACTCACATGTAATAAAATTGAAGGATAGGTCTTGGCAAATGGGCACACTTGCCAAATCAACATGGCAGTAAAAACTGTGTGCAGACACTCCTGTGGCAGGTCTGAGAACCCATTGGAAGGCTGCTCATGTGGGTGGCACAATCAGTGCTGCAGGCCCACTAGAGGCATTTGATTTTCAGGCCCTGGCACTCTCGGTGCACTTTACTAGGGACTTACCAGTAACTTAAATATGCCAATCATGGAAACAACAATCCATAATATAATTTACAATAAGAGCACTTGCACTTTAACACTGAACAGCAGTGAGAAAGTGTGCAGAGACACTAAACTAGCAGAAACAGAGTCAAAACCGAGAGGTCAGAAAGGAAAAAGTGTGGGGAAACACACCAAAAGGTGCCAGGTCCAACAAGAGGGAACAACAACAGCCTTCTACATGTGACACCAGTTAATTTATCAGGCAATTGGGGGCCATACCTAATAACATGGAGTCCCTGGAGCGCAAAATTGACTCCTTCATGAAATCAATGGGTGCACGCACTCAAAATGATGTTGCTTTGTTGACAAACCAGCGGACCATTGCCAGGGATTACCAAGCTGCCTCCATGGTACTCACAACTATTGTTGGGAACAGTGAAGCCACATCTTCTGCATCTGATGTGTGTGTGCCTCAGTTGCCTCCCATTCAAACGCCACCAATTGCTGGGGAGGCAGAACACGCATCAGAGGAGGAAGATGTCAAGCTCCTCCAGTTTCCATTGAAGAACTGACAGATGAATATTTGTGAGTGGCCCTTGCCAGTTTTCGAACGGTCCTCTGTAAAACATCATGCCACTTTCTTTGTCACCGATTATAGTATTTTTTGTTCATGCAGTTGTTGTTCTTATATGCTTGTGTTCTTTGAAAGAAGCCTACCTTTGCAAATGCCAATTTTTTCCTCCTCGATGAAATACTCCTCACTAAATGTCATCTTATGGGACTTTGCTTGCTCATCAAAATTTTCCAAAGAACACAAATACTTACCACCTGTAAATGGTACTGTTCCACTAATCCAATCAATACCAACTTTACTCGATCTAAATAAATTAGACCGTAAAACTACAATAAAAAGTACATAAAATACATTAGAAATCTATCAAAATTATCATCAACAGCATCTTTAAACACAGTTCATTCACACGGTCGTCCCATGACAGTAACCAAGAACTGCAAGGGAACCTTGTCTGGATCTGTGTTACCTGATAAATGTTGAATAAAGCTAGAGTGGTATAAGTAGGCAACATGTGTCTCTCTGCCCCTGGGATGTGTTGAGTGCAACCACACATTACATCTAACGTACATTGTACATACCATTTTGTATAAGGGCCAGACCAGGGAACCAGAAGCAATGCAACACCTCTCCAGGGGTAGAAAAAATGGGAGATTTCAATTCAATTAAATTAAATCTTTATTCGGATATAAGTATATCTATAAGCGCACAGGTCAAATAACAGCAAAGAAATACATTAAACTATAACAATACGTTTAAGATAAAAAGGAGCAGCATCATAAAAAGGTGGAAGATTCCAAATAGGGACCTGTGGACAAGGATGAAATAGCAGCATGGAATACATTGCACTTTAAAGGTAAAATCAAATAAATGACAGTCTAACTACATAAGGCAGTACCATGAGATGGGATTATAAGATATACATAAATACTAACTCAACAAGTGTAATAGATAACATTTTGGGAAGACAATCCAGATGTTTTAACCATGATCATAAATTACAAATCAGTGCACTTAATGGAAATAGCCTTCAGTGGGTACTTATTGAGGCACGCGCACAAACTGCTGCTTCAGAAAAGATCCCACACGAAAAATTAAGTCATCCTCTTTCAGCTCAAGGATTTTCATGTAGGCTGCCTTATAATTGGCTATGGCAATTTTCTTAAAAAATGGAATCAAAAACCATTTAGTATATTTTTGATAAAAATTACAGAAAAATAGGAAATGTTACATAGAATGGGTACTATGATCATCGCAGGGACATGGCAGTTGATCGCAGTTTGCATTGTACCCTAAGGGGAAGCAAAGTAAAAATTTAAAAGTACCTGTCCTTAAGCGTAAGAGCAATCCTCTCTCCCAACGACCTATGGTTTTTAACAGGTAACTTGATGGTAAGTAAGGTGTCAAGTGGGATGCGTCAACTAGGGACATATACCTGGTGACGGAGGATTTCAAAGCCTCCTTTTCAATTATCTTACATTTCTATACTGTGTGTATAAAGCCTCCTGGAGGGATGTTTTATGTATGTGCTCTATATCAGTTGGTTTTAAAAATATATCTTCAAGATTCACACTGCTTAGGCTCTCCCTTACAGCGGCAAGCCAGGGTATGTCCCTCCACTTTTCACATTTGAGGCAATCTATTTGGTGAGAGTCGCTGCCGGGTTTTTCCAGATTGATAGCCAGAAAATAGCTGGACGAGCCCTGATATAGTCCTCAATGAATGTCAGTTTCAATTCCTTGTGGCAAACATACGGTGAAGAAGAGATCGGGGCCCTCAGAAGTTTGCGGAAAAAATCTATTTTCCTCAACCAGAATGCTGCTACACTTTGTGAACTGTAATTAAACATTTTTAGTAATAGCTAAAGCCACCTCTGCCTTTTTAGGTTGTGGGAGGCAGAGGATTGAGTTGATGGCTTTTGAAAACGTGCTCCTACTGTGTGCCACATGATCAACCCAGGAACCATTGGCTGCGAATACCAACCCCAAATAGGGAAAAGTGCACGTGCGATGTAAAATTTCGGCACTTATAGAGATTGTATTAATAAGATGTTTTTTGGACCACAGGCCATTAAGAAAGATTTTTTTAAATGTATACAAAGATCTAAGCCAGCCATAAAATCTACAACTCCCTGAACTAAAGTGTATAATGCATTGGGTGTGCGACCCATTAGGACCGCATCACCAGCGTACAGTAGGGCGGGAATTATGTTGCCATTAATCTCCCCGCCTTTACTGAACCTGAAAATGGGAGATACATGGGCATTGTATTTTGTAATTAGTTGTTCTAAGTGAGCTACATAATATGCAAACTTAGCAAGTAGCTAATTCAAATAATGATGGGTGTTTGCAAGGAGGTGTGACTTCCTGCACAATTAGTAACCAGTCAACAACACTGACTCCCTTGTACAATGGTGCACGGGTGCATGCGGTAGTGCAAGGCAGTGGTTTGTGTCTCAACGCATCCAGGGAGTAGTAATCTGAAGTGAAATTACAATCCAAACTTCACCTGCCCTATCACTTTTACACAGGGTGCTACAGTAGGATACTACTTGTGTTGTGTTGTGCTGTGCCTAATATCAAATACTGAGCCCCACTTACAGTGTCTCAAGTATTGAAATAGGTCCATACATGACTTAAATGTCAAGAAGTCTAACAATTTTCCATAGGCCTCTGACAAAGGTACATGTACCTTCAAAACCTCAGGTCAATTGGTACATAATGTGCCCAACTCACCTAACACAATGCTACCAACTCTTACAAATTAAATGATAACCAACTACAGAACATAGAAATGTATTATAATGTATACAAACTATTAACTATTAAAGCTACCTATACCTATCTAGCCTACACTAACTAACCTTAACTTATCTTAATCTAATTTAAGATGACAAGTTGAACATCTATCCCCCATCCCCCCTATCACACATAGGTGGGTACAATACAAACATAAACTACATCCTAAACATATACAACCTACACATATAATCTTAAACAAAAATATATATTTTGGGGGTATTTATTGTTTATACATTCAAAACATTAACCTCTGCACCTTAAAAGACTACCAATATACTGACATCTAAAAAACTACTACCAGCAAAAATATAAATTTTGCTAAAACTTACCAACACTAAACGTACACCTATACTAAACCCTAACTAACAATATGCCTACCTACTAACTTAAATAAATAACCCACAAAAAAAACTGGGAAAGGGAATGTTCTGAGGGAGCAAGTCATATTTTGCTCTAAATCTGTTCCAGTGACTCCTGGCAGGTTAACACAATCTCCCTGCTCCTTTTCTATACCAGCCAACCTCTTGTTTAGTCTCTGCATCTGTTGGACCAATTGATAGTAAAAAGTGGACACTCATGCATGGCTGGGCCTCCTTTGCTGCGTGGCTGTCTGCTGAGATGCACTTGATAGTCCCCGTGTGGCCTGTGTGCTGACCTGCTGCTACTGTCTGCCTCCATCCGAATGTGTTGGCGATGCTGATTTTTTGAGTTCTAACCTGCTTCCAGTCTTCCATGTTCCTCACGTCTTTGTCCTTTTTTATATGCATGCCATCTTTCTAAAGACCTTGGCCATGTTGTGAATGTGCAGATAGCTGTCCTTTTTAACCTCAAAGATCCTTGCTATGTCTGTTGTCATGTTATCTAAAGAGTAAAAGAAAACACATGTTCCCTCATGTTGTAAATGTACACGATGTGTTCCTTAATTTAGCTTCCATCAAGCAATAATGAGTGCAAGTCCAGACCTACAGCAAAATTTGAGATAGAGATATGGACAATATTCCTTCAGTACAAAGACAACTCCTAATACAACATGGCAAAGTGACCCAAGTGAGGTCAGTGTAGGTGAGCAATATGGACCTGTAGTCAGAATATGATAAGCATATCACTCCTAAAAGTGAGTCACTCTCATAATGATGTGTCAATAGGAAATTGTAGACATGGTCCAGATAGTGACAATTTTTGTGTTGGTCTTGCATCATGCAAGAGGGGGGCATGATACGTGAGCGAAGATAAGGTAAGCTAGTCCAGCTTGTGTGATTCTGCATTGCAGATCTCATCTGGTATGACACAAGGCAGCACACACTGTGACTTCGCTTACTCTGCATCAGGTAGCCACTAAATAGAGGAAGGGTGGCTGTCTCCCTCCTGCAAAACTTTACTTTTTAACACTTCACTAATTTAGCATCAGTGTTAGACCTGGCACCTTGGCGTGTGTCTCCCTTCCATTTTTGCTGTTGCCTCATGTGTTTTTGCTGGTGTTAGATGCTTTGGGCACTGTGCCACTGCTGTCCAGTGCCACAGTGCAAGTGCTCCCTATTGTAAGTTGATGTATGAATTAGTGATTCCATGATTGGTTGGTTTAGTTTAACTGTCAGACCCTAGTACAGTGCACCAGGAGTGCCCAGGGCTGGTAATCCAAATACTGCTGGTAGACTTGCAGCACTGGTTGTACCACCCACAGAAGCAGTCTGTAAAAGTTTGTCTAAGGCCTGCCATTGCAGAGCCTGCGTGCAGTCTGGTACTGTCATGCTGACTGGGCAAGTGCACCCACTTGCCAGTCCCTAAACCTTCCCTTTTCTTCATATCAGACACCCCTATGGTAGGCCCAAGGGCAGGGTGCATTGTAAGTATAAGGTAGGACATGCCCTGGTGTGTGTGGCATGTTCTAAATAGTGAATTACAGCAGTTTTTCACTATTGCAAGGCTACCTGTTCTCCATAGGCCAGAATGGGCAGTTTGATTATTACATCTTATAATCCTAACTGACTCAGGGAATATGGTTGAAATTCGAATTTAGTATGCCTGAACTCAGAATGATAAAATACATCTTTCAGTGAAGTTGGTTTTAATATACTGTGTTTCAGAATACCACTTTTAGAAAGTAGGTATTTTCTTGTCTAACCATCCAAACCTGCCTCTGCTAGGCTGTGTATTCCTTGTCTGGAGTTTGAGTGGTAGGGGCTGGGGGATTCCAGGAGGCAGGGTGAGTCAGCACAGGGCTGAATAGAGAGATTTGCATCTAGATGGGTGGGAGGAGTTGCACCTGGGTCCTGAATAGGGCTGTGCCTTCCCTCCACAATGCTGGCTCCACCTCCTGTGGTGTGTCCGATGTCTCTGCCCTGCACTCTGAAAGGAAAGAAGGAGTCATGTAAACAAAGTGCTCCAGGACTGACCAGAACTGGTTTGGACTAGGCAAAGGCCTCTCTGCCTTCAGAGAACAAAGAGAAACTTGGTATAAATATTGGGACCCAAACCCAAGAACTTTAGATCACTTTGGGAAACAATAAGAAACCTTTGCTGAGGAGTGGAACCAGAAGAAACTGAGGAGAGACTATCCCTAAGCTGAAGTGTTGCTTGGGGGATTGGCCTGCAGTGGTTGCCTGACTGCCAAAGAAAGGAGAAAGGACTTTCTGTGCACTTTATTCAACTTGTGAAGGATCTCCAAGGGCTTGGAAAAGAGCTTGCCTCCTGCTGAAGTCTCAGGGCCAACAGACTTCACCCACTAGCTCCCCAAGAGTTCTTCTGAAGTGCCTGCAATTGTGCTGGACTTTTTGAGGACTTGCGTGTCGCAATGACCTGGAAGCGTGACCCAAGAACAAGAAGCGTGTCGCCGCACTGCCGCTGCTGCTTCACAACATGAAGCGCCTTGCATCACCGTAGAAGAGGATTGACGTCGCATCAGACGCTGTCGCATCACCGGGAAGCGCGTCGCAGAAGAATCATTGAGTCATCGCAGGTCCACTGAAGCGCCTCGCATCGCCGGAAAAGAGGATCGACGTTGCATCAGATGACGCCGCATCTCTGGGAAGCGTGTCGCAGGGCCTGTCGCGGCTCATCGCCGGAGAAGAGGATCGACGTCGCATCAGGCGCCGCCGCATCTTCGGGAAGCGTGTTGCAGGGTCTGTCGTGGCTCATCGACGTAGAAGAGGATCGACGTCGCATCAGACGCCGCCGCATCATCGGGAAGAGTGTCGCAGAGCCAGTTGCGGCTCGCATCGTTGTGGAAGCAACTCGCATCGCCGGAGAAGAGGATCGACATCGCATCATGCACCGCCGCATCACCGGGAAGCATGTCGCATCAAGAAGAAAGAGCCATCTTTGTTTCTTTGAACCGGATCTTCAACGCATCACCGTCCTTGCAACACTTTTGTTGCCCTGCGTGTCGCATCTTAAAGTACATTGAACTCTGAGTGTCGCGTTTACCATCTTAAGAGAACTAAGCTAAATTCTACCATTTTAAAGTAACAGTGTTGTGGATTTGTGTCGTTTGTGGTCTTGTGATAAGTCTATATAAAGAATACTTATTTGTTATATAAAACTTGTGTGGTGTTCATCTGTAGTGTTGTCACTTGATTACCTTATGTGTTCACAAATGCTTTACTGCCTCTGAGATAAGCCTGTCTTCTCATGCCAAGCTACCAAGGGGGTGAGCAGGGGTTATTTTAGGAGTGTACCCCCTTACCCTGACTAGACGCAAGGGTCCCTATTTGTCACAGGTACCTACCTATGCCAATTAGAGACCCGCAAATCTAACAATCAGTAAAAAACATTGAAAGCTGAAATGAAGCATCTGGTATACCAGAGTACCTAAACTATGAGAACCTTCATATTTTAACTTTTATGTACACTCATTCTCCCTAGGCTGCATTCATCAGCACACAAATGAAACGGTGAATGCATCTCAGGAGGGTGGGTGTCCATGCAGGAATACTCATCTGAAAAAGAACTATGCTGTGTATAATGCAGGGCCCCTTGCTCCATTATGCAAGGGTGGCTGTGTTAGTGCTAGCCAGCCAAAATTACCCGTAGGTAAGCACGTTTTAACTTTTACACGGCGCTGCAACTGGACTTCCCACCTTGCAGTATCTGAATGCTTCACAGAAATGGCACATAGGGGAGATAAGGGGCCTAAGGCTGACATTTCAATGCCAATCCATGTGCATACTAGTGTGTTTATCCAGGTGTCCAGGTGTCCACACTCATGCCAATGCCATTGTATCCATGCATCAGGCCTGCTAGAGACATTTGCACATTTTGCTCAAACAATACACAATTCACTGAGATGTGCAGACTGACGTCCAGTTTGCAGCTGCTAAGCCATAGGATCAGAACCCTGCCATGTGGACAGCTACGCCCATAATGTGCAACACTCAGGCACACAAGTAATGTTTTTACAACACCATGAGTGTATACAGTAGAACCATACATCCCTGCATCCTCCAGGGCATCAGTGTAATTGTTCCTCTGTAACTCCATTTCACATAGATATGACATGGATTTCTCTGAGGGAGGCTCAGTCACTCCTGAGGCAGGATTACAAAAGCCATACTTCAGATACATTTTCAAACAGATTAATGATCCATACTTCATAAAATGTACTCACACCCTTACAGAAACAGATGTTGAGGTGTCATGTGTACCCCTTCATGGTTCTAAATCATGATCTGGAAAAGGTCTGGGATGTCACTGTCACATTCCCAGCATCTACTGGTAGTAAAATGTTTGGAATGTGATGACTTTACTACTGACACTATCCTCCATGCTTCTAAAATGTACCTTTAGATTTGTCACACAGTTTCAGGAACACGTAGGAATCTCCCATATTTCAAGTGTAGATTAGCAGGAATCTTTACCCACACCTATATTCAGTCACAATGGATTTATGTTGCAGGAGAGTTCAAAGTTATTCAGCAGGTTTGAGTATAACATGGTGCAGATAAAGCAAAATATGCAGCAGAATGACACACATTTTGTAATATTTGTTTCCATTCCTTCATGTTTAAACTTGGTAACACTGTCTGTGTATTGCTTACACCTCATTAGTACCAGTTTCATACTCAAATTTAGCAATAGGCAACAGAAACGAGAACAGACCAGCTTTGCTAAGGTCATTCAACTTTGCAGCAACACCTGTTGATAACATTTTCCTCCTTTTTTTACCATATGAGTTAGGACAAACGTTGTTTATGTTGAACATCTGCAGATGATGGGGCGTGTGCCAAATGCATCAAAATTAGAACTTTGTCAACATCCCCACAGATGCATAAATGCATTCATCCAGAGGCCCAGCTTATACTGACACGGCATTCACAATGAAATGCCTCCTTGTCAATTCTATAGGATTCTGTGGATATCTGCTGTGGTGTTGGCACACTGACTGTTATTTCTTTGCAGGTGATAAATACCCCCTTCACAGAGCTACAACCATGTACTCATTAAACTTACTTGTTGCATCAGGATCCCCAAAGCTGTCCACTTCTTCCCGGGGGAAAGGCACACGTCTACCTACAATTCATTAATTTGGAAATGCATTGTAAATTGTGCATTTACACACAGGGCAAAATGAAAAAAACACCATGACATCCCAGTGTATTTTCAAATGTTAACATTCTTAACACACATATGAACACATTGTATGATTATGGAATGCAGCTAGTCACATTGTGGGCTGAACTAGCTGGAGGTTTAAGGTCAGAGATATCTAACATCACATGCCTGAAGAATGCTTCAGGCATGTGATGTTTTCAGAACTACTGGCCTGCATCAATTCAGACCCCCTTGCACCATGACACATTGGCACTAGGTAGACAAAATTTGTCCAACAATGGGAAAGGACAGGAATGCACCATAAAGTTTGAAGATGATGCATTCCTGCCCTTTCACTTTGGGTCAGCACAGCAAGATAACTCTCTGTGCTGTGCATACTGATGATAAATGTGTCACTTGGTACATACATCCTAGCCTTGCTAAACAGAGAAACTATATGCAGCATGGAGTGTGATATGTGAAGTGAATTTAGCCAGAGGGGCAGTTTGATTGACATAGTGTGAAGTGTCAGCGTCAGCTGATTGGTCAAGAACAGCAATGCATCCTGTATCGCTTTTCATAGACATGCAAATACACTCGTCAGGGTGTGTTCTTGATAAATAGTGTACATCAATTATGTAAAGGCATGCTTGCCTTTACTTGGCCATATTAGTGCTTGCTCCATATAACACAAGACTGAATGCATGGCATGTGTGCTGCTCAGTGTCACCCTTTGATATGCCTGCGACATGGTGTCACTCACTATTTCTTGACTTGTGTGTCACAAGGCATATAGCAGATACATCCTGGGGCACATTTATCAAGAATTCATGCAGCTCAGGCCAGCAAGTCATCTTGCTGTGCAGCTTGCGTGACAGGGAAAGGTCAGGGATGCACTGTATCTAAAATTGTACATTCCATTTCTGCCTTTTCCCTGTGCTGGTGCACAAACGGCTGTCTAGCAGCAATGCAGGCACCCTTGCAAATTGGTGCAAGGGTGCCTGGATTGTAAGCTGGTTTGCGTTTGTGGAGGAAAGGGCACATTCCTGCACAAAAACAATTGCCTGAGTCATTTTCCTCTTTCTACGTGTGCTGTAGAATGCAGCACACATAGAAAGAGAAAGAAATGAGAAATAATATATACCTCCTCGCTACCCATCACCTGAGGAGGCATAGCATTTTTGTTTACGCATTCTCTGGTCTTTTAAGTCTGGGAATGTTTCGAAATCCATATGTGTTAAATGGGAACACCCCTGCACAACCGATGAAACAGTCCCCTGGGGCAGGATATAGCAATGGAGCAATTTGCCCTGCATTGCATTAAACTGGATGTATCATGCCACTCCGAGGCACAACAAGTGACCTTGTGCTGCTTGATAAATTGCTCTTTAAGGGTTGCATTATGCTAGATGCACGTTTCACGTTGCATGTTGCAAAATCAATGCAACAGATTAATAAATCAGCCTCTTTGATATTAAAGTTTCTTTGAACTAATATAGCATAATTAATACATGCATAAGGTACAAAAATACACACCTACAGGGCCTCCAGCCTCCAAATGCATCAGGTCCACCAGATCAGTGTCAGGGGCTGCCACATTTGCCCAGTGATGCTTCAGCTAGGATACTGTGCGATCCTCGCCATACCATGGAACAAGTGCCAGCACACCCTGTTACATCTGTCTCTTCTATTCTTGGGTGTGTATCCTTGGCTCATCTGACTTCTGGAGGCCATCATGTGTAGCAGGCAGTGCATTACCAGCCAAAGAAACCCTCCAACCTCTCCTTTTGAAAAATGATATCCCCTACCCTTTCCCGACATGACCCTATCAATCCTTGACACACTAAATCCAAAAAAAAGCACCCTTTAAACAATGACCTACCCCTAACAAACAAAAACCCCAAAAATTGCAAACACCCAACAATACAAAGACAAATACTAATACAAATTACTACAGAAAGACACAAAAAGTGCACAATGAAGCGAAGACAAGGATACACCAGACACCGACTAGACCACAAGTTGCCAAAAAATGCTCCAAACACTCTCTCAGCACCACCAACAACTAGCTCCAACAAACAGATGGTGACAGAAAGTAAAACTAATCTTCACAGTTCCTGCTATACAGCCTGCCACACCCATTGCATCATTTTCTGGGTGTAACCAGAAAGATTTCAGCATTTGCATCTATTTTTCTGATGCATTGCTATGCAAAAGTACATTTCATGATGGATGCAATGCGCCATAGCATTCCTGCAGCTACGGTAAGTTTTGTGCAATTGCAGTGATGCACAGGTTCCAAACCACACAACAGGGGAGTTGCATGGGTTCCGACCTACACAACAAAGGCAATGTGTGGAATCATCAGCAGAAGCATGGCTTCTGCTAGAGCAAACACCTGAGGCCCATTTCCATTGTTCCAGGACTTGGGTGGTACCACTTGGCTGGGCAGACTGACAGATGGCAGAGACCAGGGGCTATATTTATAGCCAAGTGATGCAGCACAGCACAGAAAGTCACCTTGCTTCGCTGTGCTGCACTGTGCTGTGTCACAGGGAAAGGGCAGGAATGTGCCGTATTTAAATGAATGAGGCTCCTTCCTACCTTTGTCCCTTTGACCATGGTGCAAGGGTGCTTCCATTTGTATGCAGGATTGCTTTTGTCCAGGAAGGTGCACCTTCCTGCACAAACATAATTGCCTGAGGCATATTCCTCTTTCTATGTGTGTTGCAGAATACAGTGGATATAGAAAGAGGAGGTAACAAAAATAAATAAAGATATTTCTCATCATTATGAGTCTGCTGAGGAGGCGTAGGTCTTTTACAGCATTCCCATGTCTACCACTTCTGGTAAATCATAGAATGTGTCAAAATCCATGGATGTTGTGTGGGAACACACACACAACACCCATGGAATGTCTCCCTGGTGCAGAGTAACGCAGCACAGCAATTTGGCCTGCATTACTTTACTCCAAATGTATGATGCCATTCTGGGCCACACAAGGTGGCCATGCATGGCTTATAAATTGCATTTTGGCCTTGCATTGCTCTTGCACCATGTTGCATGGTGCAAGAGTGACACAACAGGGCTCATAAATATTCATACTGGTTCTGAAGCAGGCTGGTTCAAAATATTTAATGTCCATGAGACTTCATTACAGGAGGCCAAGCACTTTGCCATATGAAAATCATTCTTGACCCTACTCCTCATGGGATCAGTCCAGCCCGAACTACTGGGCCAAGTCCTTCCTGGACCGGTAACAATTATTCTGAGACCGGTTTCAGGATATCCCCCCTCATCAGCCATGCTAGCTTGAATCCACTGGCACAACAAGAAAGGGACCCACGTCTGTGCATACCCGTGGCCACTAAGGGTGCACATAGCAAACACAACAAGATGATGGACGGAGTGTAGAAACTTTTTAACCACTCACCCTCAGTCAAGAGATCTGGGTTTATCCACTGTTCTTTTGCTCACTATGCCACCTCAGTTTGGACCCAGCCATATGCAAATCAGTCGTGACCCTTTTCAATGGATGCATGTGAAGTCCTTATCAGACAGCCAGGGGATAATCAGGCAGCAGGGCAGAACAGCAAGACAGGACTTAAGAGCTGACTGCTCCCACATTATAATTCATATGAGTTACCAGGGTAAACACCTGGCTGTCACCCACAGTCATATGTGCATTTAAAGGTTGATCCTGGGCCCTCTGTCCCACTCTTTTAGGTTCCCTATTTAGCCCAATCTCTCTGTTCCTGAGATGTGCTCAGGTTCCTTCCATGTGTAGTACCACTGATTCAACACACACTTATGGTAGCGCAGACACAGGCTGGCTCTTCAATACTCCAGTGTATGTCCCACCCAGTTTGCAGCTTTGCTGGAATATCAAACTCTGTCTGGTGTTTTTTCTCTAATCCTCATGTTATCTCAAGTGTTAGAAATTAGATTCCTGGTTGGTAGAGGTGTGCACCCTGTGCAAGTAGGAACCACAGTTCTAGTCAGAATAAGTAAGAACACACATTAAATTATCCTGTGCTCATCCCCTGTTAGCTTGGCACAGATCAATCATGCTTAATTTACCACCAACAGACTCCATACAAGGTTAGAAAGAAGGACTATGATTTTATAAACAAAACATGACCAAAACGACAACATTACCACACATAGAAGTTGAGATATGAATCTTCAAAGACCAAATGTAAAATAGCACTTAGAAGCAATAAGCGATTAAATGGTTTATCTGGTCGCGCTGAACCAGGGCAAAGTCAAACGTTCAGGTCGACCTCAGATGGAGTCCGGGCTGCATACAGGGACCCTTTCACATTGAACCAAAGTACTTTGATCTCGGATGCATCTCTGTTGATGATGATGCTAGGTGCAGCTGAAGTGATGACTCAGCGTTGAGCCACAGAGTGGATGAGATGCATTGATTTTCTCAACGCATTGGTTCCGAGTGTGAAGCGCTGGTTCCGAATGTTATGTGTAGGCAATGGGTCAATTCCAAAGGTGATGCACTGGTTTCAAAGGCAATGCGACAGGTCCGCTCCATGCAACAACATGGATGTGCCGGTTCCTATTTACCCAAAGGCGAAGATGCACCAGTTCCGACCCATGCAAAGGTGAAGATGCACCAGTTGCAATGAAAATACATGGGTTTTGGTTGTAGAAGCACTTTAGGCCTTGCTGCCAAGAGTCCAGGAATGGGGTGGCACCACTTGGCAGTGCAGACTCGCAGTTTGTAGAGTCTAAATGCAGATGTAGGTAGTTGAAGTCTTTGTTATCCCTGAGGCTTAGAACAGGAGCCAAGCCAGCAACCCCCTTGAGTCCCCCCGGATTGCAGGTAATGCAGGTCCAGTCATTCTCACCCAGGCAGGAGAACAGCATGCAGCAGGGCAGCTCAGAAAGGCAAGAGCACAGCAAGGCAGAAGTTGAGTAAAGCAACCGTCCTGCAGAGTTGCAGTCCTTTCAGCAGCACAGAATCTATTCTTTCTTGCAGCGTAATCCAGGTACAGTGGTCCACTAAAGTCATGGTGTCAGAGGTCCAGTACTTATACCAGTTGGGCTTTGAGAGTTCAAAGAAAGCTTTGAAGTGTACAGAGGTCCTGCCTTCATGCGCTGACTTCCGACACACTGCAGGGGTCAAGCAGTCCTTTGTGTGAGGACAGAACCCAGGCTATTCAGATGTAAGTATCAGCCCCCTCTCCCATCCTGCCCATGATGGCCTGTCAGGATGTAGATGGCCCATCAGTCAAACCTAAGCTCTCTTTCTGTGTGGCTGTCTAGAGAGAATGCACAAAGCCCAGCTGTCACCCACCCCGGACATGTATTTAGAGACAGGCGGCAGGCACAGAATGATTAAAGTAAGCAAATGCCAACTTTCTAATACTGGCATTTGCTAGACTGTAATTTAAAATCCAACTTCACCATAGTGGTGATTTAAATGTTTTGAGTCTATTCACACCACACTTGAAAAGTCCATCCCATCGCAATTGGGAATTACACTTAAAATATGTAATAAGGTAATCCGAATGTTATCCTGAGGGAGAGATAGGCCTTGCAGTAGTGAAAAATGAAATTCTGAGTTTTTCACTTCCAAGACATGTAATACTTAAAAGTACATGTCATGTATTTTAAATACATTGCTTCCTGCCCTGTGGGCCATACAGGGCCTAACTTAGGGGTGAATTACATGCATAAAAAGGTTTATGCCAGGCAAGAGGTTTATCTTGCAAGATTGAAGTGCTAGTAGAAACTGCACATGCAGGATCTGCAATGGCAGGCCTTGAGCCTCGAGGGCTACTACAGTGGGTGGCACAATGAGTGCTGCAGGCCCACTAGTAGCATCTAATTTAAAAGCCCTGGGCATATGTGGTGCACTTTACTAGGGACTTTTAAGTAAATTAAATATGCCAATTGGGTGTGACCCAATTTTACCCTGTTTAGGGGAGAGAGCACAAGCACTTTAGAAGTGGTCAGCAGTGGTAAAGTGCACAGAGTCCTAAAACCAGCAAAAACAAGGTCAGAAAAATGGGCAAAAAGTTGGGGGAAGACTACCCTAAGGCTGTCAGCTCTAAAACCCAGCCAGGCAGGATTTTATCATGCACACACTAACAGGCCACCTGATGTTGGGAAGGTGTTATTGAAACACACTGTAGCATTACTTTAGAAGAGGTGACTGAGTGAGTAGGCCTCACTACAGTGACCCAATGTTGAATTGTCATGTTCACTATTACTACTCACTACAAAGTACGCTTCAACCCCACATTTGCTCTGTTTCACTCCTGGTGAAAGCAGTAACTTACAACATCTATAAGGGTAGGTCTTTGTGTATCCCTCCTGGTCCAACAAGTCTGAAACACATTACACAGGCCTCTGTCTGGGCACACACATATAGTCAACATTACTCTATGGGAACACACCAGCATTAGTGATCCAGACAACAATATAGCTGGGCTTCCAGGCAAGGGGAACTCACTTCTTACCTTACAGGGTATATGTTCTACTTAAAACACCATTGCATCATATGTAATGAAAATGTGTGTGTTCACAATCATTCATGGTTGCTTTTTGACCTACACGCTTCACACATTACTGATCTTTCTTCCTGACATGACATGATGTGATGGTTGGCAAACATCTACCTTGTCTTACTTTTTCTGAAAATTATCACTCATTGCTACTTCAGCAGTTTATTTTGTTTTGTTACTGGCCTTTGAGCTTCCTTGCATTGCTCTGCAAAGCATGGTAAATGTGTATTGTATCACGTGGGGGCAAATATAGTCCTAATATCAATCAGCCCAAGAAAGGTGTTACATGTGTGCTGTGTAGTAGATCACCACACATACATGAATGCATTATTTACATTTTGACACCTACACGTGAGACTAGGCCTTTGGCCATGACAACTGTCTCCCATTATCTGTGATGTATCTGCAGCGACATTTGCTCCATTTTTTGGGTGATTTGTGATCCATCAAACATCAAAGGGGTATATGTACTAGGACTGGCAATAACTATCAATAACATTAGTAAGCTGCAATTTTTTTATCGCTGCGACTAGCCATTTTAGGACATATGTACAAGCCGTCGCTATGTGGAGTTAGTTTCTCATCTCGGCAGAAATTGTCGACGTTAACAACAGCGTTACGTCATTACAAATCTTGCCGCTAACGTGAAAAAAGTGGGAGCAGGCCAGTCAGCAGCCAGAAACTGCACGCTAATTAGCGTGACGCCACTTTTTTTAATGTTAGGCAGGAAAAGCAACTACAAAACGTCCGCGAAGTATCACAAACAGAAAAAAATAAACTGATGAACCATGGAGGAAGCTGTACCCAGTACTGCAGGGGACAACAACCCCTGAAACAGCCAGGAGAACCAACCAGAGAGCCAGGGGAAGGACAAGGGGAAGAGGAAGAGGTAAACCAGGTTCAGCCAGCAGGAAAACCAGGTCCTGATTGTGGAGGTGAAAAAGAAACAACACCAGCTCTTTGTCAGCTCTACTGAGTCTTTGGGGACCAAAAATGCAATATGGCAGTCCATCGCAGCCAAGATGAATGCTGTTGGTGAGGTGAGGAGGACAGTGATTGACTGCAAGAAGCGCAGGCATGATGCTAAGTGCAAGACCAAGGGGAAACTGTTGGCCAATCGCAATGCAGCACTGCAGACCGGAGGTGGGAGTCCAGCGCCACAGGAGGAGCTGGATGCCTTGGAGGAACAGGCGTCCACAGTCATCTGCGAGGAGTCGGTGGTTGGAGTCCAGGGACAGGATACTGCTGAACATGCCCAGCCACATCATCAACACAGTGAGTAACAACCAAGGGACTGGGGGGACAGGGGTGGATGGGCCCAATGTCACTCATGCACAATTAAAGATCTCCCAGTGCACATCCACAATGACTGCAGATCTTGTCCCAGATACTCCTGTGCCTGGGGGAACGGACACCTATCAACCTAGTCAACAAATGTATTGCAAGACACATATTGGTGGGGTCACAGACTTGGAAATCTGCTCAGAAAAGTAATTCAAAATATAGCCAAAGATTTATATCAGACCACTAAATAAGGGCAACATGAAAGAGCAAAGGGGCACATTGCCTGGAGATGTGGCATCTCCAGGCACCATGAACACCACTGATTATGTGCATAAGTGAGCATGCCACCACCGATGTCAGCATACCTGCACCATTGTGTACTTGTGTCTGAGTTGTGTGCACGAATGTGTATGTGCAGTAAGGTCTCCATTCATACACATGTACAATCTACAAATCAACTCAGACACCCTTGCACAATGGTGCATGTGTGCTGCCATTGGTGGTGGCATACTCACTTATGCACATAATCAGTGTCGTTCTCAGTGCCTCCTCATATTGTCGTCATAGAGATGCAGCCCTGTGCAGAAAACCTGTATATGTGTGGTGTTGAGCCAAGGGGGCAATTTTGTTAGCCTACCATATCTCCAGGCAATGTGCCACTTTCCTTGTTCATGAGATGCAGCCCTGTGTACACCACATGAGAAAGCATGTAGTGAGTCTGCATTCCGTAAACATATGCATTGTCACAACATAGTGATCATGCAGCACTCTGGCTGAAAGGTGCATATCCCACAATGCACACATTCAGCACAGTTGAGTCAAAAGGTGATGTCATACGATAAACAGGGGGGACATGCATTCAACAGTACAGTGAATGGACTACGCATATCAGGAATGTGTCACCATAATGTTTTACTAACTGGCTTGTCCGTTTACCATACACACATAAGCAAAAAGTCCCTGTAAAGAAGTATGGCAAGTCAAGTATGACACCAAGCAAGAATTGCAATTTAGCACAAAAGAAGGTCTAATTAATAAATGGCACCATCACCCCTTAGCTCTAAATGCACTCCTGTACTCTTAAGTGTACACATGTGCCATACCTAAAACTGTATTCTACATTAGTCCTGGTGTGATTTGCCGATTACACCTTGATGTGCATGTAAACAAGTATTTTGGGACAGTCAACAGTGTCAGTGAACAAATATGCAGTCATGTCTTTTATCATCTGCACACATACCCTGGCCACAAATAATCTGAAACAGGACAGCATGTATCATCCATGTGAACATCTGCGAGCAATATTCCCAAACATACATCATCCTGCCAATTGCACATGATGTGATGTGGGGGGGGTGATAGGGCCTGAGCACCACTAATAAGCCATTGGAAATCCACTGACCTGAAACCTAGGCCCACTAACACACTACACGTGGTGTCAACTTTGAGGGTAATGGGTGTTGTTACTGTCTGTTCAGCCTGCAACAACAATAGAAAGTTACACTGCACCATACTCACAACAGTTAGGCCAACTTGCAAGGAAAAACATGACCAACGACATGCACCCAAGATAAATTACAATAGCCAAAGCTATTTGGGTGTACATGTGTACTGCATTGTGCAGCTTACATAGAAACATCAATTATTCCATCATTGCCAATGTGTCTGAAGGGGTCCCTCCACATAAACATTTTTGCACCAAACCCATGCACATGTGCACTACCCAGCAAAGCTGCCTGTCGGTGAGCCACACTGACAAGGCAAGTGACAGTGCATGATAAAATGCAAGCCTGCACCATAAACATTTCAACATGGTGCAGGCTACGGTCACTTAAGTGGCCGAGTGTGGAGTTCATCCTTAAAGGAGCAGGTCTCACTCTGTCACTTCCTCATGTTCATACAATTCCTGATGTAAGAAAGACATCTGCTGGCCAACAATGTACAAGTGTCCAAACTGTGACCAAGACCCATATATCCTCAAGCTTGCAACATCTCACCATTGGAAATGCACATAAGTGAAAGGGTCACTGGGTGAAATGGATAAGGGGCAGTAAAGCCAAAGCTGGACCATACCTGCAGATCAATATGCATCCATTAAGATGTCTTCACTCCCTTTGACTTAACAAAATGCACAAGTATCTACACTGTGTGTATCATGGCAAATCAAGCATACCTTCCTGCCCATATCATGTGGCACATCACACCAACCCAGATCACAACAGTGCGATAACCCTAATCATGGCACAACAACAATCATGTTGCATTGCCAACAACAAGATGTGGCACCATGCAATCCACCCCTCCAAAATAGAGCAATGTAGAAAAAGTATCAGGGTTTACCGTGTAGAGGTGAATCTCCCACAATGCAGTGCACAGACACATAAATCTAAGCTAATCAACATTGACAACAGTGCCGTACAAACGGCATCACTGTCACTACTGAACAGAGGACACAACTGGTGCTGCATGTGTGTTGAAATTGGCTACTCACATTTGGCATACGTATAAACTGTGAGATGATAATGTATAACTAAAATGTCACATCCGTGACGGTGTACAAGGAATCACTATCCAGCATGTAATAGGCATCTCCTCCTAAACATTCTGAATGGACATTGCCATGCAATCTGCTTGTACACTTATCCAATGCATGATCATACTTGAAACACACATACAACTGCATCTCCCCTTTACATTGCATAGGGAGAAACATCACCTCCTCTACAGCAGCCTGTCCTACTCTTCAATGATGAAGATTAAGAGCTTCCAACCATCAAACAGAATACCCTCCAACAGCTGCTCGACTCAAATAGCACACCATCTCCGGAAGCAGGGCCATCCAGCAGCGTCGTGAAAACTCCAGCCCCTGCACAAACCACCCAGGAGCAAACACAGACCACCACAGCTGTCTCCCAGGACCTTGAGGACCCACTTCTGGCATTTCAATATTGTTTGGTAGAGGTCCAGCAGGATATGGCTGGTCAGGTTCGGGTGGGGTTTGACAGCCTTGCTGCCAAATAAGATTGGGTACGTGGGTGTCTCAGTCCCATTCAGGACCACCTACATACCATCCCAGACATCCACAATCCACTCAATGCTCTCCAGCATTCCATGGCTGACATCACTAGAGTACTGACTCAGAGACAAGAACAACTGTCCAGTCAGAGTGGCTCCAGCGATGTCAGCAAGGAGTTGTGCCACATGCGAATGATCATGGATAACATGGAGCAGATGCAAGCCTCACAAATGGCTGCCACGGCTGCACACTCAGACACGTTGCTGGAATCTTTCCTGCCCTGCAGCTGCTCATCACAGCAGTGCTGCCTCACAGTTCGGCACAGATAAATACTGCTGCTGCTTCAACATCCACATCTCAGTCCCTGATGTGTCAGTGCCTCACAGTGCCGCAGTCAATATACCACCATGCACATGGGAGGCACATGACACATCAGAGGATGAAGATGTTGATGATTCTGCATTATTGCTAAGAAGAAAGCGGTAGCATTCATCTATGCCAAATTGACTTTTTTGCCTTGGATCTGTGCTTAGCGTCATGCCCGGAACATCAGCTTCCACTGTCCTCAGAGTCACACTACAACACTCACCTTGGATCTCAATATGGACTGCCATAATTTGTGTTGCTCCCAATGACACTGCAATCAGCCTGCTGACAGAACTCTGCCGCTTCCTCTGGACATGTTCCCCCCAAAGGACTCTGTCAGGCCCTCCACTGGGTAACTATGGAATGTGGGGGTTGTTTGACCAAGTACTGGGTCAGTCTTCACTAAAGCCAATGCACATGCAAATTAAACTATTTAAGTTACAAAGATGTGTGTTTCCCATGACCATTCAGGTATAGAAGTCTGCAAAAATGTTGGGCCAGTGAATCCATCAAAATGTACAGCGAGGGACATATGATAAATGTCCATGTTCAACTGTGTCCCAGATAGGCAGTGAGATGACAGGGCATGTGTGAACTAGGCGTGCCCCCTTTGCTCAAATACAACCATCTAGCAAGATTCCAACTTTGCCCTACGTACATGATGGCAATAGGCTTGTGTGGAAATATGTCCAAGTCAATCGCACGCCACAAGTGGTGTCTCCATTTAGCATTGCTAGCAAGTCTCACTTGGCAGATCCACTTACACTCTAAGGGGTGGACGGAGCTTGTTGTAAGGGGGGCATTGCATGTCACATTCCAAGATAGAGCACACCATATTCACATAGATGAAGATTCGTAATGGCACATATGTATTACCTGCTATTGGAACCTCAATGTCTGTTTCAGTGAAATTGTGTTGGCAATAGGGAATTATCCTAAAGTGCAAGTCCTCAGTCAGCTCCTGCCTGTGGCTTAACAATGCCTTGGAAATAAGGAACACTCTCATGCGGGGCTCACTGTGAAAGGACAATGTGTCTAGGAATGTGTAGTGCACTGCAATTGGCATATAGTCAAATGCTGTACCACGATTTCGAGGGTGGCATCACTGTGAGGCAATGACAAATGTAACAGCTGGGAAAAGTGGGTATGACACTGGCACTACAGGGAGCAATGCTACATTTCCCCTCCTGTTTGCATCAGAACTCTATTCTGCCATATGCCATGTACATTTGATCCACAAAATGAAAACATTCTGCATCGGCATGAGGCTCAGCATCCATGCACAGGAACATCCAATTTCAATAATGCTGACACACTTGCACTACGCTGCAACTGTGCCCATGTTTGTCAATGGTAGATTGACTCTGTGCCAGGCTCATGTGACATGCGGGGTGTGGATGTAATCTGTGGAACACGGTTCATACATCCATTTTCAAGATGGATAGGAGTTGCAACGTCAATGTCTGCTCAAGGCCATGTTTCTACATTGTGTTGTAAATGATCAACAATGTGCTGTCCAACTCTGTGAGTCGCACATATACAATGTCAAACTTCAAAAGAGTGTCCCTAGCCTAGGCCATAACTCATACTTGCCACCCTGTAATCCATGCAAGTTTACTGTGCACAAATCAAAAGGATCCTAACACTATCCGTCTAACTAAGTAACACGTCATGACCACACGTACGCATTCAAATGATTGTTCTGTGATTGAGTAAGTTGTATACAAGGTAAAAAGCAACACTCCACCAAATCACTTCAGACATAGGTGCAACCAGAATTCATAAACAATAAACATTTATTATCAAGAAACAAAATTAACTACCCTAAATTAACACTAAGCACTACTACAACTAACCTAATCTTAACTAACTGGAACAAAGTGAATGCTAATCTAAACTATCTAGCATAACTAATCCTAAACACGCAATAACATATCTCAGATAACAACCCCCCTCCCACCCTAACGCACAACAGAAGAAAGGACAAATAGATCTTAGCTAAACAAACTAACTAAACATATATAACACAGAAATATATATATATATTTTATTAATTTTTGGAAAACAAAATTATAACAATAAATACATCCACCCCCCACCCAAAGGAAAATGAAACTTATACCCAAATACTACAAGAGAATAAACAACTAAAACTATGTGAAAATCTAACACTACGTAGTCCTACACTGCAACTACACTACCTAATTCTTAAAAAACTTACCTATCACTAACTAATAATAATAAATAAAATTGAGGGGACAGAGAAAAGGGGGATGGGTCTCCATCGGAAAGCTCAAAATGGGAGAGCCAGGGCAGGCTTAATATCCTGCAGGTGGGTGGTATGCTCCGCCAATTCACGTTCTATATGTGCCACTCTGATGTTCATGTCCATGATTGTGTGACAGTCCCACATGGTAAATGGTACAACCTCATCTGATGCTGCAGCTGGCATTGTCCCTTGTCTGGGAGGCTGTGAGGGGGCACCAGATTGTGTGCAGGATCCTGATGCAGCAGCTTGTCTCTGTGGTGTTTCAGGGGGATGTGCAGATCCCTGTCCACATTGGGACCCATGCCTGTCGCCAGAGGTGCCAGGTATGGCCTGTGTGTCACTCTGCCTGTGTCGGAGGACTACATCGGGCATCGATTTCCACCTCCCAGCTGCCAGGTCAGCTTGATGCCTCCTGGCCATGTTGCGGTTTCCCTTGGCCACCCTGCGTATGTGAAGATACTGGTCCTTCCTGACCTGGAACGCGTGGTCCTACTCTGGCGACATGTTATCTGTCAAATAAGAGCAATGACAAAATGTGAGTCCTGATGACTATGTCAATGTTCTCCATTTAACTCAGAAACAGATGGTCAGTGAAATATGGGAGCCTACACTCTAACAAAAGATTGTGAAGTTTGAAAGTGACATGGACAATGCAATATAGAATCAAGGATCAGTTACAACATGCTGGAGACACTGACATGACAGTGCATGGCATGTGGCATGTAATGTCAGAACCCAGTGACACTGTCAGTGTCAAATGATGGGGCTGTCACATACCCTGACTTAGGGGGACATGTACAAGCAATTGGATGGGAGAGGCATTAGCACCCCGGGTGTAGGGCCTCGCTCCTTCACTTCTGCAACACAGGGCTGCACCATATGTACAATATTCTGGTGCAGCCCTGCGTGTCCGCCGGCGATGGCATGAAGTTAAACAACTCTGCGCCAACACAGGCACCCTTGCACAAGAGTGCAAGGGTGTCTGTGTGCAGGGGAGGCTTGTTTATGTGTAGGAAGGTGTCCCTTCCTGCACACGAACAATCCTGGAAAAGCCCTACTGTCACTTTCATTTGTACTGCATCAAGCAGCAGACATGGAAAAACAACGTTAGGTGGCTGAACACTGACTTGTACATGAGGTGCAGCCCCTCTCACAACCACAACTTCACAATAGGTGACGTAGTGGTGGTGAAATTCTTTACTCCACTCCAATTTTTACAACTCAGGACTGTACACCACAAACTGATACAAAGCATTCCCCAAGGTAACAGTATTGTGGAGTAAAGACTGCAGAGTAAAAGCATGCGTGTTAAATGCATGCGGGGTAATGTCACATATTCGGCAAGAGGGGTTTGAACATTTGACCCTGAGTCTTACAGGGGAATGAGCCCAAGGAGACAGCTTGACAACACCATTGTACTGTCTAAACATGTCAAATACATACATAGGGCCATCTTTGCTAGGTGGTTGGGGAACATGCCATTGGTAGCCTTGGCTTAAAGGTACACCCTGCAACTTTGGGGAAGCTGGTATGCAGCATACCTACAATAGTACTGTGCAGACCTGTGTCTGAGCCCACACGGCCTGAAAAACACTACCTCCTTGTGCATGATCTGGCCCACTTGCACAGTCATCTCAGTCAAGGATGTACATGCATCCATGTCTGGTCATACTCATCACCAACACCACTCACATGTCTCCTCTCCTGTTTGTACACTCTGTAATCCACATGCATGTGCTGTAGTGACAGAATCCATTGATATTTCTTGCATGGGTATCACAGACTGGGGATGTGCAAAGTTACATCCGGACATATGCATTGCTCCATCTTCACTTACTGATTTGTACACCCTTCACACTTCCACGGAACACCATCACACTGGAGGCAAGGTAAATGTGATACACTCCCATACTGCATACAACTAAGTACATGATTTGACCCAGACATTCATCACATCTCACAA
Organism: Triturus cristatus; assembly: GCF_964204655.1. Classification (NCBI taxonomy): domain Eukaryota; kingdom Metazoa; phylum Chordata; class Amphibia; order Caudata; family Salamandridae; genus Triturus; species Triturus cristatus. Next base: position 252,504,080 of record NC_140588.1, read on the forward strand.
TTACATTATTTAATGGGTGAACTCACCAGTGGTGTTTGGGTCCCTGAAGGCATCGATATCCCCCCTTTGTGATGAGTGGACAACCAGCTGTGAAACATGAAATGAAACGTGTGTTGGTAACAGACGTAAATTCACACCTGTCGTATTCATCATCCAATTCATCACCATCAATGTCAATGCTCTGTAACTTTACTGTTGCAGTTCATGTTGCATACATGAGTGTGTCTAGTTTGCCTGTTATTCCCACAAGACATGATAATGCAGAATTAGACCAAACAAGACATTCATGCTTGCACATTTGCACATTTTGCACAGATGACTTGTGTGACATATTCCCAAGGCCCCGTTTCTCCCAACAACATCATGTTCTCCATGCTCTGTAGACAATAGCATCGCTGCAGATCGCACAAGGATACGTCACAACTTTTGATGGTGTATGACACTCTGGAGATGTCCTATGATAGATGTCAAATTTTTCATATCTCATACGTTACATAAAACATAGGTACAAGGGCAGCATACATAGGAGGCAGCGCCAATTGTAAAGGTCAGGGAAAATCTGATCCTAACTAAGCAAAATTAGGAGAAAAGCATTATTCCTCATCCTTTTTGCTTTTTCCATGTGTGCTGCCTTGTCAAGCACACACGGAATAAGCAAAATGCCTTGGATTGTTTATGTACAGTAAGGTCACCCTTCCTGTATATGAACATTCTTTGCCCTGCATGCAGAGACCCTTGCAGTATAGTGCAAGGGTGCCAGCATTGGCAATACACTGCTAATTGTTGTGCCCAGCGCAGGGAGAAACGCAAGCCTGCACCATACGCTTGTAAACATGGGGCAGCATTGCGATTCTGAAGAGGCAAAGTGAGGCATGAATGCATGACGTCTAATGCCTCACTTAGCCACTTTCTTGTACATATACCCCATTGTGTTACATACAGCATTTTTTATTTGTGACAAAAGTGTTCATTTAACTATTTTGAGGTTGTACTTACCACATTGTTGGCCATTGAAGACTCCCAGGTGGTCCAACATGTCACCCTCACAGCCCACGCAATCATGCCATCGGTGCTTCTGTTGTCGGACAGTCCTGTCCACACTGAAGACCCGCAGCATCTGGCTCCTCGCATGCTCCCACCACACCTTCCACGTACGTACGTCATATCCCTGCAGGATCCGACCCCTACTTTCAATCATCAAGGGCAGGTATTACTTCACTAGCCAGAGGAAGCCGCCCAATGCTCCCTCTGACATCCTGCCATCCCTACCCACACCCACCATCTCCCAGCACACACCTAAACCCACTCTAAAAAATAAAACCCTAATATATACCCAAAGAACTATTAAGAATGTAAATTACCCCTTGGACGAACACCTGACAAGATTTAGTACAAGACGCAAAGAAAATGTACACAGGACTTCACAGGGACACTAGGGATAGTTCACAGGACACAACAACAATCCAAAATCACCAGCACACAACACCAAACACCTCCAACACTCTCAACAGTCACAAGAAGTGTGCTCAAAAGGGAAAGTGAAAGTGCACAGTACTCTCCAGGCAACAGGATGCATGCTGACATCACTTCCCATGTGTTTGCTGCCCGTTTTTGACTATGCGGTGAAATTCTGCACGCAAATTGTCTTTAGCTTTAATATTCTGAGCTGTCACATGTATTTAGCTAATATTTTCCCTCACGGGTATGAAAAAATTGTCGCATTAGCGTTAAGGCAGAAAAAATGTGGACCCTCAGTGCAAGTTGTTCCTCAGATGAACAGTATTTGATTAAATTTCCTTCTGACCCCAAAACACATCCTGAAATTCATCTCTGAGCCAAAAACACACCCTAAAATTAATCTCTGAGCTCAAATCATACCCTAAAATGCAAATCTGACCCCAAAATACACCCACAAACTTTAAATTCACCCTTACTAACCGCACAATGTTTAACTTTCACTTGTCAGATAGATGTACTTATGCAGATGATGAACATGCACACAAGGTTTTGGTGTTGGGATGTTTTATTGCACAAACGATGCTTATGTGTGTTTTGCAAAGAAAAGAAAAAAGGGATGTCATATTTTGACGTGATTAAGTGAAGAAATGATTGATAATTCTGTCCCTTCGTGCTATTCCTGCAGCAGAAGCTGGGGTGTGTGAAGCATCAGTCTTGTCTTAATGGTTATCCTCAGGATTGTCTGGTTCATCCAGCACTTCAATCCATGGCGCATTGATGCGGACACATATGTTGTGCAACACACAACATGGCACCATGATCTTGCACACTAGTCCAGGGCTGTACAGCAGTCTGCCGCCTTAGATGTCGAGGCACTGAAACCGTGACTTAAGCACGCCAAATGTTCTCTCCACAATAGACCTGGTTCTTCCAAGGGCAACATTGTACAGTCTGTGTGCCTGGGTTTTTGTGGCTCTGAGGGGTGTCGTCAGCCATGGAGAGAGTGCATATCATTGATCACCTGTGACATATAATGGAGAGATGTGTCCATTAGTATTTGTGCCTGCTGTGTTTGCAAAGTTTCTATTTTGGTGTGTGGGATTTGTGATACTTTGGTAATTCAGTTTTGTCATGTGTAGCTTCAGACAATTGACCAGCATCAATGCAAATTACATTGCCTCCCAGCTGCTCGTCCCTTCCCCCTACCCTAATTGATGGCGGCAGCTGGGGGTTTGTGCCACTGGGGCAACAAAGGCGTGCCAAAGGCAAGCCGTCTGCGCCCGTTCGCGACCCGTCCCCGAATAGCGCAGGGGACCCTGGTTCTCCTAACATCTACCACTTCGACTCATCCGCCATCCTTGCACTCAACCCTGAAAGAAAGTACAACTACCTACAGGCCACACTGAACACGACCCACTGCTAGTTCTACTGCCGCTACTGTCGCCAGACCTTCACCACCTCCACAGCCGCCAACACCGCCAATTCCCTAAGATGCATTATCCTCACCGTGTGCTCCTTGCACAGACATGCCGTGGAAAGATGGAACCTCCGGTACACACTCTCACCTGACATCGCCTTCTTTACAGACACCTGGACCACCACCACCTCCTCCGCCCCTGATATCACCATTGCAATCCCGGGTGGATACAAGATCCAGAGGGAGTACAACCCCAACCACCCGTGAGGAGTCCTCACCATCGCGCACAAAAACTCCCTCTGCCTCCCCACCTCCAGTGACACCTTACCCGCTGCCGAAGACCTGCACTTCCAGGTCCAGACCAGCCCCAACTCCACACTCTGTGGCACACTCACCTACAGACCCCCCGACACCTGGAACACTTAGCGAACACCATCACCAACCTCATCGCACCACACGCCATCGCCTCCATGAACTACACACTCATCGGAGACCTGAAGTTCCACCTCAACAACACCAAGGACCCCAACTCCACTACCCTCTGGCAAAATGGTCACCAACATGGGACTGAAACAACTCTTCACCGCACTGATCCACAAGGCAGGAAACACCCTCAACCCCATCTTTGCAGAAGGAATAAGCATACGCTTCAGCCACACCTCGCAACACCAATGGACCAACCACCATTGCCTGCACTTCCTCAGCAACAGACTGAAGCTGGCAAAACCCACAACCCGTACCCCACAAAGGAACTGTAGCAGAGTCACTGAGGAGCAGCTGAAATCCACCCTCAACCCAAACACCCCCACTGCTGCACCCGACGCCACCCACGATGCCAGGGAATTCCACACATGGATCTCCAGCTGCACAGACAAACTTACCCCGCTACGCAACTCTGACAGACAGCGCACTAGAAAATCTGCCTCATTCACCACTGCCCTCTAAGAATACAGACGTATGTGCAGATGCCTGGAGAAGAACTGGAGAAACAGCAAGACACCCGTAAACTTTACCACCTACAAGAACGCCATGATGAAATTCCATTAACGCATCTGTACCACTAAAAGGACCTTCATCCCCATCAAAATCGTCACCAACTCCACCAACTCCAAAGACCTTTTCAACGTCATCCAGGAATTCACCAAGCCCCACAGCTAAGCCACGGACAACGGCATCTGGGACCCGTCTCAATCCAGATTCCGCGGCAACCAGAGCACCAAGACCAGCCTACTTGCCGACACTGATGACATCAGCATCCTCCTCGACCAAGGCCACACTGCAGCCCCTATTCTACGTGACCTGTCAGCAGCATTCCTCACTGTCTCCCATCGCACACTAGCAGTCAGACTATATGACGCCGGCATACAAGGAACCACCCTCGACTGTATCCGATCGTTCCTCACCAGCAGAAGCCAAAGGATTAGACTGCCTCCCTTCCTCACCGAACCCACGAAAATCAACTGTGGAGTGCCCCAGGGATCATTGCTCAGCCGAACCCTCTTCAACATCCACATGGCCCCCCTCACCGCCATCGTCCAACAGCACAGCCTCAGCATGGTATCCTATGCCGACAACACCCAGGAGCCCACCACCACCAGACTCAACTTCCAGGAAGGAATGAAGGAAGTTGTGACCTGGATGAGCAACAGCTGCATGAAACTCAGTGTGGAGAGGATAGAAGTCCTATCCCCAAAACCACCCAGAGACATGGAACAAAATCTGGTGGTCCACCGCCCTTGGCAGCCCCCGACCCCTGCGGAGCCTGCCAGAGATCTGGGCATCGTACTTAACTCCTCCCTCTCCATGAACAGACAGGTCACCACCATTGCCTCCAGCTACTTCAACATCCTCCGAGTCCTGCGTAAGAGCTTCAAATGGATCCCTGATTCAAGAAAGACAGTCACCCACACACTCATTAACAGCAGACTGGGCTACAAAAACGCCCTTCTTGCCGGCATGAAAAAGTCTCTGCTCCACAAGCTTCAGAATATGCAGAACGCCACCACCAGACTTGGGCTTATGTTCACACTTTCCTCATAGGTCCTGACCCTCCATCACACCTACTTGGTTCCCACCTCTCCCAGCATTTGCAGATGTGTGATGGCGGGGCAGGACCTTTGCTGAAAATTTGTTCACATGGCTATCCCTAATGACTGCAGTCCCTTGGGTTCTTTTGTATGGTAGGTGTACATGTTACAAGGCATGTTGTATGGCATTTGCTACATGTGCATCCTCACATTTGTGAGCTACATGATTGTGGACTTGAGGTGTGTGGTGTGTTCAGTTAGTACTTTCCAACAAGCAGTCCATTTCCATATGTGCCGTTCTCAAACCGCTGGTTGATTAAGGACTGCCGGAAGATGTAGGACTCATGCACACACTCCCTGGAAACTTGGCAACGACATTGGTGAACAAGCCCCGGTGGTCCACGATTGCCTGCACGTTCATGGAGTCTGTGTGCTTTCTGTTCCAGTAGATGTGTGCAGTGTCCGCAGAGGCCACAAGTGGGACATGGGTGCAGTCAATTGCCCCAACATGTGCGGAAAGCTAGCAATGGCATAAAAGCCTTGATTGGTGTCAATCTGTTATTGTGCATTGTTGGGGAAGCATAGGTGCTGTGGCGTCTGGCTGATCATGGCATCCAAGACACTTGGGAGGAACCTTGAAATGGGTGACGGGGAGACTCCCCCAACTCTGGCAGTGGTTGGTTCGAAGGTACCAGAGGTCAACATGTACAACACTGCCAGTAGCTTTTTCTGCAGAGCGATGTTGATGCTACGCTGTGTTGGCGCCTGCAGCCTGGGAGCTATCTAGGTCAGTATCCGAAGGATTGAGGACCTTTCCCGCCTGTAGTGGGCTATCATATCCTTTAGCGTTAGAGCTATCAGGGTGATGCATTGATGACAGACCAGCTGTCTTCTTTGGCGCTGCCTCCATGGTGGTCCTGGGGGCGGGAACGGTGGGGATGGTTGTTGTGGTTTCTTGGGGGCATATTACCAAGCCAGGCGATAAAATTATCGCCGCTTTAGCGGCAGAAAACTGCAGCTAAAACGGCGATAATGGGCTTGATAATATGCCCTATGGAATTCCAATTGAAGCCCATGTTAAATGTGAAGGACGTCTAACATGGGCTTCAATTGGAATTCCCATAGCGCATATTATTAAGCCCATTATCGCCGCTTTAGCGGCAGTTTTCTGCCACTAAAGCGGCGATAATTTTATCGCCTGGCTTGTTAATATGCCCCTTGGTGCTCCAAGCTGCATGAGTAGTACCTCCATGGCATCAGTAGGTTAGCAAATGTCGCTCTCGGCTACTCTCTCTTATGTCCTGTTTTTTATCTCCATTTTTAAGACCACCTTTTTTCTGGTCTTGAAAACTAGCTGCTAACAGGCCTTAGCAGCTGTTTTTGGAACGTATCACAGGACCAAGCGTTCATTTTATTTTCGTTAGCTATCGCTAAAAGAAGTGGCGATCAGAAAAACAGACGATTTCGCCAGTAAACTGTCGCTAACCACGGTTAGCTGCAACTTGTACATATGGCGATTAAAAAAAAGCCACCGTAAAGTCAAACAATTGACACTACGGTGGCGTTAACTCCTTGTACATATGACCCACTGTATCTTAAGATTGTTGTTAACCCCTCTTTCTCTCAGGCCACTACAAAGGTATATTGACCAGAGTTGAATTGTAAAAAACAACCCGAGGCATTCTCACTGGGTACAAAGCATAAAAGTTCCAGCCTGTGAGCTGGACCCAGTCTATTGCCAAATATCCAGTCATTAATGAAACTATTTCCTTAAGAATTGACCACTGTACTGGGTTGAGCTTATTGAAAGTTGTCATATGCCCCTTCACTAGTGTCAAAAGCAAAGCCAATCTGAGAGTTGAAAACACTTTGGGCCCGATTCACAAAGGTAAATGTAGACGCTTTGTCTAAACTTAGACCAAACTTCTAAGTTTTCCACATTGGGAATTCAAAAAGGGCATTTACAAGTACTATCTTTCTGTCCCTAATGGGGGCAAGTTTACCTTTGTGAATCAAGTCCAATATTTGACCAGAGTATTTCAATCTTACCACTGAAAGGTTCTTTTTGTGCTTTCAGAATACTAAAGAGAGAGTTAGTACAGATAACACAAATTGAGTGACCACTAGTTCTGTTAAAGAGTTCGTTTTCATGCACTTTCGATTTAATTGATTTAAGACTAGAACTGTTATTTATTTTATTTATTTATTTTGAGAGTTTTATATAGCGCTGGCTAGACCCGGTGGTATCAGAGCGCTTTACATAAGGTTCCACAGAAATTACAAAATTACATCAGTTACACGTTACATCAGTTACTACAAGTTATTAGAAGCGCTGGCTAGAACCGTGGGTATCAGAGCACTTTACGTTAGGAATCACATTATTACACAGTTAAAAACAGTTACAGTTTACATCAGTTATGCGAAACACATTTAAATAGTATGGAGGAAGGATAAATAGGGCGGATAGGGGTAAGGGTGTAGGTGGAAGGAGGGAGATAACGGCAGGAGAGACGAAGGAAGGTCTGCCCAATGTCCGGCTGGGTAGGTGACGGCCGAGGAGGGAATTCACAGCCCATCTCCCCTATAGCTATCAGGGTAGCTCCACCGGGCAACGGTCAGGTAGCAAGGTCTATTCAGGTAAGGGTCAGCATCCAGTTCATAATGTTTTTATTTGGTGCATTTCTACATTGATCAAGGCCTCAACCATTTGCATCACATGAGTGTATTCACAAATTTTGAGTTTATAATATAGAGCCCTAAACCTGGATCCCTGATGCAACCCCACCCCTAAGACCATAGCTCTTTTAAAAAATACTGGGTTCTTGGCCTGAACCCTAAAACTGGACCCTGGCGTGATCTCCCTCTGGATCCCAGTCCCTAAAAACTAAAGCACCCTCATCCGAAAGCCCTAAAACCATGCCCCCCACCTCAGGCCCAATTCCCCTTACCTCACCACAACAACAAGGCAGATCTTCTGAGGCGCAGTGCAGGTCATAGAGAGAAAGCGGAAGGGTCTCTCTGTTTCTTCTAATGATGCTGATAGCCTTTACCACGCATATGCCCTTATCACCAGTACCACGTAGATGCCCTTACCTTCATACCTTTGCAAGGTTATTATGTTGTAAAGACATGCATGATAAAGGCATATGCGTTGTAAAAAAATGTGTGGTAAAGTCTATGCATGGTAACGCAACATGCGCTGTAACTCATCTGTGGTAAAGACTATGGCGGTAGCAGCTGCATTGTAATGGCTATTTACCATAATTATACTGTTGATTATCAATACAACCTACATTTTATGCATATAAAAGTATTTCGTTTTGTGTGATGTAATTTCTGTGTACTCTTCACTTATAATACTTACCCCTATCCTCTAGATAGATGATTTGGGTTCATTTTAATTGAATCAGGATATGTTAGTTAATTTAGCCTATCCTTGATGTCCCACAGGACCATTGTTTTTATGTATTGCACCTTACCCAGGTTCTTCGGATTTGTGGGTTATCCCATTTTTATGTAATGGTAATTAATTACAGCAGAATCATTACACTGAGGCCCCATGTCCCTATTAAGCAACAAGACTGGCTAAAAGGAACAGCAAATATGACATCATATCCACAGTATTGCTGTCAGTATCCTACGACACTTCTCGTCGCTTCACATCATAGCGGCCAAAGCCTCATCTCTGCAGGTGGATTGAAGCAGCACATATGCCTTAAGAGGACTCCAACTGTCTCTAGGCCTTGAGGACAAAGTTACAAATTCTCATGCAGCTCCAGTTGCTGACTTCAATACACAAAGTATCAGTTTCACTATTTCGGTACTCGTAGGGCTATATCAGACCCCGTGCATAGAAACACACTGGAGAGGTATCATTGGAAAGGGAAGAATCTCCCCTTTCCAATGGTACTCCTCCCTAATGGATCCCTGCTTGGGGATCGTCGCAGGAGGGCAATACCCAAGCAGGGATTCACCCACTAGACATCAGGGAGAGGGGAGCAGCCCCTTGGGCAAGGGCCTTTGATCCCCTATTTAAAAATGGGTGCATTCAGTCTTTCTGCCCCCCCGGGGGCTGATGGGACAGTAGCCCCCAATCTGCCCCCCGGGGGAGGGGGTGGGCAAAAAGCACCCTAGACACCAGGGATTTTTTTTTGTAATTCAGGGGGGGGGGGCTGCCCAAAATGAGAATGCCACTGCCCTCACCCTCTCCCCCTCAAAAATGCCAAAGTCTTTCTACCCCCCCATGAGGCAGATGGGAGCAATAGCCCCTGATATGCCCCCTAGGGGGGCAGGAAGCCCACTAGGCACCAGGGATTTGTTTTTTGTTTTTTGTACATAGGGATGGGGGGTGCCCAGAATGGGAATGCCAATGACCCCACACCTCAAACATGCCATAGACTTTATGCACCACCTGGAGGCAGATGGGGGCAATATTCTGTGATCTAACACCCCAGTGGGGCAATGAGCCCACTAGGTGCCACTAATTAAGCTGGCTTGTGTATACTTAGGGGTGGGGGATGCCCTGAATGGGCATACAAATTTCCCCCCCAAATAAAATAGCCACAGGCTTTCTGCCCCCGTTGGGGGCATATAGGGGCAATAGCCCCCAATCAATTTTTTCACAATGTGCCTAGCTGTTGATTTTGTGCGAAGCCGGCACCAAGGGAAACCTAGTAAACTTGCACATATTTTAAAACTATACAATTACGGGAAATCCAGGATGAGGTGACTTGTGTGTCTCTCACCAGGTTCTGAGACGTAAAATCCCTTGCAAACCTCAAACTTAGTAAAACAAAAACACATTTTCCTCACATTTCTGTGGGTTGAAAGAGGGGGAGTGAAAGAGGGGGAGTGCTCCTTTAGGCGCAAGAGCCCTCACACACCCCAAGGGGTTTCAAGCTTGGCCCTTTTTGGCAGGTTCACCCCTAAACTTTTTTCCTTTAATGTGACCTGGTATTGGCGGTCCAGTGTAAAATGTGTGCTCACTCTGAGTGCGTGTGGTGAGATTGGCCTGCCCTCCTATATGAATGCATGGGAGATATGTGTGTCCATGGTAATTCCTGGTATGAGAGAAGTACAGGGGCGAGTTTAGTATGTATAAACTCGTGAGAATAAATGCTGCGCAATGGTGTGCGCAGATTTGTGTTGACTGGTGGAGAAATGCCACTTTGGCATTTCTGTATGCTCTGTGTCTGCCTGCCTGAATTGCATGTCTGGTTTGTGAGTGACAGGAGCTGAGAGGTGTGGGTGGCTCCAGGAGACAGGGTGAGTCAGCCCAGTGGTGAATAGAGAGATCTGCATCTAGATGGGAGGGAGGAGTTGCACCTGGGACCTGAATAGGGCTGTGCCTTCCCTCCACAATGCTGGCTCTGCCCCCTGTGGTGAGTCTGATCACTGAGCCCCCACCTGACAAAGGGGAGAGGAGCTGGGCAAAACAAAGTGCTCCAAATCCCCCCCAAGCCCTGTGCTGTGACACAAAGGGATTTTGAAGTATAAATATAGGGGCTGTGACCCCATGAAAATGTTCAGTCCTGGAGTGCTGTTCCCGCCAGGGTGTGCTGCTGCTGGGGCCCAGGGGGGAACTGCCATGAGGGCTTGCCTCCCTGGGCCCTGCATTGCCCCTTGATGCCTAAAAGGACTTTTGGGACCCTTTTCCTCTTCTTTTTACAGTCCCAGATGTTCAGGGCTATATGCAGCTTGTTTGCGCACTTGGCACACTTAAATTTATTTCCCCCCAAAGGAGGAGAGCCTATGGGACTGCACAGCGCTGAGCTGCAGCCCTTGGTGAGGGAACCCCCATCATAGGGATTCCCCCATTATGCCTACTTTGGCAGGTGCCCACCCCGCATTTTTCTGTATTTCGCTGGTGCCCACCCCGCTTTTATGCCGCATTCACTTTTATTTAAATGGCGGGAGCCCAGCCCACTTATTTTGATATTTAGATAGTGGGTGCCCACCCCACATGGCGCTTTAAGTTTATTTTTAATAAGGGTGCCCACCCCGTGTTCTACTTGTGAAAATCACCGCCGCGGCCCGAACCGCTAAAGAAACCTTCTCCGGGCCGCTGCTTAGCGCGACCCGGAAGTCAGGAAAGGTTGTGCCTGTCCATGGGCGGGGCTTCCGGGATGAAAGGAAAGCCCCGCATGTGTAAAGTCCCGGAGCCTCGCAGGCTCCATGTCAAAGTCCCGGGGCCCAGGAGGGGGCCCGGGTGAAGTAGCGGAAGTGACCGGCTGGCGGGAGGCTGCCCATCATAGCCCGGCTGATCTGCGGGGCTCCCAAGTCCGGAGAGGGCCCCGCATGGTGTGCTGAGTCCCGCCTGCCACGAGAAGAGCGAGAGAGGCAGCGCAATGCAGTTCGGGCTTCCGGGAGGAAAGGGGAGCCCCGCGGCCGCCCAAAGAGGAGACAGGAGGAGTCCAGCAGACCCCGGTGAGTGGGGGTGCCTTCCTGAGAGCCGGTTAGTGATGGCCCTTTGTTGTTGAGGCACAGAGGCTGAGCGGTCCCGCCAGGAGAGCAGGCCGCTCCAACATTGCTGGCACAATTGTTAGAGAGGGACCAGAGGGGCCCATGCTTTTATCCCGTGCCCCTACCAGTTTGGCAGCCTAATTGTTATAGAGGGCCCAGTGGGGCCCTTGCTTTTCCCTGTGCCATTACCAGTTTGGTGGCATACTTGTTATAGAGGGCCCAGATGGGCCCATGCTTTTCCCCGTGTCCCTACCAGTTTTGCCAGTCGTACAGCTGCCCCGCTTGGTAGAGAGCAGCTGCTACATTTTGCATATTGAATCAAAGGGCAGATTGAGTGCCCACGCCTTTCCCTCATTTACAACTGCGCAGCAATTAGTGCCAGCTGCACCGTTTAGGCCATTCTTTCTTTGGGGGCATGTTTTGAGTTAGGAGTGAGATGCACTCCTCTGCCTCAGTACTTTCACAGCTACGCAGCACTTAGTGCCAGCTGCAACGTTTAGGTCTGCGCAATTGCGCACCCCTGACTTCTGCTGCATTGGCAGCCCGCCCTGACTTTTGGACATAGGGAATTTGAGCCCTTTTTGAGATGGCCAGTTGGCTAGGGGGACTATTAGGTTTATAGGGCGCCAGGCCCTAAGGTGATTATGTGGTGCTAGGAAATTTAATTTATATACTATGATTTATGCAGCCTGATTTATGCCTCTAAATGTCTTTTTATGATTATGAGGTTTTTCATACTGTGTTATGTTTGAGTTATTCTCTACTGTGGTTTAGGTATGATTTATTCCCTACTGCGGTTTATGTTTGTAAGAGTATTTCCTAATGTGAGTTATGCTTAGGAGGTTATGGTCTAATATGTTTAGGCTTATGAGGTTAGCGCAGAATATATTTCTCGCCTAATGTGATACTTGCATGATATGATTATGTTACAGGATGATGCTGACTATAGTGTTGGCAGTAATTCCTGGTTGTGTTCTAAGTTTAGTATATGTCTACATTTATTATCTTTACTAAGTGATGATTCTGACAGTGGTCCAAGTGGCCCTGTCATGTGTAGATAATCCCCTGTAAATATTGACCAGTGCCAGTTGGCACAGTGTATATTGTGTGATTACTATTCTAATGTGTTCTATGATAATACAAAGGCTATTTTTGATATAACTTTGTGTGGAGTTCCTTTGGTGGTGTGCCTAGTATGTTGTTGCTGTGTGTGTTGCGCAAACGCTTTACACATTGCCACCGGGATAAGGCTGACTGCTCGTGCCAAGCTACCAAGGGGGCAAGCAGGGGTTATCTTTGTCGTGTAACTCCATTGCCCTGACAAGAGTAGTGGTCTCTGCCTGGTTCTGGCGCAATCCTTAGCCAACCAGAGATCCCATTTCTAACAGGTGGTCACTGCAATGCCCAACGGGCCCTGTGAAGGGGCTCCTTGCCCGAGTTCTTTTCTTTTTGCAGATGTGGAGCATGGGGTGTGGTGAAGTGTGTGAATGGAGGTGAGTAGATTTGAAAAATGTGTATTAAAAATAACTATAGGAGCCCAAAAAATTATTTTATTTGCTGGTTTCCTTTGTTATGATTAAAAGCTCTTTCAATTGAAACTGCATACCTCATTTTGATTATCCCGCTCTAACACCCATGTCACAGCTCTAAAGAGTCTGGTAGGAACCAAATGGGTTCTGTCATAAAACCCGTAAGATACTACAGACTCTTTCATGCCGTCCTTGGCCAGGAAACTGATAGTGCACAGCCACACTTGTCCAAAATCTAAATGTGTTTACAGCTAATATTCAGAGATAGTGCCGTGTGTTTTCAATATTTGAACACAGAAGCAACTCACTGATATTACTGCAAATAATCTATGTGACACCCTCCCATTTCTCATATCTAAGATCCTGTTTTGGTCTAAAAGAACTTTTTTAGGATGTTGCATGAATCATAAAAAAATGTCTCTGCAAAATATCTATTATAAACTCTCACACATCACCCACATTAAAAAAATTATAGGAAACAATATTTAAAACAATATGTTTACTCATTACTCAAGGTCATCAAGGCAAGGCTGGTTCTATCAGGGGCCCCCCTGAAATGGTGGGGCCCTGGGCCAGAGCCCACTTTGCCCATACCTCAAAACGTCTCTGCCTATTACAAGTCTGGTGATGCATGGAGCGCCAGTCTCGTGGGCTCACGGCAGTGGCGGTTTTCTGACCATCCTATTATGACCAGGGGGGTCATGCCACCCTGGGACCATCGCAAATGCCAAGGATCAGAGATCCCTGGGGTTGGTACGGTGGTCTCAAGGCTATTTCACAGGCCCCACCCTGGGAATGCCAACAACCGCCCGGCAGACCAGGAGAAAACTCATGGTCTGGCAGAACGTTCCTACATGGTTTTTTTTATGACTTTATTGGTGCAGGAGCAGGTCACCAAACAAGCAACCCACTCTCACACAGCCAAAGCCATAATTAGACAGCCTGCCAGACTACGACTTTTTAATTCACTGGCGGGCAGTTATTTGACGTTCCCATGGTGGTGCCTTTGAAATAGGCACCGCAATGGGAACGCCAATGCATGGTGCCGAAAGGCACAATGTTGTGCATTTCATTACAAGCAAGTAGAAAAGGGTGAATGCAGAGAATTGGGCACACCATGTGCCCCCCTGCATGCACCCCATGTGCATAGACACAACCTTTGTTTCCTCACTGCCACGAAAAGTGTGTAGGAAGGTGGAATCTGACTATACGGTTGCCCCCACTTTTTTTCCTGGTGTTTTGCTGGTTTATGACTTAGCTGGACTGGGTTCCTGCTATTCAGGGCCCCAGTCTATCTGCTTTCTCTGTAAAATGGTTTCCATGTACATTAGGTACATTTCTAATTGGATTCTGAAGTGCCTTATAAGCCCCTAGTATATGGTATACTATGTACCTAGGGCATAGGTACCTCAGAGACCTACCAGGGGCTGAAGCATGTATTATGCCACCCCTGGGAAGCACTCCAAAATGGCACCACAGGTCTGCTACTGCAGCTTGGGTAAGGGTGTGCTTGCACCCCTTACAGTGGTATAGGCTACCTATATCCACATATACATTCAGACACATATAAACCTATAAGCCACTCCTATGGCAGGCCTTGACAATCCTGAAGGCAGAGTGCTTGGTTTTGTGTGAGAGGGTGCCCAAGCATGAGCTGAGCCCCTCTGCAGCTTTCGGAAATACTTCCTTATGGCTGTTCTGAGATACAGCCATACCATATACTCTTAAGTGCATTATAACCTCGCGGTAAATACTAACTTTGGGATATCTGCATTAAAACATATTGTGTTTGGTGTCATATGCTTTGGAATACTGCCCTCCGCCAGTTCTGGTGGCGGGGGTAGCATTCCACCCTTCTAGAGGGAGAGACATGTTCACACTGGTCTAACCCGGTAGGACTTTCCTGAGCCCTGGCTTCACAAAATGGATGCCTCTGCCACAGACACGGGTCTGACCTCCTGCTGCTGACCGAAACTCTGGCCGGGGAGGCCTGGACAATAGGTTTCCTGTCAAAGGGAGGTGTAACCACCTCCCCAGACAGGCAGATGTGTATTGGGGCTGGGCGGGAGCACTCTCTGGTGCTTTGAAGTCCTGCACTGGGGGCACACTTGGTGTCCCTGTGCATAGTCCAGTTCAAACCGGTTGCAGGGGCTACCTGCCCCTGCTCTGGCCGAAACTGGACAAAGGAAATGGGTCTAACCACCCCTCTTTCCAAACCCTCCCATAGGTGGGTCCCTAGAGTATGACCAACCCCCAAACTTAGTATAAGTATGGGAACCCAGTCCTCGTGACTTTAGATTACCCTGGACAAAACTCTGCAACATATATCCTGGACTTTCGACTTTCTATTTCGACTAGAAGATGGAAGAAATCTCCCTTGGGGTCAAAGAGTGACTGCCCTGCTTGGCAGGCACCAAAGAAGCAACTGACCGGTCTGCATCGCTGAAGCTCCCACCGGACGCCGAAGTCTTTGTATCACCAGAGGTAGATTTCCAGACTTCCCCGAGGCTACCCTGAGTATACAGCAAAGCTGAAGCCCGTGGCTATCGTGGGTGACGTGGAACCATGACCCATGGACACCATGAACTTTTGCAGCAACACTATCTTCTGGGACTTCCTCGAAGTTGTGCTTTGGTCTCTGTGTAGCCCCAGCCTTGAGCACCTCCTGCACTGAAGATTGCTGGCCTCCACTCCATGAGTGACCCGTGGGCCAGTTTCAAGTGCGACCGCTCAAGGCTCCTTCCCGATCGCTAGCCCATTGGCTAGTAGGTCCCCACGAAGGCAACTCCTCTTCTACTTGGGCTTTTCTGGTTGCCCTAGACGTGCCCTGACTTACCCTCGCTGGGTGAGTCCCTCAGACCTTGCTGGTCTGCGCCGCAGTCCTTTCTCTGAATTCCTGTGACTTGCCGTTGCCAAGGCTTGTTGGGTCCAATCTGGTCGCTTGTGCCGCAGCACTCGACAGACTTTATGGGACAGCTCAAATCCGGCTCATGGACTTTGTCGATGCCTCCGGGACCTCGTGGCTGAAGAGTCAAGACACACATCAACTCACCTGAAGCACCCGACATCTGTGGGCATTGGTCCATCCTGCCTTTGGTCACTGGATAGTGAACCAGACTCTGTCCCCTCTGCTTTCAGGTTCCTTCCATCCTAGATCCAGGCTTGGATCTCTTCGGGCACTTCTCCTCTTCACGGCACCAGCAGTTCTTTGCAGGCTTCCATTGAAATCGACGATGCAACCCGACAGCAAAAGACACCTATGCACCCGGCATCCCTGGGTGAGGTAACTCGAGTACACCGGTGCTCCCGTGGGTTTGGTCCTGACTCGATTCTAAGTGTCCCTAATCTTTAAATTTCCAACCGCGACATTGCCCATAGAAGCTAACGGGTACACACTGCATACAGTCCCTGTGGGTTCCCCTGTGTCACTACCTTGGGTGGTTCCTTGGGGTCCCATCGATTCTACAGGCTCTAGACCTTGTGTCTAACCCAGTCGTGGTTCTTATACCACTTTTTTGGTATATAGTTTGGTACGCCCCTAGGGCCCAAACGTGTATTTGTGCTATTACTGATGATTGCTAACTTGTAAACTAAGTACTTGAAACTCCAGTCTCATAAAGAGACTAGAGGGGTGTGTTCTATCTTAAATACATATATTTTTAATATATACCTGGTGTGGTTGTCCTTTCATTTGATCATTCAAGAGATTATAGACTGGTAAAACAAGCTGCTTTACATTCCTTCAAGACTTAGCCTGAAGGCTGCTCTCCATAGCCACCACTAGCATAGCTTTCAATCAAGGTTGTCTTTAACCATTCACCATAAGGGGTTGTTTGGACTGATACAAGGTGCCGACTAGAACTAGTGGACAGCATATATCAGGCCACCTTCTCACAAAGTGCAGCAATGAGGAAACTTCTCAATCAATCAATCAATTGCAAACTTTATTCGATATGTAAAAACAATATCATAAAAGTACACACAAATAAATTTAAAAAAGAATCAATAACAATTCAGTAATAAAATACCACAAAGGGTCATCAAAACATTAAAAAGAGTACACTGGGGATAATCACAATTGTTTGGCAGCTATCACAGAGTCATTTAAAATAACGGTACACAACAAACATTAAATCGTATATCGTCTAAGGCTGCATTGATGCCCTCACTCTCACAATCGCTTTTAAGTAAGAGGAGACAGCGGCCATAGCTAAAGGAGTGTCCAATGTTTTTAATTTATAATAAGCCGCTCTACAGGATTGTAGTCCCCATGATTTGAGCAGAGGTTTCAAAAAGGTAGCCCTCGGTAGTTGATAGTACCTACAGAATATATACAGTGAATATTGGATTGTGTTGACAGACCATCACAAGGGCATTTATCCAGGTCGCTGGACCAACAATTTTGATTGGGAAATGTTAATAGTCTGAAGAAGGTATCAGTGCGGAAACGAGTCACGAGCATACGAATAAAAGGTGATGGTATTAAGAATAGATATTGCTGAATCCCTTCGGTTGTAGTGGAATGTTGGTAATCCACTACCGTGCTCTTATGTTTTTCGGATGCCCAACGACGGCTAGTCAGATGACTTAAGACTAGTCGTTTTAATGTAACTCTCGATATTTTGTTCAGAGTTGAGGGTTCAGAGAAAAATTCGGGATGCCCTAAGTCGGAAGACAAGTTTCTTACAAAATTCAGCCACTTGATGTTATTAACCTCATTCAGTCTAAGGCAATCTGTGATAATTTCCCTGTTAAAAAGTGTCTCTTGGTTGGTCCAAACTTTGTGCCATAAGATAATAGGGGAAGAGTTTATGATGTCCACAATATGCGTAAGGCCAAGTTCATTGTGCACCACGTAGGTTGATGTACCACCTGGGACGGCCAGGAGGTAGCGCAAAAACAAGTTCTCGGAACGTTGAATTTGATCAGCGTGCTCGATTCCCCAGATCCCAGATCCATAAGTGACAGTCGAAATACACTTGGCCCGGTAGATCTGTAATAAGGGGTTAATCGGACGTCCCCCCAGCTTTTTGGAGAAGTTGGTCAGCGCACCTGTAGCTTTAGAAAACGCAATGCCCCTGGCTTGGGTAGCAGCCCGCCAGGTGCCCCTCTTATCGAAAATAATGCCCAGATATGGAAACCTGTCAATACTATCCAATTTTCTGCCTTTTAAAAAGATGGAACATTGTTTTTTTCCAATCCCTAGGCCGCAAGACATGGTAAAGGTTTTAGAGGCATTAACATTTAATACTTTCCGTGACATAAAATCGGTAAATTCATCAACTGCCCTTTGTAGCCCTATGCGGGTCTGTGACATTATTGCTGCGTCATCCACATAAAGAAGTATGGGTATAGATTTGCCATTAATAGGGTAGTCGTGGTAAGTTCTGTTTAGATAGTGGCCGACAGAATTTATGTAGAGGGTGAAAAGTAAGGGGGCTAATATGCATCCCTGTCTTACACCTCTCCTAATATAAAACCTGTCAGAACATTCTCCACTTCTACCGTATCTGACACGGGCTGATGCTCCCCTGTAAAGCTCTTTAATGAATGCAAGAATGGAAGGTTCTAGTCCAATCTCTACAAGAGATTCCCAGAGCAGCTCATGGTCAACGCAGTCAAATGCGGAACTGAGATCTACAAAGGTTACGAAAAGGTTTCCCTTTTTTGCCTGGGTGTATTTGGCAATTATAAGGGTCAGGTTCAGGCCTTGCTCGATGGTACCTTTGCCCTGTCTGAAACCATATTGTAGATTGGAGATGATGTCTTGGTCGCTTATCCAATCATGGATTCTATTTAAAATGATTCAACCTGCGACCTTCATTAGGGAATCGAGCAGTGAGATTGGGAGGTAATTGGAGGGATTATTCCTGTCGCCTTTTTAAAAAATCGGGACTACGACCGCCTCAGGCCAGGTGGAAATGAAGCCTATGGCATTCAGGGAATTCAAGACATTAGTAAGCAAAGGAGCCCACAAGTCAAGTTGTGATTTAAAAACATCTATTGGTACGCAGTCCGGACCGGGGGCCTTCCCAGAAGGGCTTTCTTTTAGTGCCACGAGTACCTCTCCGCAGTCAAAAGAGATGTTCAGGGGAAAAAGACTAGAAATATGTGACTCAGTCTGAGGATTGGGGTGACTTTCCCGCGCGCTCATCTGTTCTATGGAATCTGATGGATTATATAAAGTGCTAAAGTGTTTAACCCAGGTTTCGGCTGTTATGGCTAAGTCCATCTTTGGGGGCTGGGAGCATCGCAAGAAAGGTGCATTAACTGCCCTCCAAAAGGCGGTATTATCCCTTTTAGTAGAGGCATCCTGCAGGGCTTGCCAGGCCTCTGATTTCAGCTGGTTTTTCCTGGCCAGACAGACTGCACGATAATTTTGTCTGGTTTGCCGTAATTCTATCTGATTTCTCGGATTAGAATTTAGCGCAGTTTTTAAAAATTTCAGAGCTTTAGTGCAAGTCCTATCAAACCAGCCTTGACTGCACGATGGGGTTTTCCTGGGAGCTCGTGCAAGTAATCTTTTGATCTCCAACGAGATTATGGAGAAAGAATGGCTGATTGCCTGGGGATTTTCTATTGTTGACAAGCATATCTGTATATGCTCGTAGGTGTTCTTGACCAATGAGTTAAGAAAGGCAGAGGGGACTGCTTTGTCCCATTTTAAATAGAGCCCAGTAGTATTTCCCAGCTTAAGTGGCGGGGTATAAGAGGGATTCTTCCTTACATTGGGATTAACGTGCAGGGTTAATTTTAAAGTCACCACAATAGGATAATGGTCGCTAATAGCAGTATCAAGGGTCTCCCAGTCGAGTATAATCCCTGAATACCTTGAGGATATCAGGGTATAATCGATTGTGGTGTGACAACCTCTCCCATTGTAAGTTGGTTTAAAACACTTTGGTGGAAGACACAGCTCATTTACATAAAATGGATTAAAATGAGATGTTAGACCGTTTAAGAGGTCTCCTAATTTAGTGTGCAAAAAATGGGTAGAGGAGTCGTCGCTAGCAGTATCCATTCCACAGGTGCCTTTGTTACTCAATGGGCACAAGGGGCAGTTGAAGTCGCCCACCCAAATGATCAGCATGTCAGTTTTAAGCTGGTTCTCTATTTTTGTTAGGTCAACCTTTAACCCATTGAGAACCAAATCATAACGGGGACTTGGAATGTTATTATAAAGATTAACCAGAATGATATATTTAGAGGGTCCACCTGTTAGAGTAATAATCTGATAGTTTTCGGTCCCTATAAAGTTTGCTGGTTTTAATCCACATTCCACGGAAATGTATGTCGAGAGCCCCCCCTTACTTCTACCGTGTGGACTAGGAGAAGCTGGAGTATGTAAGGTCCTGTACCCTAAAAGATGGAGTTCAGTGATGGTCCAGGTTTCCTGCAAGCAAATGATACTGTGTCGGGAAACAATTTGAACCCATAGGGGGGTCAGTCAGTTTGTCAAGTAGACCTGCCACGTTCCAAGACAATAGACTGTCTCCCAGTGAGGGTTTTTTTTACAGATTTTACTGTTCACAGCGTCATTCAAGATCTCAGAAATTTCCTGAAATGGAGGGGGAATTAATGGAGGTAAGATATCTCTCGTTGGATATTGGGTTGGAAAGGAGTTGGATGTTAAGCTACCAATTGGGCTATCAGATTCAGGGGGTGAAGAGTGACAATCGGTGGCATGAGTTGACTTCGTCTCGAGCTTACCGAGGTTTGTAGTGTTTTTCATTGGGTAAAGATGATCAGTGTCCAAGATGATCTGCAAGGGACTCGTGTTAGAGGAATTACCTACCACAATCTCAAGATTTGGGAGTCAATCTAAATCATCCAGACCAGAAAGAGTGGCAAATCGATTGAAGGTGGGAAGAGTGAAGTGGTGGGCCTCTGTTTGGGTCCTGGTTAATAAATGTGATTTTGAGGGGTTTAGCAAGAGGGAGCGGGGATGAAAGTAGCTTCGGTCGTGCGTCGAGATACCCACGCCCCTTCTTGCGGAATACCAGTCCACTATATGAGGTAATGCCCTACGGTCCCTAAAGTTAATAATAATTACGTCTCCCTGGATATCCTTAGGTCTAGATCCCAACCAACTCAATCTTCTCACATGGAGTATTTCGCCGTTAATATCGGCGGGAAGTGGCCTGTTTTGGCTCAACCAATGTACTACCTTATTATTGAGTTCCTGATGTCTCTCTATTTTACCCGGGGCAAGCTCCGGGACACCAGTGAGTGTCACTACATAGGGAGCTGCTTCTGGGGGCAGGTCGATGTGGTAAGTCGTTCCCGTCCTATTAATCGAGGGTGGCTGCGAATTGACATTGTTGCAAAGGGGCTCTACAGGGTTATAAGGTTGATCACCTCTAGCGTCCCTTTCACCTGTAATTCTTTTCTCTACTATGGGCATAAGAGCATGTGTGTTCTCCGTACTGACCGATGGAATAGCCTGGTTTGCTTTTTGATTGAGTGAAGGAGGCCCAGCATCGGGGATGGGATTTTTTAACAGGCGAGCGTTCAGTTCCCTATTTGATACAATAATTAGGGCATTTGATGCCTCCAAAGATGTTAACTGTGCTGCGATGTTTTTTACCCTCTCCACCAGAGGTAAAAGTAAAGATTTTACCAGGTGCTCTATGTCGGCCAATGAGTTAGGAGAAAGCGATGTAAGTGGCTGTGTGCAGGCTTCTACGGACTTTGCGGGTGAGGAAACCAACGGGGTTTGAGAAATAACTTTAAGAGACTCGGTATGGGCATCTTTCGTCCCTTTTTTCTGGCGCGAAGATTTTTTTACTAGGGGCTTGGGAGCGATAGGTTTGTTTCTTACTGCCTTTCTCGTTTTATTTTTTACAGTATGAATTGTAATCAATTCCTCGAAGGAAGTGTCCGTTATTGATTGTGTATTTGGAGTGTGTGTGTTATTAACCTTTGAGGTAGCCGGTATATCTATTAAATCATGTAACTGCGGAGAGGAGCCGACGTCCTGTACAAGGTCGTGGCCCGTGTTAGGGATCGGGGGTGAAAGGACGTGCTGAATGCGGCCTAAGGACGAGCGTTTGTGATAGATAGGGTCCAAAGACAGACGGCGCTCTGTAATGGCTATTTCTTGCTCTAGCACGGTGGCAGCTCTGGTGATGAAATGGTCTAATGTCCCCCTAACAGAGCCCCCCACCAAGGATTGCCTACGTTTACTTAGGCGAGTAGCTATAATATAACGGAGCAATTAATACGCAATCGGTATGGGCACAAAACAAAGATTAAAAACGACTAGTGATATATAACCAATAACGAAAGACAAGAAAATTAGTAAAGGTGTGTACAGCCCCGAATACGAATAGGTGGATCAAATTTAACCTTTCTCAGTTTGGTTTGGGGGAGTGTCCGTCAGTCTCGCTGGTGCCCCGATGCAACCTGGGGCCTGAAGTTCAGCCTCGGTCTCCTGCTGGCGATTAGGTAGCGACAATGCTTCAAAGACCACAGGTGAAGCATCTCCCGCGAAGCGGGAGGCGCGAGCAGCACAAGTAGCCCCGCTGGCTTGGGGGAGTGTCTGTCAGTCTCGTGGTGCCCCGATGCAACCTGGGGCCTGAAGTTCAGCCTCGGTCTCCTGCTGGCGATTAGGTAGAGACAATGCTTCAAAGACCACAGGCGAAGCGGGAGGCGCGAGCAGCACAAGTAGCCCCGCTGGCTTGGGGGAGTGTCCGTCAGTCTCGCTGGTGCCCCGATGCAACCTGGGGCCTGAAGTTCAGCCTCGGACTCCTGCTGGCGATTAGGTAGCGACAATGCTTCAAAGACCACAGGCGAAGCATCTCCCGCGAAGCGTCTCCCGCGAAGCGGGAGGCGCGAGCAGCACAAGTAGCCCCGCTGGCTTGGGGGAGTGTCCGTCAGTCTCGCTGGTGCCCCGATGCAACCTGGGGCCTGAAGTTCAGCCTCGGTCTCCTGCTGGCGATTAGGTAGCGACAATGCTTCAAAGACCACAGGTGAAGCGTCTCCCGCGAAGCGGGAGGCGCGAGCAGCACAAGTAGCCCCGCTGGCTTGGGGGAGTGTCCGTCAGTCTCGCTGGTGCCCCGATGCAACCTGGGGCCTGAAGTTCAGCCTCGGTCTCCTGCTGGCGATTAGGTAGCGACAATGATTCAAAGACCACAGGCGAAGCGTCTCCCACGAAGCGGGAGGCGCGAGCAGCACAAGTAGCCCCGCTGGCTTGGGGGAGTGTCCGTCAGTCTCGCTGGTGCCCCGATGCAACCTGGAGCCTGAAATTCAGCCTCGGTCTCCTGCTGGGGATTAGGTAGCGACAATGCTTCAAAGACCACAGGCGAAGCGTCTCCCGCGAAGCGTCTCCCGCGAAGCGGGAGGCGCGAGCAGCACAAGTAGCCCCGCTGGCTTGGGGGAGTGTCCGTCAGTCTCGCTGGTGCCCCGATGCAACCTGGGGCCTGAAGTTCAGCCTCGGTCTCCTGCTGGCGATTAGGTAGCGACAATGCTTCAAAGACCACAGGCGAAACTTCTCAAATGCTTGGTGGTGCCTCAGCAGCACCACCAGCATATTAGGGGCCTCAGACCGCTGCACGGGTTCGTGGATTCCTGGCGACTGCAGCTATCCTGTAGCAGTCCAACTGCCACAGTCCTAATGCAACTGGCAAATCGCCAGTCCGGCGGCCGGCAGACCGCCACCACAGGTTTGGCGGTCCTTTGGATCGCTGAAATTGTAATAAGGCCCGTAGATTCGAAACAGGAAGAGAACATAAGAATTTAAACGTTCATAGAGCAATTTTATACTGATATTTGCACAACGGACTAGGAAAAAACTGATAAGGTAAAAATTGGACTGTGCACCTGTCAGTGCAAAATTTATTTTTCTCCCTGGTTGCTTAATGTAAATATTGTATTTGCACTTCTCGATTTTTCCTAATGGCAGTACGAATGGCCACGTGAATTACGCCTGATTCATGTTGCGTTATTGCTCTGACCAAAGTTAAAAGAAAAACAACTTTGGCTAGCTGTCCAGTGTATTTGCCCTTTCCTTTTTTTAATTTTAATAATCACGTTCATGATTCAGCTATTTTGCTGTTTTACGCTCCTCCTTGTTGCTGCCATCGTATTTCTGCTTTTAACTGTATGCCTTCATCCAGGTCTTAAAACCTGTCGGACAAGCCACAAATATACCGCTGCATTAACGAAAGAATTAAAGCTATTCTAAAACCTCCGATGCCGCGAATATGTAACCACATTGAAGCCACAAAATATTAGCGGCATTTCAAGCTGGATTTTACTGTACATGCTTTCTAAATTGAAATATAAATCAAGCAATGTGTTTATTCAGTAGCTTCCGTGAATTATTGCAAGCACGTGTTAGAGTCGGTCCATTATTTTAATGATTTTTATCACTCCAACAGTATCAGCTAAAACATTAACAGTATATCTTACCTCCCCGCGTTTTAGACTTGCTTATGCAAGGGGGTTGCAAAAAAAAAATGTATGACACCATAATGTAGCTGCGAAATTTACAGGCTCATTTTTCTAGACTGGTTAGCATGCACTAGTAAAACAGCTGCTATAAAACTTCATTTGGCATTTAGTACTTTGCTGGACCCCAGCAGTCTGAGAGATCTTTATGTGAACAATAAATGATGAGGGAAAATACTTTCATTTTTATTGCATGCTTCTATTCATTATTGCATCGGAGAAAGCTGACATGGTCACCTTCTGGTTTACAGCTCCATCAGAGCAGGATTTATATGGACACAGAAATAGACTATCAAGAATGCATATAATTTTTTACAAGTTTGAAATGTCTCTATATTTTACAACTGGAACTGGGAAATTGGTCATAATTGCGGCACAGGAATTGTAATTGCCAAACGAGCACTCAGCATTTGATCTAGAACGCTGTCGGCGGTTGTTGTAACTAATCTGAGTGTACGAAGTTTCTGTTTTTCTGAAAGCCCTTCTGGCAATCTTTTCTACTCATCTTTCTGTCTTTTGGCTTGCTGTACCTCTTCCTGTCTGTTTCCTTGTCTTCCTGCTTCTCTGCCTGCTGGATCCCGTGTGTCAGTCTAATTGAGTATGACTTGTCTTTCTGCTGAAGGTCAAACGTATATGGCACTGTACGTAAGGTGCCAAATTCCATTAAACTCTTGTGTTTTATAGTAGGTAAATAGTTGGCCAGGTTTACAGGAACTCTACTGTAACTTTACACTTGCAGTACTCTTCTTGGCTTGCTCCTGAATTGTAAGTGTAAGCCATGAGTGATCGAGGAATACGCCTAGCTTACTCTGGGACTTCAGGAGAGAGCCATAGTACTACAAAAGCATGTCACAAAAAACCTTAGCAAAATCTTTGAAAATCGGGCCTAACATAGGTATATTCTGTTTGTGGTGTGTTGCCACTAGTGTCTTTTCACTCACTCTCACTCACCAACCAATTTACTCATTAACTCAGGTGCTCACCTTGGGGCCAGTTGTCTTTGTAACAGCCAAAGTACTGAGCTGCTATCGAGATGAAGTTGGGAGTGCAGGGTCAGTAAAACATGAGCATTTATACTGCTAAACTTGTCATCTCCTAATTCCATCGCTCTTCCCAGTACTGCTGTATGAGAAAGAGGATCCATCTTTACATGCCAGGCATTAAATACTAAACTAGTTTAGATTTCGAATCCTGGGGGCAGATTTATTTTAGACTTGCGCCACTTTTATGCCGCTTTTGTGACGCAGTGGCGGCGTAAACCATGCGCCATGTTGCGCCTTATTTACAACGTGACGCATCTAGGGAGATGCGTCACGTTGTAAAGCCCTGCGCTACATTAAACCTGCATCAGGTTTAATGTATGCAGGGTGGGCGTTCCATCGGAAAAAGCCTCGGAAAAGTGACGCAGTGAAATCTACAAGATTTCACTCAGTCACTTTTCCGACTCTGCTGCATCAAAACCTTGCGCCTGCTTGAAGCAGGCGTAAGGCATGATGCAGCATGTTAGGTATGGGCAGCCCCTAAACATTGCTGGAGTTGCGTCGTGCTTGCGACGCGACTCCAGCAATGCGCCGCCCTTACTCCATCAGATGCGTCACGCATCTGTTTATCCTTGCGCCACGATGCGCTGCATTGTAAATGCGGTGCATCTGTGGTGGCGCAAGGGTAAACTTGCGTGACGCATCTTTCCTGGCGCATCCCTGCTGATTTGCAGGGATGCACCAGGAAACATAAATCTGCCCCCTGATGTTTTCAACTGCCTTTTACCCTGATCAAATCCCCCTATACGTGAATGAAGTAGCCAATAGCTTGTTTCATGTTCAGTTAAATACACCCATTACAATAATAAATGCAATGCTTGAAAATATCTTTACAGACAAATATATAAAAGCTCGAGATACACTGTGCAAATATATAAAAGCTCGAGATACACTGTGCAAATGTTACAATAAAGTTCAGAGCATAAACGCCTGTACTATCAGACCTCCACTAGCAAAAACAGACTGCGATTTAGGTTCTGCATTTCTGTAAAACTCAGCTCTATGACCCACCACAATAAAAATGTCGTTACAAGGGTTGTTACCAGTAAAACTTCGCCGTTCTCCAGGTTAATATCTAGAAACATAGTGGTAGATTCACTAACCTTTCCCCCAGAGCAATGTAGCAAGGCAACTTGCTGTGCTGCGTTGCATGAAAGAGAGAGAGCAGGAATGCACCATATCTACTAAAATGTGGGGCACTTGTGCTCTTTCATTGAACTGGTGCACTTCATGCAGCCTAGCATGAAAGCAGGCACGCTTGCACCATGGTGCAAGGATGCCTATCTGTTACAAGGAAAATATTTTTTGTGCTTCCTGCACAAAAGCAATCTCTTGAGGCATTTTCCTTGTTCTATATGTGCTGCTGAAAGAGGAAATAAAAAGGAGATTTATCCATTCCTTACACCACACAATGGGTTGAGTAGTGATTTCACACAATCCTAGGTTTACAAACCATTTGGGATTGCATGAAATTCATGGGTGGATGCACAGCAAAGCCCACAGGATGAAATGGAATGCAATGTAGTGCAAGCCGGCGCATTTCAGTACATTTTCTGTTACAAAGCCACTCAAGGTGGAGCAAATCCCCCCTTGCGTGGCTTAGTAAATATCTACTAGCATTTTGCATCATGGATGCGATACAAAAGTGGTGCAACCTTGACGCCAAATGTTAGTAAATCTGACCCATAGTTTTTCTAAAGTGACTTGTTCATTTATAATGCAATATAGTGCAATATATATTCACATAAAAGCAGTTCAACGCATTACATATTTGATGAAACTCATACCTAGCCTGTGGATGATCTCCACTAAAACTGAAGATTATCACATGTTGACAATTATGGATATTATGCAAAAGTAACAGTGGTCTGAGCCATAATCCTCGCTCATTGAGTAACGCCAGACACCAGTCAGTTACAAACCATGTGAAACAGAGACTCATTTAACTGTTTCATAGACTGCATTCGAATGAGCTTGATTTTTTCTCTCAGGCCAGTATAAAATCGAAAGTAAGGAGAAGCCAGAATCTCAAAATCATTAGCTTTAGTTGATAGAATACGATGCAGTTATACTTACCAGGACACCGATAGCACTGAAATGTCTTGTTAATACTTTTATTGATTTTATGGTCACGTTAGAGCTCTCAGTCAATTTTACAGAATCCCATATAATGTCATCTGGCAACTCAAAACGTGAGATGAAATCACTCATATGCAAAGGTGGGGTGTTGTCCGATGTAGCAACCTACCCATATCTGGGTGTGCTGTTCGATGAAAATGGTACTTGGGCGGCACAGCGCGCACTCAAGAAAAATACTCTAGCAAGGGCCGCACGAGCAACATTGGACTTTGTCAGAAGCTTAGTGAGCAAACCCTTACTGCTAATTTTGAAGATCTACAATGAGAAATGTGTCCTTATGACAATGTATGGCAGTGTGGTTTGGGGTTACAAGGAGTGCAATGAACTACAAGGGGTTGTAAACAAATATTTATGAAAACTTTTAGGTACTCCCCCAAGTACCCCCACCTTTATGCTGCACGAAGAACTAAGGCAGGGTTACTTTACAGACAATATTGCAGTGGCCCCCTTGATATGGTGGTTGAAAATATGGTCTCGACCCAAGCTGAACCTAAATCAAATTATTTAAGAGGATTACATGAAGTTAGTCAGAGCCGCAGACATCTCCCGGTTAAGTTAAGTCTTTTTAACAGCTCTCAGCTCTAGGGCGCCCTGAGTTTTTTAATCAACCCAGACAGCTGCACCTTGAGGAGTCGAAAGATATTAAAATTCAATTTTTAACTAGGAGAAGCCTGGAAAGGGAAACAAAGGAACTTAGAAAACGCACGTGTAGACATTATGTGATTATAAGTCCTGGGATTGTAGATCAACATTTTTGGTCTTTTATTAATAATCTGCATCATCGTTTTAGTTTATCTAGATTTAGATTTATTTGCATTCACTGGTCCCTTACAATACCCAAGGGTTTCTCAAAGACAGGGACCCTACAGCCTTGTTCATGGGATCATTTCTCAGACCAGGGTTTGCTGCACCTTATGTCTTTCTGTGGTTTCTATAAGGAATTATGATCTAAACACATTTTACCTCTTTTAAAAAATTGCCAATTTGCACAATTAAGACCAGCCCTGATTTGTCTGCAAATGCTCTCTTCCCCATTGATATGTTATGGGGTTGCGAGCTTTTGATCGGGGGCAATACGCAGAAGGAAAATTATATGAATTGCCCGTAGTACTGATTCATGTTTTACTGGGCGGAATCAAGAAATGCTTTAAATATTTCTGATGAACTTTTTAACTGTGTTCTGATAATTGCACATGTACAGTAGCTTTTGACATTCTACTTGTATGGGTGTCTTCTTGTGTAAATGTACTTGTATGGCCAGAATGTGGCCGAATAAAGTTTTATTGACTTGACTAGAATACTGGGAAGGGCTCACCAAGATAATTTCATGGTCGAAGCTGTTTGTAGCGGTTGATCGTGAGTCAAGCGTGGCTTCTGCTCCAAAATGCTGTTGTATCGCTAGGGAGCCAGAGGTAAATGGTGTTTTGTTTATAACTCTTTTAAAACATGCATGATGCATTTTTTACCCACACTTCCTGTGCATGTAATGCTCTAATTGCCAAATTGAGGTTTACCCACATGAGATATTTTTTCTGGCAAAGTCTGCGGTTACCTCTGACCAAATGCAGGCCTTTAATATATCGCCTTCGTCCTATTTCAGTCCATGGCAGAACTTCAAGAAAGGTGCTTTCATGGCCAATCACTGATCTGTCATATGGGACTATGGAGAATATGCTGGGATATGCGTTGATGTCACATACCGCAACTTGTATCTCCAGCCAAGATGAGCGGTATCGCAGCAGCTCTGCAGTGGCACAGTCAACCCTCAGCATCTGATACCTGGCTCCTCCGGCCCCAGGCCCCAGGCCAAAGGTGTTGGCCCTATCTTTAGCCCCTAGTTCAGGGTGCGGCCCTGAGCACCCGTTTAGTGGTGCAGAGGGGGCCGGATTTAAGCTAAGCCTAGTTTGAGTAGGCATCAGCGACAGAGTGCAGGTAAGACCTTAGGGCAGCGGTCTTTTTTGTTTGGGGCGGAAGCAGCCAGCGTTAGTCCAGTGCGGCTTGCTTCTTCGGAGAAACTGCAACCCATACTCTCTGCTGCATGCTCTAGTGCATGGTTCATACAGGGGTCTATAACCTACCCTGCCTGTGCAAAAAGTGGGACCAAATCGAGCTCCAACTAAACCTGGTCGTTAAGAAGTTTGGGAACTGGGCCTTCTTGCTGGTCTGAGTTGGTGTGCCTATGTCTTGCCTGCTGGTTGCTCATGATTGGTCCTGCTCAATAGCCCACCATTAGCCACCAGCACAGGAAGGGTGGGCCATTGCATTGCATTGAGGTCCGCTGTATCTCTACTCCCTTGGCAGCATATTTCCAACTTTGTGACATGCAGGGGTCATTGCAAGTCTACATTTGAAGCCGCTTTTGAAACTGCCTGCTGAGTTCTGTCTTTTGATATCTGCATTCTGCAGTTGCAATAGCTATTTTTGGTGAGGGGCATTGGAGATTGGTAGCATGCCTCCTGACGGTAGAGCTGGCGGCTAGTGGAAGTGGCCCAGCTAGGAGTGTGGTGAGGCTTGCTTTATGTTGAGTGCTCCCCCACTTACCATCAGCTTGGGGGTCATAGTCAGGCTACCAGTCTACTGCTACTAGCCTATCAACTTTAAGCCAGAAGAGCGCAATTAGGTAAATACATCAAAACGACTTTGCACTCTTGCAAGACAAGGATGGCCTGGCAACTACAAGGCACAAGCAGAGACTCCCCAATGCTCCCAATTCACCCACAAATAAAAAGGTTACAACTGATTTCACAGGACTTATGACAGGCATTCCCCAACAGGATGTGGGGCTACATCTTTTACCTCCAGTGTGGGCAGCCCCTTCCCAAGATCCACGAACTAACACTTGGAATAAATTCTCCTGTTTAAGAGATCCAATTGACACACTGCTCAAACACACTAAAGAAGCACATGGCCTCAAACGCCCATATAGCCACAATTGCCCAGTATGTTTGCCACACGGCTGGCAGACAATCATGGAAGCGTTGGGTCTCAATATCCAGCTTAGACAAAGCAAGAGACCTCCTTCAACTAGGAGAACTGGTCAAAAAAGAGTCTGTAAGTAAGGGAAAAGAGGCCAATACAGCTCACGGCGCCAAAGGACAAGGAGGAACAAGCTGAAAGCTTCTCTGGAATAGAGTCCACCAATGGCATAACAGACACAAATGAAACCCTAGGTGAAAGGAAGAGTTTTCAGATCAGTGTGAGGTACATCATCCTTTATTTTATGATCATCTGACCTCCTCCTTAAACATGCACAAAATGATGAGCCCATCATGGAGAAAACCCCCTGGCTTAAAGCCCAGTCAACAATTCAAAATACAGCAGCCTTAACCCGGTCAAGAAGCAGATCCCCTTTTTTGGAACTGCTAGACAAGATCTTTCTTTCATCTTAGGCTGAGATTATGGCATCATTGGGCCGAAGGAGACTTTCTGTAGGCTCACACTTATCAGTGAGTTCTAACATCTCCCTTCACAGCTGTAGATCAGACATTCTCCAAACCTCAATGCTTTGGCAGGAAGGAGAGACAAGTAATGCCTGGGATGTTCTGCACTGCTCATTGCAGTCACTGGTAAATCCTCTAACATAACAATCGAGTAAGTTAGCCTTTGCAGGAGAATCTCCTTAGTACTATGGCTGTTTATGTCACAGCTATTTACTCAAAAATTGGAGCTTTAAATTCATTGATAAGGCATGCACAATCTTGTGCATACGACCTGATTCTTGATAAGTTGGCAAGGCTTACGAGCACTCTAAGCTAGGTTCTATCAGATATAAAATTACAGTTGAAACCTGATCCCCCAGCTGTGCAAAACACTGCTTCTATTAAGTCTTTAAAGCCTTTAAAATCTGACAATTGTTCTCCTAATGTCCTGCAGCTCTCAAGACAACAAATTGCTGCTGGACAACATAGGGACATAAGTATACAACCCTTTGCAATCGGTCAGATAATTTAGGCAATCTTTAATGCCAGCACATTAATAACGGGGGAGCAAGGAACACTGACCAACAGAGCAACACAAATTTGCAGCCTTCTACTAGCATGTCTGCTCCTGGTCTTGGGCAAGACACAATCAACAAACACCTAACTAATTCAATCACTCAAGCTCATTCCCAATCTCTTTTGAGTAATCCTGCCTCGAACCCTGTACCAACAAAAGATCATTTCACACATAATACACAACTGATGAAAAGACAGCTCAAGAAGATTTGAACATCTTTTAGTAAACAAACCATCAAAGGACCTTCAATGGTGCAGATTGAACAAGTCGACTCCCTCTTCAGATCGCCCACCAATCCCCAAGAAGTCGCTAATGATCTGAGAAAAAAAAGGGGTTGCCCAGAGGAACAAACATAGATAATGAAGCGAACAACAATACAGAAATCTCTAAACGCCCACCTAAGGCTATGATAGGTAGGAAACAACCTCCGATTAATCTAGCTTGTGACGGGGCAACAAGCGAGGTAACTTACACAGCAAATTATCCAGCAACAAATGAAGCTAACCTGGCAGACACTCATCCTGTTCCATCAACCCTAGTAGAGTAACTCCCACTCCCTGTGGTTGTATCGAGGACTACAAACTGCACCTGATCAATCAGAAGAGAAGGCCAGCCACCAAGTTAACAGCCACATTTTCCAATACTGGGTCCATTCTCGATCACCAGCTATATTGTAAGACCTACTCCACAGGTAGCTATGAAACAGAAATCACTTGTAGATCTTAGCTTGCCACTTACAAAGCAATCAATGCTGAGACTGGTCTGTTCTGATAAAAGAAATCCTGTAACCTAATTTTTTTACAAAAGTATAAATTGAGGGGACATTGTGACAAAATCAACAGAGGTACTATGCTTCACATGGTGCAGCAAATCCCCTCTCTAAGGCATACTAAATCACCTGACATCAGCTTAGTTTCTCTTTCAAGCTCCTTAACTCCTGTTGGGAAAAAGGCCACAGTAATCACTTGGGCAATTGATAGACTCATGAAGCAGGTGTGAGCAGGTATTCGCAAAATGGAGCATTGAGATCTTCAGTGAGTTGGCTGAAACTTATCCTCAATTTTTACTGCCTCGTAGCCCCTTGAAAGTCCACACCTCCCAAGATAATTTAGGAAAATGGGTCAAGAAAGAACAAACCAGGGGGCTAGAATCTAATGAGCAAAACCAGCCAAAGTTGTTCCTCAGAGGGACTCAGGGCCACTTGGTAACAACGAAATGGGAACAAAACTTCGAAATATATAGATTCAAAGAAATTGATCGGCCACATAATCAAGCCCAACATAGTGGATTGGGCTTGGCTTCGAGGTGCCCGGTTACTGGATACAGTACTGATAGAGTAATTATCTTGCTAATGGCCACCCTCCACTTCTCCATATGCACATGGAACATAGAGCGGCTTTCCAATAAAATCAAGGATGAGCACTTTATTGACTAGATCAACTCCTTTCACTAGACGATCTTCCAAAAAACCTGGTCTCTAGTGCCTCTAGACCTTCCATCATTCTGAGGCTACAGCAAACAGGCAGGGGTTTAGCCATCTATGTAGTGGCTGAACTTAACACTAAAATTGAGGAGATCAACATTGACCACTCAAATCTGCAAGTGGTAAAACTCTTGGAATGCTTGCCATTTAGTGCTCTTCCTCTGCTGATCATAAATGTTTATAGCCACCCTTTGCCTCCAGAAAAGGAAGAACCAATCAAAATGTTATTGGCCTTTATTACATCCCAAACTACTTTAAATCCAGTCCTACTTAATGACCAGCTATTTTAAAATGAACTTAATGAAGGTCACAAAAAGGAACCAGATGATAGATATATTTGATCAAATTTGGCATATACCTACATTTCAACCATTTATGCAGCGAAAAGATATCAAGGCGACAATTGGTAAATGAAGTGGAGCACCTGTTTCTGAGAGCTACGGATGGTCGCATTAACACAGATATTCTGGCTCAGCCAATCTACCATTCGCCAACCTCCAATTCAATAATTTATTACACTTTCGTTTCTCTAGCCCTATTTCAAATGGATACAAACTATGAACAGGGAAGTCAGCTGGAAAGTAACCATCAACGTCAAAGGAAACTGCTACGCAAAACTTAATCAAGCCCAGCTAGAGATAGGCACAGTCTTGACTATAAACTACAGAAGTGTTTACTGGTCAACGGGAATAATTCAGAGGGTGGTATGTAAAGCCAGGCACAAATGGGAGCAGGTTTGTGAAGAAATCAGCAACCCATTGGACCAGTGGGTTCAACTCTCGGTACCACTTTTGGAGGATCAATATAATTCTCGAGGGGTCCCAAAAGCTTCGTGTTAAGGACAAGCACAGCCCAAAAGGGCCTCGGCTCAACAGCTCATAAGGAATTGGATTGTGTTCTACTGTCACTTCGAACTAGCTCAAATCTGATTTGACGAAGTGGGACCCTCTCAAAGCTGAGAGCTCTTTATAAAAAAGACACATGGATGTCAGTAAAGAGAGAGGTAGATTTGTAAGTGTAAAACAGTCCCTCAGCCTCCAGGAAAAAATACACCAGAGAGTTCTGGAGATTAGTGAACCATGCCACAGAATCGTGGTAATCACGGAAGCCACCTAGACTATCTATTTCTAGAAAATGTATGGGGGAACGAGGTTATCACAGGTGTACCATGAAGAAAGGTCCTTAAACCTGGAGGTGACATGCTCAGTAAGTTCTAGCTTTATGGGGGAGGTGTAGAAAAGTATTCCTACAAGTCTCCGAGAAGGCACTCCAGGCCCTAATGGCTTACCGGAAGCAATCTTTAAACGGAACCCCCAGTATTGTGCCAAACACATGACCTCCTTACACAGGCATATTTTTACAAACCAGGTAATACCAGACAGCTGGAGACGTTCAATCTTGGCCCAAGTTTATAAAGCAGGGAAGACCATGTTACCCTCCAACTATCGGTTGATTGCCCTAATTGATGGGGAGGCAAAATATTTTGCCAAATGTCTGCGTGCTGATTTGATAGATTGGACTCAGGCAGATGCATTGGTACCAGTGAATCAGACTGGGTCTATCAAGAAAATAGACCTAACCACAAATATCTTCATCCTTGCCAATTAACGAAGCCAGGCATCGTTCCTCTAATCTACACCTGTGTTATGTTGATTTTCACTTTGCCTTTGATGCAGTATAGAGTAACATTTTATGGTCCAAGTTGCAAATCTTGGGAATTTCTCCTCTCCTATTAAGAGCCATTCAAAGGCTGTACACCGATACATGGACAAGGGTAAGGTTGGGCAAAGGTGCATTGGTTTCCAAGAAAATCCCCACGAGTAACGGCCTAAAACAAGAATGCGTATTGGCTCAGTTTCTCTTTAACTTGTACTTGGCAAAGCTGACAATGGTGCTTAATAGCATCAATTCTCATTCTCCCATGGTGTCTGGATTTAGCACGTCTCACATGCTGTACACCACCAATGTCATTCTGATTAGTTATACCAAGGTCGGGCTACAGTGACTAATTAAGGCAATGGCTCAGCATGCTGCAAATCATGCGCTACAAGTTAATCTCTCCAATAGAAAAACAATGCTAGTAACTACAAGAAGACGCCCATCGCCAATTTACCATCGAGATGGATCAGCCCTGGATCATGTCTCAGAATACAAATACCTTGATGTTATTTTTGATTCATGAGGCATTTTCACCAAAATGTGCAGTGAGATACAAAAGAGAAACAACACTTTAGCCTTCACTTTCTGCTCTTTAAGGAACTCTTTAAAAGGAATGTCTTTCCAGCCACTCCTGCAAGTTATGGCTGCCAAACATGCGCTCT
Source organism: Triturus cristatus (assembly GCF_964204655.1). Classification (NCBI taxonomy): domain Eukaryota; kingdom Metazoa; phylum Chordata; class Amphibia; order Caudata; family Salamandridae; genus Triturus; species Triturus cristatus. Next base: position 252,539,403 of record NC_140588.1, read on the forward strand.
CTCTTGCTTATGGACTAGAGGTGCTAAGAGGAAGAGTAGTTATAAGTTAAAAAATGATCCCAGATCCACCCTACGTGGTACTGTGTGAAAGGCTATAAGTGATCCAAGAAACTCAGAGGTTTATGACTATTTATATCAGCCATTAACCACATTCAAGACAGAGTAACTTTGGGTCATAACCCTTTCACTATTAGCTATTAATAGAGTTATAAATGCAACTAGAAAAAAAGATTTCATCCCTTGATGATAAAGCAGAGTTGTCTAAGAGATCTCATACTTGGATGAAAATAGGCTCATATGGCCTCCTTAAGCCTCAATCATACTTAGGGGAACTGTGCAGGCTAAAAGTTAAGCTTAAACTGTTGAACCTACTGTTGGGTGGTCTTCAAACTTGTTATAATTCCCCAGTCTGGAAGTGACCCTCTACTGGGATAACATGCCGGCTCTGTAATTACTCCAAGGAGGACATTTGCCACATTGTCTATACTTCTTCTGCACTAATGATGGCATTGAAACGTCTGGTGAGACAGTTCTTTATCAGGAACAGCATACTCACATGCCAGTGGGTGATTATAACCTGCCTTCAAGGAGAGGATGCGATGTTCTGTGGAAAATTCTTACGTTTATACATATCGCAGAATCAAATCTAGCAAAGGAGCATATTTTTACCATGTTTTGGCAATGTTTGCAAACTGATTGAGATTTTGGCAGACAGAAGTAATTGTACTAGGATTAAAATGCCCTAGATATCAAAAACTTATTTGCAGGGTATTTGCGGTCTATGAGCAAGCAGTACGAACTTTCTGTCATGTAATAATTTTTTTATTTTAGTATAATAGTATGAGTTTATTTTAGTCACATTGTACTCTTGAAATGAGGAAATCAAATTAAGCCAAAGCACTAAGCACTTTTACCCAGAGAATTTGCACTTTTAAAGCTATCATATTTTTAGGCCCGAATGTTCTTCTCTCTCTGGTTGATTACTCCCTATTTATGAAATGAAATCAAAGCACTAAGCAATTTCTTTTCAGTATTTATTGAACTTGCAAGGTTTTAATGTACATGTTTTGTCAATTACCTTTTGTGGCACAGTGGGTGGGTGATGATCCGAGTAAATGTTTTTGAATCTGGAATGGGTGTTCAGATGTTTCAAATGTTTTGAGGAAGGATGATTACATGATATAAAATGTCGGATTTATTTAATGAGATTTTTATACTGTGATTTCATAATGATTGTAGTTTTAAATAACTGGGCAATAAAGATTGGCTAACTAACTAGTTGATCTGTGATACGAAATCTAACCTTAACTGAGTTTGAAAAGCATTGTTAAGTGATGTGAATACCTATCTAAAAGCATTGCACTGTAATGTGTTACATGTTTGACTGAGTCTTCCAGGGAAGGCCTCTGTCCCATATGTCAGAGTCAAAGTTAGCTGGGCCCTTCCCTATTGTGGGAACTTGACCCACTCACTCAAGTAAGGCACTGTTTTTCTCTGGAGTCTTAGGGTAACGCTGGGTGGTAGGACATTTTTGGCTGCCTGCAAATTACAGGACTTTTCCACCCAAAAATGCAAGGAAATTTGAAATTTAGGCAAAGTTTGAGGTTTGCAGGGGATTCTGGGTAAACAAAACCTGGTGATAGCCACGCAAATCATGCACCCCTGTACCCCCCCGGTTGTTAATTCTTTTTTTTCATGTTTGGCTAGGTGACGGCTGACCTAGGGAACAAAATCCACAGCTACCCATAATGACAAAAAAGGAGTTCTTACTAAGGGCCATCTTACCGCCACAGATATGAATCTTGTACTAATTTGTTAAAGTTAATCCACTACTTACACTGGTTGGTTTTAGCACCTCCAGAAATGCTGACTTCAAAGCACAAATACTTATTAAAGTATCTAAATCTTGAAACTAAGCCTTCTGAAGGTAAGCCACAAAGTCACTTTCAGACACTAACAGCTTTTTCGTCCATTCACATGCCATTCACGCACCACACATAAGACTTTTATACTGCCGGCCAAGGGCCCAATCTAACAGATCTGTGCACTCACATCAACATATTGCCACCATGCAAGGGCCCATCAAACTCATATGCCACAGGACAGAATAAGTCTGAAAATATTTTACCGCCTCTCAAGTACCACCTCCTTCTTTCTGAACATTACCAAATGCATAATTAGTGAACCTTTACTAATGGCTTCCATGGCAGCCAAATGAGGCTTGGTTAAGACATGTCTTTCATGCGCCCTTAGCGAACTCACTGGGCTAACTCCAACTCCTTCCTGTTTGTGGATGAACGTTGGGGCGTCCGAGTATGCCCAAGGCCTGTTCCTGGAACTGAGTGAGTATATCTACTGTTGAAACTAAGGCAAACATGCTGGGGAATTTTCAGAACTTTCCTAAAGAGAATGTCACAAACAATGAAGAACTGTAGTTTTTGAAACACAGTGTAGTCTGTGAGAACGTAGCATATGTGTCATCAACCGTTATGTGCAATGCTGTCACTGTAATGCACTTACCATACAGCAAACTGGACATCTACTAAGCTCTGATGGAGGATGAACATGGGAAGTCGATCAAGCATTTACCCATATGTGCCATATGTGCGGCAACAATGGGCTTCTATACATAGGTGAAGATGAAGTCATGGCATGTTTATCTGTACTATCTTTACTATCTGCCTTCTAACGATGCAATATCCCTGGGAAAGCACACCTCTCATAAGCTTTTCTTACACGTTCATGTCTCTGTCCTCATCAGAGTCCTGACTAATCCTATATAATTGCCAAGTGAACCTATTCTAATGTCTTCTGTCCCTAGCTACTCAAAGCTCAAGAAAACATTACTATCATGCGTCATCACCGCACTTACTGTGCTAAATACAACACCTTCCAGTTTATGGGTGCAAGTTGGGGGGTCTGAGCATGCCTTCCTCCAACAGCTCATTCTTCGAACTGAGCGAGCATATCTACCATTGAAACTAAGGCAAACATGCTGTGGGATCCAGCCTAAGTTCCCTAAAATAATAACCCAAACAAATGTCTGGTGGGACTCATTCATCAACACTTCTACTTTTACTTTGAAAGTGTAAAAAACTCAATTACTAACTTGTATCATATGCAATACTAAAGATGTGGAAACAATCATCATACACAATATTGTTTCCTTTACCCTTTTTCAATAACATTGGTTATTATACAAGTTACTAATTGAGTTTGCACACTTTCAAAGCAAGTAGAAGTGTTTATGAATAAGTCCCACTGGACATTTCTTTGAAATATTACACTTGCTCTGCTTCTCGTGGGCAATCAGGGTGATGCTTGTGTTGTATACATGAGTTCCCTAAAAAGTACTTCACAATCTAGTCAAGCCATTACAATTTTGCCCCACAGGGTACTCCGTGAGAGCGTTGCTTATGTTACGTGCACAATTATGTGAAGTCTGGGGACTATAATGCACTTGTCAATCGTCAAACAGAACACCAAATAAAGGTGTCAAGCAGGCTACAGGCAACTCCATGACAAAACCTCTACAGCTGCTTGCCTAGTGAAGTAGTGGCCTATGGAACGTAGATATCCATGCACAGCAATTGAAAGGTTTATGTAATGGCAGCTCCACCACAGTCAATTTCCCAATAGTTCACTTTTGTATAGTACAATGGAAAGCAAACAGGAAAACACAGGGCTCGGTAGGATGGGCTCTGGGGAAGTAAATATGACTCTGCTGCCTCTTTTCATGCTTTACAATGGCAACATGGTCATGTCGTTTAGATGTTACAGGAATGTGATCAGCAAAGTGTCGCTCTTCCAGCCTTGCCACATCCTCCAAAGCATATAAACTGGGGGCTGCTGCTTCTGTAGCAGTAAGATTTCAATGATGGACAACAGAAAGTCAAGGAATGAAGTGAGTCTTCCTGGGATTGTCTGACGATAAACAACATACGCATTGTGTGTTGCCATCTCAATCAGGTGGGTAAACAGTTTCTTGTACCAAATTCAATTTTTATGACTCGCATTGTATGGCTGAATAACCTTGTCCTTCTTATCCACTCCACTCATGTACTTGTTGAAATCAAGTATACAGGTGGGCTTCTGAACTTCAGCTATCTGACCCCAACCCGCGTTCAGAGAAGTGCTTTTATCATAAATTGTAGTGAGAACGTACACATCACACCTAGCCGAGAAATGGACTATGAGCAGTTCAGTGGAAAGCAAAGCAGTGCTCTGGGGTTTCCGGAGCCTCTTACAAACAAGCTCCTGTGGGAATCCATTGAGGTGACAATGTGCTGTACCACAGGCCACAGTGTCAGCTTTGTATATCTCACTAAACAGCTCTAGTCATGCATAGAAACTGTCCACATAAAAGTTATAACCTTTGTGAAGGAGAGTCCGGACAAGCTCTGATACAATCTTCCCTGTGACTCCTAGCATGGAAGGCAAATCTATAGAGTGGAATCCTTCTCTGTATACACATACTGTAGACATAGCCAGTAGAGCTCTAACACAACATGTACAGCTTGATACCATAGCAAGGCTTTTTGCTCGCAATGTACTGCCTGAACAACAGCCACCTTTTGTGCAGAATTAAGGACTCATCAATGGCTATATTCTTTCCAGGAGTATAAACTTCTGGAAACCTGGCAGACAAATGTTCTATGACAGGCCGAATTTTGAACAACCTGTCATGGTCTGGATGGTCCCAGGGCAATGCAGCAGAATTCTTTTTGAAATGTAGCATGTGCTGCAAAAGCAATAAATGATCTCTGCTCATGTACAGTGCAAAGATGGGGGTTACCAAACTGTTCAAGTGGACCAGTAGGACAGCATAAGGCCCCAAATGCCTTCAACTCTTTTAATGAAGTAGGAGTCCACTTGTGTGGCCTAGAATGAGGCCCGAGAGTGCATCCATGCTCCCTCAGAAATTGTTTGGCATGCAGATTTGTTTACTGCACAATTTGCTCAAGGAACCCAACATCCTAAAAGAGATGGAAGTAGTCAATTGGAAAAAATAGGATGTATTGATTTTACATCCGCTAATGAAAGGCTAATGAAAGGCGGAATTTAAGGCTTGCCGCCACAAGTGCTTGCTCTCTGGGTTGGTCTATCCTGCTGCTGTTGTCCCGCTGCACAGACTGTGATTCCAAAGGGACAGCACAACTGCCATCATCGTGTCCCTCAGAATCACTGGAAGATAAATCGCCGGATGGAATGGCGTTGACTGAAAATCACTTCCAGGTTCTGCTCTATTGTCCTCTCCTTCAGATGCTGTCTCAGTATCTGCTATCTCAGTCTCTGAACGTGCCTCAGAGATGTCCTCCATAACCCGAGTTAGGGCTTGAGCAGCAGTCATCCACAGAGACGCCATCTCTGCTACTGCCTAAAACCGTCCTTCTAAAACACCATCCTACATAGAAGGCAGATAGATTGTTCTGAAACAGTTGGTGGGTGTGTGCATGAGTGATGTATGCAACAGTAAATAATGACGAAGTCACCTTACCTTGTCTTCTTTCCTAAATTAACAGGTTCTCCAAAGACACTAAAAAGACAAAAAAATACACAGTATTACTTAGCCTTGCCACTTACTCCTCATCACAGCCTTTAGCGCTGGTGGCATCCTGTGCGACAACCATTTTGGGCACCCTCCTCAAGTACCTACTACTTATGTTCCCTCACTACCACAGAGCAAAAGCACCCCTCATATCTCCATAGCCCCTCTTTCAAATTTAATTTGTTTTAAAGCGCTGGTAACGGCTGGCTTTACTAAGCGACTCAGCTAGCCACATAAAATACAGATCTGTTCTGTGCAGCAGGCATGTTAACCCTCTGCGCTACTTTATGGCATGTCAAAACTGCCACAAGACAGAACTTCGATCTCTCTCTCTAGCAGGAATCTAATCATCAGAGGGAGCTTTACATTTTTATTGCAGCCCGGAAGCTGTATGTATGTATGTATGTTTTTTGTATGTATGTATGTATATTTGTATAAAAATATATGTATGTGGGTATATATATTATCTACTGGCGGTCGCCAGTAGATAGTTATAGTTAGGACCGTGTTTCCATAGGAAATCCGCAACATTCTATTTGGAATAACTTTGGCGCCGATTGACAAATCCTCGCGAAATTTTCAAAATAGGTGGGGCGCTCCGCTCCGCTCCGCTCCTTCCCTGAAAGTCTCGGGGGGATTCATCAAGCGGGGGTGAGAGAAAGGGGGGGTCCCAAAACGCGTTTTCCCGTGCATTTTTCCATAGGACCTTTAGTCCAAGCTACAGCCCGAACGGCTGAACAGAATTACTTGAAATTTGGCTGAGAGGTAGTCCTCAGGTCAGGGATGTGCCTTTTGCAGGTCTGGTGTAAATCTGTTCAGTATTTCCTGAGAAAATATCATTTAAATCAATATATATATCTGTAAGCGCGCACCGTGCGCGTACGGTAAAACTTACCGTACGCGCACGCTGCCGTGCGCGAGCGCGATTCTGATTGGTTGTTAGATCTTAGTAAACATTCGAATCGGTCGAAACCAGGAAGTGTCGGCCGCCATTTTGTCTCTCGCAGTCTGAGGGGGTGAAAAACAAAGGTGGAGAACGTGAAAAGGGGGCAGGGTGGACAGTTCCTGACCCCCTAGCCTTTGTCAGGGGGTCCCAGAAGGACCCCCAAGGGCCAAAATGTCCTTTCATTTTTTGGCGAAAAATCGCGGAGTACGCGTAGCGTGCGCGTACGGTAGGAACGGAAAAATTCCGCGAAGAAGCGCACCGTGCGCGTACGGTACGCGCACGGTGAAAAACCTTAAAATAAATAAATAAATAAATACATAACTTAGCATTTAAAAAACCGTACAAATTCACTGAAAAAACCATAGGTTTCACACACGTTATAGTTAGGAATTAGCATTTAAAAAACCTTACAAATTCACTGAAAAAACCATAGGTTTCACACATGTTATAGTTAGCTGGACATTTCACTCGTACAAAACCATTGAAATTCCCCCGTTATAGTTAGTGCAGGCAACTATAACTCGCGCGACCGCAATCCACTGCTGATGACGTCACATATTACATCACTCATGACATGGTCAGTGACATCACTCATGACATTACTGATGACATCTCAAATGACATCACTGATGACATCACTGATGACATCATCCAGTGAATATGTGTCTTTCTGAAAAATAAATATTTTTTATATATGTATATCTAAAGGTTAATGCAAGAATAAATGGGTAAATAAGTGTCTAAATGGATGGGTTTTTTTGTAAAATTAATTGTATAACTGACTTATTAACAGTATCTTAGTGAATACAAGTATTAGTGAGTAATGTTTATAAATATTTAAATATCTGTATCAGTGTCTCACTTTGTGTATAAGTGGCTGCATGGGTTGGTGAGTAGCTACATGAGTGTGTATATGGGTTATTAGTTTGTTTTTAGAGTATCAGTATGAGTGTCTGTATGGTTCAGTGGGGGATGTTACTTAGCGTATAGATGCATGAATGAGTGACTCACTGTTTGTATGTGTTTTGAAGACAGTATGTGAGCAGGACAGTATGGGTGGATGAGTGTGTGTATGGGTGAGTAAGAGAGTGAATGACTGTCTCAATAGTGTCTTTATGAGTAAGTCCATATGTTTTAAACTAGTATATGTGAGTATTGATGTATATAAGTGAGGATATATGAGAGTGAGAGATTGGAAGAGTTCCTGTATAAATAAGTATGTGTTTCTATAAGTGATTGTTTAAGAGAGTAAGTATGTGTACGTTTCTGTAGAAGTAAGTGTAGTGGTGTGTGTGTAGCTGTATATGCAAGTAAATGGATGTTTATTTGCATGAGTGAGTATGTGTGTGAGTAACTCTATGTATGAGTGTAGGTGTGTAACAGGATGTATAGGTGAATGAGTACATATGATGACTGAGTACATGTATGAGTGACTATATAGAAGTGTTGATGAATGAGTGGATGCGTATGTAGATTTTGGAATTACTGAATAGGTTGTTCTAACTGGTATTGGTATCTCTATAGTTTTCAAAACTTTAGTTCGTATTTTTCAATGTGTGTATCAAAGTTTATATTAGGATAAGAGTAGGTCTGCCACTCTTACACAAGGATGATGTCATCAGTGATGTCATCAGTGATGTCATTTGAGATGTCATCAGTGATGTCATGAGTGATGTCACTGACCATGTCATGAGTGATGTAATATGTGACGTCATCAGCAGTGGATTGCGGTCGCGCAATTTATAGTTAGCTGAACTAACTATAACGGGGGAATTTCAATGGTTTTGTACGAGTGAAATGTCCAGCTAACTATAACATGTGTGAAACCTATGTTCACTTTTTTCAGTGAATTTGCAAGGTTTTTTAAATGCTAATTCCTAACTATAACGTGTGTGAAACTTATGGTTTTTTAAGTGAATTTGCAAGGTTTTTTAAATGCTAATTTCTAACTATAACGTGTGTGAAACCTATGGTTTTTTAATTGAATTTGTTTTGGTTTTTTAAATGCTAATTTATGTATGTATTATTATATTTTTTATATATTTATTTTACAATAAACTACCTATGTATATAGTTATAGATTGACTGTATCCTGTAATATGGAATGGCTCAGCTCTTTTTTTTTAATTTGGATAAAGTTGAACAGCATAGTTAATATCTTCTATAAACTTATAAGCAGTTTAAAATGTTTTCTTTTTTTAAGGGTTTTTCACGGTGCGCGCACCGTGCACGCACAGACAATTTTTTTTATTAAAGGAAATGTTTTTTTTTTATTTACGAGGTCCTTTAGGGACCCCCTGAGAAGGTCTAGGGGGTCAGGGAGTGTCTTTCCTGCCTCCTTTTCATGTTTTAGAAATTGGGTTAAAGGTAATTCATTTCTGATGCGTGCGTGCACCGTGCGCGCATTCGTGCGAGCACCGTGCGTGCACCAGCAATGTTTTTTTATTAAAGGAAATGTTTTTTTTTGATTTACGAGGTCCTTTAGGGACCCCCTGAGAAGGTCTAGGGGGTCAGGGAGTGTCTTCCCTGCCTCCTTTTCATGTTTTAGAAATCGGGTTGAAAGTAATTCATTTCCGATCCGTGCGTGCACCGTGCGCGCATATGTGCGAGCACTGTGCGCGCACGGCAAGTCATGTGATTACGAAACAACACTTTTCATTGGTTCATAGTAGTTCCTGTTCCAGAATCTTCAAACACCACACCCACTCCCCTCACTATTTCTTCTTATTTCCTGGGACAAGAAGCTGAACAGCTACTCTAGCAAAATCTTACTGGAAAATGGCAGAACAGCAGTCTACTTCAGGGAGTGAGGAGGAGACCTTTGTGGTACCACCAAGGAAGAGCAAACAAAAAGACTCTTTCATCTGGAAATTCTTCACCTTTCCAGAGGGCCAAAAGAAGGTCAATGCCCCGAAGGTGACATGCACTATTTGTGGAACTGTCTTATCCAGAGGAGATCCCAGCAAGAAATACTCCTTTAGTATTTATTCAATGCTGAGGCACTTCAAGACAGTGCCTCCTGTACCTTATGCTCGAGAGACAACTAGAGCCCTAAGGGACAACCCTCCACCTGCTCAGCCGAGCACATCATCTGCGGCCGCAGATTCTCCGTGCACCAGGCCACTGGACATTCGCCCACTTTTCCAGAAGGTGCACATACATTGTAATGTGTACAATGCTGTTCTTTGCTACGGTGAGAGCAGCATTAACTTGATTGAAAACAGAATACAGCAGCACACATGCTCCAGCCCATAATTTTTTTCATTTATTGTTTTTGTTCCTGTTGAACAGTTTTTTATTACCAGTTTTTTTTGGTGCTCTAAGAAAATTAAAAAAAATACAAAATTGTTAAAAAACTAAAAAAAAATACAAAACAAAAAAGACAAAAATAAACAGTTCTTTTCAGAACTCACTTCACTTCTCCAAGAAGAGCTATATTCCTAATATACTGTGTTGTAATTTTATTGAATGAATGTGTAGTGTATACATGAATGATTGAAATGATTGAAATGACTGAGTGAAGAGGAGGAAAGGACAGACAGAATGAGTGAGAAAAGGAAAGTATGATCAGTCATGAAAGGGAAGTGAAAGACTGACTGCAACAAAAGGACTAAGGGTAGAGGATACAGGTAAGAAGAGTGAATGAGTAAGGGAATGGCAGTGAGTAATGGAGAGTGATGGAGGGGGAGTGAGAAAAGGGGAGTAAGGGACGGAGATAGGAAAAGGAAGTAACAGATGAAGCGGATGAAGTACAGCAGGGTAAAGGGTTTGAAAGTAAGAGAAGTGGAGTGATGGTGAGATAAGGGGTATGAGGATTAGAAAAGGGGGTAAGGGAAAGTGAGAGATGGGGAGTGAGGGGATGGAGGGATTTAGGAAACTGGAGTGAGAGAAAGGGAGTCAGGATTTCAATGAGAAAAGGAGAGTGAGGGAGAGTGAAGGAAAGAATGCGAAAAGATGAAGGGGAGTGAGATACAGACAGGAGGAAGTGAAGTAGGAGAATAGGAGTGACTATGAGTAAAGGATAGTGACAGTTAGGGAAGGTGAGGGAAGGAGAATGACGGAGAAGGTTAAAAAATTAACATAGATGGAAAATGAGTGATGGAGAGAGGAGGAGTGGTAGAAACAGAGATGTTAAGGGAATTAAGGGTAAGACAGACAAAGGGAGAGAGACAGAAACAGAGACAGAGAGCAAGGAACTGAGAAGGATTAAGGCAGTAAGAATGACTGAGACATATGGAGACAGAGAGAGAAACATGGTTGAAAAAATAGTGATGGAGGCAGTAAACCTAGGGGAGTAGTAGAGAAGGAGTGAGGGAGTTACGAAAGAGCAGTAAAGGAAGAAGAGAGAGGGAAGGGGAATGAGAAAAGCAGAGTGAGGTGAAGTGAAGAAAAGGGAGCATGAAAGTGAAGGGGTGAGAAATACAGATATTTTAAACTTACCTGACCAACAAAATAACTTAATTAGAAATAAATGGGTTTTTTTTAATTACAAGAAAAATGGATTCAATTTCCTACATTTTCTTTCTAGATCTGAAAAAAAAGAAAAAAAGTAGTAATATTTAACAATACATTTTAGAATACAGTACACATATTTTCATATTTCACAAAGTAATTTTTTGCCCTTTTTTTGCTGTTTTCAGAATATATTGAATTTCACTGAAAATAGTGATATCAATTGTAGTCATCACCTAACAGCGGGCAAAAAAATAAACAATCTGAAAGATTGTTTAAAAAAGCCCTGAATCTATCCTCAGTAAAACATACCTTGATAGAAATGTAACATATATATTAAAAATATCTTCTAAGAACAATAACTATTTGCAATAAATAACGTCTGTAAATCTTGTTGCTTAAGCACATACACCAAAATAATATCTGTCAAAGAAGTCCACAATAGAAACATTTACCTTTCCATGAGGCCAAATGGTAATTTTTAAATCCTTTTTAGGTGTAATATCCAATGGTAATCCTATAAATTCGAAATAATGGTTTCTTCAGATGCTGCAATTTGTATCTAAAATTTTGGTTTTCGAAAAATTAAGTAGGAATTTGGTAATTCTGCAGGCAAACGTTGCTTGAAAATCAATTGAGAATCATTACACAGTGTCCAGCCTTTTTCACATTTTAGATACACTGTGTAATGACCAGAAGTTATAGAAGGTCCATCATGGAAAATTATTGCAACTGCAACAAAAGTCTTTCCTGATATTGATAATTGATTTCCTACAAACTTCTTTATTAAAGTGTCCAATTTTGTTCCATCAGCTCTACAACGTTGCATCATTAAAATTATATACTGTCCATATTTCTTTAAAAATAACGTTGATAACATTTCTGATTTACATTGAGAACATTCCATGTTGTGATTTGCATCTTTAACTAATTTACTAAAAGTCACTGATTTACTCTCTGGTAATGTTAAATGTATGAACCTTTCAGAATCAACATTAGTGCTGCATGTGTTCATACAGTTTTCACAACAATGTTCCCATTTATTAGAGAGACCAAACATATTTTCTATTTCTACTCCTTCAACTTCCAGTACCATAAGCATATACATTAAGAATTCTTGTGCATCTTGCTGGACATTTTGTGTAAACTGTGTACATCCAGAACATACATCTAAAAGATTTCTGACATCAGAAGCACTTTCTATTTTAGTTTTATCATTACTCAACTTCTCATAAAGGAAACTCAGCAGAGAACAAAATCTTTTTTCATGATTTAGTATTATCTGCTCTTGCAAACTTTCAAGATAAAAAACAACATTCAGCACTACATTAGCGTAGCAGTTGACACCAGAGCTATTTTCATAATGACAACCAACAACCTCTTCAACATTGTCCTTTTTCTTTTTGCTGGCAATCACATCACTCTCCTTTTATTTTCTCTTCTGTACATCCTCATTACAGATATTCTCAATTCTCCTTTTCCGACAAAGAGCACGTTTTTCAAACACAGGATACTGACCTAAATGAGGAGCATAGCTTCTTCTTAATCTATTAGACTCCTTTACACAATTTGCATCAGCACTAACTTTTGAGTCATCAAAGTCTATCATGAATAAACCAGATAATTGTTTCACTCGTGACAAAGCAACATATGCCATACCTTCTTTAAACACACTAGATCCAATGTTTACAAAAGCACTATCTACAGTTAATCCTTGAGATTTGTGAATAGTTACAGCATATGCTAGAGAAAACAGAAGCTGCTTCCTACATACATATAAGTCGTTCACAAGCAAAAAACGAACTGAACAACGACTAATGTCTTTAACCTCTTCAATTTTTTTTTTTTAAATTAAATTCCATCTTTTTTCTGGTAATTAACAAAACCCACAACTTTACTCATAGTTCCATTCACTAAACCTTTTTCTACATTCAAATTACGTCTTAAAATTACTCGACAGTTCATACATACATAAAGATTCTTTTCTAAACCAGCTGTTTTCGATATGTTTTTCTCTAGAGAATCCAATTTAGTTTTCAATTTGCCTGTCAATATAATAGTTATTCCTTCATGCTGTATTTTATCCACGGCTTCCATTTTCATAATCTCTTCATTTTCCAATTTCAAAAGTTCTTCATTGAATATAGAGCATTCAAGTAGTGTTGGCATTAAGCAGATTACAGTATTTTTTTCTGCAATTTTCTTGTATATTTTCTCTGGAACTATTTGTTCTGTTGTAAACAAATTACATAGCAATCGACTCTGTAAAGCTTTTCTGCCATGTTCTGTGAGTAGTCCAATTCTGATATCTTTGAGAATACTTGCATAATCATCATCATTCGCTTGCCGCATACTGGTAATGAGTTCTTTGTACTCAAAGTATGACCAAATATTCACATTACCTATACTTCCTAATGACTTTTTCGTGTCTTCATGTGCAAGTGAGCTGCAGTAGATCCCCAAAAACTATAACATGTTTTTCTCCAAATAACACGTCATAGTCTGTCTTTAGAATTTGCTGCATTCTTAAATGCACAAAGGCAAGCATTAAGTTTGATACCATGCTTACCTAATCAATAATGAAAACGTTCATTTTCTTCAACACTCTTGAAACTTCAAAACATGCTTCTCCTGTTAGCTTGTGGTATTCTATTTTGTTCTCATCCTCTACTGGTAACATTAGCAAACGATGTAAGGTAATTCCTTTTATGTTATATGCTGCTAACCCAGTTGGAGCAGTAACAACACAAGACAAAGTTGAATCCGTTTTTTTCTGTAGGTAGCTTCTAATTTTAATTAAGAAATTTTTTCCAGTTCCAGCTTGTCCACTCACATACATTCTGATTGGTTCAAATGATGTGCTTGAGCACTCTTTATTTTCATGTAGTAATCCATGATCAATTTGTTTTGTGACTTCTTCATACATTTGTTGTTGTTCATCATTCAGTTGTTGTTCCAAATTTGGTAAGTCTATTAAATCTTCCTGAGCTTGATTCATAGCTGTTTCCACTTCAGTCATGGCTATTGCAGCTTCATTTTCTATGATTGGTTATCCTAGGGGATCTTGACTGAGCGTACCAGAACTTTGACTGTCTTGAGAACTGTCTCTAGCTACTTCAGCTGCAATTGTAGCTTCTTGTTCAATTTCTTCATTTAACATTTGTACATAATTTGTGAAAGTACTGCATTCTATGCTATCTTTACATGCATTAAAGGAATCTTCATAGCTCTGAAAATCTCCAAGTAATTCATCCTCTGAACGCCATGGTTTAAACAGCTGTAAAAGGGCTAAGTAGTAAAATTCCTTTTTGTCAGTAGTGTCGCAACTTAGCTTCCTGTGATTAATCAAACTTCCTTTTGTTTGTTTCACCAAACATCCTTCCTCCCCAATGACTTTATATTTTCCATTGTTGGTGTCTTCTGTGGCATTCCGTGTAAAAATGTAGTTCTGCAGCACTTCATAGAGACACATGTTCTCAAGATGATGACTTCTGTTTGGGTAATATGTGTCCAACATATTTGTTTTCAAAATGTCTGTACTTTCTGGTTCGTTCTCTGCTAAATATTCAATTTCTCGAATAGATTTTAGTACCCGATTTCGCATTCCTGCAAGGCCTAAACTTACCCAAATTATTCTTCTGGATTTGGAGTACAGACTTGCAGATGATAACCTATCTGAGCATTCGTATGACCCAATTTCTCGATGCGATAACATCTTTAAACTGAAACTGTATAGCTTTTTACTGACAGTCTTCTCGTGAGAAATCTCTTCCCACATTTCTTTAAATTCCTTTTTTACTCAGATTTAGTGATGTAAGATGTGACATACCGAGCAACAGCAATAGAATTGTCAGCTACCTACTGAATATCCATGTTAGCATTCCACATGGATAAAATGACTGGGTTGTAGTCATTTATATATTTTGAGTCTTCTTTTCTTCTTAGGTTGTAGGTATTTTTCGGAGATTTTCTTGTAATGGTATGTCGCACAGCTGACATAAAACTGTTTACTCTTCCTTTTGAAAGAACAGGTCGTGGAAATCCAAATCGACATTTTGTGTAGAATTTATCTTTACTCTTGTACTTTCGTCGACAGTATTTTCCACACCGATGACTTTGGAAACGTAAAACTTGCTCTTTTAAGTTTTTTTCTTCTGTGCTTTTAGGTATAGCACATGTTGCATATTCTTCAATGAAAGATAAAACTGCATCATCAGAATCTGTTCCAAATTTTGGGGCATCCTTTATCCACAACAGCATATGAATATGAGGAGCACCTCTTGCTTGGTACTCTTTTCTCCAAAAGAAATCCACAACTTCTCCAAGAGGTGGATTTTTTTTATTGCAGATGAAGGACATCATAGCCTCAAATCTATGATTGAAATATCTGCAAACATTAACCGGATCCAATGAGCACAATTCTCCTGCTGTCTTGTATTGGATGTTTTCAATATTTGAATTTGCCTCTCGAAGAAAATCCAGTAAATCATCCCAAGCGTACTCAGCACAGCTTAGGGTAAGGAACCATGTAGGAGTTCCTAAATTCCGTAACATACATTTCAATTCTCCAAGGCGTCGGTACCAATATTCATTAGTTCCACACTGACAAGCCATCAGATTAATCAATTGAGATTCCAAATAATCATCTCGCTGTTGCACTTTGTTCATAAAATCCTTTGCAGACACATTATGTAAATGTACTCCAGTTTTTAAAATGTGATTTACTGCATAAGATAGTGCAGACAAGTCACTTTCAAATAAAAGATGGAACAAATAAGGAATACTTTGACGAAATCTTGGATCTTCTGCATATAATCTTGTAGTCCGATACTCAGAAGCAGGAATCTGTACTGGACGTTCATCATATCGTCCACCTTTTCCTGTAGGAAACAGCTAGGGAAAACAATGAGCTTCCAAGCTCTCCTCCCATACACTCACGGGAGTTCCTTTTGCTTTTTTCATCTGAAACAGATCAATAGTGTTTCCCATAACTTCTTTAGAATGAAGAGGATGTATGCTGAAATGTTCATAAATTTCTTCTTTTTTTGACTTATCGACTTTTTCAATTTGCCCAGGTGGTACTCCTGTGTCTGCTAGTAAAACTTCTTCATCTTCATCCATATAAATTGATTCATAGTACTTATTATTTCTTTTCAAATATAAATTTGCTCTTTGTACTTTTCGTACATCTACTAGCTCCTGCCAAATTTTCTTATTCTTTGTAGGTACACCATTAACCAGAATAACTAATGGTTCAGTTTCCAAACTATCTGCATCAATTGTTTCAATATTTTTTTTCAAATCTAATGGCAAATAGACAACTCTTCCTTTTAAACCTCTTTGTAAATCTGAAGGAGGTAATTTACCTGTTTTGGGCTCCATACGAACTATAGTCTGAAACGGATGGACACATTGAATGAGTATAGACTCATACGTATTTAAATCACTAAGTTCTGAAGGAATATCAACCAATTCTAAATTATTATGCACAGCTCTAGCTGGCATTTTATTTTCTTCTAACTTGTTATAACAGTATTTACAAATACGCTGATCTTCACCCAAATCAAAACAATTTTCCAGAAACAAATATGTAGCAAAATCCTTCCACTCATAATTATTTTCTTTTTCACTTTTTTTATAGAGATCAACATTCCTTGTTTGAGTTTTATAATAGCTTCTCCGGCAACAATTACAAGTAATATTTGGTCTTTCATTAGAGATGATAGTAATTTTTGTCATTTGATTTTAATTTTTTTTACTAACAGTGGGTTCTACATTCTCTTCCACATTTTCTTCAATAACTGTGTCATTTCCTGCACTTTCTTGTTCTAGAACAAAGTAACACAACTGAATATCATCAGTAACCTTCTCTACATCTGATACAGATCCACGCAACAGAGCACTATTCAACTCATTTAACTTTAGTGCTGGACTTTTAGCAAAATACAATCTTCTCACAAACTTTCTCATTTCAGTATGATGTACTGCCAGCATCCTAAAATGGTGAAGAACACTTTGACAAACTTTCCTAGAAAGACAAGCCAGAGAATGTCCTTGCAAACCAGTATTCTTTCTCACTCTGCATGGATCTAGTCTTTGAAGCACCTTAATCTTCTGTTTAACACTTTTTTTACTATATTCTCTTAGAAAGTCACGTAATTTATCAATAGATTCTTGTCGTACAGTACAAATACTACTACAATTGCAAGTGTACACTGGGGCTTTAGGACGTTTCCCCATAACCTCATCAGCTAACACTTCTTCCTCATTTCTTGGAACCATTTTCTCCTTTTCCATTACACAACCATCTTTAACTTCATAACTTCGACCACTGGTGTCAACTGCATGCAGCAAACTATTACTTTGAAGATAACTCTCTTCATTAAAAAATGGTTCAGTACTTGAACTATGCTTCCATTCTCCTAAGAACACATTACAAAAGTTATTATTTTTCACTTCTCTTTTCCTTTTGATTTTTGACTTCATTACATTGACTATTTTATCTAATGTACGGATCCTGTTCAAAATTAAAATGAATAATTTTCTTTTTAATTCCAAAGCCTTTGCAACAATTGATTCAATATGTTTCTTTTTCTTATAAAATATAGCTTTCTTCCTATATTTTTTCACATCCTTTAGCAAATTGAACACCACTCTTCTCTGAAACATTTTTTTACGAATGTTTTGAAATTCTGTTTTTCTTTTTAAGTCATTCTTTCTTGCTTCTGATTGTACATTAGCATTTAGGGCCATATGTAGGTGGCATCACATTTACCGACTCATAAATACCGAATATTACCGATTCGGTATTTATGAATCGGTAAATGCGATGTAGGTAATAATTCGGTAAAATTTACCGATTCGGAAAAAATCGGTAAATTAGAATCGGTATTTACCGATTCGGTAATGAGGACTACCTTCCCATTGATTGAATCAATGGGAAGGTATGCCTCATTACCGAATCGGTAAATACCGATTCGGTAATGGGGGGAGCATATACAAGGGTGGCAGGGTGTCACATTGACACCCTGTTGCACCCCTGATTCTTGCATGTGTGCACATGTGGCGCACATACATGCCCTAAGGGCATGTATGTCTGCCACATGACACTTGTACATCTGCTTGATATCACGTTTTGCTATGTATTCGGTATTTTCCACCAACCTATATTTGGTGGTAAATACCGAATTCTTATTCCTACACATCACTCCTTAGAGTGCTCCCTACATATGGATTCAGGATTCGGTATTTACCGAATCGGTATTTCTACCGATTCGTTAAATACCGAATCCTGACATATGCCTCCTACATCTCAGATAGCTAAATACCGGTCGGTAACGGGATATTTACCGAATTTCGGCCGTTACCGACCGGTATTTAGCTACCTACATGAGGCCCTTAGTATTTTCTTTCTACTGTCTTGTTGTTTTCTTCTTGAAACACTATTTGCAGTGGATATACTTTGTACATTTTTTCAATGTTTGAGGATATTTTAAAAAAAATCCTTAGTCTGCTTACCAGAAGACTTTTTCTTTTTTCCAACATGAGGTTCTTCAACTAAGTTCTGTTGTCCAGTTGTCTTCAAATATAGATGTTTTTGCTGTTCTTTTCTCTTTCTTGATTTTATAGGCATGTTTAATTTATTTTAGTGTTGTTCAGCAATACCTAAAGGAAACTAAAAAAAAAATACCTTTATGTAATTGAAATATATTACTATATTTTTTTTGAGCTTTTCAAATCCTATCATATGAGCTGCCCCTTTCCTACGAGTGCAAGTCTTACAGAACAAGAGCAACACGAATTAAATCTCTGACAACAATTCCTGTGTGCAGACAGACTCATGGTGTGATTCTAGGCAGAAAACGATATTTGATTGGCAATTTCAAAGCACATTTACTACTGTGGTAGAGCAAGTGATAATTACTGTAACAGCCTGACACATTTTCCTTATCGTTTAGAGAGGCAGAAAAGAGCATGGGAGTGCAGGAGAAGCAGCTGCTTGTGTGCTAAGAGTGTGTTTCTGGAGACTGTGTATTGTCAGGTGCAAGAGAGATCTGCATGGACGCTTGCACAACTGCATGAACACTGCAGAGATGTATGTAAGATCACCTGTGGTAAGGGTTAATTAGAGTTTTGAACATGTAGGAACTACCTCACCCATTGCAGGAGTGGAAGGAAAATCTACCCTGTTGTTTTCAAATGTGTTAGCTTTTGCCTCTCATCTGTGAGATAGTGATTTCTGCTGAATGCTAACCATCACAGTTCAAGAAAACAAGCTGCCCCTTTCCTACGAGTGCAAGTCTTACAGAACAAGAGGAACACAAATTAAATCTCTGACAACAATTCCTGTGTGCACACAGACTCATGGTGTGATTCTAGGCAGAAAACGATATTTGATTGGCAATTTCAAAGCACATTTACTACTGTGGTAGAGCAAGTGATAATTACTGTAACAGCCTGACACATTTTCCTTATAGTTTAGAGAGGCAGAAAGGAGCACATGTCCTAACAGCTACTTGAGACCATGAGCATGTGGAACCTGGGTGAGTGATTAGACTAGAGCAAAGGAAATGAGCCTTGGTGATATTGAATGTGTTAGCGTTACACACTGCTATCTGAAATACCACACAGTGCTGAATAGTAGGCATGGGAGTGCAGGAGAAGCAGCTGGCTGTGTGCTAAGAGTGTGTTTCTGGAGACTGTGTATTGTCAGGTGCAAGAGAGATCTGCATGGACGCTTGCACAACTGCATGAAGACTGCAGAGATGTATGTAAGATTACCTGTGGTAAGGGTTAATTGGAGTTTTGAACATGTAGGAACTACCTCACCCATTGCAGGAGTGGAAGGAAAATCTACCCTGTTGTTTTCAAATGTGTTAGCATTTGCCTCTCATCTGTGAGATAGTGATTTGTGCTGAATGCTAACCATCACAGTTCAAGAAAACAAGCTGCCCCTTTCCTACGAGTGCAAGTCTTACAGAACAAGAACAACACAAATTAAATCTCTGGCAACAATTCCTGTGTGCACACAGACTCATGATGTGATTCTAGGCACAAAACAGTATTCCTGGGTGATACCAGTACACCTTAACTTATGGTGAAGACATACTCCATAATATCTTACAAGTTCAAGGCAGTTAAATATCTTCCAAAACATAAAATGTAAAACACAACTTTAAAAGAAGAAACAAATTTCTATTATTTATATCAAAATACACCACATACATCCCCTCTCAAATTCATAACTCACCTTTAAAAGTAGTTAGTTGAGAAAGAAATGTGCCACTCACACAGCAGATTATCAGAGCCAGAATCTCTCAGCTGTACTCCTCTCACCAGAACCACTAAATGGCAAAATGTCCCTCTCTTTTTTCACACATATACATGTTAACTTCAAATCACATTGCTTCCCACATTTTTTTAAATGAAAACACACATTTCTATTGGTTACAAATTTCAACCCTTTTCCAAATGATTCCTACCCCCAACATGACTTCTGCCTGCTACCATAGCAACAGATCATGGAACACTGGTGTGAGCAGAGAGGTCAGAAGTTCAGCACACAATGTTTCTAATCCAAAGAGCAAGAGTGCTTGACTTTTCAAACCTAACAGCATATCCAAAGTAATCTTCTGTGGGAACACATTTTTCTGAACCAATACAAAACATGCTTTTAAAAATTTAAACACACAGTCTAGTTTTTAGTGTTGAATGGTCTGAAACAGCCAATGAGTTCTTTTTATTGAAAAAAAAGTATGTAAGCCTCCATTTTACAACTATCTTTCTTTTCATATTGCCATTCTACTGAAAGACTCCTTCTGAGTGCATCCCGATCTCCTTGAAAGATGTTCACAGTGTGGATTGTAGGTCACAGCTATGTCTACTGGAGTAAAAAGTATGCAGAAAAATGAGGTATTGTGAAAGACCTTGCTTTGCCAAATGTAGACATTAAATGGATTGGTCAGAGAGGGTTAAAGTGGCACCAATTAATGCCTTTGGTGAAATCCTTTCTACATCTCCCACAGCCTGACCTTATAATTGTGCACTGTGGTGGAAATTACCTAGGCACTTTAACTGGGGTAGGTCTGGAAATGCTTGTTAAGGACACCTTTGTGCAATTGATGTCACTTTTTCCACAAACTACCTTTGTATATTCTAATATATGCCAAAGGCAAAAGTGGAACTGGTCCAACCAATATTGTCCGCAGATTGAGAAAGCAAAAAAGCACGTCAATAAGTCTGTTTCTGCTTTCCTCAAAGATTATGGTATGGGTTCTATATACCACAACAACTTGCGATACAACATGCAAGGCATTTATAATGGAGACGGTGTACATTTCACAGATGAAGGGAACAGAGTCTTCCTCTTGAACTTTAGACTCTGCATCGGTACTTACTTGTAGGTACAAAAAAACCCTCAATGAACACAACAGCTCTTTTTAGAGCCAACCAACATCTAAACACTTAAACTTGATTTTTGATTCTATTTTTTTAATGAATTTTTTACCGCCGTGCGCGCACGGTGCAATTTTTATAAATTGTTTTTTTTTTTGGTACCTTAGGGGTCTTTCATGGTCCCCCTGAGAAGGCCTAGGGGGTCAGGGACTCTCTACCCTGCCCCCTTTTCACGTTCTCCACTTGTGTTTTTAGCTCTCTAAAACTCAAAATGGCGGCTGGGGGGGTGCGCGCACCGTGCGCGCACCCCGCGATTTAAAAAAAAAAAAAAAATGTTTTTTTCACCCTTCGGGGTCCTTCAGGGACCCCCTGACAAAGGATAGGGGGTCAGGAACTCTCTACCCTGCCCCCTTTTCACATTCTCCACTTGTGTTTTTAGCTCTCTTCTGCCTCTAAAACTCCAAATGGCGGCTGGGGTGTGCGCGTACTGTGCGCGCAATCCGCGATTTTTTGAAATTTTGTTTTAAAAAAATGTTACCCTTCGGGGTCCTTCAGGGACCCCCTGACAAAGGCTAGGGGGTCAGGAACTCTCTACCCTGCCCCCTTTTCACGTTCTCCACCTTTTTTTTTCACTGTCACACACAAAATAGCGTCCGACACTTCCTGATTTCGACCGATTCGAATATTGACTGACATCTAACCACCAATCAGAATTACGCTCACGGACATTTGGTGCGCGCACCGTGCGCGCACGGTGCGCGCATATAGATATTTATGTACTTTTAACTGCAATTTTCTCAGGAACTACTGAACAGATTGACACCATATATGCAAAAGGCACATGCCTGACCTGAGGACTACCTCTTTGCCAAATTTCAAGTAATGCTGTTCAGCCGTTTGGGCTGTACCTTCGACTAAGGGTCCTATGGGAAAATGCATGGGGAAAGCGCGTTTTGAGACCCCCCTTTTTTCTCAGCCCCCGCTTGACAAATCACCCCGAAACTTTCAGGGTAGGAGCTGAGCGGAGCGCCCCATTAGTTTTGAAAATTTTGCGAGGATTCGTCAACCGGCGCCAAAGTTATTCAAAATAGAATTTTCAGATTTCCTATGGGAACTCGGTCCTAACTATATCTATCTACTGTCGACCGCCAGTAGATAATACATACATATATATATATATATATATATATATGCTTATGTATGTATATTCACTTTTTTGTCAGTGAATTTCCAAGTTTTTTTAAATTCTATTTCCTAACTATAACATCCCTGTTACCTTTGTTTTTTTCAGTGAATTTCAAAGTAACCTTTTGAGGTTAAATTTCTGTGAAAGGAGCATCCTGCCCTGCGTATTTATCCAAGAAGAGGCCACAAATTTGTGCAACCCCTCTACCCAATTGTAGTACTTTCTGCTGGCTGATTAGTAAGTGATACCCTGTGGGTAAATGTATAGTGCATCTCCTAACACTACAGCTCTGTAAAGAACACTGAGGAAATATCTCCTCTGACCTTGCATGTTTGTAACTTTGCCAATATGATTGTTGCTTTTGCGTCTACAACAGTGAGCTTTACAAGTAGGAACTGCAGTCAAACACACTTGGCTGATTTGTACTTTACAGAAGTAAGTGCTTCTTTCTTTGGTGGAGATGCGATCATCATCCTAGGCATCAAGAACCTGTCTCCAAAAACTTCAGGAAATGCTCTCAGGGGGCCTTTTAGTAAGCTGTCCATCATTCTTGGAAAATGGTGGGAAGACGTAGCATACCGCTAATATATATGGGTTGGTACGATTCGGGCGGGCTTCTTGGGAAGTTTACATACTTATATTATCTAAAAGTGTAGAACACGATCTATGGTCTCAACAGCAGATGACATGAAAGAACTCCCTCGTCACTGACACTACATGAGATATTGCTCTTGAGAAAAGCAAGTATGCAAACACCTCCATCACAGATAACCTTTTGGTGGAAATGAAGAAAAAATTAGCTTTTCCTTTAATTTACAGAGGTGGAGCTTCAACTTGGGCATCTGCTTTGTTTATATCTATAAGTGCTTGCCGTGAGGTTTCATATCTGTGAGATGAGCATCAGGCCAATATAAATCCTGCTGTGCATATTTATCCAAGAAGCAACACCTCTACACCACTGGAGTACTTTCTACTGGCTAAGTAGTAAGTGCTACCTCATTGGGTAAATGTATGGTGCATCTCCTACAGCGATTTAAAGGATACTGAGGAAATGTTTCCAGTGAATTTGGGTGTCTGTAACTTTGCCAATGTAAATATTCCTCAAGCGTCTTCACCAGATAACTTTCCAAGGTGGAACTGCAGAGAAACCTCACTGGGTGACTTATACTTTACAGAAGTAAGTGCTTTTTTGTTTTGCTATGGGATTGGCATATATGTGTGTCTATATATATATCCAAACAGAAATAAGAAAGGAGGAAGCCAGCTTTAAAGTCCCATTAACTCACAGAATAAGGTTGGCTGCGTACTTGTCCCATCATATGTATATATATATATATATATATATATATATATATATATATATTCACTGAAAAAACCATAGGTTTCACACATGTTATAGTTAGCTGGACATTTCACTCGTAAAAAACCATTGAAATTCCCCCGTTATAGTTAGTTCAGCTAAATATAATTTGCGCGACTGCAATCCACTGCTGATGACGTCACATATTACATCACTCATGACATGGTCAGTGACATCACTCATGACATCACTGATGACATTTCAAATGACATCACTGATGACATCACTGAAGACATCATCCAGTGAATATGTGTCTTTCTGAAAAATAAATATTTTTTATATATGTATATCTAAAGCTTAATGGAAGAATAAATGGGTAAATAAGTGTCTAAATGGATGTTTTTTTTGTAAAATTAATTGTATAACTGACTTATTAACAGTATCTTAGTGAATACAGTGATGTAATATGTGACATCATCAGCAGTGGAATGCGGTTGCGCGGGTTATATTTAGCTGAACTAACTATAACGGGGGAATTTCAATGGTTTTTTACGAGTGAAATGTCCAGCTAACTATAACATGTGTGAAACCTATGGTTTTTTTCAGTGAGTTTGCAAGGTTTTTAAAATGCTAATTGCTAACTATATCGTGTGTGAAACCTATGGTTTTTTAAGTGAATTTGCAAGGTTTTTTAAATGCTAATTTCTAACTATAACGTGTGAGACACCTATGTTTTTTTTAGTGAATTTGTAATGTTTTTTAAATGCTAATTTATGTATGTATTATTATATTTTTTATATATTTATTTTACAATAAACTACCTATGTATATAGTTATAGATTGACTGTATCCTGTAATATGGAATGGCTTGTTTAAAATGTTTTTTTTTTTTAGGGTTTTTCACCGTGCGCGCAACCCGCTATTTTTTTGAAAAAAAAATAAAATGTTTTTTTCACCCTTCGGGGTCCTTCAGGGACCCCCTGACAAAGGCTAGGGGGCCAGGAACTCTCTACCCTGCCCCCTTTTCATGTTCTCCACCTTTGTTTTTCACTGCCACACACAAAATGGCGTCCGACACTTCCTGATTTCGACCGATTCGAATATTGACTGACATCTAACCACCAATCAGAATTACGCTCGCGGACATTTGGTGCGCGCACCGTGCGCGCACGGTGCGCGCATATAGATATTTATGTACTTTTAAATAATATATATATATTTATATATATATATATATATATATATATGCAGCAACTCGCCTTCACTTTTCTTCTTGGAAAACAAACGAGCACAGACCCAATAGTTCGGTGATTAATTTATTTTATCCGTTGTCCGTCATTACGCTTTTCGGGCGATCCCGCCCTTGATCACATGACAACTCTCGCATTGATGACCACTCTATTTGAAGTGCTAGTGCAGTGACGACAATTGATGGACATAGAAGACACACAATGTAGTACATCGTAGGAGTACTACACTCGATATAATATTTTACATAAATGTAAACATTATAATATAACATTTTTTACATGTACCATAATTATACATTATTTGTATGTGTGTCACAGTTTTATAATCTCTGCATAAATGCAAAAAATAAAATAGCGTTACACAATGTCCAAAAATAAATATTTAAGTGAAGGTGCTAATCCTATGGTGAATATACTAAAAGTGCATATGACCTTATCTCAATTACTAAAAAATTCATAGGATGTTGCAAGGCGACCATACGAGGCCTTCGAACCTTATTAACCATAGTAACATACTGTAGGTTTTCCTCATAGGTTGGAATAATGTGCAAATTGCAAGATTATTTTTCTAAAGTGCAAGGCAGTTCAGGATGGCAGTTAATAGATACCTAAGTGCATTATTCTAGGTAGACCCAAGGGAATTGTATATAATAAAATAGAACTATCAAATATACTTTCTATTCACAATTCCTAAAATCAATCCTAAAATTCATAAATATACATATAAATATATAAATAAACGTCATCCTAAAATTTCATTGCATTAAAATATCATTCCCTAAAACCTATTCAATGGTGCAGATCATAAATGTGCCCCCTGTTAGGAGGGTCAAGCAATATAAAATATAAATAAAGAATCTAAAATTTATATATATTGCTATTCTTGATTTGCCGGACAACTGTAGATGGGTTTTTGTTAGTGTTTTTATCCAGTCAACTGTTACAAAAACGTATAGAGATCCTCACTATTATTCAAGCCCGAGGGGTATTTGGAATCCAACTCGAGGATGTTTGTTGTTTCTAACCTCCTCAACTTGGATTCCCTATCTCCTCCTCTTTTTTGTGGGATGACAGTATCTATAACAAAGTAATTCAAGTATTGAGTATCGCTATTGTGAGTGCTCTTAAAGTGTCTTGCAACCGGGTAATTCTCGTCATTATTACGAATTGCTCGTAAGTGCTGAAGGATTCTTTTATGGACTGGCAGCCTTGTACTTCCTATATATCTCAGATTACAGCTACAGGTAAGTACATAAACAGCATACTCAGTCTTACATGTGAGAAAATGCCTGATATCACATGACTTAGCACCAAAGGCTGTAGTATAGGTTTTAGTATTGATTGCATGTTTACATGCCTTACATGATGTGCACTTAAAGAATCCTTTTCTCTTTGTCAGCCAAGTGCCTTGCTTACCTATCTCTAGATTGCTTCTGACCAAGGCCATACCCATGCTATTAGTTTTCCTAAAAGTAACTGAGGGACTGTCAGATAACAGTTCCCCAATAATAGGATCATCTTTTACAATGGGCCAGCTTTTTCTCACAATATTTCTGATTTGTTTTTCCTGACGTGAAAATCCTAAAATCAACCTGATGGGTTCCTCCCTTTTCTCTTGGCTTGCTGAGATATCTTTTTGTTTCAACAAATCGTATCTAGCCTGAGATTTAGATTTAATAATAGCAGACTCAATAATTTCAGAGCTGTAACCTCTATTAAGGAACCTAATCCGGCTTTCCCTTTGCTTTATGTTGCACTCCTCCTCCTCACTGCAGATGCGTCTGATGCGGAGCATCTCCCCATAGGGGATGCTCTTGATCAGGTGAGGAGGGTGTGCGCTAGAGGCATGCAATAATGTGTTTCCTGCCGTGGGCTTCCTGTAGAGGGTAGTGGATAGCCTATTACTGATTATCTTGATCTCTACGTCCAGGAAAGTAACTTTTTCATTACTAATGCTTGAAGTAAAATTTAAATTAAGTGAGTTATCATTTATCATTGAAATAAAAGTTGTGGCGCTTTCAACATCTCCATCCCATACTATAACCAGATCGTCTATATACCGGAGCCAGGAGACTACTCTCTTGTTGTAAATCTGATCATACTGTTGCATGAGGACCAGCTCCTCCCACCATCCCATAAATAAACAGGCATAGCTGGGAGAGAAGCTGGCCCCCATGGCAACGCCCTGTATTTGCTGATACATAGTGCCGTTAAACAGAAACAGGTTATTCTCTAGGCAGAATAGAATCATTTTAAGAAGCATTTTGTTGTGGTGGAGGAACTCAATTGGCCTATTCATTAGAAAATATTCCACGGCCTTCATACCATCACTATTTCTAATGCAAGTATATAACGCAGATACATCAAGTGCTATCATTAGATAGGATGATTTCCACACAATATTCTGCACTTTTCTTAAAAAGTCACTTGTATCTTGTGTGTAAGATTTCAGGCCCTTTACAAAGTCTTGTCGAAAAAAGTCAATATATTTTGACAAATTCTCCAGAATGCCGTCACATGCTGCAATTATGGGACGGCCTGGTGGTTTGTTTATATCTTTGTGTAATTTGGGTATGAAATAAATAACTGGAATAGTGGCATTTTCCTTTTTAAGATATTTGAATTCATCCCAACTAAGTAGGCCCGTACTTCTCCATGCTACAAGTTGAGTAAAAAGTGCTTCTTGCGTGTCCCTATATTTAGCATGCGTAACTCTTTTATAGCATTCTGTATTATTTAATTGACTCTGTGCCTCCTCCAAATACTCCTTTAATGGCCACAACACTAAGTTGCCTCCTTTGTCCGAATTGCGTATGATGATATCATGATTTTCTGTTAGTTTTTTAATGAGTTGCCAATATTTTCTCTCCTGGTTTGTAAATTTCTTTTTGTTGGCCCCATTGATAGCCATGTTGAGTCTTTTAATCTGCGCCACAATCTGTTCATTAAAAACATCTATAGAGTCCCTTGCCATCATTGGTACAAATTTAGATTTTGATTTAAATGGTGTCATTGGTTTGGTATCCGTTCCTGGGATCTGGGATGCTTGTGTATTATTCGACATTTCTGCACCCTGGGACTGATTGCTGATATTTGCTTCTCCTCTTGCCAAACTGCACATGTCATTTAATAATTCATAGTCAGATCCCCGAAGTCCATGCATTTCAGAGGTCTGAACACTACCTTCAGTATGTTCTTGTTTTTCCTTATTATTGCGCTGATGGTGGTATTTTTGCAGTTTAAGCTTCCGTATAAATTTATAAATATCTGCACGAGTTTGGGTGTAATTAAAGTTAGATTCTGGACAATAGGAGAGACCCAATGAAAGAAGTTGACGTTCAGCAATGGAGAGATCGATGCCTGCAAGATTAATGATAGTGTTCTTATTTTCTGATGTGGAGAGGTCAGTATTGAGATCGCCTTGCACTTGCCCCGTTATCTGCGAGGCCTGCCTCTCCCCCGTCTTTTCACGTTTTCTCCTTGCTTTCCTGCGCTCCCTTCTTCGTTGGGTTGCCCGGCTTTTGCGTGTACCTGGGTGCGCGGCCTCAATGTTTCTCTCCTGCTTCGTTTTAAAATCTCCAATTCTTCCCCCAAAGTTAGTTTGATGTTGCTTGCCTCAGATCTTTCTGATTTCGACCGATTCGAATATTGACTGACATCTAACCACCAATCAGAATTACGCTCGCGGACATTTGGTGCGCGCACCGTGCGCGCACGGTGCGCGCATATAGATATTTATGTACTTTTAACTGCAATTTTCTCAGGAACTACTGAACAGATTGACACCATATATGCAAAAGGCACATGCCTGACCTGAGGACCTCCTTTTTGCCAAATTTCAAGTAATTCTGTTCAGCCGTTCGGGCTGTACCTTCGACTAAAGGTCCTATGGGAAAATGCATGGGGATAACGCGTTTTGGGACCCCCCTTTTTTCTCAGCCCCCGCTTGACGAATCACCCAGAGACTTTCAGGGTAGGAGCTGAGCGGAGCGCCCCATTAGTTTTGAAAATTTCGCGAGGATTCGTCAACCGACGCCAAAGTTATTCAAAATAGAATTTTCAGATTTCCTATGGGAACTCGGTCCTAACTATAACTATCTACTGGCGACCGCCAGTAGATAATACATACATATATATATATATATATATATATATATATATGCTTATGTATGTATATTCACTTTTTTGTCAGTGAATTTCTAAGTTTTTTTAAATTCTATTTCCTAACTATAACATCCCTGTTACCTTTGTTTTTTTCAGTGAATTTCAAAGTAACCTTTTGAGGTTAAATTTCTGTGAAAGGAGCATCCTGCCCTGCGTATTTATCCAAGAAGAGGCCACAAATTTGTGCAACCCCTCTACCCAATTGTATTACTTTCTGCTGGCTGATTAGTAAGTGATACCCTGTGGGTAAATGTATAGTGCATCTCCTAACACTACAGCTCTGTAAAGAACACTGAGGAAATATCTCCTCTGACCTTGCATGTTTGTAACTTTGCCAATATGATTGTTGCTTTCGCGTCTACAACAGTGAGCTTTACAAGTAGGAACTGCAGTCAAACACACTTGGCTGATTTGTACTTTACAGAAGTAAGTGCTTCTTTCTTTGGTGGAGATGCGATCATCATCCTAGGCATCAAGAACCTGTCTCCAAAAACTTCAGGAAATGCTCTCAGGGGGCCTTTTAGTAAGCTGTCCATCATTCTTGGAAAATGGTGGGAAGACGTAGCATACCGCTAATATATATGGGTTGGTACGATTCGGGCGGGCTTCTTGGGAAGTTTACATACTTATATTATCTAAAAGTGTAGAACACGATCTATGGTCTCAACAGCAGATGACAAGAAAGAACTCCCTCGTCACTGACACTACATGAGATATTGCTCTTGAGAAAAGCAAGTATGCAAACTCCTCCATCACAGATAACCTTTGGTGGAAATGAAGAGAAAATTAGCTTTTCCTTTAATTTACAGAAGTGGAGCTTCAACTTGGGCATCTGCTTTGTTTATATCTATAAGTGCTTGCCGTGAGGTTTCATATCTGTGAGATGAGCATCAGGCCAATATAAATCCTGCTGTGCGTATTTATCCAAGAAGCAACACCTCTACACCACTGGAGTACTTTCTACTGGCTAAGTAGTAAGTGCTACCTCATTGGGTAAATGTATGGTGCATCTCCTACACTACAGCAATTTAAAGGATGCTGAGGAAATGCTTCCAGTGAATTTGGGTGTCTGTAACTTTGCCAATGTAAATGTTCCTCAAGTGTCTTCACCAGATAACTTTCCAAGGTGGAACTGCAGAGAAACCTCACTGGGTGACTTATACTTTACAGAAGTAAGTGCTTTTTTGTTTTGCTATGGGATTGGCATATATGTGTGTCTATATATATATCCAAACAGAAATAAGAAAGGAGGAAGCCAGCTTTAAAGTCCCATTAACTCACAGAATAAGGTTGGCTGCGTACTTGTCCCATCATATGTATATATATATATATATATATATATATATATATATATATATATATATTCACTGAAAAAACCATAGGTTTCACACATGTTATAGTTAGCTGGACATTTCACTCGTAAAAAACCATTGAAATTCCCCCGTTATAGTTAGTTCAGCTAAATATAATTTGCGCGACTGCAATCCACTGCTGATGACGTCACATATTACATCACTCATGACATGGTCAGTGACATCACTCATGACATCACTGATGACATCTCAAATGACATCACTGATGACATCACTGATGACATCATCCAGTGAATATGTGTCGTTCTGAAAAATAAATATTTTTTATATATGTATATCTAAAGCTTAATGGAAGAATTAATGGGTAAATAAGTGTCTAAATGGATGGGGTTTTTTGTAAAATTAATTGTATAACTGACTTATTAACAGTATCTTAGTGAATACAGTGATGTAATATGTGACATCATCAGCAGGCGAATGCGGTTGCGCGAGTTATATTTAGCTGAACTAACTATAACGGGGGAATTTCAATGGTTTTTTACGAGTGAAATTTCCAGCTAACTATAACATGTGTGAAACCTATGGTTTTTTCAGTGAATTTGCAAGGTTTTTAAATGCTAATTTCTAACTATAACGTGTGTGAAACCTATGTTTTTTTAGTGAATTTGTAAGGTTTTTTAACCCCTTCAGCGCTGGGCGAATTCCGCCGCGGTGCTGAAGGGTTCGAGCGCGAGCGGGGCCATGACGGAACGGTTCCGTCATGAGCACAGCTCAACCGATGCTCATGACGGAACCGTTCCGTCATGAGCATGGAAGGGGTTAAATGCTAATTTATGTATGTATTATTATATTTTTTATATATTTATTTTACAATAAACTACCTATGTATATAGTTATAGATTGACTGTATCCTGTAATATGGAATGGCTTGTTTAAAATGTATTTTTTTCACCGTGCGCGCACCCCGCTATTTTTTGAAAAAAAAATTAAAACAAATTTCACCCTTCGGGGTCCTTCAGGGACCCCCTGATAAAGGCTAGGGGGCCAGGAACTCTCTACCCTGCCCCCTTTTCACGTTCTCCACCTTTGTTTTTCACTGCCACACACAAAATGGCGTCCGACACTTCCTGATTTCGACCGATTCGAATGTTAACTGACATCTAACCACCAATCAGAATTACGTTCGCGCACGGCACATTGCGCACACCGTGCGAGCACGGTGCGCGCATATAGATATTTATGTACTTTTAACTGCAATTTTCTCAGGAACTACTGAACAGATTGACACCATATATGCAAAAGGCACATCCCTGATTTCAAGTAATTCTGTTCAGCCGTTCGGGCTCTACCTTCGACTAAAGGTCCTAAGGGAAAATGCATGGGGAAAACACATTTTGGGGCCCCCCTTTTTTCTCAGCCCCCGCTTGACAAATCACCCCGAGACTTTCAGGGTAGGAGCTGAGCGGAGCGCCCATTAGTTTTGAAAATTTCGCGAGGATTCGTCAACCGGCGCCAAAGTTATTCAAAATAGAATTTTCAGATTTCCTATGGGAACTCGGTCCTAACTATAACTATCTACTGGCGACCGCCAGTAGATAATATATATATATATATATATATATATATATATATATATATATATATATATATATTGACTAAAAAAAACATAGGTTTCAGGGGCGTTATAGTCAGGAATTGGCATGAGTGATGTCATTTGAGATGTCATCAGTGATGTCATCAGTGATGTCACTGACCATGTCATGAGTGATGTAATATGTGACGTCATCAGCAGTGCATTGCGGGGGCGCGAGTTATAGTTAGCTGAACTAACTATAACAGGGGAATTTCTAGGATTTTGTACAAGGGAAATGTCCAGCTAACTATAACGCCCCTGAAACCTTTGTTTTTTTCAGTGAATTTCTAAGGTTTTTTAATGCCAATTCCTAACTATAACGCCCCTGCAACCTATGGTTTTTTCAGTGAATTTCAAAGGTTTTTTAAATGCTAATTCCTATCTATAACTTATCTCTGAAAATATCATGAAAAGCATTCTTTTTTAAAAGTAGGGTGCACATTAGTTTTGTGGAAAAGCATCTTTGTGATTGGTTAAGAAAAAGCAGTTTCAACGTGGAGTTCATATCAAAGGATACAATTTGCTCAGATCAACCACACCTGCTACTTGCATTTGAAAGGCACTGTTCGAACTTAAAACAATCGTCAACTTTTAACCTGCACGTGTCGTTAAATATTCAAAAAAATGTTTAAAAAAATATCGTTAAGTTTTAAAAAATCAATGAACTTTTAACCTGCACGTGTTGTAGAATGTTCTAGAAAGTGTGTTGATAGAATACGTTGCACTTCTGACTTCTATGTGTATGTTGCAGGGCTCGTGCCTATCATGCTAAGACAATGACCACAGGGACACACTTACTAAGATGTGGGTTTGGGGGGCATTGGCGGTCCTGGAGTTGTTGAGTTGAGTCTTCTGTCCCTCATGGGTATCCCTGTATCATGCTCATTGACTCTATTTTACCTGCGGGTGTTCTGGTGTGGCTCCTGAGTGTGTTCCCTTTCATGGTGCAGGTAGTTGTCCTGCTTAACACCAGCAGAAAGCAGGTGTAAAATCCCTGGTGCTAACGTGTCTTATCGCCGGAATTTGTTTCGCATTGCAATTGGTGTGAAAGTTGTGATGTGATTTGTTTCGTGTGCAGAACAATATACGAACTGAGCAGTGCAAACCTTTGGCCAGCTCCGCTCTGCTCCTACCCTGAAAGTTTTGCGGTGATCCGTCAAGTGGGGGCCGAGAAAAAAGGGGGGTCCCAAAACGTGTTTTCCCCATGCAATTTCCCATAGGATCTGTTGTCGCAGCTACAGCCCGAACCGCTGAACGGAAGGACACCAAATTTGGCAAAGAGGTAGTCCTCAGTTCGGACTCGTGCCTTTTGCATATTTGGTGTGAATCTGTTCAGTAGTTCCTGAGAAAATTAGGGTAAAAAAGTTAGTGATATCTATGGCCGGGGAGGATCCGTGGACCCTACCCGCACTGTAAGCGCACCCTCCCCGAACCAAGCGCGCACCCTCCCAATCGCGCGCTGAATGCTAATTGGCTGTCGAGTGTCTGTCTACATTCGAAACCAGGAACTGTTGGCGGCCATTTTCTGCCTCGGTAGAAGCGAGGCTGAAGATGCAAGGGGAATAAGTGTGTAAAACATATAAAGGCGGCAGAGTGGAAATACTCTGACCCTCTAGAGGTGCTTAGGGGGTCCCAGAAGGACCCCCTGGGGACCCCTTTTTAAAAAAAAAACGGGGAAATGCGCGCACAGTGTACGCATCCTACCGCGTTGGATGCACGGATTCTCTCGCGGTGGGTGCGCGGATACACGGCAACAATTTTTGAAAAACAACAAGAAATCATTGGTTGTATGACAACTTTCTACACTGAAAGGTAGGGTGTATATTTCTGTTTTTTAAAGGTATGATTGTTATTATTTAACAAAAACAGATTGTAAGGAACATTATATATGATAAGCTGATATGTTGAAAAGTCAAGCACACTTCCTGTCTTGTGTAGGAACATTGTGTGCTGAACTTGTGACCTGTGAGCTCAGTGCAGTGTTCCATGACCTGTTTCTATGGTAACAGGCAGAAGGCAGATTGGGGGAAGGGTTGAAATGTATTTCAGTTGGAAAGGGTTGAAATGTTTAACCAATAGAAATGTGTGTTTGCTTTTGAGTTTATGTGCGAAGGATTGTGATTTGATGTTTACATGTATATGTGTGGAAAATGAAAAGGAAACTTTTCCATTCTTTGCTTTTGCTGAGAGGTGCACAGTGCAGAGATTCTGTAAAAGAAAATATGGTGAGTGATTGATATACTTCTTAATCTACAAAAGAACTTGAAAGATGAGTTATGTAATTGTGAGGGGATGTATGTAGACTATTTTGATTTAAATCAGACAAATGTATTTTTCCTGCTAAAGTGTAGGGAGTACTTTTTTTCTCTACAATGTGTGTGCATGTAGAAACCATTCTGTGATAAGCATTTGTGTTTTTCATGTGTTTGTAGACAGATAACTGTGCTGTTTTTATATTTTGGGAGAATTAGAAACCAGTCATTATTTATGAATTTGGGAAATGAGTTATGTTATGTTTCTATACTAAAATGTAGTACTACTTCTAGATGAAGAAATGTGTTTTGGTATAGTGCAAGGGATAGTGTTGTTTGTCTAGAATCACACAGTGAGTCTTTGTGCATTTGGGAACCACTGTGAGAGAAGCATTTGGTAACATTGTGTATTTGCTGACAGATAACTGTTTTAACTTGTCATGTTGTGAAGTTTCAGTAGCATTAGAAGACAGTTATGGCTTATGATTTGATTAAATGAGTCAGGCTTTGACAGAAAAGTGCAGTCCTGAAATATGTAGATTGTGTGCAGTTCCCTTACCAGTTGCACTGTAGTGAATGAGTTTTGGTAAACTCCTAGGGATGGTGGTGCATGTCTAGAATCACAGTGTGAGTTAGTGTGTATTTGGGATCAGTGTGAGAGAAGCATTTGGTGATATCATGTATTTGCTTACAGATAACTTTTTTAAAACCTGTCATGTTGTGAAGTTTTAGTAGCATTAGAATCCAGTCTTTGCTTATGCGTTGATTAAATGAGTCATGCTTTGACACTGATGTGCTGTACTTAAATATGTAGATTGTGTTCAGTACCATTAACTCTTCCAGACTAGTGAATGAGTTTTGGTAAACTCCTAGGATAGTGTTGATTGTCTAAAATCACACTGTGAGTCTGTGTGCATTTGGGTAAGGATTGTGAGAGAAGCATTTGGTAACATCGTGTATTTGCTGACAGATAACTGTTTTAAAACCAGTCATGTTGTCAAGTTTTCGTAGCATTAGAAGACAGTTATGGCTTATGCTTTCATTAAATGAGTCAGGCATTGACAGTAAATTGCAGTTGTGAAATATGTAGATTGTGTGCAGTTCCCTTGCCACTTGCACTGTAGTGAATGAGTTTTGGTAAACTCATAGGGATAGTGGTGCTTGTCTAGAATCACACTGTGAGTTAGTGTGTATTTGGGATCAGTGTGAGAGAATCATTTGGTAACATCATGTATTTGCTGACAGATAACTGTTTTAAAACCTGTCATGTTGTGAAGTTTTAGTAGCATTAGAATCCAGTATTTGCTTATATGTTGATTAAATGAGTCATGCTTTGACACTGATGTGCTGTACTTAAATATGTAGATTGTGTGCAGTCCCCTTACCCCTTCCACAGTAGTGAATGAGTTTTGGTAAAGTCCTAGGATAGTGTTGATTGTCTAAAATCACACTGTGTGAGTCTGTGTGCATTTGGGTAAGGATTGTGAGAGAAGCATTTGGTAACATTGTGTATTTACTGACAGATAACTGTTTTAAAACCTGTCATGTTGTCGAGTTTTAGTAGCATTAGAAGCCAGTCTTTGCTTATGTGTTGATTAAATTAGTCAGGCATTGACATTAAAGTGTAGTCGTGAAATATGTAGATTGTGTGCAGTTCCTATACCACTTCCACTGTAGTGAATGAGTTTTGGTAAACTCCTAGGGATAGTGTTGTTTGTCTAGAATCACACTGTGTGTCTGTGTGCATTTGGGAACCACTGTGAGAGAAGTGTTTGGTAACATCGTGTATTTGCTGACAGATAAGTGTTGTAAATCATGTCATGTTGTCAAGTTTTAGTAGCATTAGAAGACAGTTATGGCTTATGCTTTCATTATATGAGTCAGGCATTGACAGTAAATTGCAGTTGTGAAATATGTAGATTGTGTGCAGTTCCCTTACCACTTGCACTGTAGTGAATGAGTTTTGGTAAACTCATAGGGATAGTGGTGCTTGTCTAGAATCACACTGTGAGTTAGTGTGTATTTGGGATCACTGTGAGAGAAGCATTTGGTAACATCATGTATTTGCTGACAGATAACTGTTTTAAAACCTGTCATGTTGTGAAGTTTTAGTAGGATTAGAATCCAGTCTTTGCTTATGCGTTGATTAAATGAGTCATGCTTTGACACTGATGTGGTGTACTTAAATATGTAGATTGTGTGCAGTACCATTAACTCTTCCAGATTAGTGAATGAGTTTTGGTAAACTCCTAGGATAGTGTTGCTTGTCTAAAATCACACTGTGAGTCTGTGTGCATTTGGGTAAGGATTGTGAGAGAAGCATTTGGTAACATCGTTTATTTGCTGACAGATACCTGTTTTAAAACCGGTCATGTTTTGAAGTTTTAGTAGCATTAGAAGCCAGTCTTTGCTTATGCTTTGATTATCTGAGTCAGGCTTTGGCATAAAAGTGCAGTCCTGAAATATGAAGATTGTGTGCAGTTTCCTTACCACTTCCACAGTAGTGTATGATTTTTGGTTAACTCCTAGGTATAGTGGTTGTTGTCTAGAATCACACTGTGAGTCTGTGTGCATTTGAGAACCACTGTGAGAGAAGCATTTGGTAACATTGTGTATTTGCTGACAGATAACTAATTAAAAACCTCTCATGTTGTCTAGTTTTAGTAGCATTAGAAGCTAGTCTTTGCTTATGCATTGATAAAATGAGTCAGGGTTTGACACTAAGGTGCAGTACCATGTACTATTCTGTACACTGTGGCAGAACTGAAAATTTAAAAGTTTTACCTAAGCACTGTCCTAGAAGTAGTCTGATTATTTAGTCAGTTTCTAAGTACCAAATAGATTGCTTCAAATGTCTATGCAGTATGCATGTAGTGTTCTAACATACTATACACTTGTCTTTTACACCTTCAATTCCCTAGTCAGTATCCATACACTTCCAGGAAACATCCTGTCACTTCCTTTGCAGTCCTCTAGAGACCCACTCAACAACATGTACTAATCCATTCACTGTGCCAAAACCCAAACACTTATAAATTCACCAAGACACTCTCTTTCCAGTACTCTAATGATTCAGTCACTGCCTAAGTATTCATGCACTGAGCCAGGTCTTAGCACATGGACTTCTTCAAACCCCTATCCACTATGCATGCAGTCCTCTAACCACCTACACACTTGTCTTTCACATCTTCAACTCCCCAGTCAGTATCTGTTCACTTCCAGAAAACACCCTGTCACTCCCCTTGCACTCATCTAGTGACCCATTCAGCATCATGTACTAATCCATTCACTGCGCCAAACCCTAATAAATTCACCCAGGCACTCTCCTTGCAGTACTCTAATCATTCAGTCAGTACCCAAGTACTCATCCAGTGACCCAGGCCTTAGTATATGGACTGCTTCAAACCCTTATCCACTATGCATGCAGTCCTCTAACCACCTACACAATTGTCTTTCTCACCTTCAATTCCCTAGTCAGTATCCATACACTTCCAGGAAATACCCTGTCACTCCCTTTGCAGTCCTATAGTGACCCATTCAGCACCATGTACTAATCCATTCACTGTGCTAAAACCCAAACACTTATAAATTCACCAAGATACTATCTTTGCGGTACTCTAATCATTCAGTCAGTGTCTAAGTATTCATACACTGAGCCAGGCCTTAGCACATGGACTGCTTCAAACCCCTATGCACTATGCATGCAGTCTTCTAACCACCTAGACACTTGTCTTTCACACTTTCAATTTCCTAGTCAGTATCCATACAGTTCAGCACTTGTCACTGCCTTTGCACTCCTCTAGTGACCCATTCAGTACCAAGTACTAATCTATTCCCTGTGCGAAAAGCCTAGCACTTATAAATTCACCTAGGCACTCTCCTTGCTGTACTCTAATCATTCAGTCAGTACCCAAGTAGTCCTGCAGTGAGCCAGGCCTTAGCACATGGACTGCTTTAAATGCCTATGCAGTATGGATGCAGTCCTCTAATCACCTACACTGTT
This sequence comes from Triturus cristatus, assembly GCF_964204655.1. Classification (NCBI taxonomy): domain Eukaryota; kingdom Metazoa; phylum Chordata; class Amphibia; order Caudata; family Salamandridae; genus Triturus; species Triturus cristatus. The sequence goes on from NC_140588.1 coordinate 252,577,845, forward strand.
GTGTTTCACACCTTCAATTCCCTAGTTAGTATTTATACTCTTCTAGCAAACACCCTGTCACTCACCCAGTGTGTCTCCTTATAGTACTGTAATCATTTAGTCAGCTAGCATGTAGTCTTTTAGTGAGGTATGCTTTAGGGCATGAACTGCTTCAAAGTAGTATGCACTATGCATGTAGTGTTTTAACGATCCTCACACTTGTGGTTCAGGGCTATAGTTTCTTAGTCAGTTTTTATATAAAATGTGTTTGTACAGTAATGGAATAGTATAAACTCTTTGGGAAATCTTGCGAGTGATGAAGGTGGCATTGGTCTTTGTTTGCCCCTTGGAAAAAGTAAAAAATTTCCTCACCACTGAAGAAAAACGTTGTGGGCGTGGTGCCTTCTGCAAAATAAAATTGCTCAGACTCGGTAAATATTTTAATGCGGCAACATTTACAGTTTTTGTAAGTTAAACTTATACAATTTTGTTAGCTATATGCATTTTGTATATCTGTGATTTGTTTCTTGTGGTATTTTGTTGAGAATACCATGTTGTTTTTTTTTTAACAATCTTTCTGATTTTCCAGGTCTGTCGTCGACATCCGTGGTTCCCACAGGATTGTTCCGCCTTGTTGTTTTGTAATATTATTGTTACATTTTGTTTATTAGTTTATTGTTTATATTTATGTTAATAAAAAAACAAAGTTTGAAAAGAGTTTATCGTTTATATATTTATTATTATAAAAAAGAAAGTTTGAAAAAAAAATGTATAATGTTTTTGGTTGTTCTCTTAACTGCTGTGTGACTCTTTCTTGTGTTTGTTACTGATATTTGATCGAGTCCACCATGGTGTTAAATTTTGGGGCACTTATCGCTTGAATATTGGTGATATCAGCAGTTTGCACCAACTTCTGAATAGTGTGTTAGATTTATCTCAACTTTACTTCCGTTAAAGTGCTGATAATGAAATGGAGAGTAGCCGTTCCCGTGCAAAAAGACACGAGGTGCACCTTTCCAATTTATTCTAAATACTAAAATCCTGTATTGTATTGCACTGAGGTATTGGCTGCACTTACAGTGTACACACAAAATCTATTAAGAAATCTCATTGTATTTATATTGATTGGGAATAGTGCGTCAGGTGCTGGATCTTGAAGAGATACACTGCTCAGTTCGTATATTGCTGTGCACACGAAAAAAATCACATCACAACTTTCACACCAATTACAATGCGAAACAAACTCCGGCGATAGGACACGTTAGCACCAAGGATTTTACACCTGCTTTCTGCTGGTGTTAAGCAGGACAACTACCTGCACCATGAAAGGGAACACAGCCAAGAGCCACACCAGAACACCCACAGGTGCCATAGAGTCAATGAGCATGATACAGGGATACCCATGAGGGCCAGAAGACTTATCTCAACAACTCCAGGACCGCCAATGCCCCCCAAACCCACATCTTAGTAAGTGTGTCCCTGTGGTGATTGTCTTAGCATGATAGGCACGAGCCCTGCAACATCACAGTGTGCTGTCACCTCAGCGTTGGCAGTGAGCCTGGATGTGTAGCTACGCACGCATCCTCCTGCATGCACAACTGGCGTGTGCTGGTCTGGGGTTCACAGGTCAGTGGAGGGGTGGGCCTATCCAGCAAGGGGAACGGGGTGTCTCGGACATGTCCATGTACAGGAAGTGCGATAAGTGTGTCTCTGTGTTCTGGTGTGGCCTGTTACAAGAGCCGCAGCAGTCGATGTTGTAAAGTGGCATGCACCACCTCCAAACGGCACTGTGATGGTGTAGTTGGAATGTAGCAGGACATGCGCAAAACGGCATTACAATTGTGTGCCGTACGAGTGCACAAGATACAACAGCGCACTGTATAAAAGTGTGGGGGCTCGTGGGAGGGAGGAGCAGCCATTTGGCAGCATAACACACAGTGAACTCGACCATGTGCCACATGCTGGGCATCTCATCCATGATGACCACGGTCGCAGACATCCCACAACACCAACGACTGGCCTTTGTACACATCCTGTATGAATACTGTGGTATTTACATCAATCACATTGTTTGTGCAGCGTCATCCCCACGAGCGGTTCTTCACGCTCGTGGAGATGATGTGCATTGTAATGTTTCAAATATGCTGCTCGAGGTGGGGAACGTTACGGTGGTTGGTGGGATCATTATTATGAGGAGCTGGGAGTGAAGACATGGAATAAATCTTGCGGCTACAACTACAATCGCTTCTGTGTGATCTGTACTCTTGGAAGGATTACCAGACACTTTTCCTACACTGGCGACGAGCGGGCACGAGCCCATTTAAAGCAAGATTGGAATTTAAATTTTTTTTTGTTTTTTTTTTAAAAGAAAAATTATATACGTGAGGAAAAGAACTTTGTGTCTCCATCTACCCGGTCTACGAAGGTCTCATCTCAAGTTGCTTTATAAATAAACAAGGAAAGGAAATTCCTGGATGTACGAGCAACAAGTGATCAGCGTATTGCGAAATTGATCGTAAACGTAAAATATGCAGAGGTAAAAGCGGCGGAAATCACAATAAAAGGAAACAGTGTAAGTTCTTTGTTGTTTAACAAACTACCGTGAGTAGACGAAGTACCGATGCAGCTTGTTTTCATTTGAAATCGGCGCCGCAATCCTTTGGAAGTTTATGATCCGCTCCATTCTGAAGTCCTCGCTGACTTTCCCTACGTTGTTGTTCCGATCACGTGATGCAACGCGATGACATCGTGACGCATTACCATCACAACTGAATGTAACGCTATCGAGCATTTTTTTTTTTTCTCTGCCATTTACACGGAAATAAAAAGTAACGTGAAAGTTTCGAGGCAAGAGATTGTACTACTACATTTGAGGAATCTTTTCGCAGCATAAAGAAGGAGGTAAATAATATCAATTTTTGTGGAAAAGAACAGTTTAAAAAAAAAAAAGAAATGTATTTTTAGTCAAGTTGAAGGAGGGTTTTATTGGTGGAAAAGAGAACTATACTATAAGAATCAACAACAAACCAAGTTTTTTTTATTGCCATTAAAGACAGCTCTGTGTGTAAGGAGATATGTCAGGTATTGTGCCACCTCCTTCCTTTCTTTCGTCATCAGGCGATCCCCCCATGCCATGGGAAGTTTGGGAACCAGTATTTCTGGCTTATGTTGAAGTGCTAGAAGGGGATGATTGCGAACCAGAAAGAAAATTATCCCTATTAAAACATTGTCTTGGGGGTTTCGGTCTAAAAGAATTTAAAACACTTCCTGCGTTAATTAGTCCTGGCAGAATAAATGTATACCATTATGCCTCATCTCAATTAAACATCCGTTTTGGAAATAAGAAAAACGTAGTGATGGAAAGATTTATATTCTATTCACGGAAACAACGCCCTGATGAATCAATTGAGGATTATGTTTCTGCGCTAAGGTCGTTGGCAAGTTCGTGTGACTTCGAACATATTTCCTACGAACAAGTATTGAGAGACCAAATCCTTATGCGAACCAATAGTAAGAAGGTTCAAGAAAAACTATGGTCCACTTTTGATTTATCGTTAAATGCTGCCATTGATATCGCTAAGTCGATTGAACATTCAGAAGAATTTGTAAAAGAGATCAGGGGCAATGAAAAGGGAGATGTATTCAGTATCAACAAAGACGCAAAAGAACATGTCAAACAGAAAAAAAATTCAAGTCAGAAGAATGACAACTTTAATAAAAGCGAGAAAAAATATAAGAATCAAAATACAGGCCCAGATAAACGGAATGTTTCATTACAATGTTTTAGATGTGGGAGTTCAAACCATTTAGCGAATTTTAAGGGATGTCCTGCCTTTGACAAAGTATGTTCAAAATGCAATAAGAAGGGGCATTTCAGTAAATATTGCAAAACTGTCATGAGAAAAGTAAACCTTGTACAGTGCACAGACGATGAATATAATTGTTATAGTAATGATGAGAATGAAAATGAAATTAATACAGTGATTAATATGTGCAGCGAAGATGGGAAATCAAAGTTTCCGTCGTGCATAATTAAGGTCGATGGGAAAGAATTGAGATTCCTTGTAGACTCATGTGCTCTGTATTCCATTATTTCAAAGGAAGTGTTTTGTGAAAATTGGCCTAATAGGCCACTAATCCAACCCGATGTATCTCCAGGGGGTTATACTGGTCATAAAATAGATCTGATAGGTTATTTCAACGCTGACTTAGCGTTTCATGGACTGGGTACTTGTAGCAAAATCTATGTTGCAAAATCAGGAGAATCTCTTCTAGGGTGGCCACATCAACACGATTTGGGCATCAAACTTGATCCAAGAGCGAATCCTCCTGTCTTTGCAATAGATTCTGGTTCCCGGTGTGAGTTAAGTTTGGTTGACAAATTGATCAGTGAATTTCCAGGTGTTTTTAGCGGGAAACTTGGAAAATATGTAGGATTTGAACATGCGATTAAACTACTTGAGAATACTGTTCCTATCCGGCATAAAGTAAGGAATGTCCCACTTTCTTACAGGGATAAATTGAGTGAAATGTTAAGGAACCTCTGCAATGATGGCATCATTGAACCAATAGAGTCTTCCCCATGGGTTTCTCCCATAGTCATTTCGTTAAAGTCTTCAGGAGAACTTCGTTTGTGTGTGGACTTACGCAGTTTAAATCGCGTAATTTGGATTGATGCTCATCCTCTCCCAAATTTGCATGAAATGGTATCTAGTTTAGGTAATGCACAAGTGTTTTCATGTATTGACTTGGCGAGTGCATACCATCAAGTAGTCCTTTCTGAGGATTCTAAAAATTACACAGCATTTATCACCCCAGATGGATTGTTTAGATATCGGCGTATGCCATTTGGTTTGGCCAGTGCGGCTTCAGTTTTCCAGAGATTAATGAAAGAAACTTTGGAGGGTTTGTCAGGAGCAATAGCATTCCAGGATGATATTCTGGTATATGGGAGGAATGATGAGGAGCATGATAAGAATCTCCATGATGAAATTGCAGCACTAGCCAAGAAAGGTCTCACCTTGCGTCTGGATAAATGCAAGTTGAAAGCGAGGGAAGTAGAGTATTTAGGACACACGATTAGTGGGAAAGGTATTAAACCAAAGCAAAAACATATCCAAAGTATTATTAATGCTCCAGTGCCGTCATCAAAAGAACAGTTAGTTGCCTTTCTTGGGTTAACTGAATTTTATGCGAAATTTATTCCCAATTATTCGGCTAAAGTTGATCCTTTCAGATGTTTGCAAAAAAAAATGCAAAGTTTATATGGTCAGAAGACATGACTAGGGCATTTGAGAATTTGAAAAAGTTAATTGTGAATGCTCCTTGTTTGAAACCGTTTGTTCCAGGGAAAAAGTGCTTAGTCATGGTAGATGCAAGCAATTTGGGTCTTGGAGGTGTTTTGATACAGAGAGACAATTCTACTGAATGGATTGTAGCTTATGCTTCTAGAGCATTAAGAGATGCAGAGAAGAATTACTCTGTAATTGAAAGGGAGCTCCTTGCTTGCGTGTGGGGGGCAGAACACTTCAGGAGTTTTCTGTGGGGGACTGAGTTCATAATCAAAACCGATCATAAGCCCCTTGTATTTCTAATGTCTCCTGGGGGAGGTCGATCCATGTCAGCACGTTTAGCAAGGTTATCCTCAAGATTACAATCATTTCGGTTCAGTATCGAGTATGTGCAAGGGAAAGCAAATATGCATGCAGATTGTATGTCAAGGCTTCCCATTAACGGTGAAAAAAATTACCAAGATGATGACTGTGAAGTAGCATTCACTACGCATGATTTAAATTTAATACATGGTAATGGAAAATTTTTAAAAGAAGAGGATTGGAGGTTGGAAATGGAGAAAGACAACGAGTTAAAAATTGTAAAGAGATACATTGTGCAGGGTTGGCCAGAAGTGGGGAGATTGTCAGGTGATATGATGAGCTTTGCAAAAATTCATGAAGAATTGGCAATTGAAAACGGATTGGTTATGAGGGGAGACAAAATGGTTCCTCCGTTTGGACTTAGAAATACAGTTATGGAGATTGGTCATGAGGGGCATCTTGGAATTTCATTTACTAGAAGACGGGTTAGGGAGGCATTTTGGTGGCCTGGCATAGATTCTTCCATTGAACAATTTGTACAAAAGTGCAGTAATTGTTCTAGTAGTGATAAATCTGCTGTTTCTTTACGTGTAGAATCCCATCCGGTAGCTTATCCTGACGGTCCGTGGAGGAAATTAGGCCTGGATATCATTGGTCCTTTTCAAGTCTTGCCAAAGGATAAATGCTATTGTGCTCATTGATTATTTTTCAAAGTGGCCTGAAGTTAAGATGGTAAAAGAAGTAACCTCACAAAGTGTTATTGAATTTTTGGATGAAATATTTTGTAGGGAAGGTATCCCGCAGGAAATAGTTACGGACAATGGACCACAATTTATCAGCAAAGAGATGGAAGCATTTCTAAAGAAATGTAATGTAATTCACAGGAAAATATCTGTTTTCCATCCAGAGGCAAATGGTCAGGTGGAACGGTTTAACCGTGTTATGAAAGAAGCGATACAGTTGTCACTGAAAGGGGGTTTAAATTGGAATGTTGCATTGCAATCTATGTTACTGTCTTACAGGACGTCTCCAAATTCTGTAACATTAGCTAGACCATTTGAATTATTAAGGGGACGCAAACCAAGTACCAGTCTAGTTCCATGGTGGTTAAAAAAGGATTGGAGTGATAAGAAATTCAATGCCATTGACTATGAAATTGTGAAACAAAGAGTTAATGTGCAGAAAAAAAAATGAAAATATCTATGGATAAGAAAAGAGGTGTTAGTACTAAAGCAAAAGTTGTAGTTGGTGATTTGTTTAGGGTGAAGAGGAAGGAAGGTGTTCCTAAAGGTTCACAGTGTTGGTCAGATCCAAAGAAAGTTACAGAAGTGTTTAACAGCGCTGTGCGAGTAGAAGGTGGGAGTGTTTGGAATTTGAATAGAATTTCGTTGTTCAAAGGGGTTCATCCTCCAGCTAGAGATGCTGGTATGAGTCGACAATTAAGTGAAGATCATAATGGACAGCATCCTCATTGTTCTAATTGGGGGGAGGATTCAAGAGGGAAACGTGAACATCGTTATCCAGGGAGGTTTAAAGATTATGCTATGTTTTAAAAAAAAAAGAGAAGGAAAAATGATAAGAAATGAAAAGGGGGAAGATGTGTGGTATTTACATCAATCACATTGTTTGTGCAGCGTCATCCCCACGAGCGGTTCTTCACGCTCGTGGAGATGATGTGCATTGTAATGTTTCAAGTATGCTGCTCGAGGTGGGGAACGTAACGGTGGTTGGTGGGATCATTATTATGAGGAGCTGGGAGTGAAGACATGGAATAAATCTTGCGGCTACAACTACAATCGCTTCTGTGTGATCTGTACTCTTGGAAGGATTACCAGACACTTTTCCTACAAATACAGCATGGTTTTCACTTCTATGCTCGTTCAGTGGTGTGATGTTGGTGGGTTGTGTGACTTGTGCTCCTTGTTAGTGTGTTTCATTTTGGCCATTGTTTGTCTATACTTGTGCTGTACTTAATTTTGCATGTGTGCCATTCTGCCCATCTCCCCCGTCCCCTCACTCCCTGCTTCTTCCTCTTCCTAGTGCTGTTGTGTCTATAATATTGTTGCTGCACACATAAATACATGTAAAGAATTAATTAGAATAGTTCCTTGATTCTTTTAAGTTTCAAAACTTCTCTATTGGTTTCTGTTTAGTTTTCCATATGAACCGTTTTTTTTTAATATTCAACAACACATAGAAGTCAGAAGTGCAACGTATTCTATCAACACACTTTCTAGAACATTCTACAATACGTGCAGGTTAAAAGTTCATACATTTTTTAAAACTTTACGATATATTTTTGTAACATTTTCTTGAACATTTAACGACACGTGCAGGTTAAAACTTGACGATTGTTTTAAGTTCGAACAGTGCCTTCCAAATGCAAGTAGCAGGTGTGGTTGAGCTGAGCAAATTTTATCCTATGATATGTACTCCATGTTGAAACTGCTTTTTCTTAACCAATCACAAAGATGCTTTTCCACAAAACTAATGTGCACCCTACTTTTAAAAAAGAATGCTTTTCATGATATCTTTAGAGATAAGTTATAGATAGGAATTAGCATTTAAAAAACCTTTGAAATTCACTGAAAAAAACCATAGGTTTCAAGCACGTTATAGTTAGGAATTGGCATTTAAAAAACCTTTGAAATTCACTGAAAAAAACAAAGGTTTCAGGGGCGTTATAGTTACGAATTGGCATTTAAAAAACCTTAGAAATTCACTGAAAAAACCTTAGGTTTCAGGGGTGTTATAGTTAGCTGGACATTTCCCTCGTACAAAACCCTAGAAAATCCCCTGTTATAGGTAGTTCAGCTAACTATAACTCGCGCCCCCGCAAGGCACTGCTGATGACGTCACATATTACATCACTCATGACATGGTCAGTGACATCACTGATGTCATCACTGATGACATCACTGATGACATCACTGATGACATCATCCATTGAGTATGTGTTTCTGAACAGTTTTAATATGTTTATTATGTATAGGGAAAGGCCTGTTGAAAAATAAGTGGGTGTACAAGTGTGTGAATGGATGATTTTCTAGGTGCGTAACTGACTCTATAAGTGAGTCATTAAATGTATCTTACTGCAGACTAGTGACTAAACTGTGTGAATGTCTGTATGTGTCTGTGTGTTGGTGTATAAGTGGCTGCATGGTTTTGTGAATAGCTATATGAGTGTCTATATGGGTTATTGATTGGTTGTCTGAGTATCTGTATGGGTGCCTGAGTGTTTGTGTGGGTAGGGTGTGTGTGACTCTGTGACTAGATGTGTGAGTGGGTGATTCAGTGGGTGCATGGTTTTAAGAGTGCATCTGTGATGGACTGTATGGTTGGGTGAGTGTATGTATGGGTGTGTTAGTGATTGAATGTATATCTCAGTTGTACATGTGTCAGTAACTACATATGTGAAACGCAGTGTATATGTGTGCAAGAGTATATAACTATCTATATGTGAGAGTGTGTGATTTTGGGAGTGGCTGTATGCGCCATAGTGCAAGGATATCTGTGTCATGTGCTGTTTGTTTTTCTGCAGGAAGACACAGAATTTGTTAGTATTTTTATGAGTAAGTGAACTTGAGTGTGTTTAACTGTATAGGTGAGTAAATTGGACTGTGATTAATTATTTGCATGACTGACTAGATGTGTCAGTACCTCAATGGATGATTGGCGGTGTGTGAGTGTCTATATAGGTGTATAAATGCACATAGTGACTGTAAGTATGAGTGACTGTACAGGTGAGTGAGTGGACATGTATGTAGACCTAAAAGTCAATGAGTGGGTGTGTAGTTATTGGTATTGGAGTATCTATGGTTGAGTCGGAGTATCAAAGGTTATATTAGGGTTTGAGAAGATGCACTAATTTATCACATGGATGACGTCATCAGTGATGTCATCAGTGATGTCATCAGTGATGTCACTGACCATGTCATGAGTGATGTAATATGTGACGTCATCAGAAGTGCATTGCGTGGGCGCGAGTTATAGTTAGCTGAACTAACTATAACAGGGGGATTTCTAGGGTTTTGTACGAGGGAAATGTCCAGCTAACTATAACACCCCTGAAACCTATGGTTTTTCCAGTGAATATATATATATATATCTGCACAAAAGAAAGGAATCCCACTAGGTGAGATGCTCTCACAGGTAGGTATTTTATTGCAAATACAGAACTGCTCCATGAACCCAAATCCATTGGTTCTCTGCCAACGCATTTCAGGTCTTGAGCCCTTCATCAAAGGCAAACTGTAGGAGTGACAACAAGCCCAAACTGCCCAGTATATCCCCATTATGTCTAATCACTCTCAGGTGAGTCACTGTTAACTTTGCATGCTGGAACTGGAAGTTGCAAAGATTATGTGAGAAATTGGCCTGGTATATGGTGTCCACTAATTAAAGTGGGCACCTTGCACCAGTCCAAACAACCCTTACGGTGATTTAAGAGGCCAAATATAACCTTAGGAAGCTATCCAAGTGGTAGCTGTGGAGAGCAGCCTTTAGGCTTAGTCTTGAAGGACTGTTAAGCAGCTTGTTTTACCAGAATGCAACCTTATTGTATTGATTAAATGAAAGGAGAACCACACAGTAGTTATAAGAATATATATTTATTATTATAACACCCTAAATACCTCACAGTATTTGCTAGACACAGATGAACACAAAGCACACACTACTTTAGCACAGACACAATCCTAAGTAGCACTAATACATTATGGCCCCACGAGGAGACCAAACTATATACTAAAATAGCGGTATAAGAACCATGATTCGAGTCAAGACAGTGTCTAGAGGATGTAGAATCGCTGGGACCCCAAGGAAACACCCACGGGACGGGTGCAGTGTGTGAACACGAACGCTTGCTACGTAAAATTCAATGGGAGAGTTGTGATTGCAGTTTTTAAGTTAAAGGACCTTTCCCAGTGGATTACAAGGAAACCCTTTGGAACATAGAAGGTTGGAGAGCCACCTCACCCGTCGATACTGAAGTACCAGAGTTACCTATCCCAGGGAAGTCGGGTGCATAGGTCTGAAGTGACGTCAGAAATTGCCGTCGTTCTCAATGGGAGTCTTCAAAGAAATGCCACTGCTGGAAAAAAGAAAAGTGTCTGGTGGAATCCGCAGGTGGCTTCTTGATCAAAGGAATCTGAAAGCAGAGGGAACAGAGCCTGGGTCACTCAGGAGTGTTGGGTGCTTCAGGTGCGAAGAAGGAGACCTTGACTCTACAGCTGCAGGGGTTAGGTGACGTCGAGGATGACCAGAAGCCGGATACGAGCTGTCCCATGAAGGATGTTGGGTGCTGCAACCCATGAAGAAGGTCAAAGAAAGTTACGGTCTGGCCCAACAAGGACCAGAGGACTCACCACAGCAAGGGGAGTCAGGGCAGGCCTGGAGTAACCTCAAATGGACCCACAAGCCGAAGACACAGGAGGTGCAAGGGGACCTCTAGCAGTTTCACGCAACATCTGCTTGCAGGGCACAGAGTGTGAGGAGGCCAAAGTCCTTTGTAGGAAATGTGCGTAGAGGTGAGCACTATTGCCTGCCCAATGCACGAAGTTGAAGTCCACAGGGCTTTGGGTTATGTGATCCTCACAAGGGATACTGGCCTAAAACTAGATGAGAGAGCAGCTCAATCTCAAAGAACATAGGAACCCACTTCAGAGTCTGCAGGAGCTCAGGATCAGCAGACTGGTCAGTTGCGTTACAGTGCCTGCAAACGCAGGGGAGTGACTCCTTCACTCCAAGGAAGATACTTCAGTTGTCCTTGATGCTCCAAGGAGCCTGTATGGTGCACAGGCACAGACAATGCTTTGGATGGAGAGGGAGACAAAGTCGGATCCAGTCGAAGTCCAGCGAAGTCCAGAGTGTCAAGGCGGTCGAAGGTCAGTGGTTTCTTGTTCAGAATCTTGTCCACGTCGAATCTTGGGTCCTACAGCAGGTAAGCCCTTTTGTACCCACGGGAAAGGGTTGGACAGATTCAGGTGAGGGTCAGGACAGGGGGGTGGTTACACTCATGTCCTTTGTCTAGTTTTTCACCAGAGTAGGAGCCAACGGCTCCCAGAACTGGTTTTGGACTGGACTATGCACAGGGACACCAAATATGCCCCTCTTGCAGACTTTCAGACACTTTGGAGGTGCACCCACCCAGCTCCAATACACTAAATCGTGTCTGCCTATTGTGCTGCCTTCCTCTGCTTGAGCTTGACGCAGCAGCAGGAGGGCAGAAATGTGTTTCTGGTCGGCAGCATCCCTTCTGTGCTGTCCGGGTCGAGAAGACTGGTACGGGGAAGACCAGTGACCTATGAAGCTTGCTTCAGGAGGGTGGAATCATACCTCCCATGTGGAGGTATGATTCCAAGGTGTTTGCTACCAAACACGACATGTTTTATTTCAGTGTTTTAGAGATAGCATTTACCCCAAGGTTATAATGCACCTCTACGAATATATCTGGCTGTGTCACAGACAACCCGGGAGAATGGTCTCTGAAGGCTGCAGAGGGGCTCTGCTCTTGCAGGGGCACCCTCTCATGTAAAACCCAGCACCCTGCCTTCAGGATTGTCATGACCTGCTATAGGGGTGACTTATAGGTTTTAAGTATAGTGACCTATAGAAATAGTAAACCTATATCTAACGTAAGTGGTGCATGCACAGGAGTTTGGAGGGGACCTCTAGCAGTTTCACAAAACAACAGCTTGCAGGGCACACCGTGCAAGGAGTCCAAAGTCCTTTGTAGGAAATGTGCGCATAAATGAGGGCTATAGACAGCACAATGCACAAAGCTGGGGAACACCAACAAGCATATGCAATTGAAAAAGTACACAGTGCACAGGGGTTCAGGTTATGCGGTCCCCACGAGAGATACTGGCCTCAAACGTGGTGAGAGGGCAGCTCAACCTCAAGGAACATAGGAGCCCAACTCCTGTGTTGCTGGAGCATCTTAGGATCAGCAGACCAGTCACTTGCATTACGGTCCATGCAAACGCAGGGAAGTGACTCTTTCACTCCAAGGGAGATACTTCAGTTGTCCTTGATGCTCTACAGGTCCTGCATGGAGCCTGTATGGTGCACGGACACAGACAATGCTTTGGACGAAGAGGGAGATGAAATTGGGCCCAGTCGAATTCCAGCAAAGTCCAGAGTGTCCAGACGGTTGAAGGTCAGCGGTTTCTTGTTCAGAATCTTGTCCACGTCGAATCTAGGGTCCTACAGCTTGGTGTCAGGAACCAGCACACAACAGCTAGTATTCTATCTTGCATGATCTGTCAACGTTCACAGGGGCATCTATTAAATCATGTGGTTATTTAAAAAAGCCTGCTCTTATATTCGTGGCACTTTGTGGATTGCTATGATGTTGTCTACTGTTTAGGAGACATGTGGTGCTTCATGTAAAAGGCCTATATGGGCAATTTAGGAATGGCTGTTTAATGTTTATTTCCTTTCCTCTTTCTTAGCGGTAACACGCTGAATACAATGCACAAGTACAGTTCTTATGGTTGCCAGGAAACTAGATTCCTGACAACCACGTGTTTTCCTAACGCAGACAGCAACGCCCAAGGACAGGCTACAAATAGCCACGCTTCCGTCACTCTGCGCTTAACTTCGTTTGTGGCCACATTTGTGTAGGGACGCTGTGCGACGTACCAGGACCAGAGGATCTTCAGCATCAAAGAGCCTGCTCCACCGCAGAAGAAAAGACAGCCTTCGCTTCAAGACAGCTAAGTCCGGTGATTGGGAAAAAACAAATGACTTTGTAATTTAGCCTGCATTTATTTTGGTTCTTTTATGGTTTATTTGTGACATTCTCTCAAGGCTCATAGCGATCTTTCCTCATGTGTGACATTATTATTTAGTTCTACGTTTGTGAGTCTAATAAAAGTCCACGTGTTCTAGTGGCAACGTGCAGACATTGAAAAAACGAAAAGAGACATTCGTTTTTGAGCGCTTTCAAAAGTATTAGTGCCTAGTTACTTCTTAGTAGTTGATGATTCCAGATTACGCAAAGGTGAGGTGTTATGTATATTGACACATAAGATATGTTATTAAGACACAAACTACAACTGAATGACAATTGTTTTCTAATCTCTTGTTTTCTTTTAGTTCATTAACGTGTGACACATGCTTAGTGTAAAAAGGTCCTCAAGGAAGATAATCCCTCTTTCTAAGATATTTATCCATTAACACTCATATAGGAATCCTTAACAATTGAGAAAGTGATTATTGATTATAACAGTGCATATGTAACATGTCAAAGTTGTTTATCATTTTCACTACTTAGCTCATGCAATATTTTCCTTTATGGACAGAGTGAAGAAAACGATTCTGCACATAACCTCCAGGCAGGTCCAGGTGGCAGAATATGCCTATGTCTCTTCTCTCTGTATTTTGTTTCTCATCCCAAATCCCTTCCCTCTTGGAGGATTTGTCAGGCCTGCTGTGTTCCTTTTCAGTAGTACTGAGAAATAGTCAGAGAGCGTTGGGGCATTGTCTAGGCCTGGGTGTAGTTCGCAGAGTTTTGCGGGTGGTGGAGTGCAGTGCAAACTGCAGTTTGTGCTGGAATTCCTGCCGCTCGCGCTCACAAACTTACCATTCGCTATCGCGAACTTACCATTCGCAATCATGAACTTACCTTTAGCGATCGCGAGCAGGGAAAAACTCTGCAGCACATCGCGAAGCGGAGTTTTCTGCACTCCGCGAGCTCCTCGGAATGCAGAGTGCAGAAAACTCCGAAAACTCCACGAACGAAGCGAAGTTCCCCTCCCAGGTCTAGCCTTTTCATTGCCCCTGCCGACTTCTTGGTTTTCAGGTGAGTGGTTAGACCATCATTACAGAAAGTCAAGCCACAGAAAATAACGTCGGCCTGGGCGATGGATTCCCCTGTTGATGACCTAGGAGCTTTAGGTCAAGATTCAGACCCTCTCACAATGCAAGATTTGACTAGAGTTCTCGTAGAGTTACAGCGAGAAGTAGCATCATTAAAACAAGAAAATAACATATTAAAACATTATTTACAGCATTAAAAACCGCGTGGGAATCCGTGGGAGGATAGTACAGTTAAAACCAAGTCAGTGGTTCAGCCTCCCCGTTTTCATTTTTCCACTACTTCTTCTGAAGCATCTGTTGTTCAACCCATTTCGGTTACCACCCCCACACCAGTTCCTTTAGCCCCTCCGGAACGTTTCTTTGGAGATTACGCCAAATACAACATATTTATGAACCAATGTCAACTACACTTTCTTTGTCATCCATCTGCTTTTCCCACTGATCCAGCAAGAGTAGCTTTTCTTCTGTCTTATTTGAGTGGAATAGCTGCAACGTGGTCTATTCCATGTGTTGAAAGAGACGATCCGTTACTTCACGATTTCACGCGTTTTAAGAAAGCAATGAGAAAATTGTTTGCAAAACATCAGTTCCACCAATCTAGTGATAATGAGCTCTTGAATTTGCGCCAGGGTAATAAGGAATTATTAACATATATTACATCCTTTAATCGTCTCATTGCTGAAACTGAATAACATAATGAAAAAAGACCGTCACTGTTTTATCGAGGGTTTTGAGATGACCTTAAGGATTTTCTTGCTCAAATTGTTGACTTACCTACTGACTGGTCAGAATTGATCAATCTAATGGTTCGTTTAGATCACCGTTTAGGTGAACGCAAGGGTGAAAGGAGTCATAGTGATACAACTAGACTGCTTGTGACAAAACAGGAGAAAAAAGAAGTCACCAATTCTGCGTCAGACACTACAGAACCTATGCAAATAGGGCGCCTTCGTGGACCATTGTCCAAAGATTTAAAAGATCCTAGACGCCATTTAAAATTGTGTCTCTATTGTGGAAAGTCCTGACATTTCGCCTGTGACTGTTCCATAAGACCTACCACACTTCGAAAGACGGTCGGACTTACAGACATATCCTCATCTGATAACGATCAGTCAAGAAACTTCCTAACCCGATAACCTAATTACCGAGCATACCTGAACAAATGGTCTCACCTCGCTATTTGGCAAATACCATCTCGTCTACTCTGCATCATTTAACTCTCGTTGTGACCTTGCTTTTAGCTACTCAGAGTAGAAAAGTGATTCCTATTTTACTGGATTCGGTTGCCACTGTAATTCTTTTAGATATAGGTTTATCTAACACCTTGAATATTTCCACAATTCCAAAACTGTGCCCGATCCCGTTCAAGCCATTGATGGCTCTGAGTGGTCTTCTGGCTTGATTAAATACCAAACAATTCCCTTAACTATGATTTGTGCTGATGGCCATACCGAACAAATCCAATTTGATTTAAATGATACTCCAGTGTTTGGGGCCATATTGAGAATACCCTGGCTTCAAATGCACAATCCCAAAATCGATTGGCTGAAAAGAACTGTCACTTTGGACTCGACTCACTGTTCTCAGTTTTGTTAACAACAACAACTCATTACACCCTTGCATTGTGCCTCTATCATGGAGAACAAAGAGAAAGAAAACCCCAGTTTACCTAAACATTATGAAGACTTTCATGATGTTTTCTCAGAAGTTCAGGCCACTCAACCGCCTCCTCATCGGTCATATGACTGTCGCATAGACTTGGTCCCTGGAGCCACTCTGCCTTGCAGTCCTGTTTATGCCCTGTCTGTCTGAACCTGAAAACCGATATCTGCGAGAATATTTGATGATTTATTGATGAAGGGTTTTATCCATCTTTCCACCTCTCCTGTCAGTTCTCCACTTTTTTTTCGTCCCAGAGAAAAACCAAGAACTTCGTGCCTGCATCGATTATCGTACAGTGAACAAGGCCACGGTTTAAAAAAGATACCCTCTTCCACTCATACCTGTCTTATTGGACCAAGTACGCAATTTGACTATTTTCACTAAATTAGACCTGAGAGGTGCATCTCACCTAATCAGAGTAAAAGACGGAGATGAATGGAAGACGGCATTTCGGACTAAATTTGGATTATTTGAGTATACCGTAATGCCATTCGTACTTTGCAAAGCTCCTGCAGTGTTTCAGTTAGTTATAAACAAAGTTCTACAGGAGTTTTTAGAAGTTTTTGTGATCTGTTACATTGATGGCATCTTGATTTACTCCTCCTCCACGGAGGGGCACATAAGGCACGTGCCGGCAGTATTGCAACGTCTGCGAGAACATCGTCCGTTCGCCAAATTGGACGAATGTGTCTTTCACGCTACCACTATTGATTTTTTGGGTTACGTTATTTCACCACATGGCATCGCCAAGGACCAGTCAAAAGAACAGGCTATTTTAAGATGAGACACTCCAGGGTGCATTAAAGACATTCAAAAATTCCTGGGATTTGCCAATTTTTATTGCCGTTTCATCCCTAAATTCTCTTCTTTCATGTTTCCCATTACTCATTTGCTTAAAAAGGAAATGCAATTACATTGGTCTAACAATGCAGAAAAAGCTTTCCAACATCTTAAGAAAACTTTTACTGAGGCTCCAATTTTACACCATCTTGATCCAACTCAGCCTTTTCATGTGAAAGAAGATGCTTCTCTGGTGGCTGTGGGAGCTAAATTATCTCAAAGCGATCCAGAGTCTGGTCATCTCCACCCTATGGCATACTTTTCCAAAAAACGTTTACCTGCTGGACAGAACTACACTGTGGCAGCATGTGAGCTGTTGGCCATTAAGTTAGCCATTCAAGAGTGGCGTCATCATTTGCTGGGGGCTCAACATACAGTAACCATTTATTCTGACCACCGCAATTTACAGTTCTACCAAAATCTTAAGTCCCTGACATCACATCAACTTCGTTGGCTTCTTTTTTTTTAATGAATTTGATTTCATTATTACATATAGAACTGGCAAGGAACTACAGAAAGCTGATACGTTGTCACGTTTGAATTGTCCCAGTCCAGAGATTGATAACAACCAAATTAAGTCTATTATCCCAGAAAATTCAGGAAGCACAAAACCATTGCTCATTATCACCTGAGTTGGTTAGAAAAGGAGATCTAATGTATTTAAAGATCGTTTATATGTTCCAACCCAGGACTTGCAACAAACTGTATTATCTTGGACTCATGATTCAGTTTTCGCAGGACACCCAGATGTTTAAAAACACATTGATCTATGTCATCGATACTTCTGGTGGCCTACACTCATTGATGATGTTAAAAAGTATGCCCAAACCTGCTCTGTGTGTGTGCAATCTAAAACTCTACATGTGACGGCTGCAGGTTTATTACACCCGATGTCCATACCACCTGTACCATGGCATACGTTAAGTATGGACTTTGTCACTGATCTACCTGTGTCTAATGGATTCTCTATCATTTGGGTGATCATAGTTTACTTAACCAAAATGGCCCACTTCATCCCTCTTAAACACATGCCTTCTGCTAAAGAACTTACCGATTTATTCATACGCTATATAGTCAAGGCACATGGACTACGAACTACCATTGTATCCGATCGTGCTTCACAATTTGTTTCTAGGTTCTGGCATAGTTTTTGCTCATCAATGGGCATTAACGTCCGTCTTTCATCTGCTTATCATCCACAAACAGATAGACAGACTGAACGTCTCAATCAGAATATGGAAACAATTTTACATTTTTCCTCTATTTGGACAACAGAATGGGATTAAACTTTGCCTCTGGTAGAATTTGTGTATAATAACACTGTCCACTTGGCCACAAGCGTTTCTCCCTTTTATTGTTCGCTAGGCTAGCATCCATGAATGTTACCTACACCACAGGATGCTACCTCAGAATCTGTCCCAGCAGTCCCTATACATCATACACATTTCCATAAAATGCAAGAACAAGTACAATCACACTTGAAACAATATCAACAGCAGGTTAAAAAACAAGCTAACAAACACAGGAGATCGGCCCAAAATTATGCTGTAGTTGATAAGGTCTGGTTATCATCAAGAAATTTACGTTTGGATGGTTCCCGTAAACTTCAACCTCGATTTCTTGGTCCCTTTCCCATAAAGAAAACCATTAATACTGTTACGCTGGAATTGTCCTTACCTAATGAATATCAGGTTCATCCAGTATTCCATGTTTCTCTTTTACAACCCATATATATCAAATACACGTTTAGGTCAACCTCCTCCTCCAGTGAAGATAAATACCAATGAGTTTGAGGTCGCTAAAGTTCTAGATTCTAAAAGAGAGCAAGGTATCCTGTACTATCTTCTAGCACGGAAAGGTTATGGAGCTGAGGAGAACTCATGGGAACCAGCATCCTCGGTTCATGCTCCTCGTCTAGATAGGGAATTTCACCATCAGAATCCCTCTAAACTGCGTCCAGTACCAGGGGTTTTGAGGGGGAGGCCTGTCAGGAACTGGCACACAACAGCTAGCATCATGTCTTGCATGATCTGTCAACATTCACAGGGGCATCTATTAAATCATGTGGTTATGTAAAAAAGCCTGCTTTTATATATTCATGGCGCTTTGTGGATTGCTATAATGTTGTCTACTGTTTAGAAGAATGTTGGTGCTTCATGTTAAAGGACTATATGGGCAATTCAGGAATGGCTGTTTAATATTTATTTCCTTTCCTTTTTCTTAGAGGTAACGCACTGAATAAAATGCGCAAGTACAGGTTTGTTTATGGTTGCCAGGAAACCACATTCCTGACAACCATGTGTTTTCCCGAGCTTTCAGGATGCTGTTGATAAGCGCTTAGTAACGCAGTCGGCAACGCCCAAGGACAGGCTATAAATAGCCACGCTTCCGTCACTCTGTGCTTGACTTCGTTTGTGGCCACATTTGTGTAGGGATGCTGTGCGACGTACCAGGACCGGAGGATCTTCAGCATCAAAGAGCCGGCTCCACCGCAGAAGAAAAGAGAGCATTTGCTTTAAGACAGCTAAGTCCTGTGATTGGGAAAAAATGAATGACTGTAGTTTAGCCTGCATTTATTTTGGTTCTTTTATGGTTTATTTGTGACATTCTCTCAAGGCTCATAGGGATCTTTCCTCATGTGTGGCATTATTATTTAGTTCTATGTTTGCAAGTCTAATAAGTGCCCACGTGTTCTAGTGGAAAAATGTGCCGACATTGCAAAACCGAAAAGAGACATTCTTTTTTGCCTTTTTTCAAAAGTAATAGTGCCTAGTTGCTTCTTAGTAGTTGGTGATTCCAGACTACACAGATTACGCAAAGGTGAGGTGTTATGTATATTGAGACATAAGATATGTTATTTAGACACAAACTACAACTGAATGACAATTGTTTTCTAATCTCTTGTTTTCTTATAGTTCATTAATGCGTGACACGTGCTTAGTGTAAGAAGGTCGTCAAGGAAGATAATCCCTCTTTCTCTGATATATAATCATAAATACTTATATGGAAATCCTTAACAATTGAGCAGGTGATTATTGATTATAACTGTTCATATGTAACAAATCAAAGTTGCTTATCCTTTTCACTGCTTAGCTCATAAGTTATTTTCCTTACGGACAGAGTGTATAAAACGGTTCTGCACGTAAGATTCCAGCAGGTCCAGGTGGCAGAAGACGGCTGTGTCTCTTCTCTCTGTGCTTTGTTTCTCATCCTAAACCCCTTCCCTCATGGAGTATTTGTCAGGGCTGCTGTTTTCCTTTTCTGTAGTGCTGAAAAATAGTCAGAGAGGGTTGGGGCACTGTCATCGGTCCTGCTGACTACCTGGTTTCCAGGTAAGTGGTTAGAAGCCTTTTTGTGACCACGGGAGAGGGTTGTACAGATTCAGGGGACCCTCCAAATGGAGGGTCAGGACAGGGGGTGGTTACACCCATGTCCTTTGTCCAGTTTCGCACCAAAGCAAGAGCCAACACCTCCCAGACCTGGTTTGGACTGGACTATGCACAAGGACACCAAATGTACCCCTCTGGCAGACTTTCAGGAACTTTGGAAGTGCACCCACCCAGCTCCAATACACTAAATCCTGTCTGGGAGGAGGTCTCGCCTTCCTGTGACAGGATGCCTATTGTGCCGCCTTCCTCTGCTCGAGCTTGGCTCAGCAGCAGGAGGGCAGAAATGTGGCTCTGGTCGGAAGACCAGGGACCCACGAGGCTTGCTTCAGGAGGGTGAAATCATACCTCCCACAATGGGTGCCGGGGTTCTAATGCACCTCTACCTATATGTCTGGCTGTGTCACAGATAACCAGGGAGAATGGTCTCCAAGGGCTGCTGAGGGGCACTGTTCATGCAGGGGCAACCTCTCACATAAAACCCAGCACCCTGCCTTCAGGATTGTCAAGGCTTGCTATAGGGGTGACCTATAGCTATAGTAAAACTATATCTAACATGAGTGGTGCATGCACCATCGTACACAGGCTGCAATGGCAGGCCTGTAATTCCATTTTGCATGGCCTCTCATAGGTGACATAATAAATGCTTCAGCCAATGGGAGGCCTCTGGGGTACCTATGCCTTGGGTACATGGGTACCATATACTAGGGACTTAAAAGGGTAACCCAGTATCCAATCTAGAGTGTACCTAAATACAAGTCAATACATTTTAGGGAGAAAGCAGATAGACTGGGGTCCTGATTAGCAGGATCCCAGTCAGACTAGTCAAAAATAGTGTAACATCAAGCAAAAAGTGGGGGTAACCATAAGAAGCAGATCCTATTTTTCTACAGGTTAAAATCCATATTTTCGCTTATTCCTTTGTGAATTATTTTTCTGAATTAATTTTGAAGTCATATATGGATGTCACATTTTGACATTTTGAATTGTTTCTAAATCATCAATCATGTTGTATAAACAAATCCTTTGAGGGTCCTATTTATTGATTGCTTTATTACTTACCCAAGCCCCAAGGGAATGCTGGGATGTTCTCTTTTTCCTATACACTTTTTAAAAGTGGCATTTTCAAACACACAATTTAAAAAACACCAGAGAGCCTAAACTCCAAGTCTCTAGCCATTCCAAATTGAAAGTTATACATTCAACATGTTACAAGGCAGTTCCAATGATCACCTATGGGAAAGACAGCCTTTCAATAGTGAAAAACTAAATGCTCAGTATTTCACTATAAGGACATGTAAAACACACCAGCACAAGTCCTACCTTTCACATACACTGCACCCTGCCCATGGGGGCACCGAGGGTCTACTTTAGGTTTGCCTTACATGTAGTAAAAGGAAAGGTTAGGCCCCAGGAAGTAGGTGCACTTGCATGTTCGACATGGCATTTAAAAACTGCACATGCAGCCACTGCAGTACCAGGTCTAGACACATCTGAAAAGCTACTTGTGTGGGTGGCACAACCAGTGCTGCACGCTCACTCGTGGCATTTAATTTACAGGCCCTTGGCACTCAAGTGCACATTACTAGTGACTTTGTAGTAAATCAAACATGTCCCAGAGTCCTAAACCCAATGAAAAATGGGTCTAAAACAGGAGGCCAAAAAACAAAATGTCTGGGGGTAAACCTACAAAAAAGACAAATCTAACACAACCCCCTCCATGCCTAAAGCCAGGGTAGACTAATCAATCCCTTGATGGGCTGCCCAGCTTTGGGCGATAGAACATAGACCTGCCCCTCAACAGCAGGACACGTTCTAGTTCTATGTCTCTCTGAACCCAGTTGAATCCTTCTGTCCCTGTTCTCAGGGTCCACTAAGCTAACCCATGGGGAGCCGTTCTCCTCCCCTATGGATTACATCTGTGCAGCACCTAACCTTACTTTGCTCACAGCTGTATCCAAGTGGGCAGACAGTACCACCATGCCAACACAGTAGTGTGGCCAGTCGACCCCTGGGGAGTGACTCCTGCCCCCCCAGGGTCACAGCTGTGTATCTAGACAGGATACAACACGAGCCACTAACATCTGTCCGTAAAGAGGGCCAGGCTTCAGGCCTTTGAGGGCTCTCTACCCTCTGTGGAATTTCAGAGTGAGGGGCAGTAGCCCCAGATGCTTGTCACACTTTTCCCACTCTCCCCCTACCAGTACAGGAGTGGCGTCCTGCAAATACAAAAAGAAAAGTGTTCCTACTATAACCCTAATGTCTATAAGTCTCCTATTAAGCAAGTCAATACCATTACATTCAAGTATTGCCCCTGTACAGACTCTAAGTCAAGTGCAAAAACTCACCAAGTCAAATAAACAATCACAGTTAAATGAAAAACAATCTTCTGATATAAGACTGTTGCATTGATTGAGATTATGTCACCTGTTACAAAAAAAGGGCTTCACAATGTAATTGGTATCAGGCTAGCCTCCCCTAATCTGCCATGGTATCATTGCTAGCTATATAAGTATACATGTTTACCTGAATCAATTGTGTAAATGTGAAATATCAAAGCGTAGAAAGTACGCTGATTAACAAGGCATCCCAAGTACACGCTGTGACTCCTTGTAAAACTCGAATCCCGTGCCCTTCCTAGTAGAGATATACAATGGATCAGACTTCCATATGAACGTTTCAGATAAAGGCAGTGTAGAAATGTGTATAAGGCCGCCATCTTGAGACAATGTCTCATACTAATGTATTCTACATTTATACCGGGTCACTCCGTAAACTTCTCCCCTAATGCACTTGTGATTGTGTGGCAATTTTTCAAACAACCAACCTTATCAAGATTGTAATTATTCTCAATTCTGAGACCCATAATTTGACAGTACCAGAGTGTGGTAACTAATACTGATCCATACTCATACTTGGAAACCACTCTACCCATTGTGTGAAAAAAGTGAGAAACTTAGGAAAAGAGGTTTTGTCACAAATTATAGTAAAAGTGAACATTTCCAATCATAAACAAATGTAATAAAACATAATTATTCATGGTGCTTATCATCCCCAAGTCAGATAAGCATATTATTAAAAATTATAACTCGAAAAAATGATTACTGAGACATAAACAAAAAGGCAAAGTCATAAAACAACATACCAGATAATACACAGACGTCACATAAACATAAAGGGCAACATATGTACAATTAGTCAAAGTACGATGAGCACATGGGGTGGGAAAACAAACGATCTTCAGACAATAACAAAATAATCACATGACAAAATAACTCAATGAAATAATAACAAAATGTCCTGAGTTTCAATCTGACATATTCAGGTCATATTCATAATGCCAATTCCGGGAAGATTATTTTCGTGAGGCAGACATTCTATCTAAAAAGCTGCAACATCGTGACTACCCTAAGAGACTTGTCAAACTTTCTTTAAAGAGGACCTGGTACAATCACCGGGAATTTTTATTCTCACCTCGGGTACCCAAAACTATTGAACGTATACCATGTGTTACAACATTCCGCACACTGAGGAACAAGATAACGAAATAATCAAAAAATATTGGCCTTTGATTCAATCCACTGGCATCACTAAGGAGCAACCCCTATTATCCAATTAAGAGAGGAAGGAATATCGGTGACCATTTAGTTCCTGCTGCTTTACCTACTATTGATCCACCTGATTTGACCACAATATGGGGTCCTAATAAGATTGCAGGCCAATATCGTTGTGGCAAATGCCTTATGTTTGACTCAACATTTAACACCAAACAGTTCCTACACGGTGCAATAACCTATGATTTGCATGACCAAACTAATTGCAATTCACAAAATGTGGTCTATGCCATATGTTGTCCCTGTCAGCTCATTCATGTGGGGCAAACTACTGAACGATTTAAGGTTCTTTTGTCTCAGCACAAAAGCCGCATTAGGTGAAAAACATGAACATGTGCCCCTTGTATCACATTTCATTGACCACAACCACATGCCTTCCGAACTACGTTGGCAGGTGATTGAAATGATTAAGAAACCATCTAGGGGTGCTGACATTGCAAATATATTGAACAAGTCTGAATTTCGCTGGATTCTTCGATGCAACAGTATTAACAAAGGTCTAACAAAAGTCTAAATACCCTTGAGGAGTGCAATACCATAATATCTGGATGAGTTCTTTATATTTGCTTATGTTCATCAGTTGTTCCATTAGGTTGGGTTTTGACTGTTGTGGTCTTTTGACAGAAACTATAATGTATGTAAATGCACAAATGTACACTGTGATACTTTATTTGACTCTTGTGATCCTTGCTTTTTGAGATTTATGATCATTAAGTTAATCGAGGGTTTATTCGTTCATGATTGCTATCATTGTGTAAACTTATCCACAGTAATAGGATATTGTTGTTTTCACAGATTTTCAGGCGCCCTTATTGTGAGCTTTGAGATCCTGATTACAAAACTCTGTATTTTACAATTATTATGTTAAATTGTTAATTGTTTGAATTGTTAGAAAATTCATCTGAATGGAGCATTGCTATTTTGTTAAAATCTTATGTGCTCACATTTTATTTTTCTTATATATGTTGACATCTAATGCGAATGATTTGCTCTTCACGATCTGACAATGAATTTGGTGTGTTTTGGATCCATTATGTGCTCACATTTGATCTTTCTTATATATGTTGTAAAAGTAATCATCACCTTATGGATGTGATTGTTTTACAAAGAATTGTTGACATATAATGCAAATTATTTGCTCTTCACGAACTGACAATGAATTTAGAGCGTTTTTGGATCAATAATTATCTACAGAGATTGATGAATTCTGAATTTATTTTGCTCTCTGGTTCTACATCCATTTCTATGGGTGCGCTAATTATTATTATTATTATCATTTTTATTTTTGTCTTTCTTACAATCTGTCTTTGTCTATAAATTCTACATTTGTTCTTTTCCTTTTTTAAGTGCTTGATCTATATGGTCTTTGGATATTCCTACAAGGTTAGTTTAGATTGCCCACTTTAAAATGGCTGACGTATTTTTCGTCCTCAGCCCACCATGAGATCGTTAGTCTGCTTTCCATGCCTCTAGGCTAAAATCCTATTCTACTGTCTATGCCGCATGTTAGAACTGGGGGTCTCTATTTGGCAGAGGTAGGTACCGTTGACCAAATAGGGACCCTTGCTTCTAGTCAGGGTAAGGGGGTACACTCCTAAAATAACCCCTGCTCACCCACTTGGTAGCTAGGCACGAGCAGACAGGCTTATCTCAGAAGCAGTGTGTAAAGCATTTGTGAACACATACAGTAGCACAGTCACAACACTTCAGATGGACACCACACAAGTTGTAGTATAAAAATAAGTATTTTTATATAGACTTAACACAAGACCGCAAACAACAAAAATCCACAATACTGTACTTAAAAAATTAGCTTTGTTCTCTTAAGATGTAAAATGCGACACTTTGAGTACAATGTACCTTTGAATGCGTAACGCTATACAACGAAAGTGTTGCAGGGAAGGTGATACGTCGGTTCGTGGCACGCAAGAACGGTGATGCGGGGGAAACATGGGGGCCGCTTAGTTTGCGGTCGCGTAGGCTCCTGATTACGGAGGATATTATGCGGATTTTGTGAAGGAAAATACCTATATTTGCTAAAACGGCTCAAGGAGGACAATGAGATGGATGTGAAAGGCGATTATTTATTCTAGTATGAAGCGTTAAAAAAAAAAGGTGCTTGGTTACCGGTCTGATTTCTCGGCTCAGCTGTGTGGGGGGCGGCGTACAAGTCTCTGGACGGTTGGTGTGTGGGCTTTTCTTTGTCCTGTCGGCGGTGGCTCGTTTTGCTGGTCTCTGCTCCTGTG
Source organism: Triturus cristatus (assembly GCF_964204655.1). Taxonomy (NCBI): domain Eukaryota; kingdom Metazoa; phylum Chordata; class Amphibia; order Caudata; family Salamandridae; genus Triturus; species Triturus cristatus. The sequence continues at coordinate 252,603,989 of NC_140588.1, forward strand.
CCCAGATCGCCTGCCTGGAGGAGGAGGTGGAGTCGAGACGGGGACGCGGTGAGACGCCAAGGAGCAAGGGAGTGGAAGTGTTTGAAGGCGAAATTGGAGCTCTTTGTACCTCGAGCTCAGACGATTGGCAGGTCTCTTTGATCCTGGACCCCTGCTGGGCACGAGTTGCTCGGGAGCTCGGCAGGGGCCGAAGGGCGTTGATGCAGCGGACTGGCAACGGAGGCTCCCATAAGCTGAAGCTGTGCAAGGCAGGTACAAAATTGAGCACTAAGGCAAAAGGTGACGCCTTGAAGTTGGTCAGCCCTGGCAAATGTGTCAAAGCACAGGGTGAAGAGGGCAGTTTTTGTCCAAAGAAAAGTAGTTACAGGAGGTGAAGGAGTTAGAGCTGGGGCCATAGTTGAGATTAAAGGGGCTCCAGGGACGTCTCTGGTAAAGGAGATGCAGATGGGACTTTAAGCCCAGTTGGTTCCCACTTAGCACAGTAAGTGGAAGGAGTAGTGGGAGTGAAAGTGGAGCAAAACAGATATCATCGGAGGAGCGGGCTAAGTAAAAGCTGCATGAAGGGGGGGCAGGGCTCTTTAAATTCAAATAGTGGAATAAAACATTTCCTCTGATCAAAGCAAGGGGGCTCGGTCACAGGAGAGTGGGTAACCCCGAAGAAAAAGAGGAAATCCAAGGTGAGTCGAGAGGCTCAAACATTAAACCTTAAGATCACCCCTTCTCTGAGAACTTTTTTCAAGGTAGCCCCTAAAACACTGCTTTTAAAGAACCCCACTGTAGGCCCCACCGAGACTAGATTGCAAAGAGTGGCAGACACAGTTAGCAGTAACAGATTTCAGGTCTTGGCAGGGCTCTCGGGCTCCTTGGAATCTCAGTATTCCATCTCTGGAAGAATGGAGGCTCAACCTGCACAACCTATTTCACAAGCCCAGCCACAGGTAGCGACTCCCGAGATATTGCTTGAATCTTCCAATGGAGTACCTAAAGAGGGGGGAGACCTATGTGTGACTGATAGATTTCAAGCTGATTCTCTACCACAAGTCCAGGAGCAATCAGTTGCGGAGTTGATATATTTATTGACACCCGAGGTTAGAAATAGGTTTGAAACATCTGAGTCAAATCAGAAAGAAAGCCGGTCTGTCTGTGAGAATTTAGGGAAAAAACTAGATGATGTGGCAGAAAGAACCTCCCAATTGGAGATCGGGATGAAAGATCTGGTATCTCAGGTGGCGGTTAACACTAAGGAGATTAGTAACCTCAGGGCTAATGAACAACAGTTGAAGGACAAAATAGAATCAATGGAAAACATTCAAAGAAGATGCAATCTTCGGTTGCTTAAGGTCCCGGAAGGAGCCGAAGGAGAGGACATAAAAAAAATTGTGATACATCTGATCAAGGAAGGGTTACAGGTTAAATGGACAGAAGAAGAACTAAGTATGGATATACAGAGGTTCCATAGAGATCCATATAGAAGGAACGTTAATAAAGCCAAATCGAGAAAGATATTGGTAAATTTCCACACGTACAATTTCAAAGAAGAAATCCTTCTTAAGGCATTAAAAAAAGTTCTCTGAAAGTTGATGGTATCAGTTTTGAGATCAGGTCAGATATCTCACAATTAACGGCTACCAAGCTATGGGAACTAGGAAAACTGATTAAGTCTTTTAAATGTTTGGGAGCCACGGCTCAGTTGAAATTTCCCGCTAGCCTACGAGTAATGTATAATAACAAGATGCAGATTTTTATAGAGTTGAGGAGGCAGAAGAGTTTTTGAGATCGATATCAGGAGCTGGAGTATGACTGAAGTAACCTTTTTGTCAATTCGCAAGGTACACAGTGTTGTTAATGCTGAGTTAAAGGTCCTTAGTGGCTTATCACTATTTCTTTGATGGGTATAAGTAGATTATTGAGTCCTTCGTAATCAGGTCCTTCTTAGGCCTAGGCCATTAGGAAGGAAGAGTAGTTTGTCCCGAGGGGTGGGAGGGGGTCACGGGTAGCTTTTGGTGCACGGGTGTGGGAGCATGGGGAAAAAAGCAAAAAAAATGAAGTCCTCATTATACATCGAAACTCAGGTAGAAGCACAGTCATAAGAACAAAAAAAAAGTATAGATATGACAGCTAAGCAGAAACCATTGATAGAGTTTCTGTCATGGAATGTAAATGGATTAAGGGGGAGTCATAGGCGTGAGAGGATTTTGCAATATCTAAAAGATTCTTTAGCCCAAGTTATTTTACTTCAAGAAACACATTGAACGGGTGATGAGATGAGAGAGTTGTTTAAGAGCAGGAGATGGGTACAGAATATTGTATGCACAGAGCAGCAACTTACCATAAGGGGGGTGGCAATCCTGATTAAAAACAATCCTCAGTTGGAGGTAGTTGAAAGCAGGGTGGATAGGGCTGGAAGGTGGGTAATTGTAAAAGTTAAATATTACGACCAACTATATACGGTAGTGGACTATTATGGGCCTAATATTGTTGACACTACGCCTTTCAGTAACTTGCTTGCTGAATTGCTGGATTTCCCTGATCCCGTCAGGTGATTTTAATGTGGTTCTTGATGGCAACCTTGATCCGTTCCACCAAAAGCAGGAGCATAATGCATTACAAGTCAAGAGCACTTATAAAAATTACAATAAAGACTCTTGGATGGTGCGATATATGGAGAGAGAAGAAGGGATCTATGAAGAGTTTTTCTTTTAACAACCAGAAATATGGGCACCAATCCAGAATAGACCTGTTTTTGTTGGATCAAAATATAAAAGACCAGGTTCGTAATGTAAATCATGTGGGTGCACACTTGTCTGACCATTCTGCGATAACATTGACGTTGGCCCCGTGTCAAGGATCGGTGCTCTTCGGAATCGCTCGGGAGCAGAATGTCGCTGTTCCCAATGCCCCTTCCCAGCTTTCCGGGCTACACGCTTTTAGTACGAGTCAGCCCAAGAAACCTAAGGGGTGGAAAGGGGATGGGACAGAGAAGAGACAGTCACTACGTCTTTTTCTTTCTTGAGTGTTGTCGCTCTTTCTATCTTCCTTGAGGTGACAGTAGTGTATATACTGTAAAAGAAGTAATCACATTAGTAAGGTTACTCTATTCCTACACCCAACTCTATCAATGTTCGTGTGTGATCTTTCCTCTCTGATACCCACCCTGTCTTTAGTGACCAATGCTCCTCTTCTGTTGGGGTGTTGTCTTGGCGTGGTACTACTGTAAATGACAAAAGTTTTTTCTTTTAGAGTTGTCTACTCTCTCTCATTATCTCACTGTCACTATTATTCTTTTCTCTACTACAGGTTCTCTTACCCAAGATACAACTGATGGTGCCTCAACTGGATTCTGGATAGGTGAGTACTTCTTCTTACATTTCCTGAGTATCTACTAAGTATTTTTCCTGTCTGCTTAGTCGCTACTCAGTACTCCGGTAGTTCTTCCTAATTAAGGAGACTCTGAAATGTAACCTAAAAACACTAGCTACACTCGATAGTGCGCTCCTCAAAAGGACTTCGGTTCTGTGAACTGTGCTGCCTTGACGCTCTACTCTATGGTAAGCTGCCTTTGCTGACGTTATAATTCTCCGCTATGAAAACTGTGAGCAGAGCTCACTTCACTGACTGGAAACTGGACGTGCCACTGACAGATAGTTTTTTTATCGCTGCTCGCCCTCACAATCTCCTCAGAAAATAATTGCTCTTGGTGTTTCTAGCATATTGTCACCCTGACCAGCGATTCAAGGGGGACTAGTGTTGCTTTTCTTATTTTCTTTGACGCGCTAGGCTCAAGCAATGAAACTCTTCAAAATATTATACGCTAGTGCAACGGAACAGTCTTACTGGATTTCAGGAACCTGGAACTCGAATTCTCTAAAACTCGACGAAGACTTCTCCCTCACTAAACTGCACGGAACATGACAGGTGACTTTCTCTCCTCATAACTCTGGTGAAGTGCGCCACTCCACCTGGCTGACACCTGGATCCTGCTGATTACTATGGAACGCTAAAGCGCTAACCTGCTGCTCAAGCGGTCCAACTGTAGCGGCCATCTTAGATTCTGGTCTGTCTTTATTTCGCCTTCCTGTGCTGTGTTGATTGCGGGGGGGCAGGACTTTAGTCCTAAACGTAAGGTTCGTTTTTGAGTATGGTCTGCTGGTCCTGACACCCCGTTGACCGCAGTGGCACAACAGAGATGGACCATGGATCGTTCCATATTGTCTGACGACGAGGTGATAAATAAACTGGGCTTAGAATCCCAGGAATTCTTTCACAATAATCTGGGTAGTGCCTCGATAGGGATTGTCTGGGACACCTATAAGGCCTTCTTGAGGGGTAGGATTACATCAATTCAGCTGTATAAAAACAAACAGCGGAAGGCGGAAATTCTTAGCTTAGAAAACGAAATTCAGAGTTTGGAAAATAAAATACAATGTAATGAAGTAGCTTATGAAGAGGGACAATCAGGGATTCAAACTCTTAAGATGGATCTGTTCGCGGTAGTAGAAAGACGGCTGCAAGCAAGATGGCAAGCTAGCAAGTTGGCCCATTTTAACTATGGGGAAGGTTGTGGCAAGTTACTTGCCTGGAAGATAAAGAGTGATCAGGCCAGGTGTTTTATAAAAGAACTTAATTATGGACATGCTGGAGGCCCAATTATAGCGGGGACTAGTATAGAGGATACGTTGTTAAAATATTATGAGGAAGTATACAAAGAAGACCTATGTACAACAGGGAAGGGGGTTTTAGCCTGGCTAGAACAAGAATTACCTCATAAAGTATCTGAACCTCGAAAAGGATGCCATCAACAACACAATAACAGAGAAAGAAATAGAAAATGCCATTAAATCGCGGAAATCTAGTAAGGCTGCCTACGGAAGTTTTTAAGAAACTAAGTAAATATTTGATGCCAGCAATTAGTGAGTTATTTACAGCTATTTTTGAAAATGGAGAAGAGATCCCTCCCTCATGGAATGATGCCATTGTGACTTTGATCCTTAAACCCGATAAAAAACCAGATTGCTGTGATTCATACAGACCTATTTCGCTGCTAAACTCGGATCGACATATAGAGATAGGTTGAATGGGGTGGTGGGAGCACTCCTTCATGAAGATCAAAAAGGGTTTGTGCGCGGAAGGAGTATTAAGGATTTAACTTATAGCCTCATAGGCGCCATTGATTTAGCCACTGTGGAAAAGGAGTCATTAGCGGTCATCACAGTAGACGAGACCAAAGCGTTCGACAGAGTGAATTGGTCTTATTTACATGAAGTATTGAGATTATCAAACTTAGGAGGAAACTTTTGTAGGGCAATAAAACAGATATACAAAAACCCCACAGCAAAAATATTAATAAACGGGAGGTTATCTGAAAAATTCAACATCTTCAGAGGGACGAGACAGGGGTGTCCGCTGTCCCCACTGCTCTTTAATCTCTACATCGAACCCTTGGCTGAAAAAATCAGGAAGCATGAGGAGATACTCCCTTTTCGGGCCAGGGGTTGGCAAAAAAAAGTGGGGTTATATGCAGACAATCTGGTGGTATATACTTCAAATCTTAGTTCAGCACTACCAAAAGTTTATGAGTTGGTGGCAGGTTTTGGAAAGATCTCAGGATATGAAATCAATCAAGGGAAAACTGTCATAATGGCTTGGAATATCACCACACAAGAGAGTTGTGTTAAAAAGGGAATGCGGTACTTGGGCATAAAAATTACTGAGAAAATAGAGAAAATCCCTGAATCTAATTTTCAAAAGACCAACAAGGAAATAGGGAAACTACTGCTGGGGTGGTCTCACCTGCCTTTATCTATTTATGGGAGAGTCAATTTCATCAAAATGACCATTCTCCCTAAAATTACTTTCCTATTCCAGAACATTCCACTGGCTTTTAAGGATGAGTGGCTCAAAAAAACTCAATCTAAGATATCTAGTTTTATTTGGGCTTCTAAAGGGGTACGTATCTCGTGGAAAAAACTCAGATGACAATATAAGAAGGGTGGCCTAAGGTTGCCAGATCTATCTTATTATGCCTGGGTTTTTTTATTAAAAGGAGGGAAAGGGTTATTTAAGGGGCCAGATGACTCAGAAATAGGAAAGATGTGTACAGCAAAGTTAAAAAATGTAAAAGGGGGAGAATATGGCTTTATTCATAAATATGGAGACCCGCGCTTTTTAAAAAAGATTAGTCTAAAGACCCTACAGAGCTTAGCAGAAACGTGGCATAAAGTCAGAAGAGATTTAAAAATCAATTATTATAGTGGGATGGCGCCAATTTTTGACTCTCCTGGATCCCCAGAATGGTCAAAGGACTGCATGGTACGTCCATTAAAGAACACAGGAATCACTACGTGGAGTCAATTGATAACAAATTGTTCCCTAATACCCTGGGAAGAGAGGCAAACATTGTCTAATGGCCAACTCTCGAGATTTAAGTATTTGCAAATGTTGAGTAGGAGTCTCACTGATGGCCGTGGAGCAGGACTACCCAATAAACTAGAAGAAATTTTGGTAGCCAGGGGAGCCTTCAAAAAAGAGATGGTGAATAGTTACTGGCTGCTAATGGAGATGGTGGAGGGAGATTTTAACCTGCCGGCGGAGCTGTGGGACAAGTGCTTGCCAGGAGAGCAGATCCAAGATTTATGGCAAGTATCTTGTGACATATTATACACCACAGTTCGACCCGCAAATTTAAGGCGGAACCACCTCTTCTGTCTCCACAGGGTTTATTGGACTCCGTACAAATTATCTAAACTGGGGAGTGGAACAGCATCTAGATGTCCTAAATGTAACAAGGAGAAAGGTGATGAAACTCACATGTGTATGCTCTGTCCGGTGATCCAAGGTTTCTGGCTAGATGTGAGCAACACAATATTCTCTATACTTGGTGAAGCACCCCAGGTAAGTGAATTGCTGGTCTTTTTTGGACTCACAAATAATCATGTATCTTTGTTAAAAAATTTATATTTTACTTAATACTACTTGCGCGCAGGGAAATCTGCAAAAAATTGGGTTAAGGCTAACCCCCCTAGGAAAATAGAATGGCTGGATTCAATTAAATACACTAATATGCTGGATAGAACACATACATGTAATCGAAACACGTTTTGGCTTCCTTATGAGGAATGGGCACAGTCACCAATCAATTGAGTCCAATGATTAGGCCTCTATACCACATTGCCAAATACTCTGGTGGTTGCCGACGGTTGACTGGGCGGACTAGGCACCAATGGTTGAGTACAGATGGCAAGGTGTAGAGTGTACCACTCCAGGTCTCTAAAAGATCACTAGAGGCGCCTCCGGGAAGTGATCAAGGTTTCTAACGCCTGTACACCTGGGCAATGAGGACTTTATGAAAAAAAAAAAAGAACGGTGATGCGTCGGGTCCCTACTGATGCGTAGGGGATGCGTTGGTTCTTCTCGGCGTGGGGAGGTGATGCATCGGTTTCTTACTGCGCTTCCATGGTGATGCGACCCGCAACGCCGTGTGGCGATGAAGATAGGGTGCAATGAAACGAAAATGGCGTCTTCTCCTTAATGCAACACGATGCGTGCACGCCCAACAGGCGTGCGGCGACTCAACGATTCTTCTAAGCCGCGACAGGCCCTGCGACACACTTCCCGGTGATGCGGCGGTGTCTGATGCGACGTCAAACCTCTTCTCCGGCGATGCGAGGTGCTTCGTCAACGATGCGACAACTGCAGCGATGACACACTTTCCCAGCAACAGCGGCTGTGGCAGTGACACGCTCCTCCGATGATGCGGCAGCATCTGGTGCAACGTCGATCATTTTCTCCGGCGATGCGAGGCACTTTCACGTTGTGAAGTGACAGCGGCAGTTCGGCGACACGCTTCTTCTTCTTCGTGCGTCGCGCTTCCAGCTCCTTGCGACACGCAGTCCCTCAGAAAGCCCAACACAACTTCAGGCACTTCCAAAGAACTCTTGGGGAGCTGGTGGGTGAAGTCTGTTGTCCCTGAGACTTCAGCAGGAGGCAAGCTCTATCTCAAGCACTTGGAGATACTTCACAAGTGTAATGAAAGTAACACAAAGTCCTTTCTCCTCTCTTTGGCAGTCAGGCAACCACTGCAGGCCAATCCCTCACGCTTAGGGATAGTCTCTCCTCAGTCTCTCTGGTTCCCCTCCTCAGCAAAGGTTTCTTCTTGTTTCCCAAAAGTGATCTAAAGCTCTGGGGTATGGGTCCCCCTTTTTATAGAGTAGAAAAACAATGAGAGAGAAAGGGTATTCTGCATGCGGGTACTCCTGGTCCCCTTAATCAATATAAATAAACACTAGAAGGAGTACACCCTCGGAGGTACCTCAGTGCCTCTGAACTTGGGAGAGGTGCACCGAAAGGACAGAATCGTCCTTTTTAGAAGACCCCTCACTCACCAACCTAGTTGGTGACATGCTTTATCATCGGGGTCCCACCCGGATAGCCGAATGCCATCCGGGTGTGTTGTGACCTGATTACAGTGGAGCTGGTATTTTCTTTTGGTGTGTGCCAGTGAAAAAAGTGATTTAAAAATTGGCCAGGTTTAACTCTCTATGGATACAAAATCTTTTCATTCTGGAGCAACTGGACAATGTTAAAAAATCAGGAGATACCATGGTTAAATTGACCTGAGGTATCTTAAAAGTGAAGTGAAGTGAAAAAGTAAAAGTGGTCTACATGTTTCAACCTAGTGGAAGAATCTCCAGGTTTTCGTCAGGACCGGTGTTGATAACCAGGGCGGTCTACACATGCTACGGTGTACCCTACCCTTGGTTAAATTAAAATACCCTCATGTACTCACAGTGGGGAAACATCCTTACTTGAATTTCTAGAAAGGAAAAATGCCTGTGAAGATAAAAAAAGGACAATATATGCAAAACATAATCAGTTCTGTATACAATATTAGTGTCAGGCTCCTCTCATTCAACATCCAATGTTTGTAAGAAGTTGCAAGTGACTAATAATTCAGTCATGCTAATAGTGCCACCTAAAATCAGTGGTACAAGAGTGCTCAATTTTAAGTCCAAACTTGTATAATCAACAGGGCTAAAATCCACCCGTGATCCATAAATACAACCCACTCAAACAGATGTGTGTTTTTGTGCACTCTCACATGAAATACTGGGGTGCACACTTTCAGTGACGAGTGGTCAAGTATCTAGCACGAGTCGCACTCGTCATTCAACAAATACACACTGACTGTTAATGATTCGCTTTTACGTGGGTGTCTGCACACTCACTCAACTTCGTGAGTCTGTATAATCAACATAAAAGAGCATGCTCAATGAGGATAGTGTGGTACACAAGCGAGAAATGGACAGGAGGATAAAAAGACAAAGCCGTAAGTGCAAGCCTTACTAGCGGCGTTACATTTGCGTGCCTCAAGGGTGCCGGTGTCAGGGAGATTGTTCCTACCACGATCTACGGATGAAAGCAAGGGGGTTAGAAAAGGCATTGGGAAAGGGGACAGACTTAGAGGTGCCCACCCACATCGAGTCTGTGAACTTATTGCGTGTGAAACAATCTCGGCTGTTGTGCCTAAACCATGACCCGCATCGGCGTCCCATTTGACATCGAGACATTGTCGGTATGGAGATAAATACTAAGTATATCCGGGTTGGTGATGTAAGGGGGCATGGCCGCGTCAGGGGTGTAGATCTCAGAATGGAGTAACCAATCAAGGTGCCAAAGGAATCAATGACGCTCGCCTAGGGAGAGGCGTGATGGTCGTGGAAGGGAAACAGGGGGCGGGTCTCAGAGTAAACCAATGCGGCTGCTGGAAAGGCAACCAGGGGGAAGGGGGCGCGCTAGGTTAATAAGGGCGCTTCTGGCTCGGTGCAGCTGCAATTATGGGGTGAAGAATTATTGATATATTCAACATAAAGGAAGGAAAAGAGAAAAGGGAGTTCAAACGACCTAAAACTCGGAATTACAACAGGTCATGGAATGGAGGGCGTAATATCCCTGAAAACAAACAAAAGGGCCTATTTCAAATGGAGGACCGGCAAAAGGAGGGGAATGCATCCAATGAGGTAAAAAGGTGACGCATCCATATAGGATTATCGTTAATCGTGACAGTCAGCCATAGGATTCTGCTAGGCGTCAGATGTTGGTAGTTTCTTCTGAAAAATTGGAAATGCAGGACAGTCTATTTGGATAGTACATAATTCCACGGAATATTATCATTCAATCCACTTTTGTGAGTGGATAATCTATATACCCAGCGTTGTTCTTTTTCAAATAAACGTTGTTGTAATCTGTCTCCTGTCTTTATTTGCTCTATGATGGTCCACCTCATATCGTTGGTTGTATGGGTCATCAAGAGAAAGTGTTCAGTGAGTTTAGTCATTGATTTTTTGCACCTAATTGTGCTGCGATGTTCGCAGATTCTTTGTTTAATTTTTCTACTAGTCATTCCCACGTACTGAAGGTTACAAGGGCAGATAATCCTGTAGACAACATTGGCACTATTACAGTTGGTGTGTGTTCTCAAGGTCCACACTTTGCCTGGTTCCAGTTCTAATGTTTTTGCGTTGTCTGTGAGATGACAGACACTGCAGTTACCACCTCTGTAGTGTCCAGTGATGTACGGTAGGCCCCATGCATTCAGGACAGTAGTTTCTTTGTCTTGGACCGTTCCTTTTGGGCGCGTGTTCACTATGGAGCAGTAGTAGCAGTAGTAAGGCTTTATTCGACAATAGACATATCTTAAAAGCATCAGAAAAGTACAATACGCATATATACAAAAAAATATTAAAAACCTATATACATCAAATATAAAATTAAGTTAAATATTCAAATTTGATCACAATTTAGCCATAAGTTTTAAGATATATATTAAACATTTTGTTCTAGCCTTTTTAATCTGATGGACCAAGTCCATGATAAAAACTTTGAAAGACCACAGACAAACAAAGGTCGTGTATCCGACATTAAAATGCAAAGTGCCTCATTGTGGTACCTAGTACCCAACAAGCTACAGATTGGTTTCAACCAGCTTTTCCGCGGAGATGCATGTGCCGGACAGGCAAACAGGATATGGGCCACAGTTTCTACTTTGTTTTTATTTTTACAGATAGGGCAGTATGGTGATGTTTGGAATGGGGGTTTCCAGCGGGCAGTAAATGCACGCACTGGAAGAATCCCCACCCTAAATTTAAAATACAAGGCCCTATCAACGGGTTTCCAGACAAGGTCCAGATAAGGTTCCTGAAGTGCCACATCCTTTATTTTAAAAAATTCTTCCGTTAGCCTGCCAGGTTTTGATTCAGAGGTAGCTCTCGATGCAACCCACCTCCAATACAGGGTTTTAAGTATTGCCTTTGGGGGAGAGGACCTGCTTGACCAAGCTTCGTTTAGACCCAATTCGCCAAGTAGGAATTTTACATCTTTTAGCCATTTTATTTTATGCCAACCTGCAAGTGACATAACCTCTGTTAAGCCCTTAGCATAAGAAGCAAGTTCCGGGACACACCAAAGATGAGCCCACAGAAGTAATGGCCGAAGTTTTACTAGGTCCTTAATGGAATGACAACCTAGATCAAGCAATAGAGGTACCATTGGTGTGCTCTGGGGGAGTAGCATAAGGTCCCTTCAAAATGTATTTTCCGACTTTACCAGCTGATCTATATTAGACGTGCCCACAGCTCAGCCCCATAAAGGGCAGAGCTTACACCCTTTGCTTTATAGATATCAATAACAGGGGCAATTGGTCTAATTATGGAGGAGCGCTGTTCCTTAAGGAGCGCCCCCGTAACCATCTTATGGCTTAGCATCATTTTGGCGAGATGCGGGGACCACTGCATGGTATCTGTTAAGCGTATACCTAAATAATCAAATACAGTGACCCTTTCTAGAGGTACATGGTTAAGTGCTGGGGGACGCCCAAGTTTTTTCGGGGGTTCAACACCAAGTATTTGGTCTTATCTGTATTTATTACAAGCCCTTGTTCAAAACAAAAGGCTTGGAAGTTGTCTAGGAGGCTTTGGAGGCCCACCGGGGTCTTAGAGATTAAAAGTGTGTCATCAGCGAATAAGAGGGTAGGAATTCGCTCGCCCGCCAGGGAAGGCGCGTCAGCTGACATTGACAACAAGTCTCTACCACTCCATTCACATATAGTGAAAAAAGGGTGAGAGCAAGAACACATCCCTGGCGGACCCCTCTTTCCACTGGAATTCTGGTGTTTTTTTTGTCCCTCGGAACCCCACCTCACTTGTGCAAAGTTATCTTTGTGAAGCCTCACTAAGATTGATAGAATATTTAGTGGGATCCCCATATCTAGCAGCACTCCCCAGAGGCGTTCTCGGGGAACAAGGTCAAAGTCACTCCTTAAATCTATAAACGCAAGATAAAGGCTGCCTTTGCCTATAACAACCACTTTCCAGTAGATCAACAATAATCTAAAGGCTTGCTCTATTGTCCCAGTTCCGGCCCCCGCTTGATACTCTGAAAGAATCTTATGTTCTTCAATCCATTGTAAGATTCTCTCGAGTACCACTTTACCAATGACCTTCTGAGAGGAGTCTAATAGACTAATTGGACGATAGTTAGAGGGGTCGTCTCTACACCCCTTTTTAAAAATAGGGACGACCTCAGCCCCCTCCAGGACTCAGGGATGGGGGCACCATTGTCAATAGCTATAAGTAACGTATGAATGAGTTTCCCCCATTTAGACAGGTCAAAGCGGAGCAAGTCTCCGAGAATGCAGTCCGGACCAGCTGCCTTTTGGGGCACAATGCGACTAATCGCATTTTCTACTTCCTTCACAGAGAACGGGCATGATGTATTATCACCTGAGGGTATATGGAAACTAGAAGTATCTAGGTCGCTCGCAGCTCCCTGATGGGACATATACAATTTGGAAAAATGATCAACCCATGACTGGGCGGTGATGTTGCATGTAATAAAATTACTATCAGGGCTATTCCTAGCTCTAATAGTTTTCCAAAAGAGGCCCGAGTCCCTCCCTGCACTGGCTCCTTTTAATAATTGCCAATACTGGTCCTCCCGCTCCCTTTTAGCATTTGCGGTCACCAGCTTATACTCTTTCCTTGCTTGTTGGATCAGGGGTTGTGACTTTGCCTTAACTGCTTTAATTAAAGCGGTCTTCGTTTTCCTACATTTAGAAGTATACCATCTTTGCTTGCCCATAAGCCTCTTAGGGCCACTCCCTACCCCACCTCGTGGTTGTACCAAGAAGCAATTTCCCACCTTCTTGACGGTATGCTGGAATACTGCCGTTGTCCTTGAAGGATCATAGTGATCTAAACAGATCATATCCAGCTCATTTTGTGAATCTGCCAACAAGGCTCCTATGGACTGAACTTTCCCTTCATCCATAGCGACTTTGCACCACTTAAGGCGCCTGCCACAGTTAGATAAAGTAACTTTCGTTGTAGACATTACTTCAGTTGGTGCTATTGGGCCAGTTGCACTCAGCCATAAATGCTTTAGGCTCAAGGAAAGAAGATTATGGTCACTGTCTACGGTTGGTAATATAGCCATATCCATCATATTGTGCCAGAGTTCAAAGTCAAGGAGAAAATAATCGATCCTCGACGAGTGGTTCACCCTATTATATGTATGAGCCCCAGAAGGATCTGAAATGGTACGTCCGTTTGCTGCTCGTAACCCAAACTCCATAGTTAGTCCATTCAACTGGATGGCCCTTTGGGTCCATTTTTTTATTGGTTGGACTGTTAATAGGGGTATACCTCTCCTAGCATCATCCACATTGAGATCTAAAATATCGTCTGACGCAAGGGGCTCAAATGTACAATTGAAGTCCCCTGCGACCAAGACTTGCGTATCAGCGTAACAACTTCTAAGTTCATTTTCTAGCGTTGCTACTCTCAGAGATGGAGAACCACCTTTGCTCCCCCTTGCATATATATTAAATATGTCAAGGGATTTACCGCTTGTAGGACCTCTAAGTGTAATGCTTAGAATATCTGGTGAGTTGCATTGTTTTTGGTTGATAATACAACCCAATGAGATGCTCACCCATATAAGGAGTCCACCCGAAGGGCGACCCCTCCCGGTGATTGAGGGAACCACTGGTATAAAAAAGGTGGTATAGCCGACTCTATAATTGGCTTCAGCAAGATATTCCACTCAGGAAGATCTAACTTCCTGGAGATACCTGCAATATTCCAGCTAACTATCTTTAGCATTGGGTCGGCCACTACTGTCTCCTGGGGGCATTTAGTCATTGCAATAGATAGATTCATCGACACAGCTACTGATTCTAGTGCCGAAGGCAATGAAGGAAGAATATTCGGAAGAGAAGCAACACTCTGGGCAGTAGATTGTACTATTGGGGTCTTGCTAGTAACAGTAAGACCGGCAAATTTATCCCTGTTGTTAGTTAACCCAATCTCAGGTTTAGATTTATTGTTTAATGCCTCCAACTCGATATCCCGACAATTATGCTCAGTGTTCGGGGTTGCTGCACCTAGCCTGACCCCCGATCTGATTACACCAGGGGAAAATAAAGTGGAAAGGATGGGTAATGACCATGAGGAGTTTGCCTTATCACCAACAAAAGGCGAGCAAAGGTAAAACACATAGCCACTGGGTCAATACCCAATGTCTCTATTGTGGCAACAATCTGTACCTCTATGAGGGGCAGCGGATAGATATGTCTCAAGATCCCCAGGAAACCTTCCTCCAAGATTTTTTCCATTGCTTGGTTTTGGTGGTTGATATAGAGGCTGTGGATAAAAGTAACCCAACCCAAATGTACCAATTCCAGTGCCGTCATGAGCGTTCTGTTGCTTACAGATGGATCTTACTACACGTACATCCCTGAAATTGACAACAATACAATCCCCTGGGATATCCTTAGTCCGACTCCCCACCCAACCAATTCGTCTGAGAAGGATTTGCCCATCCAGTTGCCCTGAAAGGGGTCTGTTGTTATTAAGCCAGAATGTAGTTTTGTTTTTAAGCTCGCTAAAGGATTCCAGTTTGCCCGGTGCTAACCGTGGGACTCCCGTCAGGACAACTACATAGGGTAAGCAAGCGGGGGGCAAGTTAATATGAGTGGGGGTGATGTTAACATTATCATCCAGAGCAGATTTATGAGATGATCTGGATGAATTTTCCCCCTGCCTCAATACGGAATTATAAGCCTGACCACCTATCTGACTTGTTCACTATGGAGTCTTTAAGGCTTCTGGATTTTTTGAAGGAGAACAATGGTTTTTCCCACTTTAGGTTACCAGTATTCAGAATAGTCCAATGTTTGTTGATAGATTTCGTGGACAAATTCGATGCCGTACTGTATGTAGTTACGCAGGTCAACGGTACCTTGTCCTCTGTTACAAATTTGTTTTCTAAGAGGGCTGCTCTGGGTTGGTTTCGTGCTCTTTTCTGGCACTTGGTGAGGATTCCTTCAGGATAACCCCTTTCTGATAGATTTCTTGTGAGATCAATCGCCTGTTTGCGGCAATCAGTGATCTTACTGCAATTCCGGCGTAGTCTCAAGTATTGGCCCTAGGGCAGGTTTTCTCTCAATGGCCTAGGGTGAAAGCTTTCGAACCTTAGCAGGTTGTTCTTCGCTGTTGGTTTGTAATGGGTTCTCGTTTCAAGACGATAGTTTTCCTTGGTGATCACAACATCCAAAAAGACCATAGTGTTATGATCTTTAGTGTGGGTGAACCTCAAATTCTGATCACAAGTGTTGATCCACTGACAGAATTCAGAGAGGGTGTCTTCCGGTCCTTGCCAAATGGCAAAGACATCATCAATGTATCTTTTCCAGAAACTGATGTAGGTGGAGAATGGGTTCTGTTAGTTGAGTCTGAATTTTTTCTCGAAATCAAAAACATAGAGTCCGGCCACACTCGGCACGAATGTGCTTCCCATAGAAGTACCCCCCGTTTGAAGGTAGAGGGTACCCTCAAATTCGAAAAAGTTTTTCTTCAAAGCCAGTCTGGCACATTCCAGAACAAAGTTCTTAGGTGTCCGATAGGTCCAATTTGTTTCGTCAAGGGTTCTCTTGAGAACTTCCAGGGTATCATCCTGGGGAATACTTGTATACAGGCTTTCAATATCAAAGCTCACCAGTATTGTATTGTCATTAACTTTGATATCTTCCAGGAGTTGTAGCAGACTCTTAGTATCTTGTAAATATGTTGTTGTGTTTTGTACAATGGTCTTAAGGAAAACGTCACAAAAGCGTGACAATGGTTCCAATAGGAGCCAATACCCGATACTATGGGTCTGCCGGGAGGAGGGAGTTTATTTTTATGCATTTTAGGTAAGGTATAGAAATAGGGGATTTTACCTTCACTATTGCACAAGAAGTCCGCCTCCTGTTTAGAAATATACCCCTTAGTTTCAGCATGATCAACCAGAGATCTTATCTCTTGTTTAAGGTCCGAGGTGGGATTAGTAATCAGTTTACGATAGTTCCTGTTGTCCGACAGTAGCCTCTGGCATTCATTTCGATAGGCTTCTTTGTCTTGGACCACCACTCCACCCCCTTTGTCGGCTTGTTTGGTGACAATGTTCTCACAATTTTTCAAACTTTCTATCGCAGAGTTTTCCTCCTTACTCATATTCTGAAAGGGTCGTTTGGATTCTAGATTTTCTATGTCATTAAAAACTGCCTGTTCGAAGGCTGATACTTCCACTGGGATAGTATGAGGTGGTGGTATGAATGTGGACTTTGGTCGTAGTCCTGTCTCATTCTGATCTTGATCATGTGATCTCTCTCCTTGTTTCTCAAAAAAAGCTTTGAGTTTAAGTTTCCGGAAAAAGCCGGATAGTTCACAATGAAGTTGGAATTTGTCTAGCCTTGAGGTTGGAACGAAGCCTAATCCTTTGTTAAGTACTTTTTCTTCGATGGTTGTCAATGGTCTAGTTGCAAGCTTAGTTACTAGATTCGGCTGTTGCTTGTCCCTGCTTGGGGTTCCCGTGTCTTGCTCCGTGTATTGAAGCCCACTGGGTCTTCTTCTTTCCAATGTACCTGATTTGTGCCTTTCCTTCGGCCTCTTCCCCTTCTGCCCCTGCCTAAAAAAGACGGCCTGTATGAATTTGGGGGAAACAATGGTTGTGGAAAAGGTGGTTTCCATACATACATCGGATAGTGTTGTGGCTGGTTAAAAGGACCCTGGAAATTTGGCATCATTTGGGTGTTGAAAGTGGGCCAATTGCTCTGGGTCCTATTCCTTCCTCTTTGTTTTTGTCGGTAGCTGCTTGTGCTTGAATTACTACTGGCCGTAGAATCGTTACTGGAGACGTCTGAATCCAGGTCTGATTTGTTTGAAGGTGTGTATTCAGGATCCGAGTATGGATAGGACTTGACGTACGAAAAGCATTTCAAATCTTTTTGAAACTTTTGTACTTTTTGTTGGGTGAGATTATCTTTGTATTCATTGATCTCTTTGTTGATTTCGTCAAGTCTTTTTTTATATCCTGTAATAGTTGTTTTTATATGGCTCTCAGTAAGCTGGATCTCAATTAGCATTGTCTCTGAGAGTCGTAAGGCCGTCTTAATGATTAGCACAATCCAGTCACGTGTGCAGTGCCACGCAATCTGTGCCCAGTCCTTTCTGAAAGTAGGGTCATCTAGGAAGATGCGTGGTGCATTCGTGACTAGGAGACCTTTTGGTGCCATGTTATTTCTTAGATATTCTTTGAGGATGGTTCCGTGTAGTATGGTTCTTATTCTGTTCCTTTTCATTTAAGTTAGTTTTTCCCAATCGGTAGTTTGTGAGATGGTTTGTGCTATGCTAGCATCTGCAAATAAGGAAGGATCTGCCAGAATGGCATCTACTTCTTCGCTGGAATCTGAAAGTCCCTGATTTTCGCCCATGGTCGCACAATATCCAAGTATGCTCTGTATGAAAAAAAGAAAAAAAGCTCTCGCAGCTGTGCGCTGCCTAAACTAGAAAAACAATGAGAGAGAAAGGGTATTCTGCATGGGGGTACTCCTGGTCCCCTTAATTAATATAAATAAACACTAGAAGGAGTACACCCTTGGAGGTACCTCAGTGCCTCCGAACTGGGGAGAGGTGCACCAAAAGGACAGAATCGTCCTTTTTAAAAGACCCCTCACTCACCAACCTAGTTGGTGATATGCTTCATCATCGGGGTCCCACCCGGATAGCCGAATGCCATCCGGGTGTGCTGCGACACCTGATTACAGTGGAGCTGGTATTTTCTTTTGGTGTGTGCCAGTGAAAAAAGTGATTAAAAAATTGGCCAGGTTCGAACATCGCAGGAAAATTAGGTGCAAAAAATCAATGACTAAACTCACTGAACACTTTATCTTGATGAACCATACAACCAACGATATGAGGTGGACCATCATAGAGCAAATAAAGACAGGAGAGAGATTACAACAACGTTGATTCGAAAAAGAACTACGCTGGTTTATATAGATTATCCACTCACAAAAGTGGATTGAATGATAATATTCTGTGGAATTCTGTCCTATCCAAATAGACTGTCCTGCATTTCCAATTTTTCTGAAGAAACTACCAACATCTGATGCCTAGCAGAATCCTATGGCTGACCGTCACCATTAACGATAATCCTATATGGATGCGTCACCTTTTTACCTCATTGAATGCATTCCCCTCCTTTTGCCGGTCCTCCATTTGAAATAGGCCCTTTTGTTTGTTTTCAGGGATATTACGCCCTCCATTCCATGACCTGTTGTAATTAGGTTGTTTGACCTCCCTTTTCTCTTTTCCTCCCTTTATGTTGAATATATCAATAATTCTTCACCCCATAATTGCAGCTGCACTGAGCCAGAAGCGTCCTTAGTTACCTAGCACACCCCCTGCACCCGGGCGCCTTTCCAGCAGTTGCATTGGTTTACTCTGAGACCCGCCGCCTGTTTCTCTTCCACGACCATCACGCCTCTCCCTAGGCGAGCGTCATTGATTTCCTTTGGCACCTTGATTGGTTACTCCATTCTGAGATTCACGCCCCTGACGCGGCCACGCCCCCTTACGTCACCAACCCGGATATACTTAGTATTTATCTCCACACCGACAATGCCTCGATGTCAAACGGGACGCCGATGGGGTCATGGTTTAGGCACAACAGCCGAGATTGTTTCACATGCAGTAAGTTCACAGACTCGATGCGGGTGGGCACCGCTAAGTCTGTCCCCTTTCCCAACGCCTTTTCTAACCCCCTTGCTTTCATCCGTAGATCGTGGTAGGAACAAGCTCCCTGACCCCGGCACCCTTGAGGCACGCGAATGTAGCGCCGCTAATAAGGCTCGCACTTACGGCTTTGTCTTTTGATCCTCCTGTCCATTTCTCGCATGTGTACCCCACTATCCTCATTGAGCATGCTCTTTTATGTTGGTTATACAGACTCACGAAGTTGAGTGAGTGCGCAGACACCCACGTAAAAGCAAATCATTAACAGTCAGTGTGTATTTGTTGCGCGACTCGTGCTAGACACTTGACCACTCGTCACTGAAAACAAAAACACACATCTGTTTGAGTGGTTTGTGATTATGGATCACAGGTGGATTTTAGCCCCGTTGATTATACAAGTTTGGACTTAAAATTGAGCACTCTTGTACCACTGATGTTAGGTGGCACAATTAGCCTGACTTAATTATTAGTCTTTTGCAACTTGTTACAAACATTGGATGTTGAATGAGAGGAGCATGATACTAATGTTGTATACAGAACTGATTATGTTTTGCGTATATTGTCCTTTTTTTGTCTTCACAGGCATTTTTCCTTTATAGAAATTCAAGTAAGGATGTTTCCCCACTGTGAGTACATGAGGGTATTTTAATTTAACCAAGGGTAGGGTACACCTTAGTGTGTGTAGACCGCCCTGGTTATCAACACCGGTCCTGATGAAAACCTGGAGATTCTTCCACTAGGTTGAAACATGTAGCCCACTTTTACTGTTTCACTTCCCTTCATTTTTAAGATACCTCAGGTCAATTTAACCTCACATGGTATCTCCTGATTTTTTAACATTGTCCAGTTTCTCCAGAATAAAAAGTTTTTTTATCCATAGAGAGTTAAACCTGGCAAATTTTTAAAACACTTTTTTCACTAGCACACACCAGCTCCACTGTAATCAGGTGTCGCAGCACACCCGGATGGCATTCGGCTATCCGGGTGGGACCCCGATGATGAAGCATGTCACCAACTAGGTTGGTGAGTGAGGGGTCTTCTAAAAAGGACGATTCTGTTCTTTCGGTGCACCTCTCCCCAGTTCGGAGGCACTGAGGTACCTCCAAGGGTGTACTCCTTCTAGTGTTTATTTATCCCCTTTTTTTACACAGTTTATCTTTGTTCTCCGAAGGCAGAGAGGCCTTTGCCTATTCCAAACCAGTTCTGGTCAGTCCTGGAGCACTGTGTTTACATGACTCCTTCATTTCTTTCACAGTGCAGGGCAGGGACATCAGACGCGCCACAGGGGGTGGAGTCAGCATTGTGAGGGAAGGCACAGCCCTATTCAGGTCCCAGGTGCAGATATTCCCTCCAATCTGCATACAGATCTCTCTATTCAGCCCTGTGCTGACTCACCCTGTCTCCTGGAATCCCCCAGCCCCTGTCACTCAAACTCCAGACAAGGAATACACAACCTAGCAGAGGCAGGCTTGGATAGTTACACAAGAAAATACCCACTTTCTAAAAGTGGTATTTTCAAACACAGAATGTTAAAACCAACTTTACTAAAAGATGCATTTTATCATTCTGAGTTCAGGCATACTGAAATTTCTACCTAGTTCCCTGAGTCAGTTATGATTATAAGATGTAATAATCAAACTGCCCATTCTGGGAACAGGTAGCCTTGCAATAGTGAAAAACGAAAATGGCTGTAATTTACTATTAGGACATGCCACACACATCGGGGCTTGTCCTACCTTTTACCTACAATGCGCACTGCCCTTGGGCCTACCATAGGGGTGACTTATATGCAGAAAAGGGAAGGTTTAGGGACTAGCAAGTTGGTTCACTTGCCCAGTCAACATGGCAGTACCAGACTGCACATAGGCTCTGGAATGGCAGCCCTGAGACACTTTTACAGGCTGCTCCGGTGGGTGGCACAACCAGTGCTGCAAGGCCACCAGCAGCATTTGGTTTACAAGCCCTGGGCATACTCAGTGCACTGTACTAGGGTCTGACAAGTAAACCAAATCAGCCAATCATGGAAACACTAATCCATACATCAATTTACCATAGGGAGAGCATATGCACTTTATCATAGATCAGCAGTGGTAAAGTGCCCAGAGTCATAAAACCCAACAAAAACAGGTCAGACAAAATCCAGGTGGAAGGCAAAAAGTTCAGGGATGACCCTGCAAAAAAGGTCAAGTCCAACACCTCTTTAAAATGGCTGATGTATTTCTGTCCTCTGGCCACCATACGAGTCTCCTTTCTATGCCTATAGGCCAAAATCCTAGTACACTTTCCATGCCTATTGGCTGGGGGCTATAAGTGCTCAGCGTCGGTTGGGCTTCACTGTTCTCCTTCTGTTTTATGGAATAGTTCTTGACCGTTATGCTGGTGGGACCGGGCAAAGACAAGCGGGGCAGTGAGTACTAGTCTGGTTTATCTTCCTTTAGTTTTTCTTTGCTAACTATTTACTGCTCCTTTTGTTGCTATCTGTAATCGACTGCATTAAGTCGTATCTCTTCCCTTAAAAAAGTCAGGTGGAGCTGGTTCTTGTCATTACTTTTTTTCTGTGCAATAATTGTGCACTTTATCAGTATGGAATACTTCGTTGTGATTACTGCAGTGTGAACATTCTCCCTATGAGGTTGTCGCACTCATAACCTCTCCTATCCCAGATAAGTCTAATGCCGGAGTGTTTTCTGTATACTCGGTACCTTTTTGTCCATTTCATTTGCATTAATATAAAAATAATGTTTGACATAATTATCGCAGGGAGAACATTCTGCATGATGAGGCCACTGCATTCCTAAATTCCCATTTATATTTTATTTATGCTGAGTTTAGTGCCTGAGTGGCCTATGTATACTTAGTACATCCTTTTAAGTACACATACACTAAAGGATAATCCCCTTGATAATTCGTACACCTTCTGACATTGGTCTTTCTTCATTTTCAGATTAGCTGAGCCCATCGCCTGTGATCTCCTATACCAGCCCAGTTGTTTAATTATTCACTCATTACATCTACTAGTAGGTATAGTATGTTTTAATTGTCCACTTCAGGGTATCAATACCGGTTATTATGCAGTTCTTCATTTTTATTTTATTTACTTTGCAGTTTTGTACCCCTGGAGAGCAGCTCATTTAGTCCTGTCTCCTTCAATAACTTGTGAAGTCCTCTGAACTACTTTATCATGTTTGGCCCCGTGAATTGTCATAATACAATGAGGCTGTAAGTATTTAGTTTAGAGAGCCCATTATATTGTGTTTGGGTTGTCATTTTCTTTATCTTTCCTTCATCTTTTTATCTTTGCAGTATTAATACGGAACGGTTCAATTTGTATCCGTACTGAGTTTTAGCTCTTCATGGGATTTCTCATCTGTATTAGTTCCTGGATAAATCACTTAGTAGGTTTCACTCAATTAGTTCTCTCTCTGGAAATGGATTGCCTGACTTGACTGATTCTTTTGTCTCACTGACTCTGACTTTGTACAGGTTGTGGGTCTTTCATTTTGGCTTATCCCACATTTTTCTTTGGATTTTTTCTTTGTACATTTATTCTAAACTTTCTTGCACTATATATTCTAAATAGTGACTGTTGCTATTTTAAATATTCCTGATACCCATGTACATATTTTCTTTTTTAAATGTTTTATTGAAAATTGCTTGGACGCTTCTCAGTTTATTGTATTGTCCTGATGATGACCTTCTAAGTTCAATATTGGTCGAAACGCCGTCGACAATGTAATGTGGCCCTAAATGAAGAGGACACATTCTTTTGCTGTGTGCTCTTTCTGTTTTTTCTGAACGCCGCCCTTGTATATTGTCCCTCAGCCACTTTGTTTGATTAGACACTGTATTTTTTGTACTGTTTGTGTAAACCTATGAGCGCCGTTATTGTCTTATGATTGTTTGTCTAACTTTGTTAATAATAATAAACAAAAAAATTCTCCTTCATTGAAATATTGTATATATGGGTATCCTGTGCCCAAATAATATTGGGCTGTCTTTACACAAAAAGGACAGTTGGTTTAGAGCACTAATGCAGCACCATTATGGATAGTAGACCCAAAAGTATTTAAAACAAATATCTGAAAATGTGTGCAAGTTCTGAAGGCACCCTCTGTCCAGGGGTGCTACCTTAAACAGGAAACAAACAACGTTCTACTAAATCAGAACAGCACAACCCTTCTTTGCAAAATTTCTTAAATGTCCATATGATTCCCATTAAATCAAGTTAATGCAAGAGTGGTCACTTGATCCAATCGGTGATTTATAATTTCTTTTATTTTCCAAACAGTTCTTCAGCCAACACGTTTCGTCCTATTCTGCTAGGACTTCTTCAGGGCAAATACATGATCTGTGTGACGAAAGTTAATAATATGAGCAACAATCCGGTTTCACATAACAAAAAATTTCCAACAAACTGGTAATTCTCGGCTATACCGCTTGTCACCATGTTAAGAATAAACCATGATGACAATGTCAAATTGGCATGGGTGGTTTTTCTTCCAGTTCCAAAGTTAGAAAGTAGGTCCGGTATGATAGCCAGGCACGAAATGAAGCGGGTTAAAACCGTATCAAAGCAGTCTTTAGGCGGACATGTACATGGGTATTCCGCACCCCACAAGACCGCTACCGATTCCTGGGAATACCGGGCGACGTTACGGGGAGTTCTTATACAGGATTCTCTCTTTGTGGGGTGGGGAATACCCACTTACATGTCCGCCTAATGACTGCTTTGATACGGTTTTGACCCGCTTCATTTCGTGCCTGGCTATCATACCGGACCTACTTTCTAACTTTGGGACTGGAAGAAAAACCACCCATGCCAATTTGACATTGTCATCATGGTTTATTCTTAACATGGTGACAAGCAGTATAGCCGAGAATTACCAGTTTGTTGGAGATTTTTTGTTATGTTTCGTCATACAGATCATTTATTTGCCCTGAAGAAGTCCTAGCAGAATAGGACGAAACGCGTTGGCTGAAGAACTGTTTGGTAAATAAAAGAAATTATATATCACCAATTGGATCAAGTGACCTCTCTTGCATTAACTTGATTTAATAAGAATAATATGAACATTTACTAAATTTTGCAACGAAGGGTGGTGCTGTTCTGATTTAGTAGAATATTGGGCTGTCTTTTCTTCTCTCTCTTCCCCTTTTTTCTTATATGTCTCCTTTTTGGATGGTTTAATTATTTGAGTGTTATACTTGAACCCTTGTTTGGATTCCTGGGTTACATAAAGGCACTTATATCATGGCATAATGACCTATGGGAAAATGTGAATACAGATCACAATCAAACCTGGTTCCATCACTCACAAGAAATCTGACCACAGTCAAGACACTTCTTTATTTATGGGAGGTCATTGATTCACCTGCAGAAATAGGTGTCAATTGTAAAAAAGCACAATTCACATCATGTTAGTCCCCCAGGAAATATTGTAGGTCATGGTCTATATTCAAACCTTGTTCAACAGCCTTTAGACGCATTATCCACCTGGCCTCTTTTCTGCTCAGTGCGAGCTCCCTCCTTTCTCCTCTAGGGTCTCTAAACACTTGCTCTATCCGGAAATAGTTTAAACTTTTGTGTGATCCTTGCGCATCACAATCCCTAGCATGCATTGCTGTGGCATATCTCACATCGCACTGGTTTAGGGCTACCATGTGTTCACTTACTCTGTATTTTAGAGACCTTATGGTACTGCCCACATATATGCGTTCACATTTGCATAAAATAATATATACAATAAATTTGTTCTAACATTACATGTTACATCAAAGAAAAGTAAAGTAAAGAGTGACAGAGTTGGAATTGAAAATAGAAGGGATCCAGAGGGACTTAAATACCTGTAAAAATGCCCAGGAACAGCCAGCCTTAAATAATATACTTAAAGAAGCAAGAGGTGAATTAGTAGACTATCGGAAAGGAGTTGTACGGGACAAATGGGCAGCTAGCCAATTGGTACACTATGAATACAGGGAGGCCTATGGGACATCACTAGCCTGAAAGACGAGAGTGGAAAATAGTAAAAACCTAATTGGGGAAATAGTACTTAAGGAAAATAGGCAACAATGCTTAGAAGATCCAGACAAAGAACAGGCCTTTGTTAACTTTTTTCAGGATTTATATACAGATGATTTAAAAGTCACAGAAGAACAGATAGGTAGCTGGCTTAAAGAAGTTACCCTCCCTATATTAAAATCAGAACTGAAGCTGAACTTAAATCAGGATATAAGTGTAGAGGAAGTGGAAGTAGCACTTAGAGGACTAAAAAAGGAGAAGGCAGGGGGCCTGACTGCTAACTGAAAGAGTTGTACAGGGTTTTAAAAGATGAAATTACCCTGGTTTTGGCTAAGCTATTAACTGCAATATTTTCAGAAGGACATCCCCAGCCATGATCATTGGCCGAGACAACAATTAGTGAAATTTTAAAGTGCAACAATGAGCCCAAAATCTGTAACTCATACAGACCAGTCTCATTGCTAAATTGTGACTAAAAGATCTACACACAATTGTTTGCAAAAAGACTGAAGCAAGTGACCGGTGGACTTGTGCATGAAGACCAAAAGGGTTTTATGAAAGCAGACAACTATATGAATTAACTCACAACTTAGTGAGTGCAATAGACGTGGCAATGGAAGCAAATTCTCCCCTTACTGTTATGACTTTTGACGCTACTAGGGCATTCTAGAGGGTGAGTTGGCCTTTTTTAGCCAAAGTGATTAACCAGTATGACCTAGGAGAAAATCCCTTAAGGCAATTAGGTCTATAGAGAACCAACAGCAAGGATCATTTTCATTATTTTTTTTTAATATTTTTTATTTTCTCGATTCAGCAGCACAATTCATTATTTACAGACCATTATTTGTAACAGAGAAATAAACAAAGCCCGTACATAGAGCCAGAAAAAAACAAAGCAATCAAAACCAAAAATGCATTATTAAATATATCATATCAAGGATCATTGTCAATGGAAAAATAACAGAGCAGTTTCAGATATGGAGAGGAACATGGCAAGGGTGTCCCGTATCCCCCTGCTTTTTAATCTGTATATTGAACCTCTAGCGAGCAGGATCAGAGAAAATTGGGAGATCATCTCCTTCTAACACCATGTCTGAGTAAAAAACATTGCATTATATGCAGATGATTTGATGATACATACACAGGATTTAAAAAGTTATTTTTGAATTATCTTGCATACTCTAAAGGGCTTAGGGAGGGTTTCAGGCTATTTAGTAAACCTGCAGAAAGCAGAACTGATGACATGGCATGCCCCTCCTGATAGCCCTTTGGAAAAGAAAGAAAATAGATATGTAGGGATTCAGGTGGTAAAGGTTTTGGACAGGATGGCCCAAGTTAATTTTAACAAGCTTATGATAGACACCAAGAAACTTTTGAACTCTTGGGCTTATCTCCCCCTTACAATACTAGGCAAAACCAAAGTAATAAAAATTATGATACTCCAGAAGTTAACCTTTATCTTTAATAATAATAATTCGTATTAATAATAACAATAATCCACATTTGTAAAGCGCGAACAATCACTCGCAAGGGTCTCTAGGCGCTGGGGGCCGTGGGAAGATTAAGCAACCTATTGCCCAGAGTCACATGGTGCTGGACTAATCTGCCGCCGGCGCCGAGGATTGAACCGCGATCCCCAGATTCCAAAGTCAGTTGCCCTGAATGCGGCGCCACACCTCTTCCCATGGCACCAGGGCACCCCACTCCATCAACTGGCCCCATCTTATTACCCCAGCATCTATTAAGGACTTAGCTAATAAGTCCCGAGACAGTCTTGGGTTCCAAGTGAATTCCATATTGGGACTATCTTTAACACAATGCCCCTGAATTTTAGGGCAGAATGGTTTAGAAAACGCAGGGGAATTGAGTTGTTTTATCTCGTTCTGCAAGGGAGTGAGAATCGCTTGGAAGAAGCCATGCAAGCACACATTAGAGGGAAGCACAGCTTTCCCTGACTTCCAGTTATATTGCTGGGCTTTTCAACTAAAGAACATAAGGTTACTGCTAATGGGAGGCTTCCAGCAGACTTCCCATCTTTCTTTTTTGAGTTCTAACTAAAAATCTGCCTCAGGAAGGTGACTACTTTCTCTTCAAAGTGGCCACCCAAAATTATTCAAAAAGATTAGACTAAAGACCCTGAGTGCTGCATGTAAAGCCTGGATCTAGGTTAGGCGGATCTTAGGGATTCTGTATTACATTGATTTTGTCCCACTTTGGAACTCACTTGGAACCCAAGACTGTCTCGGGACTTATTAGCTAAGTCCTTAATAGATGCTGGGGTAATAAGATGGGGCCAGTTGATGGAGTGGGGCACCCTGGTGCCATGGGAAATCACTATTTTGGCTTACGGACAATAGGCTTTCTAAATTAAGTTTTACCAGATGCGGAGTTGGCCACACAAACTGAAGAAGGAAGTATGGCATGGGAAGAGAAATTGCAAAGTTCCCTGTTGCAGAAAAAGAGGTGTTAAAATGGTATTGGATGCCGGTGCAAAGTGAAGACAGGCCCCTTACACTGCTACAGGAGATTTGGAGAATGGACCCGTCATCTCTGGATTTAATGCATTTAAGGCAAGTATCAATTTCTACACTTTGGGCCTCTGGAAAATCTGCACCCCTTCCGAGAAATCGTTTATTTACAATACATAGGGCATACTGGTCTCCGAAGAAGTTGTCAAAGATGGGAGGTCAGAAGATGAAGTACTGCCCTAAATGTGGCTTTGAGAAAGGAGATAATGCCACTTATTGTGGCAGTCTCCCGACATCCAGCTCTTTAGGCAGGACGTGTGTAAATCTATAACAGACATCATGAAAAGAGATATTAAGGTAAGTTGCGCACTGAGTATTTTTTCCATCTTCAAAGGTGAAAGGCCTGAAGGAAGACTTGGGAAGTTCCAGTCTGTTTTATTCATACTGGGTTTAATTGCATGCGGAGACATATGGGTGTCCACTAATCCACCGACATGCACTGATTGGGGTATTTCAGCACAGCATATTAATAGGCTGGTTTGTGGTAGAAGATCAAAGAAAGGGATCGAGATGTGGAAACCGTTTCATACATGGTACAAGCAACAGTAGGAGAAAGATAGTCTAAAAGTGGGGTTTCTGCCAGCCCTGGTGTTTGACGACTAAAGATAAAATCAACAAGGGAGGAGTACAGAGCTGGTTTTTGGAAACTCCTAAGGACTGTTGAACGAGACCTTGACCAGGAGAAGGTGGCCCTTCCTGGGTTGGGCCCTGTCAATATCTCATAATGGACTCCTTGCCTCTTGTCTCATATGAGGACAAAAAAACATGTACCATCTCCTCTTTCCGAACTTTGCATCCATTGTATTGACCAAAGACAGTCAATCTCCATATTGCTTATATTGCTTGTATTTAAAGAAATCAGGGTTTTTACTCCTTATCGTTTATTACCTAAGCCCCTCCGACTATCCCTTTATACATTACATTATACAAAACAAAATACAGAGAACGGTTAGCAGTTAAATGTTATCAAAAGTACAAAATATATTGCATTGATACATCATTTAATGTACACAAACTATAAACATTTATTAACACATCTGCTTCACAGAAATCAACTTTTCTGTTACTTTTCACCATCAACAACCCTGGGCATACCTATAGGAATGGCCAACTTTTTTACACCCTTAACAGGATATAAATATGAATTGTCTGATAGTATAAAATATCAAAAGTCACTTGTGTTGGGTACCAGGCGGAGTTCACTCCTAGTAAGGATACTGTATATCATTGGCAGCAGTCTGCATGAGGATAAATTGAGCATTCTCTCAGAGCACACAACTCCATCATTGAGGCTGATTACTTGCACATTCTCTGGTACTGCCTGCCAATAGCTACCTTCTGGGGAAAAATACTAACACAGAATAAGCGGGCTACGGGCTGGAAAGAACCATTCAAGATTATTCAGTGCTTGATGGGCCTATTACCCGATGGCCCAAAGTGCAAACTAAGCAGATGTTTTGCAGCGCTGGGTCTCATAGTTGCAAAACGCTGCATAGCGATCCATTGGATCAGCGATAGGCCCCCGACTAGGGAGAAATAGGAGAAAGACCTGAGGGAGTGGGCTGGGGTAGAGGTGGAACACTTAGAAAAGGCAAGAACAGACAACAGGCTATGAGAGATACTGCTTGCATGGGGGACAATGATGAGTGACTTGTTGGACCCAGCCAGATCCTTGGGTCCAGCACCCTGTCAATTTGAAGACTCTGGAGAGAGGGGATGCGAGAAATGGTGGGAGTAAGATTAGAAACACTTCAGATTGATAGATGGAATAACAAAACAACCCATGATGGGGGCTCTAGTTTTCCCATATACACCACATACAAGGGAAATAAAACAAAACACAGAAGAAGAAGGATATAGAGGGAAAGAATAATGGGAATCTAAGACCATTTCTTCATATGACAGCTTCGGGGGGGAGCGATGGTGGGAAGTTGGGAATTTGCCGTCATTGATGCAAAGTACCAAAGAACAGTGATATGGTCGAATGAAAAATATCCTTTTGTGTAAAGACTGCATAATGAAACCTTAATAAAGACATATTTAAAAAAAAAAGGTTTTGTGTCAAAAAGCATGGGCGGTGGCATGGAAAAATCAATGTCTCACCCATGTAACCCCCTAGCTTCACACAGGATTGCGTTACTTTTCCTTCCGAACAAACACAAACACTAATTTGTGTTGGTCTGTAAATCCCACCAAAAGGTTTTGAGTCACGTTTGTGTTAACAAAGTAATAGAAACCTGACATAAAACCTTTGTAAATCTTGGCCTATGAATTCTCACTTAATATGCTTGTAGAAGATATTGCGGAGTTGATATATGTGCAGGTCATTATTCAGGGATTGGAGCTACCATGTGGTATTGTATAAATATGAATGCAGTGATGTAGATCTGTTGTAACTCGCAGGCTGCCATCTCTGAATTACTAGGCGGTTGGGGTCTGTCTCAAAGGGACTAAGTAGCATTAATGTGCAGTGAGTCTGCAAATCCTACTAAATGCATTTTAACAATGTCATGTCTTAGTACATACGTTGCAGAACAAACCTAATCTGCATTTGTATCACAGACGTTGTGCAAAATTTGCATCTCCATGCAACCCTATATTATAAACCTAGGGCCTCATTTACAAGCCCATTGAGCCACCAGTGCGTCACTTTTTCAGATGCACCGGCAGTGCAGTGTGCCTGCCCTTATTTACAAGGCCACATAAATTCACCCTGTGTGACTTTTCACAGCCTTGTAAATATGGCCCCTTTCATGCATTATTCTGCGTGAAAGGGGTGTTCCATGGGTGTTGCTGTGGGTTTTCCGACACAACATCCATGGAACCTGACACATTCCCAGATTTACAAAGTGTCTTAAAACTAGGAATGCATCAGAAATACTTTTATTTCTCCTCGATGTTTGCTCTTTCTATGTGTGCTGCATTCTGCAGTGAATGCAATGGGTTTTTGTGGTGGGCATTGCGCTGCAACACCCATTGATTTTGAAACTGGCCCTAGTTACAAAGGTGGTGTAAATAGGAGGCCGCACCAAAATTAAGAGTAGGGTAAACCTGGTCTTAATATGGCTAAAAGTGTGGAAATGCTGAATTTCTCCTTGTTTTTGCTGTTTCTATGTGTGCTGGATTGTGCAGAACATATAGAAACAGCAAATCACCATGACTGATTGTACATGTGCAGGAAGGTGTCCCTTCCTGACATGAACAATCATTTTAAAAATGACGATTTGGAACTTCTATGTGTGCTGCATAAAGCAGCACACATTGAAGTAACAATTCACCATTCTGGATTGTTTAAGTGCAGGAAGCGACACCTTCCTGCACATAAACAATCATTCTTGCCAACGCAGACACCCTTTCACTATGGTGCAGGGGTGCCTGCGTTGGCGATGGGCAGCTAGATTTAGCACCAGCGCTAGGTGAAACACAAGGGTGCACCGCATTCTTGTGAATACCACTCATCCCTACATATTCAGAATGGCGGAGTGTAGCATTAGCAATGTTTGCTTACCGCCACGCTCTGCCATTCACTTGTAAATATGCCCCTACATTGTAGGCAACGCTCCAGTGTAATCACCGTGTGTTACAGTAAGTATTCCGCTCAGTATACCCGCCCCCTCCTCCAGATAATACACATTACAATAGCGGTAATAGGTTAAAACGATAATTTTGTGATTTTGGGCCTCCTATGTATCCTTGGTAGTTTCAAAATAAGATAAACATGAATACATAATTAATGAGTTGCAGAAACGCATTACGCTGAGTAGTTCCGGAAACGCTCCCGTGTGTTTTCCATTATCGGCACCTCAAAGACACTGATTATCACACTGGCTTCGGTAACACAAGATGCGTGTAAAACGGCCTTGTTGTTTCGCTTTTTTTATGTGCGTCATTTGTTTCAGAGAAATATTAGCCTGATGTACACGGAGGCCATAACGTGCTGTTGAAAGAGAAATGGCATTTTCTGCTGATAATTGTATCTAATTACATGCAAACCTGATTGATGATGTAGGAGGGGGAGACGGAGAAGCCAGAATATTAAAAGGCGCCATCTGGGTTTCTGCAAAATAGAAAAAGAGACGCTTCCAACCGAGCAATGAAGCGCTCACTATATATTGTTGAACAGTTGATTACTTTTTTCATCAGCATTCTTGAGTGCAAAATCAAATCTACCTTCCCGAATTCATTTCCTCCTAATGTCTGTGAGCTCAACTGCTTTGATGCTGTAAATGCAGTCCCACATTACTGTTAATATAAAATAGTTTTGGCTCTCTTATGTGACTTATTGAAGTTGCTATTGTTTTAATGCATTTTCTGCAAATTCAGAAGATTGTTAATTCCCTCTTTGGGGCATATCAACAAGGGCATTATCTCTGCTTTTTTGGCTTTAAAAGCCAAAAAAGCAGAGATAAAACTAGCGCCCTATCAGCAACAGGGTCCTAACATGCAAATTTGCATGTTAGCACCCTTTTACTCTACGCTTCCCCTTGCATCTTTAATGAGATGCAAAGGGGGCGTTCCAGAGCAAAATAATAGGAGAAATGTCGCTAAGCGACATTTTTCCTATTATCAAGGATATCGCTAACCCTGTTAGAGATTTTTAAAAAAGCAGCGCTAACCGCGGTTAACGCTGCTTTTTTACGTCTGGTATTTTTCTGACTTAGCCAAGATAACCTAAGTAAGGTGGATATCATGGCTAAGTATGTCTATCCCTATCAGCAAGCTATCGCCAAACCTTGTGGGATTATCGCTGTATTTCCTGCGATAATCTCACAATTTGCATCTTGCGCTCTGAATTTTATTGCTTTGGAGATAAACGTTGCTAATAGCACGCTATCTCCGCGATAAAATTCAGAGTTGGCCGGCGATAATTATCCTCACGCTAAGAGCGCTGAGTGATAATTATCGCCGGCCCTTGCTGATATTCCCCTAAATTGCAATATTCATCCCTTCCCTGCTCACACGCAGGCAGCCTCTAGCTTTCAATATGTGCATGCTAACTTCTAGACTGGACTGTTTTGGTTAGCTTCAGATCTCATATTCACATTTAAGAATCATATTCATAATGTTAGGCCTGATGTATCATATGGTTTCACCCATTCTGAGTCTATGTAGAAATAGTTGATACATATGGCCCTGATTTCTTAAAGATGGATGGAAAACATCTTGCTGGGGATTCCAGTTAACCAGTGACCGTTGGTTTCTACTGGTTCTAGCAGTGACACATGGGATTTTGGACATTAGATTGCACAGAAAGAGTGCTGTTCTCCCACTGGATTTTAGGAGGGGGTTTGACACAGAGATGCATTTTGTCCCTTCACTCCCATCTAAATGTGAGGGTTTCACTGTGCTTCAGAAATGGAAGAGTGAGTACATATGATCACTTGTGGTCACGCCTAGATGCAATGGTTTGGGTTTCATACATGTGTGAGTGCAGACCCTGGTTAGTAATGGACACGTTGATGTAACAGGCAGACACCAGAACCCTTCTGTGGTCTAGGAAGGAAGAACCATTCCCTTGTAAATGGATATGTGTTGCTGGGCACATCAACAGATGCTGGACAGGCGTCGAGTATTCCGGTCCCACAATGTTATGGTAGTCGAGGGTCTTGGCGATCAGAAGGCCAGCAGGAGGTTTTAATTTCTTAAGACTTTAGTGCTACTATATATGAAGGCCAATGTGGAATTTAGAGCTTCACTTGATCGTGCGAGGAACAATATTCCAGGAAATACTTTATCTTATTTCAAAGATGCCATTGTTCAGTCATCATTGTCACCAGTCCTGTCAGAGATATGGAAGAATGGTGCCACCAGTGTGGTATTTAGAGAAGAAGAAGAAGGAATATTTGGTTTCTGGTATGGTAGGGGTTTGCTCTTGAGTTTACGCGGGCAGTTCACCTTACTTCAATAAGTTCTTGAAAATGGGGCAAGGACTCTCATTTTTTACACCAGATCCCACAGCTGTATCCTTAGTGGGTAATATTGACAGGAGACACATATTCTTGCAGCTATATTATGAAGAAGTCTCTATAGGGCGGAGGTAGACTGTTCAATAGAAGTGTCTAAACCAGAGTTTCCCAAACAGTGGGTGGGTCTCAAGACCATATTTGGTGGTTCTTGAACGCCCAAGCACTAAATAAAGATGCCTTTAATTCTTTATTTATCTTGTCACATTTGCTGCGCTTGAAAGACAAGGGTCATATGTCAAGCTATGTCTTGTGACAAATTGCTTGTTATTTGTTTAACATGGGGATTGGTGTTTTCAAACATCTCTCACTTCCACCTCATGTCCAGTAAACTAGGCGGGTGACGAAATGCTGTTGTTGTAAAAAGTGGCCCATGATTCTAAAAGTTTGAGAAGCATTGGTCTAAACTGATGATACAGGTAGGCTTTTTTCATTCACGGATGCATTGCATGATAAGGCACTGCTAGGCAGGGCAGCATCGGTGCTGGAGTTCTCTAGGTATTTATGGTGAGTGAACTGATGGTTTATTTCACAGAAAAAGACAAATCGGGTCTGAAAATAATTGACACAGTGCTTACCCTTAAAATAAGCTAAGCCAAATGTGGGATTTAGATGCCATTGTTTGAGTACTGAGCCAACCCTTGAGTCCAGTGCATCTTTGAGTGAATATATGCCACTTTGATCTATAACAGTTTCATCTAGTTTTTCATTACAAGCAAATGACTCCAACTAGTCTTCAAGTCTTATGCAGTTGGATTCTTAGCTTAATCATCATTGAGGATCAACAATAAAGCTTTGACAATATGTTTTATGCATTGGGATAGCAAGTTCTGTAAGTATGCTGAAATATGTATATAGCAGTTATGATAGTTGGGCGGATAGAATTTTAAATGGTTTGAAAGACAAGTCATGTTCAAAAATAGGGACCCCCTGCAGGGACTAGTAGTACTCCTAGGGCATTTCTTTCTTCTTTTTTTTTTTTTTTTTTATCTGGTATTCCCACTATGGACTGGTGTGTGACAGCACTTTTGTTGTTATTGACATTACACTCATGTGAAGGAGCACCACGTTTTTAAGAAATAAGCGTTTAGAAAATGAACAAAAAACGATAATCATTTGAATAAAACTGTTTTACTATTTGAAAAAAATACATATATATAGTGTGTTGTGCTTTACATTGTATATTTTGTATGTTTATAGGATTCAAAGATACTGTGGCTCTCCTGATGAAGACGCTTTGCTAGCGTCGAAACGCGCGTTGAGAACATCTCGGTCTTCGCCACTCCTATTTTTATGTTTCTGTACTTATATTTTGTTATTTGATCGACTACAAATGTGATTTGTTGCATATTGTATCATGCTTTGTCTATTTCATCCAATTTCTATTTGAATCACATTTCCAAATCATATAGTCCTTCATCATCAATTTACCTTTATCATTGCTATATTTAAATATAATAAATTACATATATATTTTTTATAATATCTCGTATGTTGTGTCTCCTTCTATAACATTCATGTCTTTCTATTGAATATTATATCGTTTTGTGTTTAGATTGCCTAGGTGTTTATTTTACAATGTTGAAAGACAAGTCAGCCCTTTCTTTGGTCTACTGAGGCCACTATAGACATAGATTTCAATTGTGCTAGAGTGCCTAAAGATTTGAGGAGACTTTAGTACCTGCTTCCAGAAAAGTGTAATGTTTGCTCCTTGGACACTATTTACTGATTGGATGGCCAATAATTTTGCCAGTAATTATGAAAACATGTCCCTATTTGGATGGGTTTTAGAGGTCTACTGACTGGTCACTAGTGTGAGAGACAAAACTATTGAGATGCTGCTATTAACATCTATTCAATATGCAGATATTTGTTTTTCCTTTTACCTCTTTGTTTTTCTTTTTTTATTAGTTTTATCCAAAGGATAGGAAAGAGAAAAAAACCTACAAATTAAGTAACAAGAAAAAAATAATAATGCATACACGTACATTGCACTTATACATTACAATCTCTATAGCAGTAGAAAGGGGGAAGATATGCAAAAGGCCAATTGTGATAAAGAAAAAGAAACCAGTTTAAATAATAATCTAGTATTTAGAATCAAACAAATCTGTTCCATATACGGTCCAATTTCTGAAGTGAGCGCGTACCACTAGTTTTTTCCCTTTTACCTCTCATTGATGTGGTCTAGACAGACAAGGAGAGACTTATTTACATTTAGTCCTAGCATCCATAAGTTAGGTGCAACAATGTCAATATTAGATGTGATCTCCTGAAGTAAATGAGGACTTTAAGGGGCTTATTTACAAGCCCCATGCGCCACTTTTGCGTCACTTTTAACATGGGGAAAGTGACGCAAAAGTGGCGCAAGGGGGTTGCAAATAAGCCCCTAAGTTTATAGAAATGCCCTGAGTCGGTCTCAAGGGAAACTATGTATACAAACGGCAAAACTGAGAAGTAACTTGCGAGATAATGAATATTCGTCATGATTTGCCTACTTGAATATTATAGGATCCTTTCTTTGGCTGAAGTACTTTTCTGTAGTTAGTACTGAGATCTTTTTTAGACATTACTGGGCTTTTGTTGCAAGACATTGGCACATGGATGCGAGACAGGGAGCAGTGCTTTGAAGTAGTTGACTTTACATCCTTTTTTGGTAATAAAAAGGTATTCAAAAATTGCTTGATTTGAGCATCAGTCGTGAATAGTAAGTTCCTCTACTGACAACCAGTGGATGTAGAGTGATATCAGATATTCCATCAGTTAAGAATCCCTTGGCCCCTCGTTAGGGGGTACATGAATGATACAATGCCCCCCTAACAAAACAACAAGGGTATGAGGTTGATGCTTCAGTCTTCATACTGTCTTTGTCATACATTAGCATTCTTCGAGGGGCTTGTAGGCCCATTCACTCTCTGGTAAGTAGGTCCAAACATTGGCAGGATGTAAAGCCTCCTAAATGTAGTTCCTTTGACATTATCATAAACACTGGGGTCCTTACTCCTGTGAGGGTTTATGCATTGAAAAGTTTAATAAATTCAATATTTGTTTTAGGGCACCAGGTCCACCAGTGACCCATTTGTATGTGGCTAGTCAAAAAAGTTAAATTCTACTGATTAAATGAAAATAACAACTGAAAATAATATACACCATCAAACACCTATAGTTATTTCCACAATGAGACTGAAATATTGAAACAAGTGAATTGTCCAAGATATTGACAGTGAAGAATCAAGAGACGTTTAAATTGTTGGATATTAAGGTGCTGGACATATGCTTTTATATGGTAGACAGAGCCTATTTGCTTTAACCCCTTGGCTGCGGCAGGAATTCCGCCGCAGCGCTGGGGGGGGTTTGGGGGCAGCGCGGTGGCGCTGTGCTCGTGACGGAACCACTCCGTCACGAGCCACGGTTGAGCTGTGCTCATGACGGAGTGGTTCCGTCACGTCTCCGCCCACTGCGCTAATCGCCCGCACAGGCGGGGAATTAGCGCCGCGTGGGCGGAGCGGCCGCCAACGGCCACAGCATGACGGAACCACTCCGTCATGAGCACAGCGCAACCGTGGCTCATGACGGAGTGGTTCCGTCATGAGCGGGGAAGGGGTTAAAAGCAACGCGTATACACACCCTTGGTGATCCTGATATATATGACACACTAATTCGGAAGTGTTTTGGGAGAAAAAGCAGTTATGAGAATAATTATGCACAAGTAGATAAGCCCAAACCTACATGGAAATGACACTGCAGATTCAAACTGTGAGTTAAGACTAGAATTTATGAGAGCTACAGGGATGCAACACTGAATTGTGTTGAGACAAGAGAGCCACTGAGCATCATTTTGCTAGTGTAGGCAATTATATTTAATGTTCAGAAAGTGCCCATACATATTCTTAAAATTGTCTTGGCGATATCTCTCATTCTTTCTAGGGACCATAATGATTCATTGTCTTGAGACTTAAGAACTTTTACTTGTTTTTTTTATTGTTTTAGAAAAGTGGTTAGAGATGAAACCTTTGAGAATGCAATTGGGCCCAATTGACATTCTATGATAAATACCATTCATACTGCAGAGCCCACCTTCTCCAAAAGGAACATCCTGCAGACATGGACATGCCTTTCTGTCAAGTACTTAGCGGATTCCAGTAAACATGGCCTAAATCATGAATCTTTCACCAATAAAAATGTATGTCTTGCAATCATAGGATTCAAAAGAAGAGAAGAGCAAGGGTGCTCACTTTAAAAGGCAATACAATTATGCTTCTTTCAAAACTCTAGTACCACATATCAAAGTAAAATTCAATTGTGAAACATCAAGGACAAATGAATATGACTGTGGTATAAGAAAAACTATTAAAAAGCATAATGTCAGGTGGCGCGAACACTATAATCCCATCATCTTCATGCAGATTCCATACCATAAAAATTTGTCTCAGCTGCCTGGGAGCTGAGGCAACTATATTAGATCATGAAATTGGATATGGTGGCAAGCAAGATTAGAAAGTTACTTGTGACTACAGAGTTATACATGAAACATGGGTGATACAAGTTTGAATATCAGCAATTGGACCTTGCCATTTATCTTTCTAATTCTGACAGCATGTATCCCATTTAGTTGCATAATCGTTACTTATTCCTTATCCATTTTGGAACTTTGTGATACCTCCACCCCCATAGCAGCACTTGTGCCCGCCCACACACCTACGTCACACACTGGATGAGCCGGAGGAGTCAAAGGGAACCAGGAAGTCTCTCAGCAGTGCTGCTGCTTTGATTATGTCTACCCTGTCCACGTTTTCTGCTCTGCCACTTGCTGCTTTTCTTTCCCCAAGTACACTGCGCCAAGGAGAAGGGAGAAGTAAGCCCATGGGGGGGAAAGGTAAACCGATGGTTGGGATCGCCCGGACATCTGGCATCTGATGCTTCACCGCATATGCCACTGCTCTGAAGGCTGTAAAGGCCTGTGACGGGGGGCTCTTATGCCATTTCTCCCATCCAGAGCCCTGAGTACAGCTTTCACCACCGGTGGCCCGCAATTGTCACTATGTCTGGCCTCCTTGAGAAGGTGAGTTGGCTCAGGTGTACAGCAGGGCAGGGAGGTGATCACCATCAGGTGTCTGCTTAGTGCCCCCTCAGCTGGTGACCTGATGACCTGGTAGGAGGTTGCTCAGAGACCTAGGATTGTTTCAGACAGAGTCGGTTGCCAGGAATTGGATTTGGAGTCAATGGAACGTGGTCTCTCAGAATTTAAAGCTCTGTCAAAATTTTCTGGACCAGTCCAGAGTGCCTTAGCATGGGCCTAGAGTGCAGACTCCAGAGACTCTCAGCATGTGGTCCATTTCCAGCCTTTCAATCATTTAATTCAAGCGTGTGATGTGTAAGGCAGAGTCATCAGCAGCACTAGGGGTGGCAGTAAGTTCCAGATAGTTCATTTTATCTTTGCAAAAAAGCATATTTGATCTTTTTTACTTAGATTTTGGTCTTGATTTTTTTTGTCTTTCTTCTGGGCCATCGCTGTCAGATTTACTCATATCCTCCAATTTCTCTTCAACTCACTAACCACTCTAGGGCATCCCCTCTACTGAATGGGCAAATGCAAGTTAACAAATGGAAAGGATGTCGCTATAATTAGCCCCAAACCTGGCCCTAATCTGGTACCATCCTAGAGTAATTTCAAGTGCAGGCTGTCAGTGTGGTGTCCATGGAGGTCTATTTGGTGGAGAGACAGTTGTCTCTTGGGTTTGAAGGCCCAATCGTTCGTATTCTACAGCCGAGCCCCTTGCAGCCTGCAAAACCTGCCCCTCATGAGACAGTACCTGGTAGAACATTGCCCCCCATGGCACTCGTATCTGGGCTAGGGGGAGAGATGGAAGAAGAATTAGTATCCATTCTATCCAGACTCCCCAGCCCAACGGGAGTTATACCAGACCCATGGTCCGGCACCTCCCCCAGCCTTAGCCACAGCCTCAGTCAGATCCCTTGCCACAGCTCATGTGAGCAGGCAGTAAAAAAGAAAAGGAAAACAAAACCAAGTCCATCATCAACCAGCACCGTAAAACCAGGTCTCAAGCATAGATCAGCTAGGCAAGCCCCACAAAAACTGCAAAAATCCCCAAAACTCCAAACTCTGGATTACCCACTCCATCCTGCTCTCCCTCCAGCTGTGATACGAAATCCAGGCCATGTCGAACCAACTCAGACACCCTTTTCAGAGAATCCTGATCTGTTTAGTTTCAACATGCTGTGTGAGAAACTTTGTACTATTCGAGAGGATAAAATCAAACCGATCAGGGAGCAGCTAAGCGGTATTGAAAGTAGATTGACAACCATCTCTATAAAGATGATTGCTTATGAGGATGCTCTGACGACTCCACCAGTCACAACCAATGATGTTAATCCTGACAGTCGTAGCAGGGTGGGTACCATAAATTGAAATGCAGCAAGTATCAGAATTGCAGACTCTGATGGTTCCTCGGAGGCCTAGAAGGAAATCAGCAAACGGGGCCCCCAGGTGACAGAGTGTAGTACCTCATATTTGGGTCATATGGCCACACAAAACCCAGGCTTGTCAGAGTCTGCCACAGCCAAGCCAATGTATTCTGGACCCCACTCTAATCCACACAAAGACAGACTGAAGCTGCCCCCGGCCTCCTGCCCCTATGTCTTAATCCTGGCTGGAGTTCCTCCACTAAAGGAATCACAGCGTGAATCTTGGGTCGAGCTACGAAACAAAAGCGTGGACTGGCTTACCAAGCACAAACATTTCAACCCCGCAAATATAAATTAGATTATGATGGTGCGAAGGGTGGGCTGGGTGGTCCGGTCAAAGAATGACATAGAGGGGGATTGCATTGTGCTGAATCGTTGCAGATCCCTGTCTGTAAGAAATTTGTTGAGATTGCAGGAGACTTCTGGCCAAATCAACACCAACATATGTCTGCTCCCACTAGGGTACTTTTACAAACCCAATGTACCAGATACCCATTTGAGCTCTCACAACCAGTGCAATTTGATGTCACAGCTTGTATGGAGTAATAGGATTTCTGCCTTAAGTAATCTTGATGGGTTAGACTAACTGGGTCCCAAAGTATCACCTTCAATTGACCCGCAAAATGAAGTGTCGCAGCCTGTAACACTTTCTCTCTCTGACCCAGGCATGGGTGTGGCATCCTCGGGTGCTCCTCATGCTGGACTATCGTCAACATCAACCCCACTCAGCGAGGGAGCTCAATCACCTAATCAGCAGGGGGCCCACAACCTGATGATAGTATCTTGGAATGCTGCTGGCCTAAAATGCAAACTGTCTCAAATTTATTGGGGGGTCTTCCTCGACAAGGCTGATATCATGTTCCATGAGACTTGGGACTTAACGGCTTCTGACAGGCATGGTTTCAAATGTTTTTTGATTCCCAGAGCAGAAGTCTCATTCAGTCAGAGCCTCTGGGGGCCTCACAATATGGACAGGATATAGATAAGCGCACTAACCGAAGTTAAAACAGTTTGTGAGGTTGTGGCGTGCTGCTGGGGTATCACTCTCTGATCCAGAGTGTCAAAGCAAATGAACAAAGAAAGCGTATCCTGAGGGTAGGAGACGTCCCCCTGCGCACAGCCAGCATGGCTTTTGACGACATTTCAAATATGACTGAACTACGAGCAGACACCTTTGCTTTTGTTGATGAAGATGTCTCTTAAATTTATGCATTGATTCAGGAAGAAACTTCACCTTTACTAAGCACCAAAAACAAAGACAGCAACATCAGACAACTATTATACCTATCAAGGCGAGAAATCAATCAAAGATTACACGCGTCTACCCTCATCAAATACCATCGTGCACAGAGAATTCCCAGAGGATTGCGGATTGCTCTGAAACCTCTCCTCTGTAGACACAGTCCCAAATTTGTTGAAAGATGGTACGCCATTTTAAACAAGTGCTCCCTGGACCTTATCTTGTTAATCATTGAGGAACTTTCAAAGGTTTTGGAAGATCTTTCCAAGGATATTTCAACAATTAAAACTGAACTCACCAACATGATGGATCCCAATGATTTCACCAAAATGTTGGAAGACATCAACACACAGCTTGACAAATATTCTGTGGAAATCAACGAGAGGAAAATTCGCAAATATAAACGCGATACAATTGATTACAAACTAGGAGAAGTGTACACATGGGCCGAAGTATACGCAAGACGAAGACAGAATCGACCATCTCACAACACTGAAACAGATACCTTCTCGTCTGGAAGTGAGACCAGAACCAGACCATCTGATCAACCGTCTATGCGACCGCCTCCGTCAACAATTCACCTGGATGTACCAACCCCCGGAACTTCTGCTTCTTTTTTTGAAGACACCGGGGACAAAGACGACCCAGGAGGAGTCAAAGAAAAAGACAAGGAACCACCCGAACCGAAGACCCTTCCAACCACCGGCAAACGCCAGAGAGGGGGCAAGAGACTTTAGATGACAACAACCTCGTAATCAATATATCTTCTCATACACTGAATCCCATGGAAACTAAAACTTTACAAAAAGGAACATCTTTTGTACCTACTTGTCATACCAACACCTTGGAACTTGAAATCAGTTTTTTCAAACTGATGCGTAACCTACGACTTCGGAATTTCTTTGAAAGCATTACTCAAACTCATGAACCTCAAAAAAAGTGATTTCCTAAAAGGACTCAAAT
The DNA here is from genome assembly GCF_964204655.1 of Triturus cristatus. Taxonomy (NCBI): domain Eukaryota; kingdom Metazoa; phylum Chordata; class Amphibia; order Caudata; family Salamandridae; genus Triturus; species Triturus cristatus. Next base: position 252,646,297 of record NC_140588.1, read on the forward strand.
CACCTAGCCTCACAATATGGGTCAGTATTAGGTTGGGATGCCAGGTGAAACAATTAAGCAGCAACAACAACGATATCATGGGGCTACAACTAGGGATGTGGAATGGCAAAAATCTATTTTTGTCAATCAATCAATCAGGGAATTGTAAGCGCACTACTCACCCATGAGGGTCTCAAGGCGCTGAGGGGGGTGTTCACCAGATCTCTTTAGCCGAAGAGCCAGGTCTTGAGGGTCTTCCTGAAGGTGTTCAGGGAGGAGGCGTGTCTGATGTCTGCCGGTAGCTCATTCCAGTTCTTGGCTGCAATATGAGAGAAGGATCTTCCGCCTGCTCTGGCTCTGTGGAGGCCTGGGGTTTCGGCCAGTGCGAGGTTGGAAGATCAGAGGTTTCTTTTGGGTACGTGGAAGTTGATTCTGTCATTGAGGTATTTGGGTCCGTTGTTGTGCAGGCATTTGTAGGCGTGAGTGAGGATTTTGAAAGTGACTCTTTTCTCCATGGGGAGCCAGTGGAGACTTTGTATATGTTGGCTGATATGTTCGTGTCGGGGGATGCGGAGGACTAGTCTTGCGGCGGTGTTCTGTATTGTCTGGAGTTTGCAGAGTAGGGACTTGTTGATGCCGGCGTAGAGTGCGTTTCCATAGTCCAGTCTGCTGGTGATGAGTGCATGCGTGTCTGTCTTCCTTGACTCAGGGGGTATCCACTTGAAGATCTTGCGGAGGATGCGGAGGGTGTTGAAGCAGCTGGCGGTGACGGCATTGACCTGTCGGTTCATGGTGAGTGATGAGTCGGGTACGATGCCGAGATTCTTGGCGTGGTCAGTGGGGGTGATGTCCCATGCAGAAGGGGTGGTACCGAGGATGAGGACTTCAGTCTTCTCGGCGTTTAGCTTCAGGCAGCTGTTGGTCATCCAGACTGCGACGTCTTGCATTCCTTTCTGGATGTTGAGTTTGACAGTGGTGGGGTCTTTGGTGAGGGAGAGGATGAGCTGGGTGTCGTTGGTGTGGGATACGATGTTGAGGCCGTGTTGTCGGATGCTGGCTGCCAGGGGGGCCATGTAGATGTTGAAGAGGGTGGGGCTCAGTGATGACCCCTGTGGGACTCTGCAGGTGATTTTCGTGGGGTCAGAGAGGAAGGGTGGGAGTCTGATCCTTTGGCTTCTTCTGGTGAGGAATGATCGGATCCAGTCCAGGGCTGTTCCTTGTATGCCTGCGTTGTGTAGTCTAGCAACTAGTGTGTGGTGGGAGATGGTATCCAAGGCCGCTGATACATCGAGTAGGATGAGGGCTGCCAAGTGGCTTTGGTCCAGGAGGGTGTGGATGTCGTCTGTGGCGGTGAGTAGGGCGGTCTCTGTGCTGTGGTTGCTTCGGAATCCGCATTGGGATGGGTCGAGGATGGCGTTCTCTTCAATGAATCGTGTCAGTTTCCTGTTGACTGTCTTCTCTGCAACTTTAGCTGCAGAGGGGAGGAGCAAGATGGCCCAATAGTTATTGAGGTCGGTGGGGTCAGCTGTGGGCTTCTTGTGCAGGGGTCTGACTTCTGCGCGCTTCCAGTTGTCTGGGAAGGTGCCTGTTTTGAAGGTGGTGTTGATGGTGCGTTGTAGTTCGGGTGCAATGCAATGCAATTTTTGTATAATGTGTATAGCAGGAAACCCCCGCAGCAGCAGAGGCTATAATTAACATGAGAGAATGCCCATATGTCTCTAACAGAGATACCGCTATTATAATTGGGGGCGATTGTAACGTATTTTTCTAACCCTCAATTCTAATTAGAGATATAGGTAGCAATGAAGATGGCCGCCATGGTATTCCCCCGCAGCAAAGAGCTTTTATCCCAACCACCTCTAAGGTTGCTCTACAACTGACAGATCTCTCTATCATGTCAACTGAGAACTTGTAATGTCCACACCCCTTCATATTTAAAGAAGAAGCCCACATTTAGAAGGGGACATAATGGAAGTAACATCAACTATTGTTTCTTAGACCTCTGTTCGTGACCTGCGCTGATCTACATGAGGGTCAAGAACAGGTATGAAACTGACCACTTTCCTCTGCTCTTAACTCTTGAGGGCAAACTTGTTTCCGCATATCTGGCTAAAGATTTGGCCAAAGGGACCCTGGCTGTCACCAACAACAGGAGAAATGTAAGATGGGACAGTATTGCTTCATATCCTGACGCTCTAAGTCAAATATATATTTTTTAGCATCAATGAGCGACCACAACCATAACCCCCTGGATGTAATAAAGCTCCATGGCGATTGTTTCACCACTCCCAGGAGCACATGCTTTGCTAAAACTATAGCAAATACCAACTGCACGTATATTAATAATCACTCCTGTTATAACAAAGAGTGCAGAGAGGCCCAAACCTCCCTGGTTAAATCTATCAAAAATGGCCAATAATCCCTAATCTAGAAAGCAAGGACCAGGGATAAAGCATTCCTTAAAAACACCAAGGGAACCTGGGATTCTCAAATATGGGGCGGGTGGGCATCTTAGAAACCATTCCAAGTAAAAACCAAGCCACATTCTGGCATATATATAGCCATGGAAGCAAGTCAGAAACAATGAGACCTGAAGCCAACATCTTACCCATGGACTGGGTGGTACATTTTCAATCCTCTTATGGCAAGGGTAAACTTACCAACATAGAGCAGGATCTGCCTGCCCAGGTGCTGCCATCTAAGGTCCAACGTAGCATGGGCCGAGACCCCCCCAAGGCCCCAGCAGGAGTCCCCAAACAACAAATCGGTATTCGCCTTGGCTGAGACACAGCAGGCTATCACTGAACTGAAAGTTAGAAAAGCCCCTGGGCCGGACATGATCGCTGGGGATTTGTTTAAATCTGCACCAGAGATCTGGTCACCATACTTAAATTATATATGGCAATGCCATTGCAGCAGGTGCACCTATCCCAGATTCGGTTCCAGAAAACTATCGCCCAATAAGCTTGATATATCCCAGAAGATCTTTTGCAAAAAAGTCCTGGGCCATTTAAATACTTGGTTGGAAGATAATATTTGACCCCTTTCCAGGCAGGATTTTGCCCAGAAATAAGTCCCATTGACCAAGTTTTTAGGTTTTTTGATGTTGAGGTGGAAAACCGTTGATCTTAAAGGAAGGAGCATTCACGGACCTCAGGTCTGCCTTCGATATGGCCTCCAGAGATAAACCCTGGCCAGCTTTGAGGGACATGGGTATCCCCGTGCTACTCAAAATCATTGTGCCACTGCACACTGGAAACTATGCCCAAGTAAGATGGGGCCCAGAGGGTCGATAACCAGATCACATCCCAGTAGACATGGGCGTAAGGAATGGATGTGTATTTGCCCCAAAACTCTTTTTACTTTTTATAAATAGGTACATTGACTTCCTAATGGGATGTGCAATTGGCTTCCTGGTCCTGGGTGGTGTTAAGATTCCGGTATTGTTATTCGCCGATGATACCCTCCTGGTGTCATAACCCCCCAAAGGCTTGGAACTACTATTAGAAAGATTGAACCTGTTTTTCACCTTATTGAGCTAGCCAATAACACTAACAAAGCAACATTTACAGCTCTATATCACCACAAACAATTCCGTGGAACAATCAGACTAGGGGAAGTTAACTTGGAGCAAGTGTCAGATTTTGACAACCTGGATATACGTCTATCCAGTACCAGCTCATGAAACAGCCAGATTGTCAAGAGTGGGCTAATTCTTAATCATAGGGCTGCACCTACATTGAATTTTGCCAAAAACATCTTTCCACCCAGTATCCCCACTATTGGCAATCTGGAGAGCCCAAGCTGTGGCTGTGACTACTTACAGCTCTGTACTTTGGGGCCATAGCAATGTGCAAGTGTTAGGGACTGCTGAAAACATTATTTTTTTGTCAGAGCTTAGACTCCCCCAAGGCATGCCTCGGATTCTCTTTAGAGTGGACCTAAATGTCCGCCCAACTGATGCCACAATGAGACTAAAACTTATCTTTCATTGGCTGAGATTATGGCTGGTTCCTGAGCTGGAACGCTTTAGGAATGGATTAAAGGATATTCTCCTAACCCCCAGGAGTGTTCACACTTTGCAGTGGCTAAGCTATATTAAGCAATCTCTTTTTGCACAGGGGATTTCTGAACTTTGGTAATGCTCAAAGCTCATCTCTGCTTCTTCCATATAAGGGATCAAAGATGCTTTCTGGACTAATAATTGGAGGAAGGAACTGGCATCCACTAGTAGTGGCAGTCTATCTGATTTCCTGTTGAACCACAAATGTGAGCCAAGGTTTGAAACCTACCTGGTTGAGATCAACCCGTCATTCAACAGATCTTTGTATAGAAAATTTAGGCTGGGTAATCTGCCACTCGCATCTTTCACTTGTAAATGGAAATCCCATACACTGAGTAGCGCAGCATGTCCGGCCTGTGGAGCAGCCCAGGAAACAGATGCACACCTACTTTTGTTTTGTCCAGAATACACCAGACAAAGAAGTCGCTGGATTGTACACTTATGCAGACTTGTTAGAATACAAGCACATGGGTGGTTGTCTGCTGTTCCCTGCATACACCATCCTTGTGTTTGTAGCCAATCACGGGAGGCCTCAAATAATGATTGCCTCATTAATATTCCTTTAGCACATCATTCTTCAACTCCATGTGACTGGAAATGTTGTGACATGACCTATTAGTATACAGATCGCATTGTAAAATCAAAGATTGGTAACCAGACAGTGATGCGCAAACTGCGACCATTTTTTTGTGAACATTGTATTTTCATGTCTCACCCTATGTCCTGAAGATGGGTTAAAGAAAGTGCGGTACAAGACAAAGCCTAACTTTGAAGTAAATCTTCTTGTTGATCTGTATACATCTCCCAAACAGCATCTACGTCTGTTTGGTTGAGCATGCAAAAAATGGAAGACAGGCTGAAAAGAGAGATCATTAGATTGATCTGAGTCATTGGGAGATGTGGTTTGAAAGCGGGTGCTAATTTGACGAGCATCCACTTTTACTTTATTTGTTTGTATTAAATGAGGTTTTATCTAAGACGAATGAGTGTATTTTTAAATAAACTATTTTTGGATGAAAATTGATTTGTTTCATTTGAAAACTACATGTGCATAGCAATAATATTTAAGGTGATGCAATTGCAGCAGTCGTGGTTACTCTTGCTAGCTAGGCAGAGGACCCGCTACAAGTCCTTGAGTTTAGCCAACAACATTCTGATGCATTATTTAGAAAATCTTGCACAACTTTGCAGGCTCATTTTCTGCTCTATGATTCAGGATAAAATAGATGACATTTAAATGGCAAGCTCGATAATTTGTGTATGAGTGTACCTGTTCATACATTTCTTTATTTTTGGCCTATTGTGGAGCATTATGAACGATTCAATACCAATATTCTAACAGAAAAAATAACGACAAAAAGGTGTCTCTCACGCTGGCAGATAATTTAAAATGGCATTTTACGTCACCATGGAAATGCATTTTCTCTTCCACCACTTTGGTGCAGCAAGTAGGTGGAAAGCTACCAGCAGCTGGAGAAGCCAGTGGGGGGCGCCAGAGGGGAGCGGTGGTATCTTTGCTCACTGTTTACACCAGTAGAACAAATAGCTAAATAGTCGTTTTCGAGAACAAGGTCACAATGAATAAAGTCGAGTCTTTCAGAGGAAATTCTAATGAAATTATAATTGTTCCCCGCTGTTTCCTTTTCCCATGATAGACACCTAGCTGTCACCCCCCAATGATCATGTTTAATCTTTGTGTTTGTCTGTAACACATGAAATGTACTGTTCGCAGATACAAAATTGCAGCAATATATTAAACTGGTTTGAAAGCATTGCTTATTTTTTAAACATCGAATTAATTTTAGAAAAAGGGCCTTTCTTATGTCAACAGTAATTAAAATAGGGATTTCTCAGCCTATCCTCTTTTTACGAGGAAGCAAAACTCGTGCCTATAATTTCAACTGACTTTTAATTAAAACGATCTCTTACGTTAATTGAAAGTTAATGGAATAAAAATACCCCTGGTTGGGGAATAATTGGATATCTCCAGTTGTAAAGCTTTAGTACAAGTTACCAATGTGTCACACATACCTATTTCAGTTTAAGTTGAATTGTTCATTTAAATAGAAAGAGCTCTGGAGCACAATTAAACCAGCGGTGTGAACACAAACTACCAGTCTGAAACGAGATGAAAGTAAGAGGGAGAGGTAAATGGCTGCTCGGGGTCCTGCTCGAGAAATCCCTAAAGATATACATATACATATACACGTACATAAACATATACATTAACCCAGTGTAAGCTTTAATGATGTTTCTGGATATTACATTAAGTTGCAAACCCAAACGTCTACTATGTGTTAAAAGAACCGACAATATGACGCTGGACCCAGACTAGGTAACATTTTGCATCCTGGTTGCGCCACGTATTTTGGCGCAGCCATGATGGAAACTGCTGGTTGAGATTTACAAAGCCACACAATGGCCTATTTGTGTCCCCTTGCATGGCTTTGTGAAAAAAAAAAAGTAACACAGCACCATGCCCTGCTTTGCATTTCTCTACGTCATGTAGGCTTTACGTGGGTGGAGCATGGACATTTCCATACATCCACCCATCAATTTTGAAGCAAGCCCAGGCTTACTAAAGGCATTAAACATGGGTTTGTGTGAAAATGGTGCACCCACCTGACCATGGGGTAATGAGGAGAAATATCTTTATGTTTCATTGTTGCTTCATGCTACCTTGCATGCTGCATTCCGCTGCAGACATAGAAAGAGGAATAAGTCACTTAGGATTGTTTTTGTGCTGAAAAGTGTCCCTACCTGCGCAAAAAACGAAAGTGCCTAAAACATAGGCACCCTTGCCTATGTATTAGTGCTAGGCCGCCTGAAGAGTGTTAGTGGTATGAGAGAGCTATAAGTGTGCCAATTCTTTCTTTCTGCCAAGCCTGGGCGCAATTTTAATTACGTCAGAGTAATTGGAGTAACTTTTGTAGGCTTGCTTTACTCTTTTGACGTGAAATTACTGAAAATTACGCACTTACTCCCATTCATGTAATTTTGAGTAGTTTAACATAAAGCGTTTACTGCAGGAGACAGGAGCAACAAGTTTAGAGGCACATTCACAAGATAATGACTCAACGCGGCGCTGCAACCCATCTTGCTGCACCAAGCTGCGTCATAAGGAAAATGCAAGAATGCATCGTATTTTCTACAATACGACACATCTCTTAACTTTCCTCTGCACAGGCTCACAATAGGCTGCCTAGTGCTAATGTAGGCACCCTTCCACCATGGGTGCCTGCGTTGCAGGGAGGATTGTTTTTGTGCAGGAAGGAACACCTTCCTGCACAAAAACAATCACTGATGGCTGTGCTTCCCTGCATCAAAAGAAAAGACTAGGAATGTGATATGGCGCATTCCTGTCCTTTTCCCTGGCAATGACGCACAATGGGCTGCCATGCGCCAATGTATACACCCTTGCACCAGGATGCAAGTTTGTCTGCGCTGTAAAGGTGATGTTTTTGTGCAGGAAGGGACAACTTCTTTCTCAAAAACAATCACAAGAGGTGTTTTTCTCTTTCTTTGTGTGCTGCAGAAAGAGGAAAAAACATGGAGAAATAAAGGTATTTCTCCAGAATGCACCATTTGTATGCCTCCCCTGGGAGACATTATAATCTGACGCAATCCCATGTTTTCGAAAACTTGTAAATCTGGGAATGCGTCAGAATCCATGGGTGTTGCAGCAACTCCATGGTATGCCCCTTTCTTGCTGAGTAGTGTGTGGAAGGGGGTCATATTTACAAGGCCATGTAAAGCCACGCAGGGAGGCTTTGTGTTGCCTTGTATATATGGGCCAGCACGCTGCACCATCGGAGCATAAAAAAAAGTGATGCTCCGGTGGCGAAGGGGGCTTGTAAACATGCCCCCTAGTGAGCGTGAGTGGCTGCTGACTGTTGCTGGTTGTATTCTGTTGCATTTAGCGCAGAGGCATCCTTGGGTCCATTTTAATGCAAGGGCGCAAATATCTCTAAATGCTGGGTTACCCTCCACACAAAATTCTGAATCACTTTGCTGTCATGTCGCTTAATCACGCTACAGCAAATTATGCCCACCTCTAATTTCTACTTTCTCCCCCTTTCACGCAACACAGCATAGCAAGTGAAAGGCTAGTAAAACTGGTCCTTAGTGCACAGTTTAACACATACTGTTTTTTTCATTGGTAAAAAAAAATGTCAATGTGAATCAAAGAATAACAAAACAATTGAAATCTCCCTAAGTGTTGTGCTTCGTCCGTGATTACATTGCTCAGTGCTGGGGACGGTTAAATGCAGTGGCCTCCGGCAGGGATCAGTGGTGGCAGGGCGGAATGTAAAATAATAAAATGAAAAAAAAGGCACCAAAGTCTCTCCTCCGCTTTGGACTCACATTGTGATTGGTCTGGGCGACATGGTTCATTCTCAGATGGAGACTGGGGGCCTGGGCATGTTCTCCACCCAGGCTGTAATGCAGCCTGCCTAGAAAATATTAATGCTCATTTGGCATGGGCAAATCACTCCACTCTCTGCCCTGCTCTGAGAGCAGAACACCCCAGCCCGCAAAGCAGCTGGAACAAATAAAATTATAATAACAGTGAGTTATTATCCTTTTATTTTTCCCTTAGTTACACTGCTTAAATGCAGTGGACGATGCTGGGCAAATAGCCATATATTGTGGTTAACAACATCAATCTAAAACAATATCGCTTCCACAGCATCACCTATCAATGCATCACAAGGTAAGTACATAATTACTGCTGTAAATTCTACCTACACTTACCTTGCAATGTAACTGATTATCTCAGTGTAGTCACTGTGAACATAGGATATAGGTGGGTATTCCCAGTCAAGACATCTATAAAATCCAAAATTAGATAATAGTCAAAAGTTATATGTTTTGAGATGGCTATTCTGGCTCAGTAAACTGAAGGTTTACGTGTGGTAGATCACACAAAGAGAATAGCTTGAGATGACAATATTGAAAAGGAATTCAAGAAGGCCTGCACGCCACGGAGGCTGCATACACACTGAAAAGTTAATGTACATGGTAAGGTGATGGAGCCATCGGCCTTCTATGGGTGCACATTCATAAGAGAGAAGAGTTTGTTGTAGAGGACCAGTGAGCACAGACGTGGAGGTTAGTGAGTCTTGCTTTGAATGAAAGGCTGCTACTGTAGTCTAGGTACTATTATGATGGTGCAAGTGTCAAGCAACAAGGATCTCCTGAAATTGGGAGGGCACAAAATGCCAGCATCCCAAATGATGGGAAGGTACTCCAGTTGGCGAACAGTAGTATGAATGCTCCCAAGCCTCGTGTCTGATACTATTTTTTGTATTAGTAAAATGCCATGATAATGTTGTTCCATGGCTTGCTAATAAAAACCACATTCCATGATACATTGTTATTCTTCTAAACCACCTTCAAATGGCTGATATTTAGGTGTGTTACATGGCCTGCAGACAAAGGAAAGCCTTTTTGGAAAACATCTGTTTGGATTAAAATGTGAAAACAAGCAACAGAATAAATTAATAAATGAAATAAAAATAGCACAAGTCTACTCTCCACGTGCTGTCCAATGGATCCTGCTGTGCTTGACACAACACTACACAATAATATTGACATAACCAAGTGTCCAGCTAAACAGCCAAACAGAAAGCCATATACCCCGACTAACATTCAAATCATGATGGCAGACTATGGGGCATATTCTCAATGACCGGCGATACCTACCGCAAACGCCAGTTAGCGGCAGTTTTTTTATCGCCGCCTAACCCTGAAAACTATCACCATGTTAGTGGTGTATTACCAAGCCGTCGCTACATGGCGATAGTAACCGGGAACGGCAGTGAAAACTGCCGCTAACATCACGCGATGGCAATAGGAAATCCTGTGTAAGCAGGCGATAACTAGCGATAGGCCCATTAGCGCCAAAAAAACTCACGCTAGTCAGCCCAACTTGAGTTTTTTTTGTCTCTAATGCAAAAAATAGCCTATCAGTCAACCCCCATTATAAAATAAGTATAAAAAACAATAAAATGCAGAATGGAGCAGTCAAGGCCAAGTGCAGCAACCCATGCAAGCCAGCCAACATCCAGGATGACCAGGATAAGAGCCTTAATGCCTCGCTGGACCAGAGCCTGGAGCCTGGATGCCTCACTGGACCTGCGCCTGGAGCCTGCATGCCTCACTGGACCTGCAACTGGAGCCTGGATGCCTCACTGGACCTGCCCCTGGAGCCGGGATGCCTTGCTGGACCTGCATTTGGAGCCTGGATGCCTTGCTGGACCTGCGTCTGGAGCCTGTATGCCTTGCTGGACCTGCGTCTGGAGTGTGAAATGGGATGCGGAGGAGCTGTGGAGTCGATCCGTGGCAGTAGACATTTGATGCACAACAATCGCCTGTACCTCCTAGTGGAGTCTGGCAGGTCCCATGGAGGCACGTTGCTGACCTGTGTGAGAAGACCTTGCCACCTTGGAGCTGTTAATAGTAGAGGTGATCCTGTGCCCCAATGTAGGGAGGTCTGCATCGCATTCTATGATCCACCACTACACCGGGGTGCACGGAAGGGATTACAAATGGTGGGTGCCACCTCTCTGCATCACAGGCCGGATGATGTTGGACTGGCCGGAAGCTGTGGAGGGTGAGGCCCGTGAGCTGCGCCGAACTTGTGTGGCGTGAGCACTGCAACTTCATGCCTAAGGGGACCCTGCTGCATCAACTGCCTTGGGAGGTTCACCAGTGGACTTGGGGGCGACTGCTGTACCCAGCCTAGTGAAATCCCTCCTGGCTGAGGCTCCTGCTGGGAGAGTCACAGATTTGGAGAGTGCAGCAGATTGCGCCACCGTGTCAATGTCCAGGTAAGGGAAAGGTGGGACGTGCAGATGAGGAACAATCATCCCATGATGATAACTTACTGATGTAACTGTGCTATGTTCCCTTTCCAGGACTGCTCCAAGCATGGGGCAAGGTATGGGAGGATTGGCATGCCCACCCAAGTGCGCAATGACAGTTTAATCAGCCCTCTCAGGCCGCCCAAAGCAGTCATGCGCACGTCCCTGTTCGTAATGCAGACTGCATTACAGCCTGCATGGAGAACATGCTCACCCCTCCAGCCCCTGGCTGCATGCCTTGTCCCGTTGCCAATTACTAATCCCACCGCCGCATTGCAGTGTTGTGATTGGCTCAGGGGAGAGAGCCTGGCTGCCTACTTCCTGTTCCTGGAAGCAGACACAGGAGCGCAGGAGCAACAAAGACACGGGACCCGACTTCGAGGTAAGACTTCACCTATTAACATTTTTACCAAACCCGCTCACACATTTATCCCCGTGTCCACGCCCCATCCAGTGTTCTTTCCAGCATTTTCCACCTAACAGCTGTCCAGACCCACCCAGCACTTCTCAATGGCAGCCGCTGTGTGCCCATGCAGAGCGGGCGTACCACCCGTGTGCCAAAAGCACATAGGTGGTTGCGACGCATACCATAACATTGCATTCCATTCAAATGCATACTAATACTAGGCACATTGCAACAGTAGAGTAGGCGTTGCATACCGGAGACATTGATATTACTATTCCCACTTCAGTGAGTGCAAACCACAACTAACCTTTGCACCCCAAACCCAACCATGAACCCAGGAATTCCTATTTGAGCCCCCATAACACACCCCAGTTTTCATATTTTACCCCAAACACACAACAATTCTCATATTTTACATCCGAAACCCATACCCACCCGAAAAACTTTAAATGACCCCATTACTGACTTCACAATACGTTGTAATCAAATGCGATGTAAAGGCACCTGCGTTGTCAGAGGTGCGTTGTTAACGATATACTGCCTGCGCTGTAATGGTCGTCTCCCATGCCAATTGTATCCGTCTGCCCCTGGACCATGCTCAGCACCAAGGAGTCTTCCTCTTGGACACTCCACCGCTACGACGCCTGCACCCTCCCTGCCATAAATCCTGGACGCCACTTCGCCTGCCAGGACCAACCTCTGCTCCAGACCAGACATCGCAATCACCAACACTAATGGCTGCAGTATTACCCACAAGGAGCACCCCGACCATCAAGGAGAAGGCATTGCCATCACCTACAGAAGCACACTCCGACTGACCACGCACTCTAATGGGCCACCTCAACTCCCAGATCCGGACCAAGCCCAAGCACATCCTCTGCAGCACCCTCATGTGCAGGCCCCCCCTCCCATTCTCCAATACCATTGTAGACCTCATTGCACCCCAGGGTCTCCCATCCACCAACGACATGCTACTCAGTGAACTCAAGTTCCACCTGGACAACCCCTGTGATCAGGAACCCACCCCCTCCTGCGGAAGGTCCCATACATCAGACGCAAGCAGCAAGTCACCCACACAAGCCACATAGCAGGACACACGGTCGAGGACATCACCTCTGCCAGCAGGTACTTCAACTACAGCCACAACAGTGGACTCTCCTGGACCGACCATCATTGCTAACATCACGTCTTCACCTTGCCCACTGGATGCCACCGCCATCATCGCACCCCCTCGCAGCTGGATTGAGGCTACTGAAGAACGTCTCGTCAACTCCCTCTGCACCAACACTCCACCAATGCTTCCAAACGATGACACCGCAGCGAGCAACCACCACCGATGGATCTCCAACAGCGCCGACATTGGGGCACCCCTCATGAACGGCACTGTGTGAATACCTTACGCCTGCCTGATGGCAAGCGTGAGGGTGATGCAGTGCCACAGGGATAGGATGGCCCCATGAATTGCTGGAGTTGCATCATGGTTGGGACACGACTGCAGCAATGTGTGACTTTAGCGCAGACAGATACGTCAGGATTCCTGACGTATCTGTCATTAATTGCGTCATGGAGTACTGCCCAGTGACTACAGTGCATCCATGCTGTCACAATTAGGGCGTAGTGAGAAGTGTTGCAACGCTGTCTTGCTGCAGTGCTGCAAGACTTTTAATTACTGGGACGCGCTACTCTCTTCAAGTCTGCCGTGAGGGGAACGGCCAATATCCACCCTCCATACTGCCCTTACCCTGCTCTGCTCGTTAGGGGAACGTGCTCGGGCTCCAGCTGCACCGCCACGCCGCCACACCTTGTGAGGGGACTGGCCAGGAGGTGGACTACAACACCCAGGAGGCCTTGTGTGGCACCGGCAAGTGGCGTCATTGGAGGGCGCCAGAGGCCCTTATAGCCAGCGCGGCTCTCCTGCAACTCGGGATGCGCTACTCTCTTCAAGTCTGCCGTGAGGGGAACGGCCAATATCCACCCTCCATACTGCCCTTACCCTTCTCTGCTCGTGAGGGGAATGTGCTCGGGCTCCAGCTGCACCGCCACGCCGCCACACCGTCGTGAGGGGACTGGCCAGGCGGTGGACTACAACACCCAGGAGGCCTTGCGAGGCTCCGGTGAGTGCCGGCATCGGAGAGCGCCAGAGGCCTTCATAGCCAGCGCGGCTCTCCCGCAGTGCGGGACGCGCTACTCGCTTCAAGTCTGTCGTGAGGGGAACGGCCAATATCTACCCTCCATACTGCCCTTACCCTGCTCTGCTCGTGAGGAGAACGTGCTCGGGCTCCAGCTGCACCACCACGCCGCCACACCGTCGTGAGGGGACTGGCCAGGCAGGTGGACTACAACACCCAGGAGGCCTTGTGTGGTGCAGGCGAGTGCCGTCATCGGAGGGCGCCAGAGGCCCTCATAGTCTGCGCGGCTCTCCCGCAGCACGGGACGTGCGTGGGCAAAGCCCGGGCCAAGGGCAGGCCCGTCCACGCCCGTCAGAGGCCGTAAGAGGCTGGGCTGGGCCACCCCTCCTACGTGCATTAATGGGTAAGCGCAAACATCTGGGCAATCAAGATCAGGGGAGATTAAAAGCTAAAATACCTAGAAAATCACCCTCTACAATCTCCTACTTGACCTCGGCTGTGGGTGCCCTGAATAAGGAGATAGCCAACGTGGAAAAGGAACTGGGATTGGGCACAAGTGAAGATCTTGGTGAGGGGTTTATGGCAACTGTAACATTGTCACCTGCCCCTGTACCCCTGGAGCCGGTGGTGCTGATTAGTGACCCAAATGTGAGGAGTGATGCCCTGCCCCTTGATACTGTAGCTCTAGAAGGTCTGGATAGAAGTCACAGGGCTTTTACTATGGCTGAGGGTAGGTCTGAAAGGGTCCCTACTGAGGGGCCTGTAGGTGCAAAACGCAAAAAATACAAAAGCAACTAAGCAGCCTACGGGTCCCAAGAACAGTACCTTCAAGACGGTCTCGGAAGTTGACGAGACCATTCAACTGACAGTGCGGACTCTTATTGAGGACATTTTCAGTGCCCGATTTGAATCAATATTGACTACTATTGCTAAGGATATAATTGATAATATGAACACCTATGTGGCTGATTTAAAGAAAAAATGTGAGCGTTTAGATACTCTCATGGATTCCTGTATGAGGGAGAAATTCTGCTCTACAGAAGTTAACACTAATTTGGCCCTGTTACCTGCATCGTCAGTAGTAACTAGGTCCATTGGTGGTGGGAAACACCCAGGAAGGCATCTGCTGCCACTCCCAGGGGGGGGATGTAAAGTCGAATCTTGATGACTGGCTTGGTGTCCCCCAAGATTTGAGTCGAGAGGGAGCAAAGGTATCTAATGCTGTCCCTTGTGCTGTTAAATCGCAATTAAGTGGGCCGTCTACAGCATCGCGGGAGAATCTTAAACAACATAAGAATAAAAAATCCCTTATAAACAATAGAATTGATCTCCCTCCAGAAGCTATGCCTCTGGTTGCAGTTCTTGTAGGGGTCCCTCCGTTAGATGCCCCTAAGAATGAGTCAACAGCGGCTTTGATGCGTAAAACAAAAAATTTGTGTGATCATTATTGCTCTGGTCAATCTGAGATTTCTAATTACATCATAATGGCTAGACGGGTGTCCTGGGTGGGTAACCGACCCAAACAAGTTTCTGGCGACTGTATCGTAGTTAATTTTAATAAACCGTACATAGTGGAAAGACTGTTTGGGACGCTACTGATTTACATGGGGGAGGTATAAGGGCTCTCCCGCTGGGTTATTTTTATCCTCTAGTAAATGCAAATTGCGCTTCAGTCAGGATAAGGGCTAAAAGCACCAATCAGCCCTTGTTGTGTCCGTTTCATACAACAAGTCCTGTTCCTGGCCCTGTAAGTCTATGTGGGGGTGGAGTGGTATCTCCTAAAATGTCAGGACTGTTGTTAGGGCTCAACGAGGAGGGTTTACCACTGTCAAATAGATTTTCCCCACTTAGTCAGTTGGCTATGAATGACTGACTAATGGAGAAAGAGGATTGCCCACCTGTATTAAGCCCTAACACCTTGGTTGGAATTGATACTGGGAGAGAGCTATGCTTATCTGTATTGACCCCTAACAATTATGTCGGAGGTGACACTGGAGGTGTAAACCCCTCCAACTGTAGAATCCTTAGTTGGAATATTGCGGGCCTAAGGTCCAAAAGAGACGACCTAAACTGGCTAGATTTGATAAAAACATATGATATAATTGCCTTCCAGGAAACATGGGATAGAGGGGAAAACTTTTGGATGGATGGTTTTAGTTCTTATTTCTTACCTGCTCGCCCTGCCCCGGCGGGAAGAGCAAAGGGTGGCCTTATGTTTCTTTTTTCTTTGAAAATAAGGGGATCTATAAAAAGGATTGAGTCAGACTCTTTTAATGGTCTGATAGTAGAACTAAGTAACCTAAATTACCCGAAGTTACTATATGTGAATTTTTATAATTCTGGGGAGAATGATTTTATGAACCAACATTTGAGTAATCTGAAACTCTTTTTAGAAGACTATAGGGCAAAGCAATCCACTTCTTCTTATGTTTTGCATATGGGTGATTTTAATATACACTTGTGTGATTTGCACAGCCTAATTGATGATTATTATGGTTATAATTTTGCGTCGACCCCCCACTTTGAACACTCAGTGCGGGGGGAGGGCCTGGAGTCCCTTTTGACCGAAGCCGACCTTTTTGAACCCGGCTTTGCTAACAATCTTGAGCGGTGTCCCACGTTTAAATCTAAGGCCAGAGATACCATCATTGATTATATATTCTTGTCTCCCATGCTATTAGATAAGGTAGTTTTTTATAATGCCTGGAAGTCACCTTTTAGCGACCACAATCGTGTCATTCTGGAACTAGATAAAAGTTGTGGCTTGTTGGGCTATGGATGAAAGAACTCAGTTCCTAGTAGCGTGGTCACCTGTGATCAGGGGAGGAGGCTTAGATGGTCTAAAGTCATGCCTGACATTTTTTTTACAGACTTGTGCGAGAAAAGTAAAAGGAATATTTCAATATGTGTCGATCCCTCTAGTGTTCAGAAGGCTGTACCTAGAGCATTTGATGATATCTGTAGACAGATAGCACGTGATTTAACAGTCAATATTAAACAAAGAGCCACAAGAGGTATAAGATGGTTTGATGACAATTGTTCGCGTGCTCACCGCTCCCTAAATTTAGCACTGAAAAATGTACCCCGTGATAGGGTTTTGGTAGCGAACCTGCGGAAACAGTATAAGTCAGCTGTTCATAGTCGGAAAGCAGAGATTAAGGCAGAGGCGTGGTACACGTTATTGTCTGTCGAGGTGCTAAAAGTTTGGGCAATTATTAATACCCTTTCTTTTCTGGTGTGGATCATGAGGTACAGGAAAGTAACATCACAGAGGCCCAGTGGTTGTCCCATTTTGAGGCAATTT
This sequence comes from Triturus cristatus, assembly GCF_964204655.1. Classification (NCBI taxonomy): domain Eukaryota; kingdom Metazoa; phylum Chordata; class Amphibia; order Caudata; family Salamandridae; genus Triturus; species Triturus cristatus. Next base: position 252,663,044 of record NC_140588.1, read on the forward strand.
ATGCCTCTAAAGAGGCACTGGACATGTTCCCTAGGCCATTACCTAACCAAATTACAGCTCCACTCGTATTTTCTGAGGAGGAAATTGAGATAGCTATAAGGGAGACCTCTAGCAACAAGGCTTCTGGTCCAGACTGCGTCCCTGCAGACCTCTATAAAAGTGAACCCAAATTTTGGGCGAAAATCTTGGCCAATGTTTTTAATGCTTCCTGTTCATTAGGGTTCCCTGCATCTTGGTCCCAATCGATTATTATACCTGTTTTTAAAAAGGGTAAGGTAGGGGGATCCGCGGTGTTATAGACGGATATCCCTGATCGACTCTTCTGTTAAAATATTAAGAAAGGTGATTTTAACTAAATTTACAGATTGGGCTACTGAGAAGAAGATCCTATCTAACATACAATATGGGTTTAGAAAAGGCAGAAGTACCATGGACCAGTGCCTTAATTTATATTTATTAATAAGTAAATATACCATGGCTTAAGAAGGACGTCTAAGAAGGGCATTTATGGACCTATCCTCAGCGTTTGACCTGGTTAACAGGTCAAAGCTATGGAATATTTTGCTGGTTAAAGGTCTCGATCCATGTTTAGTGCATTTTCTGGCTGACCTTCATCAAGACCTTACTGCCTCGGTTAGGATCTCCCAGGATGGCAAACGCACAAGAACTTTTAAATCAGGCAGGGGCGTCCGTCAGGGGTGCATTTTGGCGCCCCTGCTTTATACACTTTATATTAAGGACCTGGACAAGACTCTAGTGGAGGCGTCCCCGGATATTCCGCGTGTAGGAGACTGTCCTATTCCGGTTCTCCTATACGCAGACAACGCTGTTCTTTTAGCACGTACCGCGGTAGGCCTCCAGCGGCTTTTAAACGCTTTTGGGGCCTACATGCAGTCTTTGGATTTGGAAGTAAATAATAGAAAGTCTCACATTATGTCAACTAGTACTAGAGTAAGAAAATCTAAATCTTTTTATTGTAATGGGGTGGAAGTGACTTCGGTCTCTTCTTTTACTTATTTAGGGGTTCTTTTTGATGATAGGTCCTCCTGGATACCCCAACAAAAAATTAAAACAAATGCAATCATCCGATCTTCCTCAGGTCTATTAGGGTTTGCACAATGGCTGGGAGCCAGACCTATTGAGGGCATATTAAAAATATACAGAGCAAAGTGCCTGGCGATTGTGGCCTATGGCTCCTCTATATGGGGTTTCAAAGAGCAGGTTGGGGCTCAGATAGCGGAAAGAAAATTTTTACGAAGGCTTTTGTCCGTACCACAATCTACCCTAACCTTTTCTATACACCAGGAACTGGGGCTAGGCTATGTTTCTGATAACTTGAGTACAGCCCCGTTGCTCTGTTGGCTCAAAACCTGGTTAAATCCTGAATTAACTTTGAATCACCAGATCTTACGGGACTGTGTTGAATTAGATAATTCTAATAAAATTAAGTGGTTGTCATATGTTAGATGTATGCTAGCTAAAATAGGACGGCCAGAATTATTTGAAGCTCCCGAAAAGATCGGAAGGAGGATGTGCCGTGGGTGAATATGCATTTTAAGAGTTTATTGCTGTTGGAACGGGAAGAACAGGAATTACGTAAACCCTTAGTTAGGGCCCATTTTTTAATAAAAACTAATATTTTTATTAAACCGTACTTGGTATTAGTGAATAAGCCTTTCCATCGCTGGCTCCTAACTAGGTTCTGTTTCAACTTGATCCCTCTTTTATTAGGTGACTTCCAGGGGTGGTGCAAACCTGAAGACGCAGAACCCTGTCAGTGTGATAACTATTCACCCCAGGATACCCTACATTTTATGATGTTTTGTCACTTTTATACTGATATTCGCATGAAGTATTTAATCCCTATCCTGAGAGGAAGGGGTTTTTTGCAGGTCCAACCAGTGTTACTCTATCTGCAGACCCCGAGCAATCCCTGGGATACTTTTAACATTGCGTGTTTCCTTGTTGCTGCTGTGAGGCTCAAGAAAAACAGAAAAGTGTTGATGAATACTGCCAAAAGTCCCATTGTTATTATATATGCAAATCAAAAAGCTCGAGAATTTTTGGATATTATGAATTTCACAAGGGTGTTTGTTTTATATATTTACATGTTTTTATCATTGTCTATGTATGTTGTGTAATGTACTTTTATGATTTTAATTAATCGAATAAAGTGGATTGATTGATTGATTGAATTACTTATTGTTGGAGTGCATTCCTGCAATGTAGTTTTGTCACAGGGCTGCGCTGCAACATTGCTTGCAGCGCTGTCCAGCAACAAAACCTGCTGAGATGTGGCCCCAAGTGTTATCCCCATTTTTAAGACCAGCTATTTTCTGGTCTTAAGTTACTGGCTCTAGCTCCAATAAGAGCCAGTTTTTTTGGTATTCAGAAGTTCAAGGATCCCCTTGTGAATATGGAGTACCGGCGTTTGTGTGCGTTTTTGCATGGGAACGCCTCTTCTGCATATAAATATTGCTAACAGAAGTGATGATCTTTAAAACGTACGTTTTCGCCTAAAAACTGTTGCTAACAGCTGTTAGCGACAGCTTGGTAATAGAGCGATAAAATTATTGCTGCATTAGCGGCAGAAAAGGGCCGCTAACGCAGCAATAACTCCTTGAGAATATGCCCCTATGTATGATTGCTTTAAGCAAAAGGGGTAGGGATAGTCTTATGGATATATGGAAAAGAAATATCAAAGTGTTGAACAAAAGTACAGTCCTAATGGAGGAAGATGCCGGACAAACGAGATAAGAAGCATGTAAACGGTGTAAAATACACCAAATTCAAAATAAGATCACAATGCACATTAAAAGGGATCGTTGTGGGATGAGGAAATGTGTGAAAGCATGGAAGGGCACAAAAAGAACAAATTGCACCATGTTACATTTTTTAAGAATTCCTAGAAAATAAGACATATGTTGGTCTGTCAAGGGCATTGGCCCAAGTAACAAATGCGTGAGTATTAAGAATGGGTGAAAATATCCATATGTGAAGGCAAAATCAAAATAATACGTAATCATAGGTGTCGAAAGGCTTCACATCAAACTCTGATCAATGTATATGGGGCATCCATGAAGGAAAGTCAGTTGTAAAACTGTAGTTACAATTGCCACACTGTGGGGGATATTTACAAGAAAGTGGTGAAGCGTGGTGTTACACCAGAATTGGTAAAACTGCCCTCCAACAGTTTCAAAATGCAGGGATGCGCCGTATTTACAAGAACGTGGCGCACCCCTGCGTTACCCCTAGCGCTAAAAAAACTGCCTAGCTCTAGCACAAAAAGAACAATTGATGGACAGAATGTTGAACATTGTCAAACATTCACCGCATTCCTGTCCTTTTCCCCTGCACCGGCACACAATGGGCTGTCGTGCGCCAACACAGGCACTTTTGCACCATGGTGAAAGGATGCCTGCATTGCGGGGATGACTATTTTTGTGCAGGAAGGGAAACCTTACTGCACAAAAACAATCACAAGAGTCTTTTTCCTAAAAGGAAAAACAAGGAGAAATAAAGCTATTTCTCCTTCTTGTGCCTCCCTTACCCCTCCCCTGGGCAGGCGTATATTTTTGGTGCTGTCTCAGATTTACGATTTCTCATAAATCAGAGTAAGTGTCAAAAAGGCATGGAAGTTGCTTGGAACGCCCCCAGAAACATCCATTGCACATCCCTTTCATGCAGAAAACGGTGTAAAAGGGAACAATATTTACGAGGCAGCATTAAGCCAAAGAAAGTGGCTTAGCGCTGCCTCGTAAATATAGAGCAGGCTCCTGCATCACCGAACATCACAAAAAGTGACATTACAGCAATGCAAGGGGCCTCATAAATGAGACCCAAAAGAGTCATACAATCATTAACAAGGGGCTGACCCAAAGACTACTCTGGGCCTTGTTTATGAGGTTTTGACATAGGGCAGCGCCGCAAGGAATCTTGCTGGTCTGTCCTAAGTCAAATCGAAAGGGCAGGACTGCACCGAATCTATGTGATATGACGCATTCTTGTTCTTTTCCCAAGCACTGGCGCACAATTGGCTGCAATGCGCCATCGCAGGCTCCCTTTCACCATGGTGCGAGGGTGCCTGCATTGTAGGCTGATTGATTTTGTCCAGAAGGGAGCCCTTCCTGCATAAAATCAATCACAAGACGCAATTTCCTATTTCTATGTGTGCTGCAGAATGCACACATAGAAAAAGGAAAGCACAAGGAGAAATAAAAGGTGTGGTAAATAAAGAACTAAGATGGCAAGATTCCAGATATTTAATCCTAAAATTCTTGGGGGGTGGGGAACGGGATGGGACTGAATACAGAGGACGAGATGAGTGTACCTCTGGGAGACTGATAAAATAACCTATTAGCTCATTGTTGTCTGTAATATCTGCTCTTGTCTCTTGCCCCTTCCTCCCTCCCTTTCTGTCACTCCTCCTGCCAGTAAATGAAAACAAGTAGATGACCCTTTGTCAAATGCGATTTAACAGTTTTTTATTATTATTGATTGCACACAGAGTTTAAGAAGTGGACACTCCTTTTGATAGTCATTTTGGCAGGTGGATTGGATTGACTTCCACCCAACAAAAAAATGTTCTAGAGTACATCATTCGGTTCTGTACCTAAGAATACCAATATGCTTAATTGATCATGACTCTATTTTCCCCCTTACACAAGGGTACATGACAGGAGTTCTTCTGCTATATGACAGAAAGTGGGGTGCTTCACACATACTACCTTTCCTATATACCTGTGTTTGCGAATACACCTACTTGGGCTGTTATCATTAGAATGGACATACATCATATGCCTCTGTGACTCTTGGAAAGATGTATTACTCACTGTTAGAATCCGGGTTCTCTGGTTGGCACAGGTAGGTACTTGTGACAAACAGGGAATCTTTCCTCCAGTCAGGGTAAGGGGTTACACTCCTAAAATAACCCCTGCTCACCCTCTAGGTAGCTTGGTGCGAGCAGACAAGACTTATCTCAGAGCGTTATAGGTTAAGCATTTGTGAACACATACAGTAACCAAGTGACAACACTACAGATGGACACCACACAGGTTTTTATATTAAAAATAAGGATTCTTTATATAGAGTTACCACAAGACCATTAAACGACAAAAATACACAATACTGTTACTTTAGATGGTAGAAGTTTGCTTAGTTCTCTTAAGTTCTTAAATGCAACACTTTAAGTCAATGTACCTTAGATGCGACACGCAGGGCAACGAAAAGTGTTGCAACGATGCTGATGCGATGAAGTTTTTGGTGCAAAGAAATAAAGACGTGAAGATCTTCCAGATGCGTTACGCTTCTCCGATGTTGCGAGGAGACTCGTCTCGATGCGTCGGCTGCAGCGGCGTCACCCTTTTACGCGATGTGACAACAGCGGCCTTGGCAGCGGCACTCTTCTCCGACGTTTGCGAGACGCTTCTGCTCGATGCGATGCTGCAGCAGCGTCACCCCTTTACGCGATGCGACGACAGCAGCTCCGACGGCGGCACGCTTCTCCGTGGATGCGGGGCGCTTTTCTTGATGCGGTGCTATGCGACAACTACGATGGCTGCGATGGCGACACGCTTCTTCCTCGATGCGAGACTCTTCTCGTGATGCGGTGCAATGCGTCAGCTACGATGGCTGCGATGGTGACACGATTCTTCAGCATTGCGAGACACTTCTGGAATGATGCGAGACGCTTCCGCTCGATGCGATGCTGCAGCGGCGACACCCTTTGCGAGATGCGACGACAACAGCTCCGACGGCGGCACGCTTCTCCTTCTTGAGTCGCGCTTTCAGCTCCTTGCGACACGCAGTCCCTCAGAAGGCCCAACAACAGCAGCAGGCACCTCCAAGGAACTCTGGGGAGTTGGGGGGTGAAGTCCACTGGTCCTGGGACTTCGTTCAGGGGGCAAGCTCAGCACAAGCCCTTGGAGATCTTTTAAGCGCAAGTTTGAAATAAAGTCTTTGTAGTCTTTTCTCCTCTCCTTTCAGCAGCAAGGCAACCACTGCAGGCCAATCCCCCAGGTCAGGGACAGTACTCCTCCTTACAGCTTTCCCAGTTCCTTCTCCTCAGGCAGAGGTTCTTCTTGTCAAGCAGGATCTAATTTCTTGGGAGCAGGGTCCCAATACTTATAACCCTAATTCCTTTATTCCTCTGGGGTAGAGGGGCCTTTGCCCAGTCCAAACCAGTTCTTGAGCACTTTGTTGACATGACTCTGCCTTTTTATTCAGGGTGCAGGGCAGAGACATCAGCCGCTCCACAGGAGGTGGAGCCAGCATTGTGGTAGCAGAGCAGAGCCCTATTCAGAGTCCAGGTGCACTCCTCCCACCCATCTGGATGTCAATCTCTCTATTCACCACCAGGCTACCTAGCCCTGCCCCTCTGGGTTTCCCCAGCCCTGTCACTCACACAAACCAGACAGGCAGATACACATCATAGCAGAGACTGGCTGAAATGGTTAGGCAAGCAAATACCAACTTTCTACAAGTGGTATTTGCAAACACAGAATATTAAAATAAACTTTACTAAAAGATGTATTTTATTATTCTGAGTTCAGGCATACTAAACTCGATTTTCTACCATGTTCCCTGGGTCTGTTAGGATCATAGGATGTAACAATTCTAACAGCCCATTCTGGCCTATGGGAACAGGTAGCCTTGCAATAGTGAAAAACGAAAATGACAGTAATTCACTATTAGGACATGCCACACACATCAGGGCTTGTCCTACCTTATGCTTACAATGCACCCTACCCGTGGGCCTACCATAGGGGTGACTAATATGAAGTTAAGGGAAGGTTTAGGGACTGGGATGTGGGTGCACTTGCCCAGTCAGCATGACAGTACCAGACTGCACGCGGGTTCTGCAATGGCAGACCTTAGATACATTTTACCAGGCCGCTTCTGTGGGTGGCACAACCAGTGCTGCATGCCCACCAGCAGCATTTGTATTTATAAGCCCTGGCACTCCTGGTGCACTTTACTGGGGTCTGATAGTAAACCAAATAAGCCAATCATGGAATCCAACCAACATATACATTTTACATAGGGAGAGCATATGCACTTTAGCACTGAACAGCAGTATTAAAGTGCCCAGAGTCATAGAATAGCCAACAACAGGTCAGAAAAAGTACAGGTGGAAGGCGAAAAGTTTAGGGACCATCCGGCCAAAAGGGCCAGGTCCAACACTCACCACATCTTTGGAGGGGCTGAAAGGTTCAGGTAGCTTGTAGTAACATGATTGAAATATGATAAATGGAGCCATGTGGCAGAGAACACTTGGGCCTTATTACGAGTTTGGTGGTCCAGCAGCGGGCCGACACGCGGTCCCCCAGCTGCGAGACAGCCAAACCTGTAGTCACTTTGCCTACAAAATTAGGACTTACATCCTGGTCTGGCGGGAAGTGCTTTGGCGGTCCCATGGCGGTGCCTTTGTAAGGCTCATAGGGGAGGCATTTTAACTTCTCTCTCAATAGCAGAGAATAATAAAGTGAGGGAGGAAATTAGAATTCTAGAAGCTACAATACATCTATAACAGGTGGCATTAGAACATGCTCCGAATTATTTAAACAACATACAAAAACTAACCATGGCAAAAATATGACTTAGCGGACTATCTAGAAGCAATAACTAAAAGGAAGTGGGAAGCAAGTAGGTTGTCTCATCATGAATACGGGATGGGATGCAACAAATTCCTGGCGTGGAAAGCCAAGGCGGACCACACCAGGAATATGATAAAAGATCTTAAATGCCCGACCTCTGGAAAAATCATCTCAGAGGATGCTGAGATTGAGGAGGTCTTTGCCCAATTTTTCCAAGACCTCTTTTCTGAAGATTTAACATTGAGCGAAGAACTTATAGAAACCTTTCTCTTAGACCTACAACTCCCTGTACTGCTGGACTCTGATAAACATAAGCTGAGCAACCCTATTACTATGGAAGAAATTCTACATACCATTACCACTCTAAAGAAAGGAAAAGCCGCGGGCCCTGACGCCATTCCAAATGAAATATATAACATCTGAAAAGAAGAGTTAGCTCCATTCCTGCTCCAATTGTGTAATTCAGCTTTTATATCTGCCCAAGACCTCCCTTCATCCTGGAACGAAGTGACTATAAGCATAATTTTGAAACCGAATAAAAATCAGCGAGTTTGCGAATCATACAGGCCTATCTCCCTCCTGAACAGTGACCATAAAAAATGTACCCAGATTTTAACTAAAAGGTTATACAGGGTAGCAGGGTCAATAATACATCCTGATCAGAAGGGATTTACGAAGGGGAGGCAACTCCATGAATTAACTCATGACTTAATTGGAGCAATCGACTTGGCCAAGGAATATGAGATCCCGCTAGCGGTTATGACCTTTGATGCTGCAAAAGCATTCGATAGGGTCAGCTGGCCCTTCCTACATAAAGTGATCCAACGTTTCAATCTAGGAGAAACTTTTATAGAAGCGGGGAGGGTCCTATATAAAAATCCATCTGCTAGGGTACTTGTTAATGGAAATTTAACAAAACAAATAATGATCTTCAGAGGAACCAGACAGGGCTGCTCCCTTTCGCCCCTTCTGTTTAATATGTACATTGAACCACTAGCATGCAAATTAAGAGCTTGCCAGAAAATAGGCGTGTACGCTGATGACCTTATGATTTTGACGGAGAATCTAGAGCACTCACTCCCCGAGATTTGGGAGCCGTTGGAGAATTTTGGGAGAGTATATGGATATTCAATTAACCAGCAAAAAATGGAACTAATGACATGGAATACCCCCTATAAGAGTTACCTTATAAAACATGAAATAAGATATTTCTGGGTTCAAATAGTCGAAAATATAGAAAAGATAGCACAGGTGAATTTTGATAAAACAACTATGAGTGTGAGATCACAGCTACAGGCATGGGAGACTCTTCCACTTTCTATCCTGGGTAGGTCAAACCTTTTAAAAATGTCAATTTTACCAAAGTTTACTTTTTTATTTGACTCTGTCCCATTAGAATTCTCAAAAATCTGGTTTAGGAAAGTACAGGGGCTCTTTTCCTCTTTCATCTGGGGAAGGAAAAACCCAAGAATATCTTAGAAGAAGCTTAGGATAAAAAAGTTCATGGCGGCATAGCCACCCGGGACCTTTACAAATATTATTGTGCCTTTCATCTAAAGAATTCACATCAACTATTAAAAGAAAGATCGGCTTTTTTGCCACTCTTTAAGGCTCTAGGCATGAGTTATACGAATAAAGCAGATTTTTTCATTTAAAATTTGGCCAACCCAAATTTTATAAGAAGGTTAGGCTGAAAGTCCTTTTAGCTGCAACTAAGATATGGTCTCAGGTGAGGTCAATGCTACATATACCATATTATAATGACGAAGCACCTATATGGGACTCTCCAGGCACCCCGGAATGCTTACTGGATGCACTTGCAATTCCCCAGCGAAAATCTAGGATATTAAAGTGGGGGCAACTAACTGTGGGCATTGAGCTGGTCTCAAGGCAGTGCCTTTCTGCACTTTCAAAGAACTTGGTATCAAAGTTCAAATAATATCAGATTTCGAGATGGATAAAATCGATAGGGAAGAAGATAGAAGGGAACTGGGATCTGGTGAATGGGATCTGCACAACACCCACAATGCTGAAAGAAGTAGCAGCATGGTACTGGTTGATATTTGAGACAGGGGAGGACACACAGAAGCCATTCACAGAGAGCTGGAAGAAGGACCTGCCGGGCGAAGACCTCGAAACCTTAGGGCAAGTATCTATCTCTCTTTTGTGGTCATATGTGAAAGCCGCACCTTTAAAGAGAAACCACCTTTTCACTGTCCATAAGGCATACTGGACGCCATGGAAATTGTCGAAGATGGGGAATGGAGCGACAAAGAAGTGCCCGAAGTGTGATGAGAACAACGTGAATGAGGTCCATATGTTCTGGCAGTGTCCTTCAATCCAGTCCTTTTGGAAACACATGGGTAAGATCATCTCTGATATTATGGGTAGAGAAATTGGTTTGACCGGATCTTCAGTTATTTTTGTCGTGATCCCAGGTGGGGTGGATAATCAAATGTTTTCCAAAACCCAGAAGGCTCTCTTCTTTTTCCTGATCCTTTTGGCGCGAAGGGAGTTATGTGTTAAGTGGATCCTCCTTTCTTCCCCCACCAAAACTGAATGGATTGGTTCAATAAAGAGAATTTCACAACTTGATCGTGCAAATAAGCAGGTTAAGAAAACAACATTCTGGGATCTCTGGGACACTTGGTTTAAAATGTATGTCTCTAGTTTCTCTCATGGAACATATTTTTCCCAAATTCTTTTAACTGGCACTTTTTTGTGGGGTTTACTCTCGCTTTTCTATTTAAGTAAGAAACTAAGTGGTGACCTCAATGGTCCAATGATTACCAACTTGCTGTACGGGCTGTTTTGATGGTGGCTCAGTTATCTCAACGCACTGACCTGTAGAAGAATAGGGGCCATGGTCAATCCAGGAGGTCTACTTCTACGACTGATCCCGGGGTAAAACTTACCCATCCTCTGGTGCGGAGTGACCGGGCTCTTTCTCGCCTCTTACTGGTCTGACTGGGCCCTATCGTCTTGAAATCACAGCACTTTTCATTGAATGAGGACTAAAAAGAAAGAAAATAAAATTATACCACACTATGGGGTCGATTAGGATGCAGGGCGGATCGCCACCGCCCGCATGGTGGTGGCGATCCGCCCCACATCCTTCCCCGCCCGCCACTCATTTCCCCCAACATATTAGTATGCCGGGGGGGACCCCAGTGGACGGAAAGACCGTCCGCCGGTTTTCCGCCGATCGAGCAGTCGACCGGGCGGAAAAGGGGCTATATATGGTGGCTGTGTCTGCTAGACACCGTCATCCATATTAGCATGGGCAGCAGAGCATAGCTTTCCATGGCGGAGACCCCACCATGGAAATCCATGTGGAGTCTGCTTTCGGGGGCCCGTTGCAGGCCCCCATGGTATTGGGGGGTGGGGTGTGCACATGCATTGTCATTGACATGGTGGCAGGCACCTCATGGTGCCTGTCACCTTGTGCATGACAACGCACACAGTGCATTCCCAGCATTGTGGCGGGCGGTGCTGTGAGCACCGCCCGCCACAATGCTGGGAATGGAGGATGCCACCGCCACGGTGGCGGTGGCATCCTAATTGTAGATGCGGGACCGCCACACCACTGACGGCCAGTCCCAGCACCGCTAGGGTGGCGGGCTGACAAAATTCCGCCCGCCATCCTAATCAGCCCCTATATTCCCACAAACATAACCAATAATTAAAATGGAATAGAAATGGACAAAGTATAACACAATTAACATTTTAAATAATATTTGTATAAATAAATGATAATTAACCACTTAATTAAATACTTTATTATTAATCAATTACAATTAATTTACTTCCACCCTATACGTCTACAAACCCCACAACTCGCACCTTAAACATTTCTTAAAACATAAATTATTTAAACAATTTACATTATCAATTAAATAATTTATAATTATTAAAAATAATGATTAATTATTTTATAATTAAACTGCTTCCCACCCTATACCCCTACAAAACCCACGACCTGTGCCATCACTAAAAATGATAATACAAAATTTCATTACATTGAAAAGCAACAAAAAATATGCAAACTATAGTAGAAAAACATAAGCAATAATTATACAAATAATTTATAGCATACACAATTATAACATATACTAAATTGCAATAAAATATTTGTGGATCACAACATTAAAAACTCGATATTTGTGGCTCTTAATTTTGTCCAAATACCCCCATTATACAACCCATTGAGCAATATCTGGGTAAAATATGTCCTAGGTAACGATCAATCACATGAGATTTTATAGGGATAACCAGTGGAATCCCTAACCTTCTTTTGTTATGGAATACCAAACTCAAAAACATTCAAATACAAAGGACACATTTTAAAAATTTGTTTTAAAAATAAAATCCTAGTCTATTGCAGACAACATGAATTGTAACCCCAATGAACACCGATGATATGGCAACAGCTAAGGTTACCAGAAGTGTGAATAACTACTCTATCAGGATTGCAGTTATTAATACATAGCATTCCTACCACCTTTCTGCTACTTCTAAGCTCTAGTCTAGAGCTAGAATTCTAGCAAAGCAGAAAATAAAATCCATTACATATTGCAAAGATGCTATACAAACCCATACCTATTTGAACAGTGAAATTCTGTGTTCAGGTAAATAGCATGGCCTGCTAGTTTCATCTCACAAGGCCAGCTGCACTGATAACTCAGTGCAAGAAGGTTAAGGGGCATATTATCAAGCCAGGCGATAAAATTATCGCCGCTTTAGCGGCAGAAAACTGCCGTTGAAACTGCGATAACGGGCCTGATATGGGGGCATATTTACAACGAGGCGAAAAAAAATTATCGCCGCTTTAACGGCCGTTTTCGGCCGAAAAGCTGCGATAATTTTATCGCTATATTAGCAAGGTCATGCTAACGCGTGAAACCTTGCTTTAGCGTGGGGATTTCTAACACCCAGCTTTGCATCTCTAATGAGATGCAAAGTGGGCGTTCCTGACCTGACATGATAGGAGAAATGTCGCTAAGCGACATTTCTCCTATCATCAAGCCCCACGCTATGAAGCATAGCGTCAGGAAAAGTAGCGATAACTCCTGTTATCGCTACTTTCCTAACACCTGCTTCAGGACTGACTTAGCCATGATATCCTATGGAAGGAGGATATCATGGCTAAGTTTGTGAGTCCCTATCAACAAGCTAACGCGAGATTATCGCTGGGTTTCCAGCAATAATCTCACGTTTTCCAGTTAGCGTGAGGATTTTTTTTTTATCGCTATTGAGATAAGCGTTGCTAATAGCACGCTATCTCAGCGATAAAAATCCACGCTAGCCGGCGATAATTATCCTAGCGCTAAGTGCGCTTTGCGATAATTATCGCCGGTTGTTGTTGATATGCCCCAATATGCTCTATGGAATTCCAATTGAAGCCCATGTTAGATGTGAAGGACATCTAACATGGGCTTCAATTGGAATTCCATAGAGCATATTATCAAGCCCATTATCGCCATTTTAGCGGCAGTTTTCTGCCGCTAAAGCGGCGATCATTTTATCGCCTGGCTTGATAATATGCCCCTAAGTGTCTTATGTTCCAATAGCCTTCAATAGGAACTGGAGATACCATTCTGTACAGCTTGTCCCAGAGTCTCTTGATATAAAGACTCCCATTTGCCCTTCACTTTCTGTGCTCAATGTTTATACTATAATCTCATTGTTGTTGAAAACTCTTGGTGAAAACAACTTTCAGAAATTGGCCTGATGCCCTTGTAATTATTTTCATTGGATGATATTCTGTTCTTTGAATTTCAGCAAGGTGAGGCATGTAGTTTCAACCTTGTAGGCACTCACAGAAGTCAATAACAAACCTTCTTGTTTTAGCTGTTCCTTAGTTTTTGTTTTTGCCTGTGGTTGTGTTACGTGCTACCTTGTCTCTGCGCCAGGACGCTCCTTGGCTGGAGTATCTGTGCGCACAATAAATAGTCGTAACATAACATAACATAACTATCTTGAAAATTAAGCATTTTGCATTAGGATAAGACATTGCAAATATATTCACGCATGCTTGATCATAATAATACAAACCAAATCTACATCAGTTGAATCATAAATATTTCATATTTTTTAATAATTGTTTAACATATGTAAGTTAAACATTGGAGTGCCTATGATACAAAAAACAGATTATCCATGACATCCTTGAAATGATAATAAAGATGCATACAATTAATATATTTTGTAAATAAAATGTAAGACCTTATGCCCGATTAAAAATGAAGGAAACCTGATGTTCATATTCTATTACTAAATAATGTGGCATGATGTACGATTTTATATTGAGAAAAAAATGAAAGATACAAATTGTCCCTCGATATCCTTTTCCGTCAAGTAATTTTTGAAAAACGAGGAGCAGTTTTTTGCATCTTGTTATCCATCATTTTCTTTCAGAGACAGGAGGGAACATGGATCTTCCAAAAATGTAGATGTTGAACTTTCTTGTGGCCTGGGCGCAACTGATGATAGTAACAAGGCTGCAGTAACCTATAGGACAGCATTGGCTGAGCTTGATATCGTTGGTTATTTGGCTAACATTGAAGCTCGGGCACAAACATATTGACGTGCAGCATCAAGGGAATCCAAGGATGCAGCCCTTGTTTGAGTTTTGATTCTCGCCAGAGAAGATGATGGGCCGATGTTGCTGGGTTGGAATTTCATTATATGTCACATATTTCAGGACTGGCTGCTGCATAGCAGTGCAGTATAATTGGTACAGTCCTTTTGTTCTAATTACTGCTCTCATGTTGAATATCACTATTTGTGGCAATTCTGAAGCAACTTCGAAACGGACAGTTTCATCACAGTTCATGCACAAAAAGTTGATCTCACATGAGGATAAAATCCAATTTTCACCTATTACATTTAATAACTCTCCCCTTCCAGATTGCAATGCCATATTTTCTTGGCAGCTCAGTTGAATAAGGATAATTTCGGATAACTCAGGAATTTTTAAAGGCTTTATTTCTTCACTAGCAGAAAAATCAAAATTGCACAACCAACTATTAGTGAAGTAGTTAAAAAGCCACCAAATTTGAAAACAGCCAACCGAAGAATAAAGGCATCCGTCCAAATATGGCTTTAAAACCAGTCACTAAGCCAGAGTCATTATTTAAAAAAAATGTAGTTATGGCCATTGAGTTTGAGGAATGAAAAATGTTAGGTAACATAAGCAAAATGAGTTGGAAACCTCATCTTATATGGCCCACATGCATCAACCTAATTTGCGATCGGAAACATTGCGAATCGGTAAAAAATGCCATTTCCAATCGCAAAATAGCTAGTTCTAATGCATGAAGCAAATCTGCCCAAAATAGTATTTTTCGCAATTTTAGCGCTTCATAAAATACAGAATCGGTAATACCGATACTGTATTTTAGGAAGCACAATTAAGAAATCGCACAATGGGATGCATCAAGTTTTTGCAAATACAGAACAAGCCAAAAATCGCTATTAGCATTCCTTAAACTAGAAGAAATCAAATCAGGTGGTAAAAATTACACATAAGCAAAAACAGGTGAATATCATCAGCAATCAGCTTAAACAGTCCCAGAATGCATCACAATGACCCACTATGGCAGTGCTCTACGTCGTGGCGAGGAGGATGAGGCTGAGAGCAGCAGCACAGAGGAGAAGGAGGATCCAGGAGAGAATCTTTAGAGTGCGCGTCACATTGCTAGGGCAGACGGAGGAGGAGATCTTTGATTAATATAGGCTGAATGCTGCAGCTATCTTAGATCTAATTGCTGAGTTAGACCCTATACTGCAGCGGCAGACCCGCAGGACACATGCCATACCCACCCATGTGCAGGTCCTGGGTTCCCTGCATCTCCTAGCTTCAGGGACCTTCCAGGGAGTAATTGCAGCAGCTGGAGGGGTCTCCCAAAGTGCCAAATTGAGCTTTTTTAACAGTTTCCTAAATGCCATGTTGCAGAGGATACACCACTACATCAGGTTCCTCACGACACCACAGGAATTGATGCAAACCAAATTAAATTTTTATCAGGTAGCACAGTTCCCATATGTGATTGGTTGTATCTATGGGACACATGTACCCATATGTCCCCCTGCAGTGAATGAGTATATCTACCGCAACCGGAATGCTTACCATTCACTCAACATACAGGTAACATGCAACTCCAAAACACTAATCACTGACATAGTGGCAAGTTACCCTGGCAGTGCACATGACACCTACATCTTCCGGCACAGTGGTATACACAGACGTCTACTTGTGGGGGATTTTGGAGAAGGATATCTTCTGGGTAAATCTATGCAATACTGTATTTCAGAACTGTTCACCATGGTGACACATAGCAGTGACTAATGTATGTTCATCTCTCACATCCTGTAGGTGATAGCGCATACCCTGTGAGGTCTTACATACTCACCCCATACCTGAATCCTGCCACACAAAGGTGGCGACATTACAATCATGCGCACATTGCAACGCGCAATGTGATAGAAAGGACATTTGGAGTACTGAAATCAAGATTCCGCATTCTACACAAGACCGGTGGAGCATCACAGTATAGTCTGGAGAAATGCTGTAAGATTGTGGCAACGTGTGCTATGTTGCACAACATAGCCACTAATAGAGGCATACCCTTGGTGGACTCTGACAGCGAGCCAGAACAGGACATACAAGCGACACAACCACCCCGTGCAGCAGGCGGACCAAATGCAGCAGACAAAGAGCAGAAATCATGCAACATTACTTCTAAGGTGAGTAAGAACATGACAACACAGTATTTGCTTAACAGTTTAATGTGACAGTTGTGTGGGTGTGTTAATGCACACATACCATGTACAGACAATTACTTTCCATTGCCTTGGGACTGCAACTACAGTGTGAATAAGTAACGCATATCTGGTTACCTCACCAGATTGTTTGAATGTCCAACTGTCTAACTCTTCCTGTGACGCCCTCCTGTGGCCCTTGTAGTAGGCCCAGCTACATCTGACATGGTGCCTTCTGTGCCTGCCTGCCTGACTCCTGCTACTGCGCCTCCTGCTATGTGCCACAGGCTCCAGTAGGCTGCTAAGGCTGGAGGCCTCCTCACTGTCCTCCCCTCCATGCATGAGGTTCCCACTGGCTGCTGCTGTCTGTAGCCCTTCCACAGCTGTGGTGACCTGGATTAGGCCCCTGGCCACATCCCCACAGCAGTGGGTCATCTCCACCTGCATGCCGACTGCACGCCTGTAAAGTTGAGCTGTTGTAGTACTCAGCCTGTTGAGGGCCCTGACGTATCCATGCATGAGCCCCATAGAATGGTGTTGCCTCCTGGCATTAGAGACATGCTCAGCCTGGATGACCCTGCACATCTGTTCAATGGCCGTTGCTACACGGTCAAGTTTCTCACTGTGTGCACTGAGCCCCTCAACGATTGCAGTTGTCTGCTCCTTCATGCAGCCACGTCTACCACCCATGTGTGTGACCATTGTTCCCAGTTGCTCCTGAGTAATACACATGTTCTTTTGTTGCAGGCGCTGGACCCTCAGCATCTTGGACTCCAGCACACTGCAGGCAGATTCACCATCGTCCCCAGCATACCTCAGAAATGCATTTGACCTTCGCCTGTGGAACGGACTGTGATGTTGCGGGATTTTTCCCTCTGGTGGTGGGGGTGGTGGTGTATGGGCAGTGCCCTGTGGGTGCACTCCTGTTTGGGTGTCCTCCTCACTATCCAAATCGGGCAGTGGTTGGACTCTTCTCCTGCGATGAGTGGGTACAGGTAGGGGCGAGGATGCTGGCATCTCTTGTTCTTCATCTGGCTGTTCTGTATGTCCCTCAGAATCGTGGACGTCTGTCACGTCACTCTCCTGTGCTGCATCTGTAAGGGAAACAGTGCAAGATTTTTTTTTTTTGAAAAATGATATATATTTTTATTTGCATGTTTGTGTCATTGTGCTTACAGAAGTCTTATAAATTAACTTCTGTGATGTAGAAAGTCTACTATTGTCACTGCCTTGCTGTACTCTGATGCAGTTGAGCTGTGCTACTCCCTCCATGCTTTGCCATTACATTTGTATGCATACAACTCCCACAATGCATTAGGGGGTTGCAAGTAAGAGGTGGACTGGACTCATGTCTGCTACACTATGCAGGGTATGCATTTGTGGCAGTTTGGGTTACATCTCTATGGAAATATGTTTGGTTGTGCTCTTACCTTGGGAGGTCCCCGCATGTCCTGAGGTGTTAATCTGCATGATCCCGACGACTGCCTCTGGCTGCAGAGTGGATTCCACCAAGTCGTCCAGTGGGGTGTTTGCAAACTGAGTGGATGTTCCCCATCCTGTTTTTCTTGCAGAGGCCAGCCTTTGTGCCACTCTCTCTTTTGCCCGGCTGTGAAGGTCATACCATCTCTTCTGTAGGTTGTTGATGTCAAGGTGTGTTACCCCCACAGAATTGACCCTGGCTTGTATCCCAAGCCAGATGTTCCTCTTCACTGACTCAGCAACATGCAGGGATAGTTTCCCAAACAGCTGGTCATGTTTTTGAACAACTTCCTCAATGAGTATTTCCAGTTCCCTCTCACTGAATTTAATCTTCCTCTTCCTGCCTTCTCCCTTTTCCTGTTTATTTCCTGTGTCCATGGTGTTTGTTTGTCTCAACTTCTGCAGGAAAAAGTGTTTTCCAGGCTGAGCACCAACAATCTTCCTCCTCCTCAGTCTCTCCCTGTGCACAGGTGTGTGGAATCTGAGAATCACTTCCTGCTTGTGATGTCATCTCCATGAGACGATTGATGCTTTCGCAATTACCGATTCGGTAATTGCGAATTCACAAATATTATTATTATTCGGTAAATAAGTAATCGGTAAATGTTTTAGCGATTTTTAAGGAATCGCAAATATTTACCGATTTTTTTGGTGCCTTCGGTTTAACGAGTCAGTAATAGCGATTCCTTATTTCTCGCTATTTTTGAATCGCTAAATCTTTATTTGATACATGTGGGCCTATGAGGCTGTGGGAGGCTTGGACCACCAGTGAAACCGCCTGCACAATTACGATTTGCCTTACAGCCTGCATGACCGTGGGAGGAAACTCACCTCTACTCATCTCCACTCGTCTTCTAGCATCATAGAGCCTATCGGACACATCCTGCTGCTGCTCTACCTCCGACACCATGTTCAAAACCCAGTCTATCACGGACTAAATTAGCGGTATGTCAACAGCTACCTGTAGCCATGGACTCGTCTGCAGAACGATTCCCTGCCATGGACAAAGAGAGGAGTTGGGGTCAGTAGTACGTTGCACATATACAGGGACCCTGCCTTATATCGTTTCATTACAATAATCAAAAAGACATCTGTAAGATGCCCTACAAGGCCAAAATATTGATACTGCAGAGGCACACTGTACACAGATGGAAGTGTCTTTGCAAATTTTATAGAGTGATAGTGATGTGTGCATTTGTTTGTGTTCCACAACAGCTCATCCTCAACAATATCACACCTATTAATCTCTGTCACACATAACTATTACCCTTTCTCACGTGTCTGCTATGCCACTCCTGATCTTCACTAGTCAGGAGCTTACCATTTGTCAATTGTTGCTAAAGTGACATTAAAGTGACTACAACTACCATGAGGCCTTGGGATTGTAACTCTGACCAAGATGCTATAGAGAATGTGTCACACTCACATTGCACACATCCCAGGCACTGTTGTGAGGTCAAAGAAACACCTGTATGGATGTGTCATTATACTGAATCACACCTTCTCTACTACAACTCTGTATTGGACTCATACATCACCAACATGAAAATACAATGTCAGTCAATGGGATTACATAGAATAAGTGTGAAAACCATTCTAAGGGCACAATGGAAACACTCTCTGAACCCTAAAAGGCTGGGGGCCTGGGGCACAGTACATATTGCACATGTCTGACAAAATCCATGTGCACTGGACCTCAGAATTGAAGCATGTCAGGGACAACCAATAGCATAACAAAGTGCAACCACAGTAATAACAGTGTATGGCATATATCTAGATGAAGTAACTTTAAGGTACACACTGAAACATGGACACATCTCCATGCAGAACTCCACAAAGGTATGACAAATTGATACCCTACAGGTGTTGGTACACAAATATCTAACTTCAACACATCAAACACATATCCAAACTACATCATAGAGAGAAATGCAACTTAAATGATGTTGACAGTGGCCAGGCCAAAATGAAATACTTACCACATAACATGACTCCCAATGCAATTTCTGCCCCACTTGGGTGTCATCCTACTTAGACATTCATCCAACATTACCCCTTTTCCTGTGTGACTCTAGCTCTGGCTCCAAGGGCACACCATACTAATCACTTCAACTGGATCAGCAATCATGGATGAAACAAACACAACTGTACTCACTCATCAGTAACTATACGATAACATCAAATAATTAGTAAAGTAATTGCAGGACCAATGTCTCCCAAACTCGGAAATGTGTTATGACATGGATGAAAAACAAAGGCCAATGGCCGGTCCATTCATGCCACAGCCAGCACAAGACTGTGGCACCAAACTTGTCCTTACTGAAACTGACAGAGAAGCTCCTCACAAAGGAGCATCCATTGAGCATAGCAGGCACCTCCAATATGGTACTTGAGAAGGAGGGGCAGAAGTTTAGGGAGGGGGCGTTTGTCCTTGGGAGGGGGCTTCTTGGGTTTGAGGGGTTTTGGGGTGGGTTTAGTTTTAGGATTTTTTTCTCTTTTGAACTGGGTTCAGGGGAGCGGGGAGGCTGTTTTTCAGGGGTGGAGTTGGAAGTAGAAGGGATAGGTTTAGGCGTGGGAGGGTTTTTTGTGACTTTGGGAGGGAGGCAGGTTGCAGAGGGGTAAGGGCAAGGGCAAACAAGAGAGATTCATGGTTAAAATGGGTAGGGTGTTCAGGATGGAGTTTAGATTTGGAGGAAGATGGAGCAGAAGTGTGTTCTAGGTCTGCTGTCTGCACTGTGTGTGCTGTTGGTGTATGTTGTGTGGGTGACATTAAGAGCTTGCATTTTTTTGGTGTGAGTGATTTGATGTGCTGGATGCTGTAGAAGGATCTGTGGCTGTTGTGATGTCTGTGGGTATGGTTGTGTCTGTGGATGGGTCAGTGGGTGTTGCTGTGATGTCTGTGGCTATGGCTGTGTCTGTGAAGGGGTCAGTGTGTGTTGCTGTGATGTCTGCAGGTATGGTTTTGTCTGTGGAGGGGTCAGTGTGTGTTGCTGTGATGTCTAGGTATGGCTGTGTCTGTGGAAGGGTCAGTGTGTATTAAATTGGTGTCTGCAGGTATGATTGTGTCTGTGACGGGGTCAGTGTGTGTTGTGGTGGTGTCTGTGGGTATGGCTGTGTCTGTGGAGTTGTCAGAGTGTGTTGGTGTGGTGTCTGCGGGTATAGGTGTGTCTGTGGAGGGGTCAGTGTGTTGGTGTAGTGTCTGTGGGTATGGGTGTGTCTATGGAGGGCTCTATATATGTTGCTGTCATACCTGGGTGCATGCTGGGAGTAGAGAGAGGTAAGTGTCTGCTGTGTGCACGTATGTTTGAGTTTCTTGGATGTCATGTGCTTCTGCATGGTGCTTCTGTCTGTTGTAGTAGGTGCATGCTTAGCTGTGTGTGTGTTTGGGATAGGATTGGAAATTGGGAATGTGGATGGGGAAGGGGCAGGAGGGGGGTGGAAGGTTTGGATGAATGGAGGACCGTCGTGAAGGAGGAGGCCACAACCTGAAAAGATCTCTGTAGGGCAGACATAGCAGTGTGAATGCCTTCCAGGTAGATACCTATCTGGGTTAGCTGGGTGTGTTGCCCCTGGATGGCATTAAGCACTGCAGTCTGACCTACAGAGATGCTCCTCAGGAGGTCAATAGCCTCCTCACTCAAGGCAGCGGGGCTAACAGGAGCAAGGGCTGAGATGACTGGAATGGAAAAGACTGCTCCCTTCCTAGGGAAGCGAAAACAACCAACTTGTGATGGTACAGCATGGAGAGTGGCGTTCGAATTGGGGTGGCAGACAAGGATCTAGGTCGAACTGATACAGTTTGGTCTGCCACCACTCAGGAATGTCCATCAGAGGATGAGTCAGATGATGGTGACCTTTGGCTGATGTCCTCTCGGGAACTCCCTGTACCCTCCTGGTCACTGGGTCCCTCCTTGTCTGACATCTCAGTCCGGAACCGACGTGACTAGATGTGTCCCCACCGGCATTGGCCCCTTCGCCTCTGTTTGCCATGGATGTCTCTGAAATGAGATGTCGCATAGGCTTATTGCAAATGCATTACCATACCTGACCATCACAAATCCACAGAATACATTGAAAAAGTCCACATATCACAGCAGCTTCATGGTTCATTCCATAGGCTTCCAAGTTAGCATGAGCACATGCATGCGTGCTACATGGCCTGCAAACATATGGGTCTACTCATGTCATGACCCCAGAGAGGCCCAAATGCATGGATGGAATTGTCCACCCTCCATATGTTTGTCCATACCAGGATAGTTGATTACCTTGTATACTTTGGCACTTGTTATCTACTATTTTAAAAAGATAAAACCAAAAAGAATGGATCCAATTGTG
The DNA here is from genome assembly GCF_964204655.1 of Triturus cristatus. Taxonomy (NCBI): domain Eukaryota; kingdom Metazoa; phylum Chordata; class Amphibia; order Caudata; family Salamandridae; genus Triturus; species Triturus cristatus. Next base: position 252,685,216 of record NC_140588.1, read on the forward strand.
AGATTGACATAATGCCAACACAAGGCCCAGAGTAAAACAAATCTAACTATTGCTCATAACACATTATGATCCATGAAGATCTAGTTGAACCATCAACTACTGTTGTGGCAGACATCATGTCACATGCAAATGCTCATTGGACAGTGATGACACTTTGCAGTCCAAATTAAATCATATGACCACTAAGTAAAAAGTCAATTGAAATTTGGACACATGTAGTTTAGCTATGTATCACATTTAGCTGATAAAGTTCCCAGAATATATTGAGGTCCTAACATTTTGAAGATAGATACTCTGAATTCACACAGCACAGCACTCCATATAGCCATATGAACATCCCCAATCCTGCTTGGTACAGGTGATGACGCCAGTCATAGAATGCATATCCACAAGCGAATACACCTGTGAAGGTTTTGGGTGTACCTGAACATCAATGACATGAAGGCGTGGGATAGCTAGAGTCCCATTGGGCAGGCTAACTACACGACTCTTTGGCATTGCATACACAGGCTGCCAGTTCTACATCTCACTCACTCATGCATGGCACCAGTCAGTGAATGAGTGTTTTGCAACACTATTGCAGATAAACCATCAACTGGCAAATGCATACTGGCCAACATGCAGGCACTAATGCTGATGGCACCAGTGATGTTTGCACTCTCATTTCACTATATGACCAGTACTTACAAATGGGAACTATTGTACAGTCACTGCCTGTACTGTGAACTCTGTGGCTTGTCACATAAAATATCGCCACCATCACATGAGAGACAGTAATGAGAGTATTTTACTGCCCACCAAGCAAGACCCAATGCCTGTGTGGTACAATTGTCACAAAGATTTAGTGAGAACATGAGATGATTACTCACTTCATTCAGCCAGATGTCTGCTCAAATGGAGAGAATATGATGTGGACAGGACTCTTCTGACTCTCAGGTCAGAATGATAATAGGCACAACCAGGTAGCATGCACCTACTACCACACTTACACTAACAATGACTCATCTTGTGTGTGCCACATGGGCCACCACCAATTTGGTTAGTGAAATGCCTGTCTGTAACACTCAAAGGTGGCAATTTGATATGTATGACTCTGGCCAAGACTCACCTCCTTGTCACTGCTGTTGGGCCCTTAACATCCCATCAAGGACTGGGTAGGCCATCCATCAGTGGGGTCCGCGTTGGGAGGAATCTCCCAGCTGGACCTCCACGATCTTCCGGGTCCAGCACCACCGGTCCTCCCATCTCTTCCTGCAGTGGGCACTTTGCTGGTTGTAGACCCCCAGGGTACGCACCGTCTGTGGGATGGCTCTCCAAATGGCCTTCTTTTGATGGTGTTGACCTGTATGGGTGTAATAGATGTAGAAACAGATTGTAACTGAAAGTTTGAGGGGAACTGTCAACTCTATACACATTTCGTTGACATCTAGCACAGGCCTTCATTAAGAGTCAACAGATTATATGTGTCCATGTCACATGCTATGCACAACTGAGGCATTGATGTACACTTTTGTGGTCATCTTATGACTAACCTCAACCCTGGTCATGACCTACACTGACTGATGCAGCCCACTAACATCATGCAGGCCAGGGCCATCCTACATGAAATGTGAGGTGAGGTACCATAACACACAACACACCTTTTGTACCTTCTGAAGGGTAAAATACCTGTGCATGACTGCCCAGACACCTTTGTTCCCAGGCCCATTGCATTGAGGCATATGGTCCTTAGAGGCAAGTACTATAGTATACACAACATCCTAAGGTTAAGGTCACAAGGTAAGGGTTGGTATGCGTGACACTGAGAGCTACCTCTTTGGGAAAGATGTACACATGCGGACTACATATTTGAATATCCTAGTAAGTCGTAATAAATTTGTGTTGTTTGTACTGCCATCACATGACACCCCTTTTGTCACATAAAGCACTGTAACAGTGATGACAATCAACATAGCATTGTACGTGTTGTGTGATAGGGAAAATTGTAGCCAAGCAGATGATTTATATTTCTAAATCTCTTCAAAAGTAACCCACTATCTATCCACTATCGACCCTGTTCATGTCTCAGCTATGCAATAGGCCTGTACAGTGCAAGAAACACTAATAGTAAAGTGTCAACAGACATGTTAGCAAAAGGACAGTCATTAGTGACAGACACACATTGACTCTGTGGGTCAATGGAAAGAAGTATTAGTAGTATTAGGTCAGGGAGTCGCCTCAGTCACCATGCCTCAAAAACGTTCATATACCAGCTATCAGGCCTACTAGTGGGACATATAGCTTTTTCTGGGAACATCCTACAGATCAGCAGATCTACAGAGAAATTACTCTGGCCCAGGCTGGGCCATGGCCCAGACTGCCCACATATCAATGTTGGGCCATGCTCTCTGCAGGCTGAGGCTACGTATCCCACATGAATCTCTCATTTCCACCAATTCAATACTGAAAAGTCAAACATCTGGCCATTCCACATGTGAAAATACAATTGTAGGGGTCTGTGAGGTATAACTATTTTACAAAGTCTGATATGGGCTGAGTGATATGTGGGCTGGTACACTTGGCTAGCGTCATTCTCAAATGCCTCTAACTGTATACAGACATGGCTCATGGTGTGTACCTGTACATAACAATGCACATATAACATGATGTTACCTGAGAACTCATTGTAGCTACTATGAATTTGAGCCCTACATACAGATTTGCATGTAACAGAGGTACAAAACACTATTCCCACATATTACAATGGTGGCCTGCTCGCCACATAGTACAGTGCCTCATAATCCATTACATGTGTGTACTATGTAGGGACTACTCCATTTCACCAAACAACACACTATGGTTACATTCTGGAACTCAGAGCCACATTGTAGCCCAAGGGAACAGGAAGAAATAGGTTGAACAGAGTAAATAACTGTATTTGAGATAGTTACCTGTTCCTCTGGTGAGCCATAGAGCTGAGAAAACATGGGAAGGACCTCATCTACCGGGGAGTCTAACTCCTCTGAGTAAAGGCATGGGCCCTCTCCCCTGTAGTTCTTGCCCTGATTGCTCCCGATGTGGCGAACAGCAGTTAAAATGTAGGAGGTGTTGATAGTAGCAGTGTCAGGAGGCAAGTGAGCTATTTTTTCCAGCCGCCTACACATACTCCACATACGAGGTCTGTGACCAAGATCTGTTTTTGTGCTACTCTTTACGCAGGCACCCGGGGAGGGGGAGGAGACTCTAGCCTCCAGTCTACCGCTCATTTCCAGACCTACACAAAATGGAAGAATGACATATCATCATTAGTCGCTCGGTGAAAGGCCGCGCCCCACTAACGGAGGAGTTGCTGTGCAGTCGGACGTGCCATCAGCTGAGGCGAGGTGGGGCTGGGAAGGTAGGTGGAGCTGGACGCTGGCCGCACGGCCGGGCTGTGCTGAGCAAGGCTGTGGTCGCGGCTGCGGTTACCGTGCCGCGTTGAGCCACGAGCAAGAGAGCCGGTCTCCTTTCTCCCTTAGGGCGCCGGTGGTGCGGGTAGCTGGGATCTTGGTGGTATCTTGGCGGAAGCAGCAGCGGCGCACCGAGGAGCTTCGGTAAGTCGGCGGGACCGGGAGTGTGGCTGAGGAGGCTTGAGGGTCGTCGCTACCGAAGGCGGGGGTGTTCTGGGAGCTCGGCTGGCTGGCTGGCTGGCTGGCTGGCACGGTGAAAGAAGGACAGTTTTGCCCTCTGCATTTTCTGCCAAGCCTTAAGCTTCAGCCTTAAGCCATAAGCCTTGAGCTCCCCCCCCCCCCAGAGCCGCACGTCGTGGGGTGCTGTTTGATGCTGCTCGCCTAGATCTCCCTGTATTCCCAGTGTCCGCTTCCACAAGCCTGCTTCCCTCTGCCCCTCTGTTCTCATTGCTTTCCTTGCTTTCTGCTACTCTCTGCGCCTGTGGCCCGTCCATTCTCCCCTGCTGTACCCATCTACTTGCCTGGTTGTGGGCGTGCGGGGGCATTGGGCAGCTCTGTCCAGCCCTGGGGCTGCTCCCCCTGCTTTTTCCCCTCCCCTCGCGAAGCCGCCTAGTGTCCGACGCTCTCGCTGCCTATTGCGACCACTGACTGGTTGAGCCCTACTGTCAGCCTCATTACCAGTGCGACCCCTCTTGAGGGGAAAAACACAGAGGTGAGGTGAGGTTTGGCCTGGTCCCCCGGTCTTTTGCCTGAGCGGTGCGGTGAGCGGGCGGTCGCGGGCCGGTGGACAGGGGTAGGGTTATATAAATGAGCAGGGGGGTGCCACGATTAAGGTTCCAATAAAAGCTGGCGCAATTTCATCGAAGTGTCAAAAGCAAAGCTAAAAACGCCATCTACTTATAGACTCGGCAGCTTCTGTAATACAAATCAAATTGCAAGACAGTACAGAACATAAACACAGGACAATATCTACAATATTCATTCGCCGGAGACAGCATTGTTGGAATCATTAGACCACCAGACCCCTAGCTCTCCAACAGCTTGGAAGAGCAATTCTGGTGGATCCCCGGTGGACCCCTGGCAAGGGCATCTGTTCTAGCTGACCTTTAACAAGTATTTCAACTTATATAAGCCATGAGATCTGGGAAAGTTAGGAAAACTGCAGCGGCTCCTAAAAGGAGGAAACCTAAAGAGTTGTCATCTGACGAGGAGCTCGACCAAGGTAGTCGTGGGTCCCCAAGGGCTTGCAATGACTCAGCGAACGTGGTAAAATCGAGGCCACATAGCGATGACAATAACAGTCTTGGTCATAACGGCAAGAGTAAGGATTCATCAAATACTTCGAAATCCTTGAAGTTGCTGGACTATTTTAAAAAAATTCCACCCATGGCGAATACTCTTTCATATTCGCAATCACTGGAGGTAACCAGCCTCGGAGTACCGGACCAATTGGCCGAAACAATTATGCCCTCTTCACAACCCCCACCCCCACAACAGTTGTTGAAGAATACGACCAGTAAAAACTTGGCTCAACTTCCGGAAGTCTTTATTTTTGGAACTGCACAAAACGATGTAACCCCAGCCCAGTCAGAGGGGGTAATTTTAAAACAAAATCTTCAACATGATCACCTTTTACGATCGCAATCAGGTCAAACTCCCCCACCAACGGCTATGCGTAAGCAAGAAGCACGTTTGCTGCACACTCCTCCGCTGAGCCCTTCACAAATCTCAGGCCCCTCCATAGACCAAGCTCAGAATATAGAATTACTAGCTCCACTGTCATGCCAAGACCTCGCCGTATTAAAGGAACCTACAACGGCTCCTCACAGTCATTTAACTTTCCCTCAAATCCATGCGCAAAATACCCACCACTGTAATAAAAACTTACAATCAGCTGAATTGCCCCAAACTATAAGTACACCAAAGGACCATCTGGTTGCATCAAGCCCCCAGCATATTGTATTCACACCAACAACAGCAATAACGATACCATTACCACAATCGCCCAAAAAATCAGTTCCAGATGACCAGGTTTTAGAGGACCCTACAGCAGCTGGTGTCTGGCCCCAACTTCTGCAAACTTTTCAACAAACAGTTAATGCCTTAAATTACCATTCTGATAAACTGGATGTGGAGATAGACCTTTTGAACACCCTAGCACTTTTCACAGCAGGTATCGATAATACATTGGACAAATTGAACAACTTAATAATAGGAGCGCAATCCTCCGCAAAGCACGTTCAGGCGGTTTGTTGCTGTTCCCCAATCATAGACTCACTGTCGTCGCTTCCAGCCTTTCTATCAAATGTTATAGATGAAGTCAAGCTGCTGAAGGGAGGCAACTCACTAACAACTCTTTGTCCACAATCGCAAATATTGCCAAATATGTCTCAAAAACAAGCTAACTCCTGGATTACAACAAAACAAGGCACCCAGCTGAGGGAGGGAACAGTTCCCCTCCCAAAACAGCTAAATGAGCAGTCATCATCCGACCGACCTCAAACCGGAATAACGGGCCCCGACCTGACTGAAGCAACGATCAAAAATGCTCGGTCTCTAAGCGGGCGTACAATTTGCGCAGTCCATATTGAGCAAGAGCTAGTGCCCAGTTCAGCAGCCCAGATACCCTTGATCTCGGAAGTACAGCCAGTTCCCTTACCACCTTGTAGCAAGAGAGAGCGCAAATGCCAGCGTAAACAGAGAAATAAATCAAGGTCTAAAACAACAGCTGCCTCGACAAACTTCTTTCCTCTCTTTGCAATAGCTCCTAACAAAAAAGCCTTAAGTGAAACTGACGCATCATCACCCTTAGTAAACCCAAGTGCAATTGAACAGAAAGGGGATCCATCCGAAACCGTCACCCAACTGACTCTGGGTAGTAATCAAGATCCAACCAAGCTGTGGGAATAGCAATAGAAGATCCTAGTACAGCTAAAGAAAAGCAAAGGCTGAAAAGCAACGAACCAAGCTTGTTAGAGTCTACAGCGATCACAATTAATCCCAATCCAGCGCCTACTTTAATTTCACCCCGGTCTGACAATTTAACGACTAAACCAAATTTTACAAAAACAATCTACAACCATAAACACTTCTGCCAACTAATAGTCAGTCTTTGAGGAAGGCCCCCCAACACCAGCCTCAACAGGAGCAGGATCTCGATGCAGGCCCGTCATTCAACAAAATCAACAAGCCAATTCAAAGCCCACGCAGCAAAGAGGACAAAAGCGATTTAAAACTTTTTTACATTATGCTAGCTCCCGACTACAAATCAAAAGGCTGGCAAGATATCCTCAATAGATCCAATATAATTAAACTAGTGGATGGCACCCCGGGGTTTGCAGGCCTGGTAACGGACGACATAGAATCTATCGTATTCCTTCCACCAAGAGGCACACAACCGTCTGAGGTAACACTGGTAGCATTCAAGTCGGCCCATTGGGCAGGGGTATTTTTGGATCACAAGGCCACGCTGCGGGACTGGGGCATTCAAGTTTACCCATATTCCATCCCAGGGTACCCCCCAGCATTATTAAATCAGCAAATGCTACTTAAAAAAGCCGGAACCCTTCGACCTGTGTCCCACTCTAGACCATACTTGATTCTAAAAAACGCGTCAGGACCTGAAGTACGCAACAAACTGACTTCAAATGTGGTCTCTAACGACGATTTACACCAAGGCTGGAGTTGGCTCCCAGCTATCTTATTAACAAAAAGATCAGAATGACCACAAGGTACAGAGTCAACTGGTCCAACACTCAAATCTCTGGAAAATATAAGCCCTCAAACATCTCTATCGGCAATGGGGCACAACCCGCAAGCAGATTCCACCTTCTTAATTTGCTCCTGGAACATCAGCGGACTTCAACAGAAAATTAGGAACTCAGATACTCACTCCTTTATTTGTAAGCACGCTGTAATAGCCCTGCAGGAAACTTGGGCTTCACAAGGCTGCCCTGTCATTGGCTATATCGATCTATGGAAACCAGCACTGAGGGTCAGCCGGCACGGTCACTCAAAAGGTGGCCTGTCAATATATATATCAATTAATCTAAAAGGCCCAATAACACAATTAAATCTGGATGAAGACTGGCTACTTGGGGTCAAAATCAATTCATGGCGGGAACAACGTTCACTTATTTTCCTAAACGTGTATATCAACCCAAATACACGTACAAAAAAAGTACATCTGGTACGACTAACGGAAATTATGAGCGACTTAGCCGTGGAGCACCCTGATTCAGACTGTATTGTTACTGGGGATTTTAATACCAACCTATTCCAGGGGCAACCAACAGAAACCGAGGGGCCATTTTTATTCTCCTTGAATGAAGCAGTGTCACAAACCAAACCGGCAAATCAAGCCTATTGTGGCCTGGGATACCTCTGTGTGATGCGTTTCTATAGTGCAGGCTACATGGTTATAAATGGAAGGTCGGAGGGCGATACCCCCCCCAATTGGTCCTGGACAAATGGAAAGAAACAATCCTACCTGGATTATTCCATCTGTAACTCAGCTTTGCTCCACTGTCTGGTTAGCTTTTGCATTCACCCACGATCTGAAAGTGATCATCGGCCCCAGGTCATAGCTTTCAAAACAAACCCAGTGAAGCATAAATCTGCAACCCTCAACCAGTAGGGGAATATACTCCGAAAACCTAAAGCGTCTCAGATGGAGCGAAGACATCAGCCCGAAGATCCTACATGCAAGCATGGAGCTCATAAGAGGTGGAATCGACCAGGAAGCCTCCCCGATAGCGACATGGACGACGCTCTGCTTACATCTGATTAATCTTTTCCCAAAAAAACAGCATTCCCCAAGGAGACCCCTCCCGCGCCAGTTCGCACTTTCACAACAGTCGAAGCTACTTAAGAAAGCTAGAAACAATGCCTTACGGCTACTGGTAAAAGCTCCAGGGAACAGTGAATGTTTAAAACAGTATCAAGTAGCCCAAAAGTCATTTAGGCTGGCGATCACTAAAGACAAACGGACACATGATAACCAATTCCGGTGCAAGCTAGTGTGGGAGAGTAAGAGCCGAAACTCACGAAAATTCTGGGCCCTAATCAACCAGTCCAACTTGAGCATATTGAATTTTGGATCTGCCAACATCCAAGAATCAGATTGGGTTACCTTCCTCACCGACCATTTTAGACCTCCAGAATGCTTAGGAGCTACAGGAGGCAGCCCCGCAAGAGAGAAAGTAATAGATTATAACAATAAGCAGAGCAATCCTACAGAGCGCTTATACACCGACAATGAGGATCTTCAGATGCCACAAGAAAGGGTCGCCACTGCTGTGTCAAGAGCTAGATCAGATGGAGCTCCGGGCCCAAACGGCCTGCCACAGAATTTGTTTAAATCTGATGTGGCTCTCTGGTCAGGCCCACTGACAAATCTCTTTAATTTTGCTCTGAGAACTACAACAATCCCAGATTCATGGCGGGGTGCAATAATCCAACCTATTTATAAATCAGGTTCTGCCTTTCACAATAATTACAGACTCATCGCATTGCTGGACATTAAGGCGAAGCATTATGTGGGCCTCCTGTTGGAGGAGTTGAGCCTATGGGCAAAGGACCACAAACTGATACCAATTAATCAAACAGGTTTTATTGCCTACTCCGGGACGATGACCAATCTATTAGCACTGTCAACTATCGTCGACAAAGCACTCTCCACATCCAGATCAGTGTTCTGTTGTTTTGTCGACTTTAAAGCAGCGTTTGACAGGGTTCCGAGGGCTGCCCTATGGGAAAAGCTGAGGAAATGGGGGATCCCTGATAAACTTTTGGAGGCAATCATACAACTCCACTCCAGAACTTGGGTCAGGGTGAAGTTGGGGTCCGGCACGCATCTCTCCCGGAAAATCTCGACATGAAGAGGCGTGAAGCAGGGATGCGTGCTGGCCCCCATGCTTTTTAACCTGTTCATAGCGGACTTGTCAACTTCACTGGATGATACTAACAGTCACCCCCCAAAGGTAGGAGGTACGGCACTAAGTAATCTTTTATATGCGACGACCTGGTTCTCTTTAGCCTCACTAGGGTCGGGCTGCAAAGGCTCCTCGATAAACTGTACACCTATACGACCATGAACCAACTAGAGGTTAACTTAAAGAAAACACAAGTTGTCCCGTTTGGTCGGAAACGGCACACTGTTGGAGCATGGTCATATAACAACATAAGCCTTGTCGTAGGACACTCGTACAAGTACCTAGGTGTCCATTTGGACTCCAGGGGTAATCTTATTAAACATTGTAACGAGATCGCAGTTAAAGCTATGACCCTTGCGGTGTCATTAGCTAAGCTCTCGAAAAATATCTCCGGCCCAACTCTCTTACCACTCTTAGAAGTACTGAGAGCAAAAATTGGCCCTACTTTATCATACGGCATAGAGATATTCAGGGGCAAGCTGAATACTGCCTTAAATCAACATACGACCAAAATGTATAAAAAGGTACTCCATTTGCCAAACTCCGCATCCGCAGCCCAGGTAAGATTAGAGCTAGGGATACTGAATTATGATGTTTCTAACATCGGTACATATTTAAACCTCTGTCATAAACTGAGGCAAGCGGACTTAGGCACATTAGAATCCTTAGTCTGGTTAGAAATCACCCAGAAAAACCCTGGAGGTACGTTTGGTTGTCTTTTCAAGGACCATATCCATCAAATGTCGGCGAGTGAGCTATGGGCCCTCAACCCCAGTCGGGCAGTATTTAAAACTGGCATCAAAAAATGTGTGAGAATGAGTTCTCTCATAATGGATAAGGCACTCCTTACCAAACGTAGTCATGCTTGGGCCCTTGTAAATTCATACAGACGGCTAGCCCCTGCCACCTACCTGTCTTGCACATATCCATTGTATCTAAAACGTAGTTTTATGGCAATCAGAATGGGTGACTGGCGTTTCTTGCAAGATTTGCCCCCTTGGCGACGCACGTCGGAAAATGTAATCTGTAGAGGGTGTGGCAAGACAGCCGAAACTCTGTTACATGTGGTTTGTCTGTGCCCAGCCTTTAATTCTCAACGCAGGTGCAAACTCAAATTAGAGTGGAATAGGCTGGGTGTTCGGACATGTAGGCAAGCCATTATCGCGGCCCTGAACCCCGAAAATACAGATTTAAACCTGGGCTTAATAACTTTTATTCAGCAAGCATATCGCAATTTTATGCAAAAGAGGCCTTGCTAAAAAATTTTTAGGGAAGATGAAATGAAATGATTATCATGCTCTGCAATCTGATAGGTCAACTCATCAAATTGTATTCCAAAGAACACTGCCTTGTCTTTAATATGTATGTTGTATTTTTATAGTCAGCGTAACAAAAAAATAAATAATGTCTGAACAGTTTTGTACATTACTTTTTAAACATCTGCTATTATCCAAATGTCATTGAATCAGGTGGTTCAGGATGTAGAAGATCTCTACTTTTATTATGGTTACTGAACTGCTGCTTGCTCTTTTTGTATTTTAAAACAGTTGGTTTTTAATGTGAATTTTGTAATTTATTTTAAAGATATCTGTGTTATATCTAAATAAAGATTATTACTCCTAGACATATCATCATGAAGTTTTGTTTAAAAAAAGAGAACAATACTGGATCTATGGCATCTGTTGGAGCCTACTACAGCAACTCAAAAATCTTACATCAGTACCACCAGTAGTTAAACTCATGTCAGCGTTGCTTTTTTTTGGACACAGGCTCATTTCAATTAAATGTTGCTATTTCTGTTGGAATTTCGCAACCAATGTTCAGTCAGGCCGTCACAGAGGCGCTAGCAGCAATTTTGAGACACATGGACAGCTACAACCAGTTCCCCAGACGTGAGGATTTGGTCACATCCCAAATGTAATTGGATCTATTGATGGCACCCATATTGGCTTAGTACCACCACACAACAGGGAGAAACTCTACAGGAACAGGAAGCACTTCTATTCTATCAACATGCAAGTTGTCTGCTTACTAGATTTGCACATCTCAAACATCTGTGCCTGGTTCCCAGGATCTGCACATGATGCCCTTATACTGCGGAACAGCACCTTAACCCAGCTGATGACTTCTACCAGAGAGGGTCTGGCTTGGAGGTAAGTGTGATATGTACTAGTTTTATATAGCGCCAACTAGACATGAAGGTATCAGAACACTATACATGAGCACTAGTTACATTACAGAAGGACACATTCATTTTTGTTAGGCACAGGGAGATTACAACTCCGAGGCCTCCCGCCCTAGCCGTTAGGCCATATTCTCTCCCCTGAGTGTTGTTGTTGGTGGTACCACTGAGGAAATCTACAATGCCAGGTGAACTCTACTTCAATGAGGACCATGGAAGAACACGGCGGCCAGTGGATCAGGCATTTGGCTCCCTGAAAGCCAGATTCAGATGTCTGGACCGGACTGGGGGAACCCTTCTTTATTCATCTGAGAAGGTGTGTAAGATCAACATGGTCTGCTGCAAACTCCACAATGTTTCCCTGCGACAGAACATACCTTACAGCGCAGAGGATGTCGCAGGCTGCAAAGACCCACTGGTTGGAGACCCTGAAATGCCAAATGGAGATGAAGATATTGGTGCAGGGGAAGGAGCTGACTAGTGTCAGGATCTCATTCAGGACTACTTCTCCTGAGTGTAAGTATGGTGTGAGATGTGATGACTTTGACGAGTCTTGCAACTTTTGTCGTGATGTTTTGTGGAGTATGTTCATGCTACACTAGTAATATATGGGTCTGAAAATATCTGGGGAAAGGTGACTGTAATGTAAGTGTACCTTTCTTCAGCTGTAAATGTTGTATTGGACTGTGTTCTCTAAAAGTTGACATTGTGATGTGTGTCATATTTATGTTTTCTTAGCTAACCTCTCTGTGTTGTTCTGTTTTAAGTTTTAAGTACCTTATCCATGTCATCTTTGTTTGGACATTTCTGAGTTGTGATATTAGAAGGTATGTGATGCTGTTCAGACGTGCAAGGTGGATATGGATTGGTCCTGGGAATGTCTGTCACAGAGTGTGGGTGTACAAAGTCGGTACCAAGACACCTGGGACAGCGATAGAATGGAACATACGTGGCTTTCATTGGACTTCTTCCTTGTGGTGCGTTGGTCCTATTGTATAATATGTGTGCCATCATGTGATCCAACACAATGTTGTATTGTGCCCAATTCATGCGAACTTTCCTTCACATTGGTTAATTTCGTATTGTCTCTGATGCAGCTGTTGATGTGTCTCCTCATTCTAGGCCAAAGTGCTTGTAGCACTGACAATTATTTTCAACATTTCACCAGATGCAAGCAACACTGGATTGAAATGACCCTGTGATGAGAAACTGTACTGACATGCATCTGATATTTGTTTTTTTATGTAGATTCCATTTGTAAGGTAGGCAATATGGCTCCAGCTGATGATGTAGAGCTATTTGATATTTGCCTATTGAGTGAGATATTGACAGATGTATCCACTCCTTCCATGTTGTGAAAGTCTGCAAGTAATTATGTAATCACTGATCCAGAATAACTCAGTCATGTCTTATTTGCTATGTTTCTGACATCATGTCAGCCTATGATTTGAACAATGGAATAAAGATGGTCTCAGCCTAGTGACATGTATGTATGTGTTGTTGTGACATGGTAGTTATCCTAAGTTGATCATTGTGAACATACAGCATATCCTTGCATCCAGAAGTCCCTAATTTGGCAATGCAAAATGTACCTGGGTGGAAAATTCACATTAGAGACAATGCTTTGGTGGCATGTGTTTTTAATGAAGAGAACAAATATAGGATAAAGAAATTAACTTAAAATTAAACAGTGCAAACAAAAAGTGAATTCTTCAGTCATGGTGGATGAAGCCATTGTTGTAGGGTCCAAATGGTCAGGAGTCCAATGTCCATTCTCCTCCCATCAGATATCGAAAAGTGGGAAGAAATTGTCCAACAAAGTGAATATCCAGCCACACAGGAGGACATTAGGGCCGAGGTCTCTTACTGGCAGTGGCGGGTATCTTGCAATACTGAGCTCCTTTGTTTTTGTGTGGACATCCTCTCCCTCTGACAGAGGCGGGGATCTGGAACTGCTGAGGCAGCAGTGCGTGCAGGCATGTGATCCTCTGCCAGAGCCTCCCTTTCTGTTGCTGTGGCAGATGTTGATGGTGCGGATGTACTTGGATCAAAGGAAGGTGGAATTTCATGTAGAAAAGCCCTGCAAAGGGAGGTGTTAACGTCCCGCAGCACCCAAAGCAGGGAGGCCACCTCGGTGTGTATGCTGGCCCCCTCAGTGATGATGCCAGCTACTTCGGCGTGGATGCCAGCCACCTCTGTGTAAATGTCAGCAACCTCCCAGTATGTGTCCCTTTGCGGCTCCTTCACTTACCGTATTTCGGCCAGTACCTGGCCCATGACACTTTGGGAGTCCTGGTAGACTCCCAGGACTTGGGTGATGGCAGTCTGGGTGTCTGTGGCCTCGGTGGGCTCACTCTGCAAGTCCACAGTTACCTCCCACTTTAGATACTCCCACAGCCCTCTGCCATTGACACAGACTGCACCCTCCCACTATGTCCTGGTTCCTCCATGAATGGGGTGGTAACAGCCATTAAAGAATGCAGGACTGGGGGTACAGGATGGTACTGACTGTGCTAGGTGTATAGGTTGGAGGGGCAGTGGTTGGCTATGATGCTGCAGATGTGGTGGGAGGTGTTATAGTGAGACAGTGAGTTTCACTGTTGGTATCTGCCCAGGCCGTCTAGATGGACCAGGACCGATTGTAAGGATTTTAGCGGGTTAATAATAAGCCAGAGAACGTAAATGGCTTTGACTTTCACTATTTTATTTCATAGTGGACAGTCTTGCTATCATATTTAACGTGTTCCTCTTTGTTTATTTTCTTTACCTTCAGGGTCCTGTGAGGTTCTTCTTCTGAGTGCCAGACAGTCTAGTATGCCTCAGAAATACAGAGACCCTGCTAATTACTCTTTTTTCTTCTTCTTCTACAGTGTCGTAAGGACAGGGTGGTAAACTGGGGTATTCACCCTTAAAGAAAGTTCCTCCACCAGTGTGGTAATGCCTTATTCAAAACTGTTTCTCTCCTCCCTTATTCCCAGGTAAGGCTTGTTCTCCCATTTCTCCCTCCTTCCTACCAGGCCCCGTAGACAAATTTGTACCTGGGATAGCCACTCTCCTCCATGAACGTGGCGGGGCAGCTCGCGACACCATTGGCTTCCTTGTGCCACCACTGCTTCATCTGGTAAATCAGGGTTGAGCGTCTCTTTGGGCCTCAGATCAGGGTATGGAAGGAATTGTTGTTGTGGCTTCTCCAATGTGGTTTCCAGCTTGTTCTCGATACCCCAAGATCTGCATGCATCCTTCTCCTTCTTTTCTAGCCAAGTAGGTGATTCCTCCTCACTCCCAATGGCACTTGCTGTGTCTGTTAGTCTGGGGTTAAAACAAAATGGTGGGAATTGTTTTTGATTGGTCTGTCTGTGTCTGTGATGCTGTCAGAGTAGGAAGTACCAAGTCCTGAAAGTCCTGGTTCTTAAAGGGTCCATTGTCTTTGCCATGTTTTACTGCTTGAAGGTAGGGGGTAAGTGGGTGATGGGGCTGAAAGTAAAGAAAAGGCGTGAGATAGGGGGTGAATTGATCGTCTTCCCCTTCCCTTTCACTTAAATCCTGAAGCGGATCCACCACTTTGTGACACCGTCATCCCTGTCCACCTCTTTTGGAACATTGTCATCACTGAGGACTTTGTTCTGGGGTGGAGAGGAACTCTGTTCAGTTTACAACCTCTGTGAAGGTGCAGTGGTGGATCAACCTGTTGAGAGATAGAGAACATTGTTAATGTTGGAAGTGAGGTATCTATATCCATATCGTTTGTGCCAAGGCAAATGTGGACCTTGAATGCAACAAAATAGAGGGAAATTAGTATTGTCATCAATTTGCATTAAATTGTTCGAATGGTTACCGTTGTGTTGTATTTTTTGGGTGCATACCTCGGCAGTTAACCACCGTTGGGTAACTTTTGTTTGTTGAGCATCAATAGGAGACCGCATGTATGACTGTGTAGTCGTAATACACTTGGCAGGTGGACCACAGACCTGGCGGCATCGGTGGACGCACAGCTAATAATGCAGACCCACCGGGTAGACTGCTGTGGCTGTGTTCCGTGTTTCAGACAGCGCAACTTGTAATATGGTGGGCAGTAGATCTCCAGCGCAACAGTGGTGTAACCAATGCAGATAGGGTTCTTGGGCGATCGGACAGCCAAACTCATAGTAAGGCCCTTAGTGCCTTTCCCATTTGTGACTGATCAGACAGTAAAAATTGGATTCCGATAAATTTAATGGAGGAGATGAACGATCGCTCATCTGCCGATAGACCTAGAGCATTATCTGCCACATTCTAGCATCATGAAATAGAGGAAGCCCTAGCACATTTGCAAATGTAACGTTTTAGGTTCAGGCACAGCTCTACAGTGCCCAACCCCTTCCTAAACCCAAATTGTAGGTCTGAATTATTTTCTGCCCATGCCTCCAATTTCCCCATAATAACTTTACCAAATAATTAACAAGATGAGTCATGTAGGGAAATTGACCCGTAACACATGGAATCCAGTTTATTACTGTTTTTAAATATCAGGACTATTACTGTATTTAACCGTGAGCAAAGCAAAACCTCTTTCCCTGGGGCTCTAAAAATATTGATTAACACTTGTGCCCAGAGGTTCGATTTGCCTTTTAATATGTCAATAGGTACCCCATCTGGGCCAGTCGGTTTCCCAAAATACCTATTGAGCAAAGGTACTTAAACCTCAGTCAGAGTAAATGATAAATAAATAATACATTCATGAGTAGCACTGACTTCTGATACCAACGTTTTCAAAATCAGAAATCTTAGTAAAAGGCTTAATCCAGTCTGTATCCAAAACACCTGTTTCCATTGAAATTGTGTCCTGATCTCTTAATTAATAGCACCCCAAAATAGACTGTGGTGTCTGATTCACTCACTCTATATTGTAGAGCCTTTTTTCTATACCCTTTCCTGCAATTGCCAATCAAATTTCCATGTTTACACTGACTATGTGAGGAATCTCTTATCTTAATATGTGCCTGCCTGCTAGATACATCAAAACAGGCTATTACTGGGCGCTTCTCAGTTAATTTATGTTTTGTGAACATTACTTTTACGGAGGCACAAATTCTTTCAGAAGATGTTTTGACCACCTGGTTATTACCTTCTTCCTCTAGGCAAACCATGATATCTGGTATAGAACAAGGAACAAGCTAATTGGTAAATTGAGTAGAATCTACACCAGACCATTTCATATGAACACCATTCACTTTTGAAGCTTCCACATCACATATACATTCTGAAAATGTTATCAATGCACAATTCTAGGCATACTTTAATAGGAAGAATATTATTATGATTTAAACAACAGAGAATTACTTTATAATTCTTTATGAAAAAGAAGTGAAATTATCCAACATTAAAATAAAACCAACAATACTTGTGGTAAAAGTAGGGAGAAAATATGAGGTATCGTAATGGAAATCATTGGTAAAGTTCAAAATAATTCTCAGAAGGAGAGTGTTCAATGTATCCCCACATGCCCTATGGACGAAGTGTGGCTGGCTATCTCACAGATTCTTCTCAAGGCTGCAAACCTACTTTGATTCAAGAGTACATAAGTTACAAATACATTCACCCACCCAAACAACATAGCAATCTTTGTAGCTTCTCAAAAGGTGGGTCTCAAATCTTGCTAGAGTGCAATTAACAATTTTTGCCTATAGAGCACCAAATAAGTGTTTTTTTGTAATTAATTATAAAAAATACCGTACCTAACTTTGCCTTTAGGGTTAGTAATAAACCAAAGTTGCTTTTTTTTAATTAACCCACAATATGTCCACAGCTGAAGGACAGAATGCCTCCCTAGCAGTGTTCTGTGTACCATACAGCAGGCTTTAGAGCATTTATTTATAGCCCAGTCACCTCTCCTCTTTCCTGAAGGTGGAGCAAGAGCCAGATTGTGTTTTCTGCAGTCCCATATCACTTCAGCCAGCTTCTCCTTAGCAGTCTTTCTGTGTGCAGCAGTCATATTGGAATGAGATAATCATACCTGGCACAATTTACCCATACAGTGGTTGGTTACTTTAAATGGAGAATACATGCTATATAGAGGATCGGGTCTAATTGCTACAGGTCCAAAATAAATGTTTTAGAAATACATTTTTTCATATACACATCAGTCTATATTGGCCATAGGGCAATTTCATCTGTTCCAAATGCAGTCAAATTATGAGTACTATTTTGCATTCAGCATTAGTAAAGTTTTGATTTCACTGCCAACCCAGGACTTATGTCAAATTAGCTTTTGCAAAGAATGGCATTTCTAGGTCTGTAGGGGTCGCACATCCCATACATGCTGCCTGCTGAATCCTTTTGTTTAGAAATATAATTTATCTAGGTGTTGTACATGCTCTAAAGAAAACTTCTATTCATTTAATATCCCAGAACGTGGTACCCCAAATATTTGTTTCATTTATATGTTTTCCAATATTCATAACTTTGAACAAGTGTTTCAATAAATTGTGCACAGTATATGAACCTGTGATTGTTGATCAGTCCATTTCAGAAGTCTCTAGGATTTTTGTGATGGGTCTGACCTGTCCTCTCCGTTAAAATAAGGGAACCTTTTCTGGAAATCCTGAGGATTCATTATTAAATCTCACAATGCTCTCATTGTGTATAATTATATTTTTCTTTGGGGTTGCTATTTCTATTAATATAGTGATATCCATAATGATGAAAATGGAACAACTCTTGGGATTCTCAGTTTTTAAACAAGGATCTTCAGTATCTATGTTAGTGCATGAGGGAAATCAGAAATGAATTGTTCAACAGCATTTATATCCCAACTGTTTGCAAAGGAGCCAGGAATTATAACAGAATGTATGACGTTACAACGCAAACATATACAACGCATGCCTTTACAACTCAGTTTTTACAGCACAACATCCATTACAATGCATTATTTTACATCGCATGCCATTGCAACGCATTTTTAGAAACTACATTTACAACACATTGCATTATACCATTACAGTGCATACCATTACAATGCATACCATTACATTGCATTTAAGGTAAGTGTTGGATAGTGTAGGGGTAAAAATTACTATTCTAACTCCAGTGAGTGCAACAGTAGGGTAAGTGTTGGATAGTGTAGGGGTAAAAATTACTATTCTAACTCCAGTAAGTGCAACAGTAGGGTAAGTGCTGGATAGTGTAGGGGTAAAAATTACTATTCTAACTCCAGTGAGTGCAACAGTAGGGTAAGTGTTGGATAGTGTAGGGGTACTATGCGTTGTGATGGTATGCGTTGTAATGACATGCGATGTAATGCCTGCGTTGTAGTGACATGCGATGTAATGGCTACATTGTAATGACATGCAATGTAAAGTATGGTGCGTTGTAATGACTGCGTTGTACAGGTAGTGCGATGTAATGACTGCGTTATAAAGGTTGTTTCCCATTATAACACCATCGAGAGAGTCCTTAGACAAATATGAGATGTAAGACATTTCTGTTGGACCCATCATTAAATAAGGAACCTTTTCCCAAATAATACCATCCAGCACAGGATACGCAGTGTTATTCACAGCATGATAATCCAAACGTGAGCTATAAGAAGAAGAATGTGGTTACAATTACTAGATCATAGGAAACTGAACTGTCTTCTCAGGAACATAGGGCCTCATTTGCGCTTCCCTGCATCGAAAGAAAAGGCCAGGAATGTGATATGGTGCATTCCTGTCCTTTTTCCCGGGCTGACGCACAATGGGCTGCCATGCACCAACGCATGCATTCTTGTGACAAAGAAGGTCTACCTAAATTCTCAGCAGCAATTTTTATATTCTGAAACCAAGAAATAGAATCACACAAGAAAGACAGTTGTTATGCCATGAATAAATCCACGAAGGTGTGGGTCACGTTTAATACTATCTTCTACAAATCCTATCCCAATTCTTCATACATTACATAACTAGAAATACTCAGTGGAAGCCTGAAAATGCATTGACAGGAATGATTTTCTTCAACCTGTAGGGAACTAACATTGCAGTAACACCATATTCCAGCCCCAAAAGTTAATATTTTGGAGACATTTAAGATTGTAAACTTCCAAGTGGGGAAGAATTGTTTATCCCCACATTTGTTGCAAGGGCCAATATGGTACCCCATGCATGAAGCAAAAAACTTGTTTCTGACAAGCAGGCAGGCGCCCCAAGTATAATTAGTGACAAATGTCACCCCTAGATATGGGAAATATGGGGTCCTTACTGTACGTTTTCCCTGAATCGCAAAAGGAACTCAGATTTTAGGACCGAAGGCCATCGTACATGACTTGGTAACATTTGTCTCTAAATGTAACCTCTAAATAAACTGATCAAATGACCCAAGTAATTTGTTGAAGCCTTTGGGGGGTTCTGGACATCATAACGGCATCATCTGCATACAGCAGGACTGGCACAGTTTTACTTTTTTACTCCCTAAAGTATTTATACGTTCTCTTCTTTTTAAACCGCAAAAACTATAAAATACAAATGTGATTAATTACCTTATGTAATTCTACATGATAAAAATTAATGAACTAGTAAACGAGCAAAGTTTACCTACAAATAAAGTAACATTGTCTGATACTTTTACAAGCTTAAACATATAAAACAAAACTAATGTATACATTTTTTATTACAGCTTGAACAAACTACATCTACCAAAGAACATCCACCAAATTAAAATCATCTACCACAAAAAGTAAGTGTACTTTCACTTTTAATAAATAATTAAAACAAATAAACTAAAAATAAAAGCCAATATAATTAACAAAAATAATTTTCTACCCCATCTACAGAAATTACAACAGTGAAACTGCAAAAAAAACAAATAAAGCCATCAACAAAACAGAAAGAACAATAAAGAAGGTATGTTTACTAATCAAACAAACAAATTTATATATAAAAATAGCATATTAAGTCAACACATATATATATATATATATGTCAACAAGGCCGCATGTCTAGTGGCCGAAACGCGTCATCTGAATTCCTGATGTGTGAATAAACTACACTCTTGATTGAATTTGCCTGTGGAGTCTGTATCCTGTGTTGCACCGTTCCTGTGGATGGTTTTAACTCTTGGATTTCGTTGTGAATATATATATATATATATATATATATATATATATATATATATATATATATATATATATATATATATATGACAAACAAAATGCGGGTCCTTCTGGGATCGGTCCCGTCGCCAGGTTGTGTGTCAGCCGGCAGAAACCCAAGCCTGTAACAATATTCAAAGTTTCCTCAAGTAACGACGCACACTCAGGAATCCATTGCAACCATAGAGGTTTATTCAAGTGAACCGCTACGCGTTTCGACACCAAGAGTGTCTTGATCACACGATTTTCACAGTGCTTGATGACGTGTATATGACAACAAGAAACATAGAAAAGGTACTACAATCAGAGATCTCTCTACTGCCTCGTTTTTTGGCAGCCATCTTGTAAGTGTAACCAAAGTAAGTATTGTATGTCTAAGTAGATGTAGACTCACAAATTATAACTACAAATTGACACAAATGAAAACATTCCTAATAAATCATGATCACATAATGTCCCGTTAGTGATTAATATACCAACTGAAGTAGAATTGCAAAATTAAAAAGTCGACAATTTCGTACCTTGAAAACGTATAACTGATAAGTTGCATGATTCTCAACTTGAATCAATTGTGCCTATGATCTGCAAGTGCGAATTCATACATACCATCTCAGAATGTAGGATAGTATTATAAATAAATACTGTAATTGAGCTCAACAAGTGTTAGTTTTTTCAGACAACAATAAAGTTCGAACAAGGTTGAACAAGCAAGTGCCCTGAAAAATGCTCAATAGGTTATACACAAGAGATCGACCCGTATTGATAAAGGCGCCCTAGTGGCTCTGAGCAAGATTTCACATGATTCTTATAAACAAAAACTCAGGTAGTCACACACAGAATATAGTCCTGCACAGTGAAACATGGACCAAAATTAAAGTGAATAAAGTTATAATTGAAAATGTAAAAAGTTTTTACGTCACTTTGCTTGATGGAGAGTGCCCAGCTGATTCTGTTGAAGAAAAGGGTAGGGTACCCGTGAAATAATAAGCCCACAAGTGCCAGTGAAGGGTCCCTTCCTTTCCTCCTAAAATGCAACAAAAACAGAGCACACAGTTAAAAACATAATATTAAAAATGCAGCTATAGAATATGATCACAAAATTTCATATACAGTTAAACCAGAATCAACACATTATAGAAATTCAGAATTCCTCAGTCCTCATGTAAATGGCTCGCTAGTTCTTCATCGAGATTATGCCCACCTGGGAATCTAGTTTCCAGTTCTATGATCCATTTGGATTCCTTTTTCCTTAGGGCTACCTCTCTATTTCCGCCCCTTTTACCTATGTTGACCTGTTCAATGGCAAAAAATCTCAAAAGGGAGTTATTTGATTGGTGTTTGTCTCGAAAATGGCGGGCAATGGGATAATGTAAATCTTTATTGGTGATGGCTCGTAGATGTTCCTGAACTCTTTTCTTGACCATGCACGTCGTGCTGCCGACATACCTCAATTTACACGGGCATTCCAAAACATATATCGTAAAACTGGTGCTACATGTCAGGAATTGCCAAATCTTTCTGTTATGTTGCATACCTGGGATCTCAAAGTCCTGCACCATATGGCTTGATTTGCAAGCCCTGCAGTGTCCACAGGGATAGAAGCCTTTAAGATTATGGATGCTTCTATTGGGGATTTCAGAGATATCACCTTTAACCAAGATGTCCTTCAGACTCTTACCCCTCCGATAAGTAACCAGGGGTCTATCTCCTATACTGGAACCTATCACATTGTCGGTTTTTAAGATTTTCCAGTTATCGGCCAGTATTTTCTTAATTTTCTCAGAGTCATGGTTAAAAGTAGTGATTACTCTGGTTACAGCTGGATATAGGTTGTTTTGTTTCCAGGGTGCTTGATCTAGTGGTTTCCTTAATTCTATTTATGGCTCTGCTCAGAGCCCATTCTGGATAACCCCGCTCCCTGAACCTAACAAGCATCTTCTCTTGTTCACACCTATACATGTCATCAGTACTACAGTTCCTCCTTGCCCTCAGTAACTCACCAAATGGAATGCTCCATTTAAGAGCTTCTGGATGAGCACTGAGTGCATGAAGGAGACTGTTCCCGGCTGTTTCCTTCCTGTGTAAACTGGTGACCAATTTGTCTTGTTTAACCATGACACAGGTGTCAAGAAATTCCAGTTTTTCTTTGTTAATGTTGGAGGTGAGTGTAATGTTGTATGGATTAAGATTCAATTTGTCAATGAAGGCCCGTGCTTCCGGTTCCGTACCACTCCAGACAACAAACAGATCATCAATGTACCTAATCCATACAACAACTGAATTGAAATCAGATTTCAGATTTTCATCCCTGCGAATTTCCTCCTCCCATTTGCCTAAGAACAGATTGGCAAAGCTCGGCGCAAAACATGAACCCATCGCGGTCCCGCGTACTTGTTTATAGAGATCACCGTCAAACATAAAGATGTTATTAGTCACAGACACAGAAAACCAACAAGAGAGGAAGGGATCAACACGACTAGTCCCCTCAAGGATTAATTCAAAAACAACAAAGTCAGTGTAAATCAAGTCAATAAAAAGGGGCACTACTGATTAGACGAGCACTGGTCCACAAGTTCCGAACAAGCCGATATGTTGTTGAGAAGAATGCAGACCTCAATGAATATTACCCAGTTGGTATAAAAGCCCTCACTCGCCAACCTGGTTGGTGACATGCTTCATCATCGGACTCCACTGGGATGACCGAATGTCATCCCAGTGTGCTACAACGCCAGGTTACTGCGGAGCGGGTTTCGTGTGTGGTGGTAGTGAATTTAAAATATCCAATTAAGTCAAAAATAAAACTTTAATAATTTTGCTAATTGGAAAAGACTAAAAGGGAGTGAAGGTCAAAAAATAGAAGACCTGTTTCACTCCACGGCGGTCAACATGTTTCTGCCTCTGTGAGTGTTCATCAGGCTTTCATCAGGACCAGAGTGGATGTGCGGAGCCCCGGTGGTGTGAACGCGCTAAGGTTCACCCTACCGTGGACTGCTGTGTGAAAAATTATTTACAGTGAAAAAATCCGCCAAAAGGTATATATAATGGGGGAGAGGAACGAGTTTATTCTGACATTGAGAAAGACACACAAACAAAAGACAAAACATAAGAGGAGTCATAAGTGTTTGTGACAAACTCGTACTGTTATACTCGAGGATTGAGAACATTAGTGCTCGGAGAACGAAGGAGTGCCACTAGGTCTACCTCAGGTGCTAAAATGGTGAAAAAATGTGCACCTAGGTGTATCCAAATATCGGTGTAGGATAAAACCTTTGCTGAATATCCTATCGGATGTGCCTAGAGTCGTATATCGAAACGCACGTGGAATTATACAGCGTGCCACTCTAAGTACGGAAAAATGGGGAGGGCTAGGGAATGGCTAAGCAGACCCCAATGCTTAATATACAAGAATTTCAGAAACATCTTACAAAGAGGCCAATCCGTTTGATGCCTCAAGGATCCCGGGAGGGGGGTGGGAGCAATATGGCACACCCTGCATGAAAGAGAAGAGAGATACAAAAAGAGAAAGAGGGCGGGTCACTAACTCGAGTGGAGAAGTGTGATCCCGCTTACCTTCAGGGACAGGGAGCAGTGTAAATAACTTACGCCCTTGCTGCTCAGCACCCGTATGTCACCTATACAGCCTCTAGCTGCCGGGTCCGGATAGTAGAGATCCGTGACCGGAGGCTGGTATAAGAAGAGATTCGAAAGGACCCCGGTGGGGCTGACAGAGAGAGCTCAGACGGGATTGGGCAGATTCGTCAAACTCCGTTTCTGATTGGATGTAGTGAACATCCAATGGGAAAGTGAAAAAGAGAGGAGTCGTTCACAGTGCTGAGCGACACGTAAAATAGAAAAAAGAGCACAATACTTTATTGACAGGCTCCGTGAGGAACAATCATTAGACCCAGACAAACCACACGGAGAGCATGTAAAGGGGACTCGCTGTTATAGACAGGAGCACGTAATGATTAAGGCAAAGATCGGTGATTCCACCTAAGTTCGGTACATGCGTGCACCTACAGAGTATTTGGATGTTCCGCTCTGCTAGAGACATTTATTCGGCAATATTGCGTGTTTTGGTAGTGTCTGACGGAGTCTACGTGATATACTGAGTAAATAAATAAAGGACAGGGGACAGAATTAAATGCTGCGCCCCCAGTAGGTCACAGGTAGAATATAAGGTAATAGTCCGAGGTATATTATCAAGCAATGTATCAGAATTGCTGGAAACACTAATTCGGCAAAATTGCGTGTTTCAATAATGCCTGACGGAGTCTACCTGATCACCTGGGTAAATAAAGGACAAGGGACATAATTAGACGCTGCGCCCCCAGTGGACCACAGGTAGATTATAAGATATTAGTCCAAGGTATATTATCATTCAAGCCATGAAGGTTCGTACCCAGACGGTAAACCCATCTCTGCTCTTTTTCAAAAAGGGTCTTGGGGATGTTTCTGCCTGTTGAGATCTCTTCAATAATGGTCCATTTTAAGTCATTTGTTGTATGATTGACAGATAGAAAATGTTCGCTCAGTTTTGTGGTAACACGTTTACACCTGATATTGCTCCGGTGCTCGCATATCCGGAGTTTGACCTTCCTCGTAGTCATCCCTACGTATCATAGACCGCAAGGACATGTAATTAAGTAAATTACATTAGGTGTATTGCAGTTGGTATGACCTCTTTGGGTCCAAACTTTGTTGGGTTCAAGATTTAAGGTTTTAGTGTGTGAGGTCAGATGGCATATGCTACAATCAGAGCAAGGAAAATGTCCAGTTACCTTGGGGAGGCCCCATACTTCAGTTATAGTTCTTTGTGAAGTGTCAGAATGTACCAGAGGGCGTGTGTGTACGAGACTATTGTGTAGGCTCTGAG
The DNA here is from genome assembly GCF_964204655.1 of Triturus cristatus. NCBI lineage: Eukaryota > Metazoa > Chordata > Amphibia > Caudata > Salamandridae > Triturus > Triturus cristatus. Next base: position 252,710,738 of record NC_140588.1, read on the forward strand.
CACGTTTAAATGAAAAGAGAGGTTTTTCCCACTTGCGATTGATGCTGTTAATTATCCCCCAATGTTTTGTGATGGCTTTCTTCAGTTGGTTGGATAAGGTGCTATAGGTGGTGACACGTGTTAGTGGGATGGGAGCAGTATCTTTCACATAGTCAGTTAGGAGCACTTCCCTGGGTTGATTTCTCGCACGCTTATAGCTTCTGGAGAGGAGAGGGGAAGGGTACCCTCTGGCTATCAATTTAGTAGTCAGATCATGAGACTGGTCCTTGAAATCACTCAAGGCAGTGCAGTTCCGTCGAAGGCAGAGAAATTGCCCGTAGGGCAAATTCTCCCTCAGTGTGCGAGGATGGAAACTCGTGAAATCAAGGAGATTATTCCTCGAGGTAGGTTTGTAATAAGTCCTGGTCTGAAGTGAACCTTGTGTCTTTGTGATCACTACATCCTGGAATACAACTTTAATCTGGTCATAGGTATGTGTGAAGTTCAGGTTTGGATTCAAGGTATTTATCCACGTGAGGAAAGTCTGGAGGGCGTTGTTGTTGCCATGCCAGATCAGTAACACATCGTCTATATATCGCTTCCATAAGCCTATGGAAGAGCGATGTGGATTAGAAGCAGGGAGGATAAACTTTTGCTCAAAGGCATACACGTACAGTCCAGCCACACTGGGAGCGAAGGTACTCCCCATGGAAGTACCTGTGGATTGGAGATAGAGACGTCCCTGGTATTCAAAAAAGTTCTTTTTTAAGGCCAGAGAGGCACATTGAATAATGAACTCCTTTGTAGTTCTATACTCCCAAGGAGTGGAGTCAAGTGATTCCTCCAGGACCCTGATGGTTTCGTCCTGGGGGATGCTCGTGTATAGACTTTCTATATCTAATGTCACCAGTATGGTATTTTCTGAGCACGTAATGTTGTTTAGTAGTTTCAGTAAGTCCTTAGTGTCTTTAAGGTAGGTAGTGGATTGTTGAACCAATGGTTTCAGGAAGTGGTCGCAGAAACGTGAAAGGGGTTCCAAAAGAGAGCCGATCCCCGAGACTATTGGACGTCCGGGGGGAGGGAATCTCTCTTTATGAATCTTTGGGAGTGTGTAGAAGTATGGGATGTTCCCTGGGCCTTCGGTTAGGAATCGTGCTTCGGCCCTGGTGATGACGCCTTGTGTCTGTGCATCCTCAACAAGACTCATGATCTGACTCTTTAGATCGCCGGAGGGATCATTCAGGAGTGGTGTGTAATTCCGACGGTCGTTTAGCAGTCTGAGACACTCTTGGTTGTAATCGGCAGTGTTCAGTAATACAACTGCACCCCCCTTATCTGCAGGTGTTATGGTGAGATTAGGGTCCGCACGAAGAGAGGTGATGGCTCTGTATTCCTCTGCCCTCAGGTTCTTAAAGTTGGTGGGAATGTCTAGATTCTCAATTTCTGCAAACACTGCTCGTTCAAAAGTTATGATTTCCACAGGAATGGTATGTGGAGGGGGGATAAACGTAGATAGTGGGCGTAGGGGAGTATCCCCTACATCAGAATCAGCTTCGTCTATGGTGTGATCCTCAAAGAAAGCTTTAAGTTTCAACTTCCTGAAGAATGCTGAAAGTTCACAATGGAGACGGAATTTATCGGGACGGGCTGATGGAACAAAGCCCAATCCCTTTTCTAATATGGACCTCTCTTGATCTGTCAGTATTTTGTTCGATAAATTGACTATCAAGCTGTCGAGGTGCTCGGTCCCGCGGCCAATTGGTCCTGTGCTTGCTTGCTCCGGGTGTGATTGCCCACTGGGTCGTCTTGTACCCAGTGTACCCTTTGGTTGGGCCCTCTCCGCCGACCTTTTCCACTTTGGCCTCTTTCTAAAAAAGGGGTCTGTATAAAGGGATTAGGAGGGTACATTGGGGACGCATAGCCAGGATTCCAACCCAAATGCGGGTTAAATGGATAATGGAATTGCATGGGGTGTGTGCCCATAACCCCTTGTTGTGGAGGAAAATTAGACCATGGTGCTTGGTTAGAAGGGGGGCGTGTTCTTCCTCTTTGTTTGCCTCTCCTTGCTTGTCTGAAACTATTGTTACTGGAGCCACTGCTGTTAGAAGAGTCATCATCTGTGCCATAGGAGTTGGTTTCGGTTCTACGTAGGGCAACGAAGGTAGGGTCAGCATAAGGGTAGATTTTATTAAACTCGAATTTTTTCAGATCTTTCTGAAATTGATTCACCTTGCTTTGTGTAAGATTTTCTTTATATTCGTTGATGTCTTTGTTGAGTTCGTCAAGTCGTTTTTTAAAACCCGTGAGGGTGGTCTTAAATTGTGTCTCTGTCTGAGTGATCTCGATCATAATTGCCTCAGACAGTCGGACGGCTGTTTTAATAATTAAGACTAGCCAGTCTCGAGTGCAATGCCATGCTATCATTGCCCAGTCTTTTCTGAAGGTGGCATCCTCCAGAAAAATGCGTGGAGCATTGGTTACTAGAAGGCCCCTTGGGGCTGTATTAGTCCTTAAGTATTCCGTTAAGATTGTGCCATGAAGTATCGTGCGAATCCGATTTTTCTTCAACTCAGAGAGTTGTTCCCATTCGCTTGCATATGTTACTGTTTGCGATATAGAGGGGTCTGCAAATAATGAGGGGCGTGCTAAAATAGCATCCACCTCAGAATCTGAAAAAGTGAGACCGAGGGAGGCCATAATGACAAGAAAGGGGAGAGTCCCGGGAAAAAGGAAAAAACCACCACCTGAGGTCAGGGGGGCAAGTAGACTCTCACAGCTGTGCGCTGCTGAACTACAGAAAACCAACAAGAGAGGAAGGGATCAACACGACTAGTCCCCTCAAGGATTAATTCAAAAACAACAAAGTCAGTGTAAATCAAGTCAATAAAAAGGGGCACTACTGATTAGAGGAGCACTGGTCCACAAGTTCCGAACAAGCCGATATGTTGTTGAGAAGAATGCAGACCTCAATGAATATTACCCAGTTGGTATAAAAGCCCTCACTCGCCAACCTGGTTGGTGACATGCTTCATCATCGGGCTCCACTGGGATGACCGAATGTCATCCCAGTGTGCTACAACGCCAGGTTACTGCGGAGCGGGTTTCGTGTGTGGTGGTAGTGAATTTAAAATATCCAATTAAGTCAAAAATAAAACTTTAATAATTTTGCTAATTGGAAAAGACTAAAAGGGAGTGAAGGTCAAAAAATAGAAGACCTGTTTCACTCCACGGCGGTCAACATGTTTCTGCCTCTGTGAGTGTTCATCAGGCTTTCATCAGGACCAGAGTGGATGTGCGGAGCCCCGGTGGTGTGAACGCGCTAAGGTTCACCCTACCGTGGACTGCTGTGTGAAAAATTATTTACAGTGAAAAAATCCGCCAAAAGGTATATATAATGGGGGAGAGGAACGAGTTTATTCTGACATTGAGAAAGACACACAAACAAAAGACAAAACATAAGAGGAGTCATAAGTGTTTGTGACAAACTCGTACTGTTATACTCGAGGATTGAGAACATTAGTGCTCGGAGAACGAAGGAGTGCCACTAGGTCTACCTCAGGTGCTAAAATGGTGAAAAAATGTGCACCTAGGTGTATCCAAATATCGGTGTAGGATAAAACCTTTGCTGAATATCCTATCGGATGTGCCTAGAGTCGTATATCGAAACGCACGTGGAATTATACAGCGTGCCACTCTAAGTATGGAAAAATGGGGAGGGCTAGGGAATGGCTAAGCAGACCCCAATGCCTAATATACAAGAATTTCAGAAACATCTTACAAAGAGGCCAATCCGTTTGATGCCTCAAGGATCCCGGGAGGGGGGTGGGAGCAATATGGCACACCCTGCATGAAAGAGAAGAGAGATACAAAAAGAGAAAGAGGGCGGGTCACTAACTCGAGTGGAGAAGTGTGATCCCGCATACCTTCAGGGACAGGGAGCAGTGTAAATAACTTACGCCCTTGCTGCTCAGCACCCGTATGTCACCTATACAGCCTCTAGCTGCCGGGTCCGGATAGTAGAGATCCGTGACCGGAGGCTGGTATAAGAAGAGATTCGAAAGGACCCCGGTGGGGCTGACAGAGAGAGCTCAGACGGGATTGGGCAGATTCGTCAAACTCCGTTTCTGATTGGATGTAGTGAACATCCAATGGGAAAGTGAAAAAGAGAGGAGTCGTTCACAGTGCTGAGCGACACGTAAAATAGAAAAAAGAGCACAATACTTTATTGACAGGCTCCGTGAGGAACAATCATTAGACCCAGACAAACCACACGGAGAGCTTGTAAAGGGGACTCGCTGTTATAGACAGGAGCACGTAATGATTAAGGCAAAGATCGGTGATTCCACCTAAGTTCGGTACATGCGTGCACCTACAGAGTATTTGGATGTTCCGCTCTGCTAGAGACATTTATTCGGCAATATTGCGTGTTTTGGTAGTGTCTGACGGAGTCTACGTGATATACTGAGTAAATAAATAAAGGACAGGGGACAGAATTAAATGCTGCGCCCCCAGTAGGTCACAGGTAGAATATAAGGTAATAGTCCGAGGTATATTATCAAGCAATGTATCAGAATTGCTGGAAACACTAATTCGGCAAAATTGCGTGTTTCAATAATGCCTGACGGAGTCTACCTGATCACCTGGGTAAATAAAGGACAAGGGACATAATTAGACGCTGCGCCCCCAGTGGACCACAGGTAGATTATAAGATATTAGTCCAAGGTATATTATCATTCAAGCCATGAAGGTTCGTACCCAGACGGTAAACCCATCTCTGCTCTTTTTCAAAAAGGGTCTTGGGGATGTTTCTGCCTGTTGAGATCTCTTCAATAATGGTCCATTTTAAGTCATTTGTTGTATGATTGACAGATAGAAAATGTTCGCTCAGTTTTGTGGTAACACGTTTACACCTGATATTGCTCCGGTGCTCGCATATCCGGAGTTTGACCTTCCTCGTAGTCATCCCTACGTATCGTAAACCGCAAGGACATGTAATTAAGTAAATTATATTAGGTGTATTGCAGTTGGTATGACCTCTTTGGGTCCAAACTTTGTTGGGTTCAAGATTTAAGGTTTTAGTGTGTGAGGTCAGATGGCATATGCTACAATCAGAGCAAGGAAAATGTCCAGTTACCTTGGGGAGGCCCCATACTTCAGTTATAGTTCTTTGTGAAGTGTCAGAATGTACCAGAGGGCGTGTGTGTACGAGACTATTGCGTAGGCTCTGAGCACGTTTAAATGAAAAGAGAGGTTTTTCCCACTTGCGATTGATGCTGTTAATTATCCCCCAATGTTTTGTGATGGCTTTCTTCAGTTGGTTGGATAAGGTGCTATAGGTGGTGACACATGTTAGTGGGATGGGAGCAGTATCTTTCACATAGTCAGTTAGGAGCAGTAGGGATGACTACAAGGAAGGTCAAACTCCGGATATGCGAGCACCGGAGCAATATCCGGTGTAAACGTGTTACCACAAAACTGAGCGAATATTTTCTATCTGTCAATCATACAACAAATGACTTAAAATGGACCATTATTGAAGAGATCTCAACAGGCAGAAACATCCCCAAGACCCTTTTTGAAAAAGAGCAGAGATGGGTTTACCGTCTGGGTACGAACCTTCATGGCTTGAATGATAATATACCTTGGACTAATATCTTATAATCTACCTGTGGTCCACTGGGGGCGCAGCGTCTAATTATGTCCCTTGTCCTTTATTTACCCAGGTGATCAGGTAGACTCCGTCAGGCATTATTGAAACACGCAATTTTGCCGAATTAGTGTTTCCAGCAATTCTGATACATTGCTTGATAATATACCTCGGACTATTACCTTATATTCTACCTGTGACCTACTGGGGGCGCAGCATTTAATTCTGTCCCCTGTCCTTTATTTATTTACTCAGTATATCACGTAGACTCCGTCAGACACTACCAAAACACGCAATATTGCCGAATAAATGTCTCTAGCAGAGCGGAACATCCAAATACTCTGTAGGTGCACGCATGTACCGAACTTAGGTGGAATCACCGATCTTTGCCTTAATCATTACGTGCTCCTGTCTATAACAGCGAGTCCCCTTTACACGCTCTCCGTGTGGTTTGTCTGGGTCTAATGATTGTTCCTCACGGAGCCTGTCAATAAAGTATTGTGCTCTTTTTTCTATTTTACGTGTCGCTCAGCACTGTGAACGACTCCTCTCTTTTTCACTTTCCCATTGGATGTTCACTACATCCAATCAGAAACGTAGTTTGACGAATCTGCCCAATCCCGTCTGAGCTCTCTCTGTCAGCCCCACCGGGGTCCTTTCGAATCTCTTCTTATACCAGCCTCCGGTCACGGATCTCTACTATCCGGACCCGGCAGCTAGAGGCTGTATAGGTGACATACGGGTGCTGAGCAGCAAGGGCGTAAGTTATTTACACTGCTCCCTGTCCCTGAAGGTAAGCGGGATCACACTTCTCCACTCGAGTTAGTGACCCGCCCTCTTTCTCTTTTTGTATCTCTCTTCTCTTTCATGCAGGGTGTGCCATATTGCTCCCACCCCCCTCCCGGGATCCTTGAGGCATCAAACGGATTGGCCTCTTTGTAAGATGTTTCTGAAATTCTTGTATATTAAGCATTGGGGTCTGCTTAGCCATTCCCTAGCCCTCCCCATTTTTCCGTACTTAGAGTGGCACGCTGCATAATTCCACGTGCGTTTCGATATACGACTCTAGGCACATCCGATAGGATATTCAGCAAAGGTTTTATCCTACACCGATATTTGGATACACCTAGGTGCACATTTTTTCACCATTTTAGCACCTGAGGTAGACCTAGTGGCACTCCTTCGTTCTCCGAGCACTAATGTTCTCAATCCTCGAGTATAACAGTACGAGTTTGTCACAAACACTTATGACTCCTCTTATGTTTTGTCTTTTGTTTGTGTGTCTTTCTCAATGTCAGAATAAACTTGTTCCTCTCCCCCATTATATATACCTTTTGGCTGATTTTTTCACTGTAAATAATTTTTCACACAGCAGTCCACGGTAGGGTGAACCTTAGCGCGTTCACACCACCGGGGCTCCGCACATCCACTCTGGTCCTGATGAAAGCCTGATGAACACTCACAGAGGCAGAAACATGTTGACCGCCGTGGAGTGAAACAGGTCTTCTATTTTTTGACCTTCACTCCCTTTTAGTCTTTTCCAATTAGCAAAATTATTAAAGTTTTATTTTTGACTTAATTGGATATTTTAAATTCACTACCACCACACACGAAACCCGCTCCGCAGTAACCTGGCGTTGTAGCACACTGGGATGACATTCGGTCATCCCAGTGGAGCCCGATGATGAAGCATGTCACCAACCAGGTTGGCGAGTGAGGGCTTTTATACCAACTGGGTAATATTCATTGAGGTCTGCATTCTTCTCAACAACATATCGGCTTGTTCGGAACTTGTGGACCAGTGCTCCTCTAATCAGTAGTGCCCCTTTTTATCCAAAAATGTTATTAGTCAGACACATCCTCAACATTTCTACAATCATGTGTGTGTGTTCGAGATACCCTATATCACGTTCTTTCAAAAAATGAAAACAAGCCTCTATACCCTGGTCATGGTCAATGATGGTGTATAGCGAGCTAACATCCATAGTCAATAGGAGATACCCATTAGCCCAATTAACACATTCATTTTTGTTAAGGAAATCCTTCGTGTCTCTGGTGTAGGAAGGGAGGAGTGTCACATACTCTCTCAAAAAATGATCAATGTACTTGGATATGTTCTCATTGACACTCCCTATTGATGACACAATGGGTCTACCTGGTGGTTTAGTTGCATTTTTATGAATCTTAGGCAACAGATAAATTATAGGTAGTTTGGGGTAGTCTTTTTTGAGAAAGCAGTATTCTGGCCATGAAAGTAAACCATTTTCCTGCCATAAAGACAGTTTCTCCCATGTGTTGGTTATACTTACATTGTACTCTACAGTGTTGCTGACAACATAGAAGTTTCTATCACTAAGTTGTTTAAGTACTTCTTCAATATATAGCTGCCTCCCCCGGAGTACAATATTCCCTCCTTTGTCTGATGGTCTAATGATAACATTGGTGTCTTTAGCCAGGGAAGTGATGAAGTCTCTTTGTTGTCTAGTTAAGTTAAACCTCACATTCTTAGTTTTGACTGTTTTGTATTTGTGTTTATTGAGTTCTCTGTTAACAACTTCATGGAAGGTGTCTAATGAGTCATGTGGGAGAATCGGACAAAAAATGGATTGGGGTTTGAAAGGAGTGCAGGCTGCTCTGTCTGTGAATGTGTACCATCTTCACCATTGGTTGTTACATCACCCAAGTCATATACAGTTTCTAGTAAATTAGCATCACCTACAGTGAGTCCGGGAGGATTACATCCTTCATCAGAAGTATTTGTCACGTTAGCAGCCTGTTTGTTGTTAAATAAAGAGTGCCATTTTTTCAACTTTAATTTTCGAATAAATTTGAAAATATCCACTCTAGTATTTGTGTAGTTGAACAGTTCGGTCGGACAAAAGGTCAACCCTAAACAAAGAGTGTTTTTTTCACTTAGAGTCAATGTTCCTGATGATAAATTGATAATAGTTTGATTTACCACTGTCCCATCCATGTTCACTTGGCTCTTCTGTAGCCTCCACGTCTGGTTCCCACTGGCTCTCTGTTTAAGTCTCCTCTGCTTTCGTTTGAGGCGTTTCTTCTTTGAGCGACCCTGCCTCTTGCTCTTCCTCTCCCCCGACTCCTTCCTCTCGCTCCTTGGGGTGTTGATTGCGACTGTTCTTTTTGTCGACGTGTTCTTAACACCCGGAACTCGCCTAAAAAAGTTGCCGGTTTGGAGGTTATTTCCACATCAGAGGTACTGCTGGTTGTTGTTCCTAACACATCGGTGTCCGTGTCACTAATCAGTACATGTTCTTGTGTAGTTGTCAGGACATCCGGATTCGTAAGGTCTTCTGTACAAACTCCTTCTTGACTATAAAGGTGGTCATACTTAGGACTGTATGTTAAAATACGGCCACTCTCATAGTCCCCACAGTCCCTATGTAGTTTTCTTTGTTTCCGGAACTTAATATCATCCTCATTTTTCTTTAGTCTCCCTTTGAGTTCCTCCTTAAACTTTTTGATGTTTTCTTGTTCTGTGCTATTATTGAACTCCTCGTCCATCTGTTTAAGTTCATTAATAATAGCTTCTCGATCTTCCCATGCATACTTCACCAATATCCCCAGCATAGTTTTTTGAGCTGGCCGCTGAATTTGCTGCCCAGTCGTCCAGCATCTTAGGATTCGGTGACTCATGTGACGGAGTTATGTAAATTCTCAGTCCGCGTGGTACCATATCTTTCTCCATATAATCTTGTAGGGAGATTGCCTCCCACCATTTTGAGGTTTCTTGTTTTTTCAATTTATCATATCTTTTGAGTTTAGTATTCAATAAACTCCCATTGGATTTGTCTGCCACTGTGATCACTTTTATGCCTTTGCCTGGTGCTCTGGCAAATAATGTTTGTGCCTCTCTCCGCCTCTCATCTTCATTGTCCATGTTTGTTTCAATGTGTCAAGAAAAGGGATTCCTGTGTAATCTACCCAAAGTTATACACGACACATGTTTCACTGTGCAGGACTATATTCTGTGTGTGACTACCTGAGGTTTGTTTATAAGAATCATGTGAAATCTTGCTCAGAGCCACTAGGGCGCCTTTATCGATACGGGTCGATCTCTTGTGTATAACCTATTGAGCATTTTTCAGGGCACTTGCTTGTTCAACCTTGTTCGAACTTTATTGTTGTCTGAAAAAACTAACACTTGTTGAGCTCAATTACAGTATTTATTTATAATACTATCCTACATTCTGAGATGGTATGTATGAATTCGCACTTGCAGATCATAGGCACAATTGATTCAAGTTGAGAATCATGCAACTTATCAGTTATACGTTTTCAAGATACGAAATTGTCGACTTTTTAATTTTGCAATTCTACTTCAGTTGGTATATTAATCACTAACGGGACATTATGTGATCATGATTTATTAAGAATGTTTTCATTTGTGTCAATTTGTAGATATTAATTTGTGAGTCTACATCTACTTAGACATACAATACTTACTTTGGTTACACTTACAAGATGGCTGCCAAAAAACGAGGCAGTAGAGAGATCTCCGATTGTAGTACCTTTTCTATGTTTCTTGTTGTCATATACACGTCATCAAGCACTGTGAAAATCGTGTGATCAAGACACTCTTGGTGTCGAAACGCGTAGCGGTTCACTTGAATAAACCTCTATGGTTGCAATGGATTCCTGAGTGTGCGTCGTTACTTGAGGAAACTTTGAATTTATATATATATATATATATATATATATATATCCAAGTAGAGAAGGTGCTCCTTCTGGATTACCGGGACCCTTGGAGGTTGGCATACATTCCGGCAGAGCCAGCCGGCGAAAATATCCAATTCAAAACCACGATTCAGTATGCTCTCAGTAAAGGAAGACAAAGTCCCCAGTGAAATTGCAGGTCAGGTTTAATTCACACAACGCGTTTCGGCACGCAGCCTTGTTCACGTGTGAAAAGAAATGAAACCAACAGTCTTACATCTCATTGCGGTCAAATGAAAATGGACAACAAAATAGGACTAACTCCGCCAAACAGACACAGACAAAACCGTAATCGGCGGCCATCTTGGACTGTGCACGAACCTCAGTAGGTAAAACATGCAAACAGATGTAAAGTAAAGTAAAGTACATTATCATTATGCTTGGCAGAGAAAAGGAAAGATAAAAATGGTGCTTGCTAAGTAAATCTCAATGTACTATAATACAAATATATGGCTGTCTGGCACAATACAAAATTCATCACGGAAGTATACCGCTGTCCACATCATAAGGTACAGGATTGTGAATCAGTATCAACATGGATTGTAGGTGGGACAATCAATCGTAACCGATAGTGCAAGTGCATAAGTAAATGATGCTAATGGTCACATGTCCGCCTGCTAGGTGTTATCAAGAATCCATGTTGGAGTGGGATAAAAGTGCAGAGAACGTGATAGCGTATATATTCTGCGCTTGGATACACTAAACTGATGGTGAAGGAGGCAGGATCAGAGGAGGAGTGTGTGAGGTAAATCTGCCCAGGACTTTGGGAGAAGAACACAACCCCAAACAAGTCAATTTTTTAGACGAATTTCGGGTCCTGAAAAAGGATCGTCAAACAACAAGAGAAAACCAACTACCGAAAACACGGGGACGTGGACGAGGAAGAGGCAGGGGAAACGCCGGAATAGAAAAAAGAGACTCGCACAACGCTGGCTCAACAGAGAGAGGAAGGGGTACCATGGGAAGCCGCAGAACCCGCTCAAACAGGAACTACTAATGGATATGACTATGGTAAATTTGACAGTAGTTAACCTTTCGAAAAGACCCATGAGTGACATTGAAAAAAGAACTTTGTGCCTTGACTTATCCTTCTGTCCCTCCTCTACATCATTCAAGTACACTGAAACCAGGATAGATCTGTTTAAATATGTGCGCAAATTGAAACTAAAAAAATGGCACATATTGAAAAAACAAAGCCCTAACATCAACAATAGAGCTAACACAGTCAATAACAACGACAATCTGACCATTGGGGATATAGACACTTTAATCACCATGACCGAATTAGCCTATAGTGAGAATGGGGAGGAAACAGAGACCAATGCTACACAGGTGTTAAGTGACATGGAAATTAATACAGGTAGGATAGAAAAAAACCCTTTCAAAACCAAGTCCACCTTTATACCCACCTTACCACACGACCACATTGACACCTTTCAAGACTGTATTATCAAATCACTCACTGAATTGAGATTTAGTAAAAACAAAAAATATTCCACCAATGTTAACAACTTATCTTGGGCACAAAGACAGGCACTTAAATCTCTAGCCTCTGATACCAAGATAATCATACGTCCTGCTGACAAAGGAGGTAATATAGTGATCTTAGACAGAGAGGACTATATCCTAGAGGGTTTACGTCAACTTGAAGACACTAACTTCTACACTCCAGCCAATTGGGATATTTACCATCAGAGTATCACCAGTATTTGGGATAAATTGGTTACCTGGAAAGACAAGGGCCTTCTAGAGTGGGAGGAGTTTTGTTACTTGAAGAAAGATCATCCCAGGGTACCCATCTTATACCTTTTACCCAATTTGCACAAGAGTAACATCAAACCCCCAGGACGCCCGATTGTATCTTCCATCGGGTGCATTACTGAAAACATCTCTAAATATGTTGATTATTTTCTTAGGGAATATGTGACATCTCTGCCCAGTTACCTAAGAGACACAAAAGACTTCCTAAGCAAGATTGATGATCTGATATGGCAACCCAGTTATTTTTTTATTGTGTTGGATGTGCAATCACTCTACACAATAATTGACCATAGTCAAGGTCTCAATGCATGTGAATTTTTTCTCAAACAGAGACCATTAAAATATCGGGAGCATAGCCTCATGATTTTGGAGATGATAACATACTGTCTCCAAAATAACATTTTCTCTTTCAATGGCGCCCTCTACAGGCAAGTGAACGGTACTGCAATGGGTTCTTGCTTTGCTCCCAGCTTTGCCAATCTCTTCATGGGATACTGGGAGCATGTCATCTCGAGCAGGATCCCATTGCAGGAACATCTTTCCAAAGTTATCATGTGGCGTCGCTACATAGAGGACTTGTTCATTGTCTGGAATGGCACAAAAGAAGAAGCTGAGATCTTTATTGATACTCTCAATGCCAATGAATACAACATTGTACTATCCGGGAACATCGATGCCCATAAGGCAGAGTTCTTAGATGTTAGCCTCAAAATTGAACATGGGAAGGTAGTCACCACCCTGTTCCGCAAGGCCACTGCGGGCAACAGTGTGCTCCATGCCCTCAGCAGCCATCCAGAGGCACTCAAGTGGAGTATCCCCTATGGAGAGCTGCTGAGGGCAAAACGCAACTGCAATAACACTGCATCTTATTTTGAGGAAAGAGACAACATCACTGCCAGGTTTCTGAATCGAGGCTACCCACGCTGGGTCCTCAACAAAGCCAGAGACAGGGCAGACAAAGTAGAACGCAAGGAGACTTTACAAGATACTGGTGCAGTGGATGAAGAACAAGGAGAGGCGGGGACCCGCCTCATCCTGACTTACAACACTGACTCTCAGAAAATAAAGCATATAGTTTCCAAACACTGGAGTATTCTCAAGGCAGACAACACACTAGGGGATCTCATCACTGATAGACCCATCATCACGTATAGAAGAGATAAGAACATACGTGATTGGGTGGTCAGAAATGATATTATGAATTATCCCACCACAACAGATCATGGATTGATAGGTTTCTACCCATGTGGCCACTGCAAAGCCTGCAAATATAGCAAATACAAAGCATCACTAGAATACCGAGAAGTAACCAAAAAGATTTTTCAATTTTTAACATGCAGCACTAATTTTGTGATCTATGCCATCATGTGTACATGCAATCTTTGGTACATTAGTAGCACTACTTGTGCAGCCAAAAAGAGGATATTGGAACACCAACAATGATCCCAAATATCCCGTAGCCCGCCATTTTTGTGATCGACATTACTCCAATGTAGCAGAAATGAGTTACTTAATTTTGGAACATATACCCAAGAACCCTCGTGGGGGAGATAGGGTATTGGCCCTAAGACAAAGAGAATCCAGGTACATTATAGAGTTCCAAACCAAGACCCCTGGAGGCCTCAACATGGATGAGGAAATGTCAATACACCTTAAAACTGACTCCTAACTTTAGAGATGTTCCTTTTGTTGTTGTTTGACGATGTAATGCTGTATGTGATGATAACTACTGCATAACTTTTCTTATACACAATCATTGCTGCTGTTCCTTCTATCAACCTCCTCTTTAGAATGAGTTTTCTCATTCCGCAGTTCATGTTTTTAATCTAGATTTTATCTATTTGTATTTCTTACAGGAGAGAAGGAAGGGGCCCCATCACCTGACAGCACCTGCACGGGCATCCTACCCTTTTCCCTCTGATTTCACCTGCACTACCCATGAGTCTCACAATTTGTATCCTTAATCAACAGTTCTTATATTAGTCTCTTGTGTGTTACTCTCAGTGACTTTCACGACATGATTGACATGTGGAGTTCAACATTATTATGTTTGAGTTCGATGCCCACTTGGGCAGATTTACCTCACACACTCTCCTTTGATCCTGCCTCCTTCACCATCAGTTTAGTGTATCCAAGCGCAGAATATATACGCTATCACGTTCTCTGCACTTTTATCCCACTCCAACATGGATTCTTGATAACACCTAGCAGGAGGACATGTGACCATTAGCATCATTTACTTATGCACTTGCACTATCGGTTACGATTGATTGTCCCACCTACAATCCATGTTGATACTGATTCACAATCCTGTACCTTATGATGTGGACAGCGGTATACTTCCGTGATGAATTTTGTATTGTGCCAGACAGCCATATATTTGTATTATAGTACATTGAGATTTACTTAGTAAGCACCATTTTTATCTTTCCTTTTCTCTGCCAAGCATAATGATAATGTACTTTACTTTACTTTACATCTGTTTGCATGTTTTACCTACTGAGGTTCGTGCACAGTCCAAGATGGCCGCCGATTACGGTTTTGTCTGTGTCTGTTTGGTGGAGTTAGTCCTATTTTGTTGTCCATTTTCATTTGACCGCAATGAGATGTAAGACTGTTGGTTTCATTTCTTTTCACACTTGAACAAGGCTGCGTGCCGAAACGCGTTGTGTGAATTAAACCTGACCTGCAATTTCACTGGGGACTTCGTCTTCCTTTACTGAGAGCATACTGAATCGTGGTTTTGAATTGGATATATATATATATATACATATATATATATTATCTACTGGTGGTCGCCAGTAGATAGTTATAGTTAGGACCGTGTTTCCATAGGAAATCCGCAACATTCTATTTGGAATAACTTTGGTGCCGGTTGACGAATCCTCGCGAAATTTTCAAAATAGGTGGGGCGCTCCGCTCTGCTCCTACCCTGAAAGTCTCAGGGGGATTTGTCAAGCGGGGGCTGAGAAAAAAGGGGGGTCCCAAAACGCGTTTTCCCCATGCAATTTTCCATAGGGACCTTTAGTCCAAGGTACAGCCCGAACGGCTGAACAGAATTACTTGAAATTTGGCAGAGAGGTAGTCCTCAGCTCAGGGATGTGCCTTTTGCATATATGGAGTGAATCTGTTCAGTAGTTCCTGAGAAAATTGCAGTTAAAAGCACATACATATCTATAATCGCGGGGGTGCGCGCACGGTGAAAAACCAAAAAAAATAAAAAATAATTTTAATGTTTATTTTTTAATACGTAGTTTATTGTTAAATAAATATATAAAAAAAAGAATAATACATACATAACTTAGCATTTAAAAAACCGTACAAATTCACTGAAAAAACCATAGGTTTCACAAACGTTATAGTTAGGAATTAGCATATAAAAAACCTTGCAAATTCACTTAAAAAACCATAGGTTTCACACATGTTATAGTTAGGTGGATATTTCACTTCTAAAAAACCAATGAAATTAACCCGTTATAGTTAGTTCAGATAACTATAACTCGCGCAGCCGCCACTCTATCACAAGGATGATGTCATCAGTGATGTCATGAGTGATGCCACTGACCATGTCATGAGTGATGTAATATGTGACGCCGCAAAAACCAAAGGAAATGATGGACGGAGTGTTGAACATTGCAAGCACTCACCCCCAGTCAACTGATCTGGGTTTAATCCATCACCGTTCTTTAGCCCACTCTGCCACCCCAGTTCAGACATGGCCATATGCAAATCAGTCTGACCCTGTGCCTCATGCGAACAGTCCAGCCCGAACTGCCAAGCCATGTCTTCCCTGGACCGGACACAAGCTTCCTAGGACCAGTTTCTGGCATTTCAGCCATCTTCAGCCAGGCTTGCTTGAATCCAGTGGCAAAGTGAGCAAGGGACTCACGTCTGAGCATACCCTGCCAACTTATGGCGAACAAAGCAAAAACCAAAGGAAATGATGACGGAGTGTTGAACATTGCAAGCACTCACCCCCAGTCAACTGATCTGGGTTTAATCCATCACCGTTCTTTAGCCCACTCTGCCACCCCAGTTCAGACATGGCCATATGCAAATCAGTCTGACCCTGTGCCTCATGGGAACAGTCCAGCCCGAACTGCCAAGCCATGTCTTCCCTGGACCGGAAACAAGCTTCCTAGGACTGGTTTCTGGCATTTCAGCCGTCTTCAGCCAGGCTTGCTTGAATCCAGTGGCAAAGTGAGCAAGGGAATCACGTCTGAGCATACCCTGCCAACTTATGGCGAACAAAGGAGTACAAAAGGGGGTGGTGATGGACGGAGCATCAGAACCAATCAAACACTCACACCCAGTCAACAGATCTGGGTTTGATCCATCACCGTTCTTTAGCCCACTCTGCCACCCCAGTTCAGACATGGCCATATGCAAATCAGTCTGACCATGTGCCTCATGGGAACAGTCCAGCCCGAACTGCCAAGCCATGTCTTCCCTGGACCGGAAACAAGCTTCCTAGGACCGGTTTCTGGCATTTCAGCCGTCTTCATCCAGGCTTGCTTGAATACAGTGGCAAAGTGAGCAAGGGACTCACGTCTGAGCATACCCTGCCAACTTATGGCGAACAAAGCAAAAACCAAAGGAAATGATGGACGGAGTGTTGAACATTGCAAGCACTCACCCCCAGTCAACTGATCTGGGTTTAATCCATCACCGTTCTTTAGCCCACTCTGCCACCCAAGTTCAGACATGGCCATATGCAAATCAGTCTGACCCTGTGCCTCATGCGAACAGTCCAGCCCGAACTGCCAAGCCATGTCTTCCCTGGACCGGACACAAGCTTCCTAGGACCAGTTTCTGGCATTTCAGCCATCTTCAGCCAGGCTTGCTTGAATCCAGTGGCAAAGTGAGCAAGGGACTCACGTCTGAGCATACCCTGCCAACTTATGGCGAACAAAGCAAAAACCAAAGGAAATGATGACGGAGTGTTGAACATTGCAAGCACTCACCCCCAGTCAACTGATCTGGGTTTAATCCATCACCGTTCTTTAGCCCACTCTGCCACCCCAGTTCAGACATGGCCATATGCAAATCAGTCTGACCCTGTGCCTCATGGGAACAGTCCAGCCCGAACTGCCAAGCCATGTCTTCCCTGGACCGGAAACAAGCTTCCTAGGACTGGTTTCTGGCATTTCAGCCGTCTTCAGCCAGGCTTGCTTGAATCCAGTGGCAAAGTGAGCAAGGGAATCACGTCTGAGCATACCCTGCCAACTTATGGCGAACAAAGGAGTACAAAAGGGGGTGGTGATGGACGGAGCATCAGAACCAATCAAACACTCACACCCAGTCAACAGATCTGGGTTTGATCCATCACCGTTCTTTAGCCCACTCTGCCACCCCAGTTCAGACATGGCCATATGCAAATCAGTCTGACCCTGTGCCTCATGGGAACAGTCCAGCCCGAACTGCCAAGCCATGTCTTCCCTGGACCGGAAACAAGCTTCCTAGGACCGGTTTCTGGCATTTCAGCCGTCTTCATCCAGGCTTGCTTGAATACAGTGGCAAAGTGAGCAAGGGACTCACGTCTGAGCATACCCTGCCAACTTATGGCGAACAAAGCAAAAACCAAAGGAAATGATGGACGGAGTGTTGAACATTGCAAGCACTCACCCCCAGTCAACTGATCTGGGTTTAATCCATCACCGTTCTTTAGCCCACTCTGCCACCCAAGTTCAGACATGGCCATATGCAAATCAGTCTGACCCTGTGTCTCATGGGAACAGTCCAGCCCGAACGGCCAAGCCATGTCTTCCCTGGACCGGAAACAAGCTTCCTAGGACCGGTTTTTGGCATTTCAGCCGTCTTCAGCCAGGCTTGCTTGAATCCAGTGGCAAAGTGAGCAAGGGACTCACGTCTGAGCATACCCTGCCAACTTATGGCGAACAAAGCAAAAACCAAAGGAAATGATGAACGGAGTGTTGAACATTGCAAGCACTCACCCCCAGTCAACTGATCTGGGTTTAATCCATCACCGTTCTTTAGCCCACTCTGCCACCCCAGTTCAGACATGGCCATATGCAAATCAGTCTGACCCTGTGCCTCATGGGAACAGTCCAGCCCGAACTGCCAAGCCATGTCTTCCCTGGACCGGAAACAAGCTTCCTAGGACCGGTTTCTGGCATTTTAGCCGTCTTCAGCCGTCTTCAGCCAGGCTTGCTTGAATCCAGTGGCAAAGTGAGCAAGGGACTCACGTCTGAGCATACCCTGCCAACTTATGGCGAACAAAGCAAAAACCAAAGGAAATGATGGACGGAGTGTTGAACATTGCAAGCACTCACCCCCAGTCAACTGATCTGGGTTTAATCCATCACCGTTCTTTAGCCCACTCTGCCACCCCAGTTCATACATGGCCATATGCAAATCAGTCTGACCCTGTGCCTCATAGGAACAGTCCAGCCCGACCTGCCAAGCCATGTCTTCCCTGGACCGGAAACAATCTTCCTAGGACCGGTTTCTGGCATTTCAGCCGTCTTCAGCCAGGCTTGCTTGAATCCAGTTGCAAAGTGAGCAAGGGACTCACGTCTGAGCATACCCTGCCAACTTATGGCGAACAAAGCAAAAACCAAAGGAAATGATGGACGGAGTGTTGAACATTGCAAGCACTCACCCCCAGTCAACTGATCTGGGTTTAATCCATCACCGTTCTTTAGCACACTCTGCCACCCCAGTTCAGACATGGCCATATGCAAATCAGTCTGACCCTGTGCCTCATGGGAACAGTCCAGCCCGAACTGCCAAGCCATGTCTTCCCTGGACCGGAAACAAGCTTTCTAGGACCGGTTTCTGGCATTTCAGCCGTCTTCAGCCAGGCTTGCTTGAATCCAATGGCAAAGTGAGCAAGGGACTCACGTCTGAGCATACCCTGCCAACTTATGGCGAACAAAGCAAAAACCAAAGGAAATGTTGGACGGAGTGTTGAATATTGCAAGCACTCACCCCCAGTCAACTGATCTGGGTTTAATCCATCACCGTTCTTTAGCCCACTCTGCCACCCCAGTTCAGACATGGCCATATGCAAATCAGTCTGACCCTGTGCCTCATGGGAACAGTCCAGCCCGAACTGCCAAGCCATGTCTTCCCTGGACCGGAAACAAGCTTCCTAGGACCGGTTTCTAGCATTTCAGCCGTCTTCAGCCAGGCTTGCTTGAATCCAGTGGCAAAGTGAGAAAGGGACTCACGTCTGAGCATACCCTGCCAACTTATGGCGAACAAAGCAAAAACCAAAGGTAATGAGGGACGGAGTGTTGAACATTGCAAGCACTCACCCCCAGTCAACTGATCTGGGTTTAATCCATCACCGTTCTTTAGCCCACTCTGCCACCCCAGTTCAGACATGGCCATATGCAAATCAGTCTGACCCTGTGCCTCATGGGAACAGTCCAGCCCGAACTGCCAAGCCATGTCTTCCCTGGACCAGAAACAAGCTTCCTAGGACCGGTTTCTGGCATTTCTGCCGTCTTCAGCCAGGCTTGCTTGAATCCAGTGGCAAAGTGAGCAAGGGCCATATGCAAATCAGTCTGACCCTGTGCCTCATGGGAACAGTCCAGCCCAAACTGCCAAGTAATATGTGACGTCATCAGCAGTGGATTGCGGTCGCGTGAGTTATAGTTAACTGAACTAACTATAACGGGTTAATTTCATTGGTTTTTTACAAGTGAAATATCCACCTAACTATAACATGTGTGAAACCTATGGTTTTTTAAGTGAACATATATATATATATATTACCTACTGGCAGTCGCCAGTAGGTAGTTATAGTTAGGACCTATTTTCCATAGGAAATCTGCAACATTCTATTTGGAATAACTTCGGCTCCCGTTCACGAATCTTCGCGAAATTTTCTAAACTTTTGTCCAGCTCCGGTCCGCTCCTATCCTGAAAGTCTTGGGATGATTCGTGTAGCAGGGGCTGAGAAAAAAGGGGGTCCCAAAACGTGTTTTCCCCATGCAATTTCCCATAGGACCTTTAGCCGCAGCTACAGCCCGAACAGCTGAACGGAATTACACCAAATTTGGCAGATAGGTAGACCTAGGTTCAGAGTCGTGCCTTTTGCTTAAATGGTGTAAATCCGTTCAGTAGTTACATAGAAAAAACCTCTTATCTGACCTTTCCAATTTTTCAATAGTAATAACTTGTATATAGACAAACCCCAGAACAGTATTACATTGCAGAAACAACTTTCTTCTTTATTTTTTTATTGTTATATTTTTTACAAAAACATTCATATAATATTTTTTACATATGAGTTGTGCATCGTTTTTTTGAAATTTTTATAAAAATATTTCCACATGGAGTTGAGTTCAAACCATCAATGAAATTGAGAAGCAAGAAAATGTTCTCAGCTCCTTAATTTAGAAGAACAGTTTAAAGAAACTCACTTTTAGACAAAAACACATTTGAAAGAACCCCAAAAGAAAAACACCATCACACTGTCATTCTCACCTATCATACTTGCTCATACATGCCATCAATCACACCACATAGGAAATAAGCTAAAAACCACATCAGGTATGAGATCCTACTGAAGATTTTTAAGTCCATAGATTTAAAAGTTTGAAGTGGGCAGTGAATGTCTTATTCAGTATGTTAGCAGATGGTTCTTCTATGGATCTCCCAGGTGTGTAGTCACTGGTCTACGCACGTTTCGGACACTAAATACAAATTACGTGTCTCCTTCTTCAGGACCAATAGTTAAGGAATTTCTTTATCTTCTGTGCGGCAATGGACAGGGGTTCTCTGCAATAATGTAATAATAATTCATATAAGTCTGGGGATGTGAATTGAACATTTTTAACTACAACTTTATATATTGGTGCTCATAATTAGAAAAAACCCATACAATAAGAAGTTTGTATGTGTGGGTAACATCATCTTATCATCTCCAATGTTCATTTTAGATTGTCTCAAGATTGTACTACAACATAACTACTTTGAATTTAAGCAGAATTTATACCATCAGGTCAAAGGGACTAGTAGTATTGTGCCCCAAGTGTAGCGAACATCTTTATGGGTCAGTTTGAACGTAAACACATATTCAACAAATTGGCACCATTCTATGAAAACGTAGCCCATTGGCATCGTTTCATCGATGATATATTTTTCATCTGGACAGGTTCTGAATCTGATCTATTGGAATTTATATCATGGCTCAATCTGAGTGATAACAATCTTAAGTTCACTGGAAAGTATTCTGCGGACAAAGTGGAATTTTTGGATATATGGATCATGGGCAAACAGGGGCAACTGGAAGTCAGTCTGTTTAGAAAGCCCACAGCCAAAAATACCATCTTGGAACATAGCAGCTATCATCCATCTTGCCAAAAAGATTCTATCCCTTTTGGTGAATTTTTAAGAATCAGGAGAAACTGTACCAACATTGCAGATTTTATGACACACGCTACAGAACTCCAGGAACGCCTCTTACTTAGAGGCTACCCAAGGAGACTGGTACGCCAGTCACTAAAACGGGCTAAATATTACAACAGAGATGCCCTTATTAGTAACAGCCCCAAAGAAACCGCAGACAAATTGGTCTGTGTGGTGGACCATTCCAGTATTAACTATAAAATCAAACAGATACTGGATAAAAACTGGAAAATTTTAAATATCAATGAAGAGACTAACCCAATACACAAACCAATAGTAGCATTCAGAAGAAATCCCAATTTAAAAGACAAATTAGTGCACGGCAGGTTCCTACCTCAGAATAAGATCAGGCAAACTACTTTGGATGGAATACCACCACTTTTAGGCAATCACAGATGTGGTAATTGCCATGCCTGTGATTCTGCAATTGTCACCCAATCATGGACATATATAGAAAAATCAGGAAAACTACAGCAGATGGCAAACTGTAGAAGTTCTAATGTCATCTATTTGATCCTATGTCCCTGTGGCTTGGGCTACATAGGGGAAACTTCAAGAGAATTTCGGACGAGATTCTCAGAACACAAATCAGCAATAAGAACTGGCAAACAACAGGCACCATTGGTCAGCCACTATCGAGATCATCAACATATGGAAACAGAAATGAAATGGCTTATCCTAGAAAAGGTTAAAATGACACCGGGAAAGGACCCAATGAAAACTAGGAAACAACACGAAACATTTTGGATTTTCCATCTTGACACTGTACACAATGGCCTGAATGAGGAAATCATCTGGCTAGTTACAGGATAATCCATAATGGTTTGCTATTAGCACCATCTACCATAACTCTACCTGTTATTTGTAAATATCAGTTTCTGAACAAAACATCTCTGCAGTGCTTTTTCAACCATCACTTATTATCTTCCTTTCCCTTATATTTCTAACTGATAAGGACTGTTATTGATACTAGTGATTGTTTGAAGCCTGTGAGCTTATCTTTAGGGCATATGTTTTGAATTGAATGACAGTCTAATAACTTAAACCAAAAAAGCTCTCTCCACCGTAGGTGCTAGATTTTGCATGAGGCACACACAAAAATACACACGTGACAGTATGTATACATTTGAAAATATTTTTGTCTTCTACCAACATTTTAGTGTTTTGCTGCAGGAACATGTTTTGAATTGAATGACAGCCCTACAATTCAAACCAAAAAAGCTCTCTCCACCGTAGGTGCTAGATTTTACATGAGGCACACACAAAAATACACATGTGACAGTATGTGTACATTTGAAAATATTCTTGTCTTCTACTAACATTTTAGTGTTTTGTTGCAGGCTAACTGTGATCTGACGTCATCCAACACGTCGGCAATGCCATGTAGATGTATACACAAAAAAATACATACAAGCTACCTCATGCATATTTAAAGAACTTGCCTATATATTTAAAAAAAACTTTAGGTTAAGAGTAAGTTCAATTGATTTTGAGCCATATATATGGAATTCTTAGACTCACCAACACCAATTTGAGTATCATTCAAAGATGGCGACCATAGAAACAGCTTTTTGTCTGCTGCACACATGCCGACAATTACTCTCGTATCGCGAACGGAACGTAGCTGTACGCGATGCACACACAAAAATACACATGCGATAGAGTATATATACATTTGAACACACTTCTGTCTCTCATCAATTCTATAGAGTTTTTCTGTATGTCTACTGCAATTTTATGTCAACTAACACATCGGCAGCGCTTTGTAGATTTGCACACAAAAAATACATATGAGCTATCTCGGGTACATTTGAAGAGCCTGCCCACTAAAACATAAAATTTCTGGCTCAATGATTCAGTAGAACTATTCTTGAGCCATGTATATGGATCTCTTAGACATATTAAGACCATTCCGGCTACCATTCAAAGATGGCGACCATAGAAACAGCTTTCCGTTTGCTGCGCATGTGCTGACAACTACCCCGTATCGCGAACGTGACGTGTTTGCACGCGATCTCACTATATATAAAAAACGCAGGCGGGATAGGGATCTGGCTTTCTCGATCTGGCAACACTTGGATGGCGTTATTTCTTTGAAATCTACTAGGTAAGCAATATTCGGCCATAAAAACTTTTTCAGCCCCACAGGCTAATCTTTTACCTCGCTTTCTATATGGGATACAGCCCTCTTCTTTTCCACCCAGTGTAAATGTTGGCTAGACCCTCAGATATAGTAGTACTTGCATTCCTACACAAATAAAAGGTATTAGGCTTTTTAAGAGACCCATAACTATATGTTACCTCTGGGCAGTTTGCCATATACCATTTGAAAATGACAACTGCCCACTAAACTTCTTATTAATGTAAGCCTGTGCACCGATAGATATGGCACCGCGAGTACCACTGTCATAGTGGACCATATAGATCAAATGCGGTTGGGCTTTATTTGGATGGCACCATTTCCATATGATACCAATAGATATCTCATTATGAGTAAGACTAAGACGCATATTATAGAAAACCACAAAGAACAGGCGCGTTTTTTGTCCATGTCCTAAGTCCCGGTTTCAACTTTCTGAGGCCATTTCCGCCTGACATCGGATAAGGACTCTGCTATTTGAGGTACTACTGTACCTTTTATTTTTATTCTTGTTAACTTGCAACCTATCCATTCATACTGCAAGATGACAAAACAAAAATAAAAATATGAGATGCGCCCAAATTATAAGGGGACAAGTGATAGACAATCTGTTCGGGAGACGTAACCACCGTTGCACAATATTAGTTTAGTGCCCCCATATGTTTCATGCCCAATCTAGTGTGTTTAGAAGTAAACATCCTTGTCAGAGCCTCATTTAATTGAACCTCTAACCATGTTATTACACTTCGACTGATCTACCTTATTGTCAGGAATCCCCTCCTGCACATGGATTCCCTCCCACGATGCCACTTCCGTGAACCTGGTGCGCTTGGAGGAGAGCGGACTACAACTCCCAGAATGCCCTCCGGCAACAATTGCCTTATGCAACTCAAGAGTTCTGGTTACATAACACCAAGGGTAACGCCTAGTTTTCATGTTATGCAACTCAAGAGTTCTGGTTGCATAACACCAAGGGGAACGCCTAGTTTTCATTTTATGCAACTCAAGAGTTCTGGTTACATAACACCAAGGGTAACGCCTAGTTTTCATGTTATGCAACTCAAGAGTCATGGTTATACAACGCCGAGAGTACTACTTAAGGAGAAGATCACTGGGACTCGGCGTCGGATATTCTGATCTTTGCAGGAGTACCTGGTTGAGGTACACGGACCCGTTGGTGAGTTGAGCGGCGGAAGGAACATTCTAAGGAGCGGAGGAGAGGTGCTGGCGTGTGCTTCCTGCCCGTGTCCTGTCCCGTTCTGAGAGCCGTATTCAACGTCATTGGGCACAAGTCCCGTTGGTAGAGCCGAAGCTCCCAACGGCCTGACAATTTGGAGAAAACGAGGTTGGTGCGAGCCGAAGCTCCCAACCCTCGTTCCTTGGGTAAACACACGCTTATAGCTAAGACGCTATCCAGGAGGTGTTTCCACGTCTTAGCCATCGACACTCGTAGGAGAACTGGGATAGGTAGAGCGGCTGCTCCCATCCATTCTCTGCGCCACCTTGGGTATCATCACTTAAACCCGGATACAAGAGACGCACACTAGGAGGTGTTCCCAGCGTCTTTGTGTTGTGACAGTACTCTGGGGGATACTGGTAGAGCGGCTGTTCCCAGGTGGTAGAGAGCCCGGCCGGGTGACTCCCACGTGCCCCCCGTAGATTCCACAACCTTGGAACTACCCTTCACAGCGGTCGAGTGGCATTGTCGGCCACTGCTTAGCACTGTGCCCTCCGTTGGAGCATACCGGGTCCGGTGTGCATGCGGAGGACGGTTAGACGAGCTGTGAATGGGTATCGTACTTTAACTGGTGATTCCAGTGCCGGTATTCTTTGTTGTCTGTAGTTGTTTATCTGTTTATTAAATCATCCTTAAACCTCCATTTCTCTGGTCCGTCGTCTGTTTGTCCCAACCCCGAGAAAGCCAGGACGTTACACTTATATCTACAGATATATATCTGAAACAAACTGTTCCTGTGAGATTTGTGACTAGCACTGTGCCACTCACTACATGAAATAAGAAACTAACACAATATTTGTTTCAGTAAGTGTGCACTCTAACACTGAAACATTTTCTGGTAAATAACTTGGAAGAAAGTTTATTGGCATTGAGCCACACTATTTGCTGGATACTAAGTTTGATCGTTATTATGATCTTCTTATTATAGAATGAAATCTCCTGTATTCAAAACCCTATAAGACAAGAATCCTTATAGGAGAAAATAGGAAGCCTCTACCCATACTTTCTGTGGAATCATATGTCTAAACCATATAGGTAAGAACTCTGTAAGAACTTAGAATATTTAACATCCAATGATCTATACACATTTGATCTCTGATAAAACACTGTTTATTGTCTGTTACAGACGGAATTATGATACTCTCATAGAAAGCGAAGTTACTCTTATTTAAAGAAAGAAAAAATTGGATGTTAAATTGGTTATGACGCACTGTCCCCTCTATAGGCTAACTCAATAGAGGGTAAGATATAACAATACCCATCTTTCTAGAGAAAAAAACAAGACTGTGTATTGATAACCAAACCATATGTTTATTCTTGAAAACAGAAATAGATTCAAAGAATATTTGTATTGGATGAAACGAGCCTGCAATACGGATCAGTCTATTTTGAACGAGACAGCATCCTTCCATGTAGGAAAAACTCCTTTTAAAATATCTCTTATCTTCATTTCTCTTTTAACTCTGTTTGCTCCATCTTGAGAATCCATTAGTAATTGTCAAACCAGCCTCTATTGGTCACTGAGCACATTACTAAAAAATTGGATCTGTACACCGTAAACTTTTTTTCAGACCACATTTGGGCTACTCAAATCTTGGGTACTATACTCTTTTGCTCTTAGATCTTGGTAATATTCTCATTGGAGATGTTAAGATGATGTTACCCACACATACAAACTTCTTATTGTATGGGTTTTTTCTAATCATGAGCACCAATATATAAAGTTGTAGTTAAAAATGTTCAATTCACATCCCCAGACTTATATGAATTATTATTACATTATTGCAGAGAACCCCTGTCCATTGCCGCACAGAAGATAAAGAAATTCCTTAACTATTGGTCCTGAAGAAGGAGAAACGTAATTTGTATTTAGTCTCCGAAACGTGCGTAGACCAGTGACTACACATCTGGGAGATCCATAGAAGAACCATCTGCTAACATACTGAATAAGACATTCACTGCCCACTTCAAACTTTTAAATCTATGGACTTAAAAATCTTCAGTAGGATCTCATACCCAATGTGGTTTTTAGCTTACTTCCTATGTGGTGGGATTGATGGCATGTATGAGCAAGTATGATAGGTGAGAATGACAATGGGATAGTGTTTTTCTTTTGGGGTTCTTTCAAATGTGTTTTTGTCTAAAAGTGAGTTTCTTTAAACTGTTCTTCTAAATTAAGGAGCTGAGCACATTTTCTTGCTTCTCAATTTCATTGATGGTTTGAACTCAACTCCATGTGGAAATATTTTTATAAAAATATCTAAAAAATGATGCACAACTCATATGTAAAAAATATTATATGAATGTTTTTGTAAACAATATAACAATAAAAAAATGAAGAAGAAAGTTGTTTCTGCAATGTAATACTGTTCTGGGGTCTGTCTATATACAAGTTATTACTATTGAAAAATTGGAAAGGTCAGATAAGAGGTTTTTTCTATGTATTCACTTTCTCCCCTCCTCTTGGGCCTATAAGTAATTAGGGGAATCCTTCTCTACACATATAATCCGTTCAGTAGTTCCTGAGAAAATCAAAAGTAAAATCACAGATATATCTGGGCGGAGCCTAACCACACATCTCATCGTGAGATCTGATTGGCTGTCAGCACTTCATCCAAGAAGTGTTGGCAGCCATCTTGGGACCAATATACATGACAGCACCTCATTAAAAAGCATTGCAGTTAATAGAAGGTTTTAGGACTTTAGTTACATTATAAATCATTTGTTGATGGTACCATACTCATTTTAGGAATAGTGATATGTTCTAAGGTGATTTTACCATGTGAAAAAGCCTTCTGCTGGGATACCATGAATCATGATTGAGAGAAAAATATTTTCTCATGCTTTTCCCACAGAGGTTTGGAAGGTGATCTATAAGCTAAACTCAGAGCATATTTTCTGTAAATTCACATTATCTTTCTCAGTCATGTGAGAATAAAGTCTGACATCGTCAGTAAAACATGTACATCCAACAAGGGCAGAGACTGTCAGGTGATTCCTTTGTGTTCTACTTCACCTTCCCAGAGTGTTTTAAAGAACAACTAGAGCGCTAACAGTCTTACTTATGACAAAAGTATGGCACACCTGAAGCTATCTTGATTGGAATAAAGTGGTAACACTTAAAACATTTAATTTGCAAAGGAATAAAATGAGGGGGTTCATTTTGTCATAGAAACTATGATTAGTGCTGCAGAAAGAAAAATAAGGGCACATTTTGACTTCTCAAATCCTCGTCTATTTCATTAAAAAATTCTGACATGCAGACTGAAACATGCACTTTGAATACCAGCAGCAGACTTCCCTGGTGAGCAGTAGCTTTACTACAGTGATCTAATGAGGAACTAGAGTGCTACCATTCAGAATTTATGGCAAATGTGTGACACATCTGAATGCCTTCTTAATGGAACCAAAGTAAAAAACTGAAAGTGTTTCCTACTGAGGAGACTGCAGTAAATGAGGAAATTAGGAAACTTCATAACAAATAAATCTCCCAAGATGGCCACCAGAGACAAAAGAGCCCAAATGTAGCCCAAATATCACCCAGATGTAACCCAAGTATAACCCAATGACAGAATGTCCCAGAGTGTTCTTAAGAATAATTAGAGCGCTTACTGTCTTACTTATGACAAAAGTATGGCACACCTGAAGCCATCTTGATTAGAATAAACTGGTAACACTTAAAACATTTAATTAAAAAAGGAACACAATGAGGGGGTTCATTTTGCCATAGAAATTATGATTAGTGCTGAAGAAAGAAAAGTTAGGTCACATTTTGAGTGACTTCTCAAATCCTCTTCTATTTCATTAAAAAATTCTGACATGCAGACTGAAACATGCCCTTTTAATACCAGCAGCAGACTTCCATGGTGAACAGTAGCTTTACTATAGTGATCTAATGAGCAACTAGAGTGCTAACATTAAACATTTATGGCAAATGTGTGACAAATCTGAATACCTTCTTGATGGAATCAAAGTAAAACACTGAAAGCATTTCCTACTGAGGATACTGCAGTAAATGAGGAAATTAGGAAACTTCATAACAAATAAGTCTCCCAAGATGGCCACCAGAGACAAAAGCGCCCAAATGTAGCCCAAATATCACCCAGATGTAGCCCAAGTATAACCCAATGACAGAATGTCTCAGAGTGTTCTTAAGAATAATTAGAGCGCTTACTGTCTTACTTATGACAAAAGTATGGCACACCTGAAGCCATCTTGATTAGAATAAACTGGTAACACTTAAAACATTTAATTAAAAAAGGAACACAATGAGGGGGTTCATTTTGCCATAGAAATTATGATTAGTGCTGAAGAAAGAAAAATTAGGTCACATTTTGAGTGACTTCTCAAATCCTCTTCTATTTCATTAAAACATTCTGACATGCAGACTGAAACATGCACTTTTAATACCAGCAGCAGACTTCCGTAGTGAACAGTAGCTTTACTACAGTGATCTAATGAGCAACTAGAGTGCTAACATTCAAAATTGATGGCAAATGTGTGACAAATCTGAATACCTTCTTGATGGAATCAAAGTAAAAAACTGAAAGCATTTCCTACTGAGGATACTGCAGTAAATGAGGAAATTAGGAAACTTCATAACAAATAAATCTCCCAAGATGGCCCCCAGAGACAAAAGAGCCCAAATGTAGCCCAAATATCACCCAGATATAGCCCAAGTATAGCCCAATGACAGAAGTGTGCAAAACACTTATTTTTTGTGTTTTTGCAGTTTTATATAGTGCAGACTTGTCAGGTATTGGAGTGCTTTACATGAGCATTGGTTACATCACACAAGAACAAATTCATTTTGGTGGTAGACATGGAGAGATTAAGTGATTTGACCAGAATCACAGAATTTCGAGCTGAAGCAAAAGCTCCAACCTGGTTCCCCAGTTGCAAAGTCTGCAGCTCTGTAAGTAACACCACATCCTCTCCCCTAAGTGCAACATTTAATCAAGTGGTCAACTGGATAAAAAACATAAAGATAACAAATAATTTATAAGTGCTTTGTCGCTATTTAAAAACTCAGAAAATATGTCCTTATTTTAGTTTTTTAGAGCACTAACCATAATTTTGATGCAAATAAGACCCTCTCATATATGTCATTTCTAAAGGAAATGCTCTAGGTATTACAGTTTTGATTACATCAAGATGACGTCAGGCGTTCCACACTTTTGTAATAAATATAGAATGTTAGCAATCTAGTTGTTCATTAGGATACTGTTGAGAGGCAGAGGCCAGGGGCATGGACTCTGAAAATTGAAGGCAGTTAGGAGGGTGCAGAGGCAACAATTTGATCACACTGGGCAGGCTGGAAGGGCCGTGGCAGCACAACAGACTATGGAGGGCAGTGGAAACAAACCAACAATACAGGACTGGCAAGAGAGGCTGTGGCAATATAATAGACCATTGTGGGCAGAAGGAAGAGGCAGTGGTAGTACAACCATACACGCCAACAGACCCGATTCAGCCAGGAAACGTCCAATGTTTTTAAGCTCAAATGGGCTTTATTTGATCTGTCTCCTGTCTACAATCTCCTCTTTTTCAATGTAACTCAAAGGGGAAAATCAAAATCTCCCTCTTACCAAGTTCAAAATGTTCACAAGTATGGTACATTGGATCATGGAAGGCAGGAGGAATTGGGGTAGGGACATGGACTTGGATAACAGAGGACAGGAGGGACATGGAGAGGTGCTCCAAACTGACCCTGCAGGGCAGGCATCAGGGTTTGCAGCAGCACAATACACCACACAGGGCATGCAGGATGGGAGTCCAGCACAACAATCCATAGAAAGCAATAGGAAGGGGACAGGACCATGCACATGGACAACAGAGAACAGAGGAGAAAGAGGCAATGGTAGCTAGCTGACCATAATGGACAGACAGAAGAGAAAGCTGCAGCATAACAGACAATAAAGGGCAGGAGGGACGAATCAGGGGCATTACAATCGAACAGACAAGCCAGGAGGGAGGGAATAGGGGTCTGCACATGGAAACAGAGGGCTGGGGGCAAGGGGACAGGGCAGGAGCAGCAAGATGACCATGGAGGTCAGGCAAGATGGGCACTAGAAGCAAGATACACCATGGAGAGCAACAGTGAGACTATGATGGCATACACACAGACCATGGAGGGAAGGTGGGAGTGGGTCAGGGGCAGCTAGCTGACCACACAGGGAAGGTGGGAGGGGCCATGGCAGCACAGAAGACCATGCATGGCAAGCGGGAGGGTTAGTGGCAGCACAACGGCTATGATGGGCAAGAAGGAGGGTGCAGGGGCATGCTCAAAGGACCGTGGAGGATAGAAGGGAGGGTCATGACCTGGGCACAGACAAGAGAGTTCAGGGGAAGGGGCCTCACAACAGACCGTGCGGGGCAGGCAGGAGGAGCAGTTGCAGCACAACAGACCAGGGAGGGCAGAAGGGTGTGGCAGTAAAATGGACCATGGAGGACAGGATGAAGGGGATAGGGGCATGGCATGTGGACAGGCAAGGTGGAGGTGGCAGGGACAGGTTACAGTCATCTGACAATGCTAGGCAGGTGGGAGGGGAGGGACAGCTCAACAGAACACTCAGTTTAGATAGGAGTGGCAGGTCCATAGAACATGGTGGGCAAAAAGGATGGAGCAGGGGCATGCACAAAGACATCAAAGGGCAGGGGGAAGGAGAATAGGGGCAGCAAGCTAAGCACAGAGGCTAAGCAGGAGGTCAATGATGTGGCATAGAATTGGGCAATGGAAGGCAGGAGAAGTGGACTGGTACATCATGCTAAATGGAGGGCAGTGGCAGCACATCAGACCATGCATGGCAGGAGGGAGGAGGCTAGTCCATGGATTCAGACAACAGAGGATAGGGAGGAGGGGGATGGGGCAGTAAGCTAACTGTTCAGAGAAGGTGGGTAGTAGGAACTTAATTGTTTTTAAAACGTGTGTCTGTGCGAACTACTTAAAATATGAACAAGTATGCAGCATAATCTCACTTTTATTCAGGAAGAAGAGGACGTTTGTGACTGTGACCCTGGGCTCACTTGGCAGAAACACCCCCTGACCTTCCACCCCCATCGCAAAATGTAATGCCCGTTAAAAGGGTAGGTGAACGCAGTGTTATATAGAACATAGTCCTGAGAGCACGATGGAAAATGAAAACTAGATATAGTGCAAGGTATAAACTATGCACCAAAAAGTGTGATATAAGATGAACCGAGCTTGAAATATAACATGCAATACATAGGGGCAGATTTACGTTCCCTGGCGCATCCCTGCAAATCAGCAGGGATGCGCCAGGGAAGATGTGTCACGCATGTCATGAGTGATGTCACTGACCATGTCA
Source organism: Triturus cristatus (assembly GCF_964204655.1). NCBI lineage: Eukaryota > Metazoa > Chordata > Amphibia > Caudata > Salamandridae > Triturus > Triturus cristatus. Next base: position 252,742,948 of record NC_140588.1, read on the forward strand.
TGAGTGATGTAATATGTGATCAGCAGTGCATTGCGGGCGCGCGAGTTATAGTTAGCTGAACTAACTATAACAGGGGAATTTCAATGGTTTTGTATGAGTGAAAAGTCCAGCTAACTATAACGCCCCTGAAACCTATGTTTTTTTCAGTGAATTTCTAAGGTTTTTTAAATGCTAATTCCTAACTATAACGTGCCTGAAACCTATGTTTTTTTCAGTGAAGATATATATATATATATGTCTTCACAGATATACCCTAGAAATGACTGAAGGAGTAAGCTTTATAACATCACAAAAAGGAAAATTAATGCTCAGCTACATAGATTATACCTACACCCAAGAAAAGGTGAAAGATAAAAAAACACATTGGAAATGCAGCAAATACTATTCAACTGCATGCTATGGTCGAGCTACATCTATAGATAACAACGTTGTGAATGTGAGAGAGCACAACCATCCACCCAATGTGACAGAAGTAGAAGTAAGGGAAGCCTTAGAAACAATTTGAGAAGCAAGCACAGGCTCCCAACATACAAGCACTGAAATCTTGACAAATGTGTTGACAAAAGTACCTGAACATGTCACCGGACAATTGCCCTCCATCCCCCACCTGAAACGCTTAATAGCTAAAACTAAAAGAGCATCCGATCCAACTCCACCCCCCAAACATTTCAAGAAATTGAAATACTACCAGAAAATACTATTACCCACAAAGAAGAGACATTCTTGATGTATGTCAACCAAAGCAATGATAAAAGAATTCTTATTTTTACAACTAATAACAAATTGAAAATTTAAAAAACTGTGAAACATGGATGATGGACGGAACTTTTAAAGTGTGCCCAAAACCATTTTATCAACTTTACACCATTCATGGTGAATTTCAAGAAACTAATATTCCCTTCATTTATGCATTGCTGCCAAATAAAACTAATCCCTCCTATATAGAACTATTAACAACAATAAAAGAATTAACAGATAATTATTATCCCCAAAGGATCATAATAGATTTTGAACTAGCTATGATAGAAGGTATTCTAAAACTATACCCACATGCTGCAATCCAAGGGTGTTACTACCACTTTAATCAATAGTAGGTGGAGACCCCTCCAAAAATCTACCTTAAGAATTGACTACTCTGCTAAAAGTAACTTTGCCTACCTAATTAAAACATTAATTGCACTAACATACATACCAACAACAGAAGTGGCAAATTATTGTAACTTATTAATTGACAGTCTTTTCTACCGCATTAATGAAAAAAAATTAACTCCCTTGTTGGATTACTTTGAGGACACCTGGGTGGGAAGATTACATCGTTCAGGTCACCGTAGACAACCAAAACATCACATTCCCTGGTGGAATGTCTACACCAGCACTATTGCACAAAAAGCAAAAACTAATAACGCAGTGGAAGGATGGCATAATGCCTTCCAGGCCACAACAGGGAGAGGATAACCAACACTACACAAACTTATACAATCAATGAAAAAAGAACAAAGTTACCAAGAGCTCAGAATAGAACAATCTATAACGAAAATAGGACCAAAACTGAGTAAACAAACAATGAATATGTACGAATACCTCAAACAAAAACAAGAATGTATCCAAGTATCCAAGGTCAAGAATATATAGACCTAATAGCAAAATCTATTCTTTAATACAATCCAAATAGCAAACATTAAAAAAATATTAAACACACAAAAAAATGATTTTAATTTTTATATTAGTTAAATTATGTCATACATTTGCTATAAAACTCAATATCATATGACATAATATAACTAATAGAAAAATTAAATTCACAAATAGACATTGCCCAACCTCAATAATGTAAAAAATAACTTACGGGTTTGAAGCTGTAGAATATCCTTGAAATAGATGCTTTAAAAAACAATCCAAGGGAAAAACAATCCATATATTAACGAACAAACCCAGAAAATGGAAAAATACAACTGTAGAAAAAAAATACAACGTAGCAATCCTCTGGATAACGAAACCATAAAAACCCGAAAATATTTAAATGTAAAAAACGCTCTGAAAACCCGATAAAAAAAGGAAATTAATATCAACTTGTTTTAAAACAAGCAACAACAATTTCCTTTATTTAAAAAAAAGAAACACGCGTGGAAAATTCCATCTGTTCACCAAAGCCCGAACCTGTAAATAAAACAAACAGCACCCTCCATAACAAATACATAAACCCACAAATCTGAATAACAACATAGAATAAATATAAACACACATTAAAATAATAATAAAAATAACATTGCATTTTAATAACATTAGAGAGTAAATAAACGACGACATCACTAACCTACGTAAATAACACGTAACTTTTGCAAAAACGATTAAATAACACATTTACTAAGACATTAACACTACCATTAAGTTAACACAACTTTAAAACTAACTTAAAAGTAATTAAATGTAAACTTACAGGAACGTAGATGAAGCAGCTCCCATTTGCGTGGTTCCGTCTTCACAAATGACCCAAACAACGAAATAGAAGTGAACATTGGAAAACAAAATGGCGGCATAATTAAAACAAAAATAGGACTAACTCAACATAGAAATGAATGGAAAAAAGTAAAAAATGTTTCCAAAATGTTTAAAAATATATTTTATCATTTTTTTAAAATGTTTAAAATAAACATATGAATATGTAAAATATACATTAATTATTTTATGTAAAAAAATATAATATCATAATTAATGTGTATTACAAAATATGTTTATTACATGAACTCTTTAGTTCCTAAAATTCTACAAATGTTAAAAAGAAATATATATATATACTTTTCAAAATATACAAAAATAAATTGTAATTTATTTAACATACAAAATTTTATTTAAATACAATAAAATGTACGCGCTTGCCAAAGGTTGCGAAGTACTGCCAGTCGCCTGAGGGACTTCATTGCCCATAATCCTGCACTCCCTGGAGGGAGGAGAAATCTTTGCCCACGCGCTCAAAAGGCGCCGGAGAACACCGCAGCGCGGGACGCGCTTGCCAAAGGTTGCGAAGTACTGCCAGTCGCCTGAGGGACTTCATTGCCCATAATCCTGCACTCCCTGGAGGGAGGAGAAATCTTTGCCAACGCGCTCAAAAAGGCGCCGGAGAACACCGCAGCGCGGGATGCGCGCGGGCTGCGCCCGGGCTAAGCCTGGGCCAAGGGCGGGCCCATCCTTGCCCGTCAGAGCCCGGAGGAGACTGGACTGGGCCACAAATCGTTCATTTGAAGATAGGCTGAGGCTACTCCCCAGGTGAGCACAGACTACTGTTATATATTGCTATTATCGTTTGTGTTATCCCCTACAGTCCTATTGCTATCTTCGTTGGAATCATGGGGAAGCATACGATTACACAAGACAATAAATCGGCCACAACGTATATTGAAAATATGTTGGAGAGGGCTGTTAGCATTGTGAGTAACGAAATTGAGCTCACTGAGAGGCGTTTGTCTCTTGGATTAGGGCAATCTGTTCCACTTTCTGGTCTTATCGCCGAAACAACTGACTTGATTGTAAGCGACTCTGATGTTCCTGTTGTGGCCCGTGAAGAGGCCCGTGATGTTATCACAATTGATCAATCTGAGTCAAACTCTGCAATAAGTAACATTCTCACCTTAGGGGCAAAACCTAAAAGGAAACCAGGAAAGCCAGCGAGTGTGAAGAGGAAACAACCTATTCGCCCATGTTCCACTCGCTCGACTATAAATTCGTGGATTCATTCTACAACAAATTAAACATCAGTTGCGGCTGTTGAGACCCTCGTGCATGCCCCACAGGTTGAATCGCCCTTTTACACGACTGGAACTCAGACTGAGAATGACTTTTTGTCTCCTTTTACTGAACGCAAAAATCAAAGTAGGGCAATTGATACCAGCTATCTAATTACTACTATCACTGACTGTATCAAGCCTGTGCTTGATCATTTTCTTTCCTCATTACAAGATCGCATTTTAAATTTTTTGTCTGCTCAACAAGTATACCCTGTACTGCAAACTACGAATGCCGTGCCCCAAGCTGATGCTAAGGCAACTGATTCTACCAGTGTTAGTAGGCTAATTTTAAATGCTTCTACTAATAGCATACCTACCTCACATCAAAATACTCACGCACCACATAATTCAATCCAGGGAACTAGTGAATGTGTGACTTGTAATAGTATTCGAACATGTCTTGATATGGGGGTACTAGGGAGGCGAAAAGGACATCGGACCATACTATAAAAATTAATGAAGGTAATTTGATAAATAATATGATACCTGCCACTAATGTACCGACCAATATATCTCATAGTGATAGCCTGCCAAAAACTCATCAAGAAGCTGATATTGATCCAAGTCCCATAAATCACACCGAGGGCAATAATGTGGTATTAAATCTGCCCCCTGGGGCGTGCCCATATGTTGTGATCTTAGCAGGTGTCCCTCCCCTAAGAAAAGATCAAACTGAGTCTAGGGAGCAACTACGCTGTAAATGCGTTGATTGGCTCACCAAACATAGGAGATTTAGACCTTCGCTAATTGAGAACATCATTATGGTACGACGAGTGGTCTGGTTGGGCATATCCCCCAAAACCATCAAGGGGGACTGTATAGTTATTAATTGGCAGAGGCAATCTGTGGCAAAAACTGTTTTAACACCACATATGGAACAGACAGACCAAAATACTATTATATGGGCCCTACCCTTAGGTTATTTCTATAAACCCACATTTGAGACACCATCCTGCAATCTGTATAACCACATTCCAACATTCAATAGATTTACTCCATTATCTGGTTTGGACTGCCAAGACTGACTGTCCACCCAGGCAATGAATGAAGTAAGAACTGATGTATCAGTTTCAGCACCAATCCTAAAAAGTTATCAGGCCACCAAACCTGACACATTAAGTATAAGGAAAGATGATGAGACACTTAAAAGATTGAGTTGGAATGTAGCCGGTCTGGCATCCAAGCCAAATTCACCAGACTGGAAAGAACTAATTAATAGTCAGGATATTGTGATGTTCCAAGAGACTTGGGCAACTCAGGAGCTGTATATGGAAGGCTTTGAATGTTTCAATATTTTGTCCCCCATTCCCACATTAGGCAGACCTGCTGGCGGTCTTTCAACCTGGATAAATATTAAAGCAGGCGGTCGTTCCAGAACCTTGTCTACAAATAGTGACAAATTTCAAGTAACCCTCTATACTCGGGGGGACTCAATTTATTTGATTAATTTTTATAATGATGATTTTAAAACTGTGCCTAATATGAACTTTTCCTCATTGTTTAATTTTATTTTAAAATTACAATTAGACAATTGTGGTACCCAAATTAAGGGTATATGTTTAGGCGGTGACTTTAATGCCAAGATCCCAAGGGACATCTACTCTGCCGTCCGGCCTGTTACCAATGTATCATTGAGTAAAAGAGAGGAACAGTTGGTGAATCTTTTAGGCTTGCACAACTTCTTGAATGTTATGCAGATTGCAGCTGTTCCTCTTCCGGACGGACGTATAATTCCAACATACAGAAGTCGAGGCTCCACCTCCACTATCGATTATATTTTTGTAACTGCCCCCTTAGAAAGTTATGTACTAAGGGCTGAAGTAATTTCAACATTACAAGGTGATCATAACCCTATTAGTACTATTCTAAGTTTCTCATGCCGCCCAGTGTATGATCGTACGCATGGGGCATGTGATTTAACAGCATCAACTGACAAACTTAGACTTTTTTGGCGTAATATCGATAACAACGCCCTATTTGAAACAATGATAAAATCCCATTTGAATTTGGTCAACACCTGTTTGACATTCAGCACATGTAATACAAAGGTAGTTGACGCTTTCTCAGGGTTATGCTCCGGCATTAAAAATATATTATCTAAACCGATTAGGACGCCAAATCCTGATCCTGGTTGGTTTAATGCGGATTGCTCTGCGGCTAACAGAGCATTAAGAAAGGCTCTTGTAAGCAAACCTAGAGTAAGCTCTCTAGTATCATCACTGAGGGGAAGCTACAAAAAAGCTATTAAATGTAGGAAGGAGGAGCTCATTAATGATCATTGGGCAAATCTCAAGCAGGCAAATGTATTGAAAAACGGTAAGAATTGCTGGCGGGCTGTTAAAAATATGAAATCTGTGGGTAATATTTCCTCACCAATTAGTTGTAATATTTCTAGTGAATCTTGGGAGGCCCATTTTAGCAAGATTTATGCTGCCCCGATTTCTAATAAACCTAATAAAGAATATACACATACCATCGGGATTCAGATTGAATTAACCGAGGTCGAAGAAGCTATTACCCAAAGTCTGGGGGGTAAAGCCCCTGGACCAGATGGTCTACCGATTGACCTCATTAAAAGTAAATCCGATTTTTGGGCACCACTTCTTACTAATGTTTTTAACAACCTTACTAATCTATCTATTCCCGACACATGGTCCTATAGTACCATAGTCCCAATTTTCAAGAAGGGGGAACGATCAAATCCGAGTTGCTACAGGCCAAATTCACTGATCGACAATACTTAGAAAAATCTGGGTAGGGTAATATTTAACAGGATCAATTCATGGGCTGAGGAAAGACAGGTTTTGCACCCATCTCAGCTGGGGTTCAGGAGCAAGGTTGGCACTGTGGAACAGTGCCTTAACCTCCATTTGATTATTAGCAAATATACCATAGCTAAGTAAACACCAGTGTACCTGGCATTTATGGATCTTACGTCAGCCTTTGATTTTGTAAATAGATCACGGCTGTGGCAAACTCTTTTAAATCTTGGCTTAGATGATCCACTAGTCTCCTTCTTGGCATATCTGCACAGAGACCTAAAAGCCAGAGTGCGCATAGGTAGAAACGGTGAGATTTCGGAGGCTATTGAAATTGGAAGGGGGGTCAGACAGGGTTCTGTCTTGGCCCCCCTAATATTTATATTATATATTAATGACTTAACCAAATCTCTCCTGATTACAACTGAAGACGTCCCAAACATCAGATGAAACAAGATTCCTGCATTGTTATACGCAGATGACGCTGTGTTAATGGGGTGCACCCCCAAAGCCCTACGCGCTCTGGTTCATGGCTTTGTGGAGTTTATGGCTACTTTGGACTTATGTACTAATTTTAAAAAATCATTTTTAATGTCATGTGGTTCCAAGAAATATTCGAATCTTTCAATTGTTTTAAATTCTAATCAACTGTTAAGCACTTGCACTTTCCTGTACCTTGGGTTGGTATTTGCATCTAATGGATTATGGAACGCCCATGTAGCCCATTGTAAAAGGAAATTTATCAACTCTATTAACACGATCCTTAGGCTACCTAAGCCAAAAAACATGGAGGTGGTGTCTTCCATTATTAAAATTTACAGACTACAATGCACACCAACTGCTACATATGGGGCAGAGGTATGGGGAAACACCGTTAGTACACCTATTCAGTGTGAAGAGAATAGGTTCTGCCGTAAAATTCTGGGAGCTCCATTTTTTTCCTCCACATACGCTAGCCATAGCGAGCTTCACCTACCTTATGTAGAAGATTTTATTAAGGCTCGCCCGATATTGTTTTGGCTAAGAATTTGGAAGAACCCGGCTGCACAACTGACTAGGGAGATAATTTTGGATTGTTTAAAATGTGACAAAGGGATGGACATACCGTGGTTGGCGGGAGTCCGCAGAGGTTTAAATAGCTTGAATCTAGAACATCTTTTTGTAAACCCTCTAGATCATAGCTCTACCAGCATTAAAATCTTGGAAAAATCACTTTATGTCTCTTATAAAGAAACAAGACTAGAAACTGAACGTAATAAAACTTCAGTTGCTAGATATATGCAAATTGAGCATGTAACCCCACCTATGCCTAAATATCTTTTAAAACCTGTTGGCTGCTGGGAAAGGGGTTTATTTTTCAGGCTGAGGACAGACACAATGAAATACTTGTTGTCATTCCCCATTGGTTACTCTGCCAACCTTGATCTTTCCCTTTGTCCATGTGGCAATACCCAAAAACAGTCAATGTTACATTTTCTATTTTTCTGTTCTTATTATTCATTCCCCACTAAAAAATTTCTGATCCTGTATTTTAAATTATGATGTGTTACTGATTATAAAGTAGCTTATGGGATGGTGCTAGCCATTAACAATGATGAATTATGTTTTCGTGTTGGATCCTTTTTAAAAATGGCGGTAGGTATCCGCAATACCATGTATCCGGACTAACTTTTATTATCTGATGTGTTTGTATATTTGTACTTTTTTCTTGTATCTTATTTTTAATTGTACTTTTATGGATATTTTGTTTTTATCCGAATAAAGTTCATATTGATTAATTGATTGAATAAAATGTAGTATGCTATATAATAAAACATTATGGGGCTGATTACGATCCTGTAAAAAGGCCCTACGAATCGTCGTACGGAGCGTTTTCTCCGTACGACTCGCACCCAGTAAACTGTCCCTACAACCTAGAAAGTACGATTCGTACAGAAAGCCTATTTCCGTACGAATCGTACGAAAGACCGTACGTAGAAAAAATACCCACGATTCTGATCCGGAACAGCTTGTACGCGACGTCCGGACGTATTCAGGCAGCGGTTTACGACCCAGCAAGTACGATTCGTCCCTACGTCACTCCGTACGGCTCTTTTTCTACGGGAGTCAAACACAGCTGGAAAAGCAGAGTTCGACATGAACCGCTATGCAACGGAGCCCCAGTACGCGACGTACACGCCATGAACCCCATCGTACGTGTCATCCCGGTCCTCTTGGCCTACGACCTGGTGCACCGCACCCGATGCACACGCCGCAGAAGGTGAGAACAACACCCAGGGGCCGAGGGGGGGTGAGGGGCACGAAACATACCCCATAACCAAACCCAAACCTATAATATGGAGGCCATACATTACCTGCATTGCTCAGACATCATTGATGACATGCCCTCCACGAACGACACCAACAGTGTGAGCAGTTTAGTGTGTCCATGGAGGACATGCAGCACTGATGCCTGACCAACCTGCAACTGGCGCAGTGTGTCCACAGACTCTTCACTGAGGGCAGCAGGGGTGACAAGGGCAGGGGGTGTGGTGCCTTGTCCGAAGGAGACACGGTGGGACCCTGCATGGACAGAAGGGACGGGAGCAACTGAGAGGGCGGAGATGTCAACGGAGGAGGCGGGTACAGAGGGTGGTATGCTGCCAGTTGTTGGGGCATCCTCCGCCTCCTCAGGGAGTTCAGCCTCGGACCCGTCGGCGTCATAGATGCTCTCGCCTCCAGACAGGTCCTCCGACTGACTCCCCTCACCCTCCATGCCACTGGCTCCTGCTGACTCCACAGCACTGGCGGCACTGTCACTGGGTCCCTCCTCAAGGTCCATGCAGGTGTCTCCCTCGCTTGCAGATGATGATGCTGTGGGCAAGGAGAAGAAACCAAAATGCATCAGTCACCTGTATACATCTGACACATGAGCACAAGAACAATTGGTCACAGTGCATATCAGGCAATGCATCATGAGTAACAGCTAGCTTACTCCGCACATATGTAAGCCCTGTACTGCCCAGTTGTTAGACCCACCATGCCACTTTGACACCAGGATAATACATACACAAAAGGCCACAACTTGAATGAGAAATACACTGAGAAGCTAGTGTCTGTGAACCGGTGAGCACAGCAATACAATGAAGTCATGACACCTCTTGTTTAGCCTGAAAGAAACAGTAGTGATGCACTCAAGGTAAACTAACACACCTCAATACTCAAGGTGTCACCACACTCAGAGACCTGTAAGTCCTTTGGAACACAAAACGAACAAATGTTGCTACCTTGGGACTCACAATACTTTACACAATCTACATGTTTGTAATGTGCCAATTGGCCATTTCGTGAAAACAACATTCATGTGGCTGCATGCAATATGTCGCACAAGGCAGTGCACACAAAAGTACATGTACACTGTCATTGAAGAAGCTGGCACCTTCTCTGAGAAGCCACTGTTAGAAATAAATGGTGTTGCAGAAAGTAGATATACATGGGACCACGGAGGTCCTGATGTCTTGAGACTCGTTAGTGTGTATCACCAACAACAAAGGAGTCTCACAAAATCAAGACCACTGTGGGAACATGTCTATGGAGAATCTGCAACACCATTTAATTTGAACAGTGGCTTCTTTGAATAGGTGCCAGTGTGTTCCATGAAAGTTGAAATGTCGTTTGGTGTGCGCTTCCTTGTTAGACTTTTTTCATGCAGGCACATCAGTGTACTTAACACAAATCATCCAATTTCCACATTTAAAACATGAACAACTGTTGACAAGTGCTGTGAGTGCCAAGGTAAGAGTAACAACTTTAATTATGTCAGTTGTCACCAGGCCATCCGTCACCTGATTACACAGTTGGCTACACATATTACCTACTGCCTGTCATCTGGAGTGGCACACATGTCCACACCCAGGACAATGCATAAGCTAATGGGCCTGCAAATGGCTGGTAAAAAAGCCCAGCTGTACTGTGGGGGCACCCTCATGGCAAGCCAGAATGGACACACAGATGTCAGCACACAAAGTCCAAAATGCGTTGCATCTGAACCACACACAGGTGCAAAAAACGTATGATCAGGATTCATGTTGGTAAAAAAATTACACAGGCTGCAAAGCACGAACATTGAGCACTGGCCACCATCACAGGGGCACTGCACAGTGTATTTTTGTACAGGCAATTCTCACACACAAGTCAGACCTGGCAATGAAAAATCAGGGTTGCACATGTATGCCTCTCCCGCACCCCCCCCCCCCAATACCTGAGTCAATGTGATTGATACATATCAAGAACTGACACCTCTTATTCTGGGTTACAACAACTGTGCTTGAAAAATAGCTTCATTTACACAACATCACCTCGTGGGGCTGCAAACACATATTTGTGACAAACAACCATCAACAGATTGTTGTGAATAGCCACACAGGCACTGCCCAGTGTGAGTATGCACAAGCAAAATGCTGTATCCCTGTCCAGTGGACACAGGTAGCACACATTAGCAAAATACAAACTAGGCCAGGGAACAATGCCACAGAGGCAGAACACACAGAGAAAGTGCACAGTGTTGGATGACACACATGATTAGGAGGCCAGGGTATCTCAGGGGACTGTAGTGGGCACACTGCTCCGTGGTCCTGGAGTGAGCTGACTGTACCATCTTCAACCTTCATGGCACTATGCATATCTCACACTCATGCACATCATGGCTGAGGCCACAACATTGGTCATGCATGCTGCAAGGGTGACCAGTTGAAAGCTCACACTCCTATGTATAGAGTCAGCATCAGTGACAACAACTATGGACTCCCAACATAGTGAACAGGTCATGGCACAGGCAAGGTACCAACACAAGTCACAGACCACCCTCCCACATGATGCAGAAAGCAATGTGCACTTAGATTTACTGGCACCCTAGATGACCATGTGCAAATGTGATTACACACAGACCAGGGGACACATGTCAAGGAGGGGAAGGGATGAAAAAGAGCAACAGGTGACATTGGGGAACAGAAATGCACTGCACATATCAACTATAGGAGTTTATCCAGGCTACAGAGCGCTTACAAAAGCTTGCGACACATAACACGACAAACAGCCATGTACCTACCCCCTCCTTGCTGCAGTCTCTCCTGTAACTGCCTATCGAGGTCTGGGAAGACCACCGCCAGGACACGTCTCATTTGGGGGGTCAGCCGTCGGCGTCCGCCGTGGGGGCGAGGAGGGTCCAGCCCCAGCTGGACCCGGGCGATCCGCCGGGTCCAGCACCAGATGTCTTGCCACCTCTTGCGGACCTGTGGCAGCCGGCGACTACGCTCCCCCTCAGATCTCACGGCCCAGACGATGTGGTTCCAAATCACCCCCTTCTCGTGGGCAGTTACCTGTCAGGATGACAAAGTGACACACCATCAATATACCTGCTCCATGTCCCTGAGACACACATTTGAACCTCTCAGAAATGTTAAACAGGGCATAGGATGCAGACAGGAATTACATCATACACTATAAGAAGTTGGCCTGTGTGCAAGCTCCAATGCAATACATGGGCATTGAAAGTCAACCGGTTGGCATGAGGGTTGCGACACACTCACTGATCATGCCACACACTGTGCAGCACATGCAACAGCAGGCTGATGGCCAGCATGTGCCAAGCAGTCACATGTCCCACTCCACTGACGCACCCTCAGCATACTAGACAGACACACCCAAGCACAGATCACTCGCCTGTCATTGACAACAGCAGATACAACCCTCACTCTGCACATGTGTCACTTGCCAGTGGGATGTCACAGGTGTCATGCTAGCTATGCAAGTCAGAAACACAGCACGGCCTACTTGTCACATCAGATGGGTAGATATGTTGCCACCTCCATGCAGGTGTGGCGCAACACTTCACATAGACACTCACCCACATGTAAAGGAAGATTCACACACATCAATGTCCATGAGGTCGTACACATCATTTGGACACTCTCACCACAGGTCCACTCAACTCATACACATCTGTGGGTACAGTCACCTATCACACCGGGGAGAGCACTGAATCACCTCAGGAGAATAGGAAAAAAAGCCACCAAGGATTTCACAGGCTGCATGTGTCATGCACTATGCAGTGAATTCACTGTAAGAACTATGCAAGTGAGGAGTGCACACAGGGACTACATCAGGCTCTGCATGAGAGACATCAGCATGTCCCCCACCCTGGGACCCACTCTAAACAACATATCATGTCTGTCCTACCTGGCCACAATATTGACAGTCACACAACAGGTGCCTAGGCAAAGGTAGTTGAACTCAGCACTCACCTGCTCCCCTGGTCTCCCATACAGGCTGGTGTACTGTGGGAGGAGGGCGTCCAGCAAGGCCTGATTCTCCTCCTGGGTGAATGGCTGGGCCCTCTCCACAGTACGCGACATGGTCCAGAGGAAGCAGAGACAGCAGCAATGTTGTCGACTGGAAAGTTGTGCAGGCAAGTGCCCTCTCATGGGTTCCGGCTGCCTTATATCTGTCTTGCTGAGGGGCATTCATTTAGAGGAGTACCTAGTGATTGGTCAGACTCATTAGCATCCTACGTTTACTCCAATCCCTCCAAACATACACCAATGACTTTAAACATACACCAATGACAGCATTCGCATTGTTCAAATTTTGAGCATCATGTCAAGTCAACAACCACTTTGCAACATTGTATTTTGTGGCCAACTGACTGTTCCAGGACACCTGATCGACACTTTCCAACTGAAAACTCTGTCTCCATGACAACCAGCATGCATTTAGGGCCTAATACTTGTCCCTTATGTGTCCCCTATGTAAATTTTGACATCCACACACTGGTACGGTGCATTTCACACGTACCCCTACGGCACAAGTACAATGGTGAAACGAAGCATACACACGCGATGATAGCGGGTGTACGGTGCGTTTCACACGTACCCCTACGGCACAAGTACAATGGTGAAACGAAGCGTACACACGCGATGATAGCGGGTGTATGGTGCGTTTCACACGTACCCCTACGGCACAAGTACAATGGTGAAACTAAGCATACACTCGCGATGATAGCGGGTGTACGGTGTGTTTCACACGTACCCCTACGGCACCAGTTGTACAGTGCGTTTGACAGGTACGTGTACTACTAGTGTGTACACGTACGTGTACTAAGGTAGTACACCTACTGAGGTAGTACATGTACCTGTACGCACTAGTAGTTCACGTACCCGTACGTGTACTACTAGTGCGTATGTGTACTAAGGTAGTACACGTACGTGTACACACTAGTAGTAGACGTACCCGTACGCACTAGTAGTACACGTACCCGTACGTGTACTACTAGTGCGTACAGGTACGTGTACTAAGGGTAGTACAAGTACGTGTACGCACTAGTAGTACACGTACCCGTACGTGTACTACTAGTGCGTACAGGTACGTGTACTAAGGTAGTACACGTACCTGTATGCACTAGTAATACACGTACCCATACGTGTTCTACTAGTGCGTACACGTACTTGTACTACCCTTAGTACACGTACCTGTACGCACTAGTAGTACACGTACAGGTACACATTTCACACTCTTACAATGGTAATACAGGTGTACACATGACAGGAATGGAGGCCTACGAGTCGCAAATGGATGTCCATCAAGTACTTGTCTTTGCATACTTACATGTGCAGGCCCTAGGTGTGTTAGCCAGTGATATTGCACAGGTCATCTCATCTAGTTGCACAATTGATGTGTGATGACCTGTGGACACATGTCATGTGTGATGGGGCACTAAGTGGCACACATCACCTTGCCACTTGCCACATGTGTGTCTGTAGTCCAACTGTGTCATGCACAGCAGCAGTGGGATGGCACAGTAATCAACACCCGCACCTGTCTCCTGATGCCAGGGACAGGGACACTCTCTCAACTGACAGGTCTCGATCACCGTGCCCCTTTGGGACTATGTCAGGTGTGTGTCATGTGTTCCCATGAGCTTGATGTCAGTGTCCTGTCAACTGCATCTGCTGTTGGTGCATCCAACAGGGGTCTGTGTGGAGATGGGCATGGAACACGTCTATGCCCACCATGCCACATGTGGATTCACACGGCTGTAGGGTCTGTGTGCATCGTGCATCATATTTTCCCAGTCAGACATGTGTGCGTTGTCTCAATGGCTGTATTTTTTAGTTTCTCAAACAACTAGAGGGATAGAGGGCTTATAAATAATAATCTTTCTTATTATTCATATAGGTCCAGCATACGTGCCCATCAAACAGTGAAAACAAAGAGGTATGCAGTTCCTGAAAATGACGCAGGGTGTGTTAGTATCACTAGAAGATACCAAGGTGACACTGTGAGGGTGATAATATACGCAGGAGAGAAGATCACTCCTTCTGGAAAAGAAGACCCTCACACACCCAACAAGCGGGTGTCTTGCTTCATCACCGGGTCTTGCTCCTTATCGGGCCGGCGGTGCAATGCCCAATCAGGCACCCAAATGGGGCCTTCCTAACGGAGATCTTTATTTCCAATGCCGATGAGTGAGGTGTGTAAGGGGTTACTTCTACTAGTTGGTGTATGTGCATGTGAGGTGTGAGGTGAGTGAACTAAAACAGGGATAGGTGATCCACTTCAAACTATTTTAATAAAGCATGGTCACCATCCTGATTAAAACCAAAGTGAAACGCACATCTCTCACCTTTAGGTGTGTGAGTCAATGTGCTAAAAGGGTAAACATGTTTCTTGCCTGGTAATGTATTAATTGGCAATTCTTCAGGACCAAAAATGATAAGGCTACCTACACTTTTTTGGTGGTGGTCGCAACCTTTAAGAGGTATCAATGGTGGCCACACGTACAGCACCCTAAAAATGTGTGGTACCAAAAGTTAAATAACACTACCCTCATAGGCTGTGATAAAATCGAGGCCAGGGTGGGAGAGCACTAAATTTATAGTGTCGATTCCATAGTGAGGAAACTCCGCAAACCTAAAACCTCACCAACCACTGGAGTATGACACCCGCTTGTTGGGTGTGTGAGGGTCTTCTTTTCCAGAAGGAGTGATCTTCTCTCCTGCGTATCTTATCACCCTCACAATGTCACCTTGGTATCTTCTAGTGATACTAACACACCCTGCGTCATTTTCAGGAACTGCATACCTCTTTGTTTTCTCTGTGTTTTTTAGTTGTCACATGTACCCCTTCATCGCAATGTGTTTGATATGTACATTTGACATTCCATGTGACCTGTGCGTGTGCCTTGTAGTCAGCTGTCTGGATGAGATGACATGCTTCCAATGTAGCTATGTGGAAGTGTGTCACTCTGGTGATATCTCTGGCT
Organism: Triturus cristatus; assembly: GCF_964204655.1. Classification (NCBI taxonomy): domain Eukaryota; kingdom Metazoa; phylum Chordata; class Amphibia; order Caudata; family Salamandridae; genus Triturus; species Triturus cristatus. The sequence continues at coordinate 252,758,787 of NC_140588.1, forward strand.
GTTCACTCAGACTGGCCCCCAGCTCATTTCAGGGCATGTCATGAAGACTTGACAATCAACAGGTGTATCTGTCTTTTTGTAGGAGTGCCAGCAAGCGTGCATATGTGTCCTGGATGTATTGCACACACCGACTCCATAGTTACTTGATGTGTATTAGCAGTGTAGCATGTGCTATGTTCATTGACATTGATGTTGGCCGACTCTCAATCTTCATTCATCCAAACAATGTCTTGCAGGGCACCACCTGTACCAAGACTAATGCCAGACTTGGGTGCCATGAGGGAACGTGCCTGCATCCGACATACAGGTTCACTCAACAGTTGATTGAGGACTTGACCGACAGGCTGGCACCACACCTCCAACCGCGACACAGGTATCCTACTGCACTGACCCCAAAGATGAAGGTGATGGCAGCCCTACATTTTTTTGCCACAGGTACGTTTCAATTCACCATAGCTGATGTTGGTGGCATGTCACAGACAATGTTCAGCCGTGTCCTGCGTGATGTTTTTGCAGCCTTGTTGGAGCACCTTGATGAATTCATCACATTTCCTACTCCTGAGGAGTTGACAGATGTCAAGGGTGATTTCTATGCCCTGGGAGGGATGCCCCATGTAATTGGGTCCATTGATGGTACACATGTGGCTTTGGTACCACCACAGGCACAGGAACAAGCCTATTGCAATAGAAAACATTACCACTCGATAAATGCCCTTGTGGTGTGTCTTGCTAACATGCTGATTTCCCATGTCTGTGCACGTTTTCCAGGATCAGCACACGATGCCTACATCATGAGGCGTAGCAGGGTGCCACAAATGATGTTGCAGCTGCACAACGAACGAGCATGTCTTGTTGGTGGGTATACTCTGTTTGTCCTGTGTGTTGCAGTATCTTTGGTTCTTACGGCATTTCCTGACCCTGTTTTTTACATGATGTTTACATGTAGGGGACTCTGGATATCCCAACATGCCATGGCTAATGACACCTCTCCGCAACCCAAGAACAGCTGCAGATCACAGGTACAACGATGCACACGGGCAGACCAGGTGAGTGATTGAGAGGACGTTTGGCCTCCTGAAGAGCCGATTCCGGTGCCTGGACAAGACAGGCGGGTCCCTCCCTTATGCTCCGGAGAAGGTCTGCCAAATCTTCCTCGTGTGCTGCATGCTGCACAACATGGCAGTTGAGAAGGCAGTGCCACTCATCCTGGATCCGGGTGAGCAGGAACATCCACCCGTGGAGGATCAAGGGCTTGCTCACAAGGCTAGTGATGAGGAGGAGGAGGAGGAGGATATCCGGAGTCAGCTCATACGCAACTTCTTCTCATAATGGTGAGTCACTGGGTATGAGTGTGCCAGCTGTAGCATTGAGTGTCATGTGTTGCAATGTGTGTGTCCAGCTGACTGACTGCAAAGTGACTTGGATGTGTGTTCTGATGTGTCACTAGAGTGATGACGTCATGCCACACAGTTTTGCGGAGAGACATTCTTTGAAATTTGCATGTGTCAAACATTGTTCATGTTTGGTAAATGTCCATGTGTGCGGTGAGAATTGTTTTAGGTGACTTCGTGTGTGTCTGTCATTCCCAGGTATTTAGCACCTGTTGTCTGCTCGTGTTATCGTTTTCCTCCTGCTATTCCTCATGAGGATTGCAATGTGTGCTGAATCAGCGTTCCATGCACGGACATGTGGAAAGGTCAGTCTTGGTAAGGTTTGCAGCAAGGATTTTTAGTGGTGGTATGGGTTTGGAATGTGTGGGGACTGCTTCTGTGCATGTTGTGGTACCATGCATACATGTCTTCTCACCATGGAGCATATAACATGTAGCATCACTCCCATGACATGATAGTCACCCTTTTTGACAGTCATCTGTAGCGGAGTGTGGCGTCTGATGAAGGCATCAATGTGTGTAAACCTTGCCTCTGAAACATTGCAGATGCTCCGGGTGGACATAGTGGGGGACATCACAACAACAGGCTCTATGGGGAATTGCAGCCTCTCCGTGTGCAGCAGGATGTGTTTGGCTCATCCCCTTAACTTGTGTGCCAGTTCATTGGGATTGACATCATCCGTGTTTTGAAGGGGGTGTCCAGCATATGTCCCACATGTTCTGTCAACTGACCTGTGAGTCTGTTAATATGGATGCATATCCCTTTGTGTGTGTATGTGGAATAAAGGTGTTCAGCACAATCCAAAGTGCCTCATCTCTGTCACTGCAGCTCTCTTGACAATTTGCATGCGTCATCTATGGCATAATTGTCGAAGATTGAGCATCTGTGTGTATGTGTACTTTGGCAACATGCATGCAGTGCTTTATGGCTAATGATCTTTATTGTGCATGAAGTACCTTGTTGGGTATGTATTTGTGCAGCTTGCTCCTCACAAAGGGACGTCAACGCCTGCTGATGGTGTGTGTCCTTTGCGCATCTCCGCATTTTGTTGCCTGATCCAGTGGCTGTAATTTATGGTGATTGTTCATACATTTTCTCGTAGTGACCCATGCGTGACCTGACACTCCTTCCTTTACATACACCTGTTGCACTGTGCCTTTCAGACCTTGTCTGTGTGTGCTACTTTTTGCCTAATTTCTAACCACTTCCGCCTGCTGCTGCCTCACCTGCGGCACCGCCCCACCGAGTGCCCTGATTCTGCAACCCCCATGCCTCCAAAATGCTCTGCCCTTCCCCCTCCACCCATTCGAAATGCAGGCAGCAGCTTTTCTGTGCCACTGTAGCCCCAGCGCTGTGCCAAAGGCAGGTACGTATGCGCCTGCAACATGCACAGTGCACGACCATCTAGTCTTTGCATGACCCACGTCACACAACAGGCTCATGCTGCAGCCACTCTCGAAGCAATGTCATTGTGACAATCATCCTCCTGCTATCAGGCAACCCCTAAGCACACACACGACACCTTCGCATGCTGAGTGTGCTACTCCAACTGCCTACACAGCACTGCCCAGCCTACAAGACCATATCAGAACAACCAGGTAATGTGCCTCATCTCTGTCACTGCAGCTCTCTTGACAGTTTGTATGCGTCATCTACGGCATAATTGTCGAAGATTGAGCATCTGTGTGTATGTGTACTTTGGCAACATGCATGCAGTGCTCTATGGCTAATGATCTCTATTGTGCATGAAGTACCTTGTTGGTATGTATTTGTGCAGCTTGCTCCTCACAAAGGGACGTCAATGCCTGCTGATGGTGTGTGTCCTTTGCGCATCTCAGCATTTTGTTGCCTGATCCAGTGGCTGTAATTTATGGTGATTGTTCATACATTTTCTCGTAGTGACCCATGCGTGACCTGACACTCCTTCCTTTACATACACCTGTTGCACTGTGCCTTTCAGACCTTGTCTGTGTGTGCTACTTTTTGCCTAATTTCTAACCCCTTCCGCCTGCTGCTGCCTCGACCCTCTAGTCTTTGCATGACCCACGTCACACAAAAGGCTCATGCTGAAGCCACTCTCGAAGCAATGTCATCGTGACAATCATCCTCCTGCTATCAGGCAACCGCTAAGCACACACACGACTCCTTCGCATGCTGAGTGTGCTACTCCAACTGCCTACACAGCACTGCCCAGCCTACAAGACCCTGTCAGAACAACCAGGTAATGTGCCTCCTAGTCCACACTCGCTCCGTCCACCAGCACGCCATTGGACTCTGTTACCTCCTCAACACGACAGCCCCGCTCATCACCTTCATGACAGTAACCTGGACAAAAGCATCCTCAGCACATGACGTCTTCATTGCCATCTCACACGGATACCAGACCACCCGCAGGGACGGCAACACCAGTCCCGGGGGATGAATTGCTATTTATTCACAAGAACAGCCTCAGAGTCACAAATCCGGGTTTTCAGCAACTCCATGGCAACCCTCAGTGTAACACTCCTCTACAGATCTGCAGGACTACATCCACTATTCCGCTAAGCCATTAACACGTACATCTGCACGCACGCCCTAACCTCCACAGGCTACATATGGCTGTGTGCCAGTAACTTCTTGCTGGAGGGGAACAACACCACCATCCATCATTGGTCCATCAACATTTGACTCCACGTCTCTGACAAGCAACACACTGCCCCACACCCCGCTCCCACTCCCGATCCCCCAAAGATGCTAGATGTAAGTCACCACAGAGAAGCTGTGTGGGACACTCAAAACAACACCCCCGCCACACCCTGCAACCTCACACACTGGATCAGCAACTGATCCAACAATCTTGCCACATTGACGGACTTTCCTGTGAAGCACAAGAACAGTTCATGCACCTGGGACAAGGCAGCCCTACAGGACTCCTACAGACTTAGCCGGACTCTTGTGCAAACCTTGAAAAACAAAGAGCCATCATTTGCCTTACTGCCCTGGAAAACACCACACACAGCCATCACCATATCATCAGCAAGGACAAGTGGAGATCATTCAGATAGTGCCGAGACACCCAAACACACGACATCAAGGAGCTCATCAGCATTGTGAGTGAACTGACAGCAGATCTCCATCCAAGACACCCCAGCCTTGCAAGGCAGATCACATCCCTTGCAACTTTGTACCACTGCAAGTTCATGGGCATACACGACAGCCTTGGCACACAGACGCAGACAGCACTATTATCCGCAGGACAAACCCCCATCAGGTTATGGACTCCAATCAGCAGCAATGACACAACCTGGCTCATTGCAACATACACTCTGGCTCTCCATCAGGCCCCTTCCCATACAACATCTAAACCACATCATTCCACATCCTTGAAGCCCATGTCCAGCGCATCCTGAATGTCTCCTTTGAGTTTGCCACATTCCATGGGTGCAGGAGGCATGCAGAGACCCAGGCCCTTCTTAGACAACGGACGGCAGTACCGCAGGATCTCCTGGTATATCACCCTGCTTCCCTACCCAGGAAATGTCATCAGGAAGACACTCAACAAGCAAATGACAATTTTCCTCCATGCAACCTCCTCCAGGCAATCGGCACCAGACCATCTTCCACAGTAATAACACCACTGCAACCGTCAGCATTGCCACCACCAACGACAACTTTGCCATGTTCAACAATGGTGAGGCCACCACCCTTGAACGCTCAATGGCATTCTACACCATGTGCTACCACACTGTCAGCTCACACATCTCCAACACTGGTATCCAGAGGAGAGCCCAGAGTTAAATCAGAAAGTCGCTCACTAGCAAGGCCCAGGGAGTCTGCCTCCACCCTGCAACATGTTGTACACTGGGGTCATCTGGCCCATGCCCCAGGGCTCTTCTCTCAGCGTGATGATCTTCAATGTCTCCATGACCCCCCTCTCCACCATCACATGCACACACAACCTCATCATCATCTCGTATGCCATTGACACCCGGATGCTCCTCCAACTCACCAAAGACCCAGCCATTGCCAGAGCAAAACTTCAAGAAGGCATGAGATCCGTTGAGGAATGGCTGAACATCAGCCACCTGAGGCTGGCCTTGGACAGGACAGTAGTCATCATCTGAGGATTGTCCCCTTACAGCTGGCTCCACTCCTTGTGTCCCACTGGTCAGTGCACCGCACCAGCACCCAGTGGCCACGCACGCAAGCTGGTGTTCATCATGGACCCATCGCTGACAATTACCATGCAACTCACCACCATCTGTACCTCATGCTGCAACACCCCCCACATGCTGCAAATGACCCACAGCTGGATCCACTCCAAGGCAAGACAGACCATCCCCCTGGTCCACGACACCAACCGGCTCAACTACAGCACCGGCCTCTACGGAGAACAACAGCAAAACTGCAGGAGAAGATTTCCACATCCTGGGTGCATCGGCACACCTCATCTGCAACATCCCCCACCCCAGCCCCATCACCGTCCACCTGAGATAGGTACAGTGGCTCACTGTGTGCTGCAGGATCACCTTCAGACTCCTCAACCACACTCAGGAGGCAGTCCACAACCCCAAACCCAACACTGACCTTGGATGTCTGTCATCCAATACCCCGTTGGCCTAACTCCATGCAGCCCACCTTGCCCTGGCCACCATTCATCACATCCACATAAAAACTGCATGCAGGAGATAGTTCTACCACCTCGCAAAACAGACCTGGGACTCCCTCCCCGGGCACATCAACATGACCCATGACCTCTACACCTTCATGATACTCTACCAAATTGGTCTGTCTGAGCATTATTGCAAGCACCCCCTCAGCATCTTGAGGCCATCATGTGTGAGTATTGGGCTCCATGTCTGTATTTTGTGATACATTGTGACCCATGTGTGTCCTCGACCGGACTCAGATCCAAGTGTGGGGATGGCTGGAGTTTGTTCCACACTCAGGCATACTTCGACATATCCCAACACGTATGTTGTGTAATCATGCTAAATGACTGCAACATAAAATTTCATGTCTTAATGTTTTATTTATAGCTCTGGGGCGTGATTTGTGCACAGAAAAAGGTGCTATGCAGGGACCATAGAATCCAAAGTTCACAGGGGGAGATGGGATCCTTGGCATTTGAAGTCATCAGAGTCCAGACCACAGTGTTTGGCATCATTGGTCAGACTGTGACCAGCAAGTCCATGTTGCAGATGATGTCAGTCAATGAGGTGATGCTGTCGGACATGAAGGCCAGGTACCAGGCCAGGTGACCTGGGAGATGTGGATGGGCCGCTGCCTCTCATGGTCTTTTCTGTGGACGACCCACCTTCCTCGCGGGACCCTCAGATGCAGGCCTTGACGATGCTTGGGATGCTCCGTCAGACGAATCCTCCTCCTCCTCCCTCCCTGTGGCTGGGGGTGGTCTTCGCCTGGTGGCACAGGGAGGGTTGCCCATGTTGTCGGCGATCCGACGGAGTGTCCCTTTGCACCGCCAGGAGCTCAGCCAGTCTTGCCTTCATCCGTCCTTGGTGTTCTTGTTGCTCGGCCTGCTGGTTCTTGATGTCTGTGAGGGTCACCACTACCTGGCTGAACTCCCTGGTGTCATGCCGGTATGCCTCCATGATGTTGTGGATGTGTGACATACAAGTCCCTTCAGCTGGCTGGTCAGGTTCTCGCCTCTGCCGTCCTCCACTCCCACCACCCCTGCCCACACGAGCCTGGCCTGCCGTTGGGGGCACATCGGGTCTACGGGACCACTGAGGGATGGCAGTGTCGGTGTTGTCTGCCTCCTCCTGGGTGCCCGCCGCACCTTGTGCCTCCTGGTCAGACTGGCTCAGTTGTTCACTGCGGGCAGGGCTCCTCGGTGTCTCCTGGGATGTGGCAGGAATGGGGGTGGTGGTTGGCACAGATGGTCCTGAACCAGGTTCTGCAGGGGCTTGGACACCAGAGGGTCCAGGTCGGTCGGGGTCATCCGCGGAGTGTTGAGAGGCGTCGCTGCCGGTGGGATCAGGTTCCTCCTGAGCCTGTGACTGTGATTCTTCCCCCCCATTATTGGGGGGATACTCCTCACGTTGCCCTGTGTGTGAGAGACAGACAATGTTAATGCTGTTTCATGCAACATGCATGTTTGATACACATTCAAGTTGGCACTGTTCCTCCAGGTAGTTGTATGTGCCTAGCATTCTCCTCAATGTTCACTTGGATGGGTATGTTGCGGGGGACAGATTGATATGTTCTCCTGAGTCTTTGACATTTTGATTTGTGGCTTGGATGCTTCTCCGGCATGTATTGGTCTTGTTGTGTTGCATGTCCATTGTGACAGTGGGTAAATTCATTGCCTGTCCTGGTGGTGTCTGCTTGTGTAAGGGGTGTGTGTGACAGGACCTGCTGGTGGGTGTAGTGTGATTTGGCAGTGGGGCTCCCAGGTGATGTAGCTGTCCTCCCTTGGAGCATGCTGCCATGACAGTGAGTGTGAGTTCCTGTCCTAGATATCTGACCTTGTTGTCTTGGTGGTTGTGTTGGCACTGGTCACAGGAGGGCCTTGTGCTGCCTACACCCAGGCCAAGTGTGAGCTATCTTGTCAGTACTTTCCGAATCCCTGTGCATTGCGCATGGTGCATGGGTATGTAGCTGGGCCATATGGGATGAGGGCAATTGTGTCTGATTTGGAGTTCAACAATGTGTTTTGTGCCACCCACCCTCCCAGCATACCGGACATCCATTCTTGGGTTGGTGCTTCATGTAGCATGGGACGTAGCATGGCCTTGCTTTGTCAATGGGGCATAGACATGGTTTTGGCATCAGCGTAGTTTTTGAGTGTGGTTCTGGCCGGTGATGGCTTGGGGGTAGTTGGGTGCATTTGGTGTAGTTGGGGTGTGGGTGGCATTACCCCCATGTTACGTAAATTGTTTGTGTACTCACCAGGCTCTGCAACTCCTTGGAGTCCATGTACTCCCACCGGCGGAAGCATGGCCATCACCTTCTCCTCCCAGGGATGGTAATGTACTGGTCTGCGGGGCGCACCACCTCCAGTGATGTTGCTCTGGGCGTAGTCCTCATTCATTTTGCGCTTGACCGCCCTCCGCAGATCGTACCACCTGGCTTGGCATTCATTCCTGGTCCTTCTGATGGGTGCAACAGCATTCACCCTATTGACGATTCTCTGCCACAGGCGTGATTTTTCAGCTATGCTGGTCTGTCTGACCAATGTTCCAAACAGCTGTGGCTCGACTCTGATGACTTCATTGAAAAGGATCTCCAGCTCCTCCCTTGTGAACTTTGGATTCTTGTCTGTGGGCATGGTGTGGGGTGTGGGTGTGGATGGTTGTGGGTGTGTGGGTCTGAATGTGACGGTGTGGGTGTGAATGTGTAGAGGGGGTATGTGTGAAGGAAGTTGTGTGAAGGTGTATATGGTAAGGTGGATGGGTGCAGTTGTTGGTGTGTGTCCTCTGTAGCTGCAGTGAGTCTGTTGCAAAGGCTCATGGTTTGTGTGTGTGGGCCCTTCTTATTGGTCAATTTGTGGGTGTGGCTCAGTTTGAATTTTTGGTGGGTGTGTCATAAGAGGTGGTTGTGAGTTTGCCCCTCTGCTTGCCTGTTTGGTTGTGTCCAGGTGAGTCCTTTCCATTTTTTGTGCAGTGTAGACGTGTTTTGTGGTGTTGTGCGAGTCGAATAGGCCCTCCTTGTGCTGTTTTCCAGTGTCCGTGGTTCAGTACGGTACAGGGGTACGAGTCGTACAGACACACGGCCCCATACGTTGTGAATGTATGGGGCGTAGGCTGCCATTGCTATGTACGGTGCGTACACCGCAATCGCTATGTACGGTGCGTACACCGCCATCGCTTATTTACGGTGCGTAAACCTCCATTGCTATGTACGGTGCGTACACCACCATTGCTATGTACGGTGCGTACACCGCCATCGCTATGTGCGGTGCGTACACGTACACCGACATTGCTATGTACGGTGCGTACACCGACATTGCTATGTATGGTGCGTACACTGCCATCGCTATGTACGGTGCGTACACCGCCATCGCTATGTACGGTGCGTACACCGCCATCGCTTATGTACGGTGCGTACACCGACATTGCTATGTACGGTGCGTACACCGACATTGCTATGTACCGTGCGTACACCGCCATCGCTTATGTACGGTGCGTACACCAACATTGCTATGTACGGTGCGTACACCGCCATTGCTATGTACGGTGCACACACCGCCATCGCTATGTTGGGTGCATACACCGCCATCGCTTATGTACGGTGCGTACACCGACATTGCTACTGTACGGTGCGTAAACAGACATTGCATTTGTACAAGTCATTCCCCGTGTACGGGACGGACGTTTTCCGTACAAATCGTAAATCGGTAAGCCGGTCCGGATCGTACTTGTACGCTCGGACTGTGTTTTTACGATTCGTACGGAAAAGTGTCCAGGTCCGTCTCGTAAAACTTTTCCCTCTACGATTCGTACGGATCGGGCTGATCCGTATGTACTTTTTCCCGTACGAATCGTACTTCACGAGTCGGACGTGACTTGTACGATTCGTACGGAAAAAAATACGATACAAGTCGTACGGCAAAAAAAAGTACAGGATCGGAATCGGCCCCTATGTGAAAAAATTTACAATGTATATATATTACAACTACTTAATTTTTTATAAATCATGATAAAAAAATGTAATAAAAGTTGATAAGAAATATGAAAAAGTTGTCATTAAAAAATATTAAACAATATAAAAAATACTGTATATTCATGTAAAAATTATACTATTTTACTTTACCATTATACATGTATACCAAATAAATAATGAAATGTTAAAAAACTGTCAAATACATTTGTACATCAATGTTATAAACTGATTTTTTGAACATGTTTAAATATATGTTACAATATCCTAATAAAATATCAAAAAACATAACTAAGGGCATCATCAGGATGGCGGGCGGACAAAGACGTAAAAAGCGACCGCCTGCCATAAGTGCAGCGGTCCCGTGGGGGTGATTAGGATGCGCCTGCCACACTGGCGCGCACATCCTGCATTTTTAACATTGCGGCGGGCGGTGCTTTCAGCATCACCCGCTGCAATGCCAAAAATGCATGTTGTGCATTTGCATGCACAACGTGGCAGGTACCGTGCGGTGCCTGCCACGTTGTGCATGCAAATGCAGGGGGGTACCATAGGTACCCCCATGTGCCCACCCAACATCCTGGGGGCCCCCAACAGGCCCCCAACTTCAAACTCCACATGCCTTTCCATGGCTGCCTCCTGCCTGCATCTTAATATGGATGGCAGTGTCTAGCAGACACTGCCACCATATTAAACCCTTTTCTGCCCGGTCGACTCGTCAACCTGGCGGAAAAGCGGCAGACGGTCTTCCCGTCCACCGCGGTACCTCCGCCATACTGATATGGCGGAGGGTAATGTGCATGCGGGCAGTGTTTTATGGTGGGTGGATCAGCGGTGGTGATCCGCCCGCCATACTAATAGACTCCTAAGTGTATTATTTTTTAAATATTGTAATAAAATGAAAAATATTTCAAATGTCATAATTTACTATTCTAACAACAAATACAACTAAAATCAAAGAAAGTACTGGACAGTAAACCATAATAATTTACTATTCTTACTGATAATCTAATAAAAATTAGGGAAAGTGCTGGATAGTAAACCATAATAGATTACTATTCTAACTCCAAATCCAATAAAACTCAGGGAAAGTGCTGGATAGTAAGCCATAATAAATTACTATTCTGACTCCAAATCCAATAAAACTTATAGAAAATTCTGGATATTAAACTATAATAAATAACTATTCTAACTCCAAACCGAATAAAAATCAGGGAAAGTGCTTGACAGTAAACCATAATAATTTATTATTCTAACTCCAAATCCAAGAAAAATCAAAGAAAATGCTGGACAGTAAACCATAATAAATTACTATTCTAACTCCAAATCTAAAAAAAATTAGGGAAACTGCTGGATAGTAAACCATTATAAATTACTATTCTAACTCCAAATCCAATAAAACTCAGGGAAAGTGCTGGACAGTAAACCATAATAATTTACTATTCTGACTCCAAATCCAATAAAACTCATGTAAAATTCTGGATATTAAACTATAATAAATTACTATTCTAACTCCAAACCGAAAAAAAATCAGGGAAAGTGCTGGACAGTAAACCATAATAATTTATTATTCTAACTCCAAATCCAAGAACAATCAAAGAAAGTGCTGGACAGTAAACCATAATAAATCACTGTTCTAACTCCAAATCTAAAACAAATTAGGGAAAGTGCTGGCTAGTAAACCATAATAAATTACTATTCTAAATTCAAACCCAATAAAAATCAGGGAAAATGCTGGACAGTGAACCATAATAATTTACTAGTCTAACTCCAAATCCAAGAAAACTCAGAGAAAGTGCTGGATAGTAAACCATAATAATTTACTATTCTAACTCCAAATCCAAGAAAAGGTAAAGGAAAGTGTTGGCCAGTAAACCATAATAAATCACTATTCTAACTCCAAATCTAATACAAATTAGGGAAAGTGCTGGATAGTAAACCATAATAAATTACTATTCTAACTCCAAATCCAATAAAACTCGAGGAAAGTCCTGGATAGTAAACCATAATAAATTACTATTCTAACTCCAAATCCAATAAAACTTAGAGAAAGTGCTGGATAGTAAACCATAATAAATTACTATTCTAACTCCAAATCCAATAAAACTCAGGGAAAGTGCTGGACAGTAAACCATAATAATTTACTATTCTAATAACAACTCCATATAAACCATAACCAATACATATTTGATTTACACTATTTCATTTACAGTATTTTTAAATATATATCCTTAAAAATATATATAATAAATGAATGCAAAATTCCTTTCTACATTTAAATATAAAACAAATAAAACAACAAATATTTAAATATCAATTAATACTTTTTTTAATCAAATGTAACAAATATTTACATTTGTATATTAAACGGTTGCATTAAAAATTACATAATTTCTAAAAACTAAAATATTTTTAAATTTTAACAAAACATGATGTAAATAATATAATAAAATAATATTTATATGAATTTACAATAAACTTTTAATACAAAACTGTAAAAAATATACATTAATATATATTTGTCATAAGAAATGTTTATTTTCATATATTTCATATTTAAATTTGTGCAATTTCAAATATATTATTAATTAATTACCAAATTGTTCCTAAACTATTTTATTTAAATTTATAATTTAACATTTTTGAAATTATTATACAAATTTAACACATTTTATTTAATTGTTTTAATATCAAAATTAGAAAAATATAAATTTGAATTTAAAAATTCGAAATTTTAATTTGGAAATGTTTAATTTTCTACATTTTTTATTTGATACAAATTCATATTTACTAAAGTCAGTAAACATAGGTTTGCGCCAGAATGGTGCACCTATCCGAGGCAGAATTTTCAAGGAGAAATAAACTTTATTCCTCATTCCTCGTTCCTTCCTCTTTGCATGTATGTTGCATTCTTCGCCATCTATACAAAGAGGAATACGCCTCTAAGAATAGCTTTTGTTCAGGAAGGTATCCATTCCTACACAAAATCTATTCTGACCACAATGAAGGCATTCTTGTGTCACAGTGCAAGGGCACCTCTTTTGGTATTAGGGTACTTGTTTTTGACCAAAGGCAGCAAGAAGTATGTCAGTGCTACGAGAGAGAAGAACTATCCATTTCTTAATAAATATGGTGCATTTCTGCTCTCTCCATTTGATGCAATGCAGCACAGCAACTTCCTTGCCACGTTGTTTCAATGTTTAGTAAATCTGCCCCTTTATCTTCCTCTGTGGCTGAGTTGCAATGCTTCACATTAGATAGATTGGTTCTAGGTTCTTGAAAAGTCTGCAACACATTTAAGCAGAGTATAGGATCAGGCATCCTGACCTCTGCCACCTTTCCAGAGACATCAAAATCAGGCACATATACTAATACTCTAAAAAGCATCTGATAGGTGGTGTGAACTAATGCTCCTCTAGGTAAATTATTATAAGGTCTGTGAACTCCATACAGGCTATGTAGTCAACTCCATCCTGCATCCAATACCCTAGTGGTCAAAGCTTGTTTAATCATATAAAAAGTATTCAAATATAGTAGTCAACTATAACAGTTGTACTCCCAGACCAGTCACAGCATCCCTGTACTCCTTAGGAGCGAACACAGGATAGCTGTATGAGTTGACAGTATGAACTGCTTCCACAACCACAAGTCATTGGAGGTCTTTTACAACTGCTCAGACAATGGCCATTTTTTGTGGCCAGACCCAAAGGACTCTAGAGCAAGAGCCAACAGCAATCAGTATACATTTAAACTGGATTACTTTTGGGATTGGCCCAACATAGCTGAGGAAAATAACAATGAAGGGTTTCTCTGGGAGGGTAAATGGAGTCTGTACGGGTGTTGCAAATGCAGAGTATTTTATCTGTTGATAAATAATGCACTGTGCACATATTTCCTTGTGATGTATATGTCCGCAGGTATCAAAATAATGGGTACATTATGGGGTTAGGAGTATTTAGAAGGAAAACAATCAGATTTTTTTTCTCCTTTCAATGTTACCTGTATTGGTGCCAACATTTCTGCATTGATCTTATCTTGAGATCAGGTTACTACACTTGCAATCTTGAAGGTTTGCATTGCTTCTTTTGCTTCCAAATTCTGCTCAAAAGTTCCCTTTAGTATGAATTCCTTCCCATATTTCCCTTTATTGGCCATGTTGTGCTGTACATGGACCAAAGGAAGCTTATCCTTTAAGATAGTCACCTTTCCCTAGAGTTGCTCACTCTTTATTGACTTCCCTTGTGAATTTCTTAAACAGATTAGGTACCAAAGCAGTGAATCTATATTATATCCTTGAACACAAAATGCTGAATCTGACATAAGAAGCATGGGAACTGATGGATCAGCTTTTTGTACGGCATAAAACAGGGCATTAATTTCTGCAAGCTGTGCAGTTGAATCATCTAAGACATTAGTGTGTGTATACCTATCAGCTTGAAGTCTCTACATATTCCCTGCACTGCACCACAAGCTATGGAATATTTTTGTTTAATACCAACTGTAGTCTTTGTAGATCTGTCTGTGTAGATCACACTCTTGTACTCATGTATACGTAAAACATTCAAAAGTTTGCAATGTTTTTGTGATTTTTGCAAGCATATAGTCACATTCAAACTTTCCATAATTGCCATTTAAAGAAGAGGATCACTGCATTCAACACAGGTGTGGAGCCAGAGCATTTGAATGGCTTGCTTCTAGTAGCATTTAATTTACAAGCCCTGGGGACATGGGGTACCACTTAACTAGGGGAGAGCGCCCAAGCACCTTAGCACTGGTTAGCAGTGGTAAAGGGCACAGAGTCCTAAAGCCAACAATAACTAGGGGGGATATTCTCAAGACCGTGTGATAATCATCGCAAAATTAGCTTAACGCAACTTTGCATAGAGCTTTTTCTGTTAGAGTAGAGCGCTCCGCCGCAGAAGACTACAGATCTGATATATATGCATTGAGGTCATCTGTCCCTCATTCTAAACTACATATATGCTGCATGAAGCACTAGGAACAACTCCATAGCTAGTTTTGTCTGTAAATATTCAAAAAGGTAAACGTTCACTTCTGTGAAAGGTTACAATTGTTTGCTATTCACAGAAGTATTTTACTATTAGTATCTTAACAACTTTACGACTGTGAAGTCTCCATATATAAAAAGATAGAGCAGTCCCATATTTTAATGTGCCAAGTCTGAAGAATGAGCCCCTTAAGTAATGACGGATCCCACCCTGCGCTCCCCCCCAGCTCTCCCTACACCCGCCTCACCACCCATTGTTTGTGGCGGCCACCACTGGGTAGCTTGGCTCAGAACAGTTAGGCTTACCTTAGAGGCAATGTGTAAAGTATTTATAAAACACTTTGGTGTAATAAAGTGAACCACAACACACAAAAAATGCACACAAATTTAGATTTTTTAAAATAAATAAATAATTTTAGACCAAAACAGTAAAAATCCAATCAGCAGAACCGGACATAAGCAATTTAAAGATTTAGGTCAATATAGTGCCAAAATAGTGCATAGTGCCAACTGTGTTTACCTTGTCGTCCCAGACAAGGACAAAATCACAAGTCCATGCTGACTGCAATAGAGTGTGGGCTGGATAAATGGACCAAGTTAGGTCCACTGCACCAGAGTAACTTAAATCCTGATTGCAGAACATTGCGAGATCCCACGTCAAGGATGTATAGAACATCAGAGGCAATGCAAGGTCCTTGCTTGGAGATGAGATAGTGATTTGAGGTCTTTGAATGGAGATGCATCACTCAGCTGCAGTTCTGATGAGCTGTGGGGCTGGGATGTGAAGTCCTGCATCAGGGATGTGTCACACAGCGGTTCCGATGCAGAGTCTTGCGAGGCAATGCGGGGTTCTGCATCGGATTTGCTAAAACCATAAATGGGCATCCTCAGATCCACTTCCAAGGGTACAGGACTTGAATGACACCACTTGGGAGCGCAGGGCTAACAGCTGGCAGAGGTCTGGTGCTGGTTACAAGGTTGTTGGAGCCTGTTTTGTCCCTGATACTTTGATCAGCCCACTATCCCTTGGAGTCAATCTGGTGGTCCTGGGATCAAGCTGCAGGTTCAGTCCTTCTCACTCAGGCAGGAGGGAAGCAGTGTAGCACAGAAGGGCAACAAAGAGGCAGTCCTTTTTGTAGCAAAGTCATTTTTCTGACTCTTCTACAGGTACAGATGTGTAATGAAGAGTTTGTTCTGAGGGTCCAATATTTATACCAGCTGTCCACTTTGAAGTAGGAGAAGGTTTTGCGTGTTTCCTCCCCCTGAGGTGTTTGGCATCCCATCCCATTCCTTCCTGCCCTGGCCCTAGCTTGTCTGGGGACACGAAAGACTAGTGACAAACCCTTTTTGAGTGTGTTAAGGCAGTGCCTTTGTGATGTGAAGTGAGGTAGTTGACACCCACTCCCCTCATTAAGGCAGAGTGGCTCATCCTGCCAGCACCTAGCTGCCCTTTGTCTCATTGTCTGGAAGCATTACACAAAGACCAACTTCCAGCTACACCTAGTCATGCGACCCAGGGACAGGCTGCAGGCACTAAATGGCGAGGACAAGAAAATGCCAACTTTGAAAATGTACCACACTCTGTTTTGGAGCCAGCTGAGGATTTGGTTTATGGGGTCTCACTCAACACTTAACACGGAGGTTCGCTGGAGTCGCTACAGCAATTTGGGGGGGGGGGGTTGTAAACTTGAACCTACTATTGGATATACTTGAAATCCGAGCGGGCACCATTTGGGGTAGACCACACACAGTTTTGGAGTCAGCTGAGGTCTTGTGGAATTTTGTATTTATTTGGATACTAAGCAGTCGGCACTGGCTACTGGATCACCAATCATTTGGATAGTGGTGTGGCAATAATTAATGTTGGTTCACAAAGAGATTCCCCTGAAGAATGGCTTCTGTTTATGCCCGAAATGCATTGGAACTTGCATAATCCATGTGAGAATTGTTTGAATCTCATCTAAACATTTATGGAATGGTTTTGCCATGAAGCACGTGCGTTTGAACAATAAATTACGAAGAAGCAAAAAAATCAACGTTTCAGGGATGATTCAGTGTTGTATTGTTACAGATTTGAATGTGTCTTGTGATTTAAGTTTTGCTTGTACATTGTTTTGAACTAGTTTACTAGAAGTACATAATTTAGTAGACACTCTTTGAGTGTATAATAGTAGTGCACCTTATGTCTAGGAAATAGGTCCTAGTGTTTCTCTTAACTTTCGAAATGTGGCATTTTCAGAATTGTGACTTAAAATTCAGCTTTACCATTAAAGAGGGTTTTTAATTGCAATTGTTTAGACACCAAACGTGGCCTGCACCCAATTAAAATGTAAAAAGGAAACCCAATGTTACCATATGGGAGAGCTATGCCTTGCAGTAGTAAAACATGAATTTAGGAGCTTTTCACTACCAGGATATGTAAAACTTGAAGGCGCATGTCCCGCTTTTTAAATACACTGCGCCTCTGCCGTCTGGGTTCCTCAGGCGCTACCCTAGGGGGATCTATATATATTAGAAAAGGAAGGTTTGGGCCTGGCATATGTTGAAATGGCAGTTCAAAACTGCATACACAGGCTGCAATGGCAGGCCTGAGACACGGTTTCAGGGCGGCTACTTAAGTGGGTGGCACAATTAGTGCTGCACGCCCTCTAGTAGCATTTAATATTAAAGCCCTGGGTATATGGGGTACCACTTAACTAGGGGAGAGAGCCCAAGCACCTTAGCACTGGTTAGCTGTGGTAAAGGGCACAGAGTCCTAAAACCAACAAAAACTAGGGGGGATATTCTCAAGATCGTGTGATAATCATCGCAAAATTAGCTTAACGCAACTTTGCATATTGCGGGAAAACAATGCCGTGTTAACGTAGTATTCTCAACCCGGCGACACCATGCGATAGTCCCACGATAACGCGTCAAATGACCGTGTTAAAATCAACGCGACGCCGCATAATTGCGAAACACGAACACGAAAAAGTTGCGATGAGGCCAATCGCGATACAAAAATCAGCGATAACCAGCTACAGGCTTGCAATTCCCACAAGTCATGCGGTAAAATGCACTATAAAAGCAGAACAAGAAAAACACACCAAAATCAAAAAAAACTGCATAGCAACATGGATGCACCCGGACCGAATGCCCAGGTCAACGCGAATCCCACAAGTCCCACAGACCACCAGCAGGGAACCTCATGGTCGGGGAAGGCCAAGGAGAAGAGGAAGACGGGGCACAGCCTGTGTGACAACCGGATTGTCGTCACGGAGGTGACAGAACACCAACAACAACTGTCCGTCACCTCCACGTGTCATTGGCAACACAGACGGAAAAATGGCTTCCAACGTGAATGCAGTCGGAGTGTTGAGGAGGCCAAGGTGCGCTGGCATGATGTGAAAAGCCAAACCAAGCAGAAACCCGCTGGCTACAGGAAGGCAGCAACGGCGACTGGAGGTGGGAGTCCGGACACTGTCATCAGTGTGGAGTCGGGAGTCCGGACACTGCTCAACATGACCTGACACAACATCAACAGGGTGAGTAACAAACAGGGACTGGGGGGACGGGGGTGACGGGCACAATGGCACAAATGCACAACGACATGTAGCACACCGCACACCCACAATGGCCCTGGGTCATGTCCCTGATCCCTGTGACACACTGCAGCACACATACAAACATCAAGTAGGCCTCCGTCCACCATGTGCCCAAAGGGGTACCACCCCACACTTCACCAATTCCACAACACACACATGCACCCGTGCGAAACACAGCAAAGATGCGTATTTGTGAGCCACACTGACAATGCAAGTGACACTACATGACGAGCAGCATGGCTGGATTACAATCACCATGACATTGTGCACACCACAAGACTGAGGTTGCTGAGTGTGGAACACATCCGTAAAGGAGCAGGTCACACTCTGACACATCCACGTGCACAAACAACCACTGACGTCAACAATACATCTGCAGACAAACAATGCACAAGAATACAAAAGCCGTCCAAGAGCACAAATGACCCAAGTCGCCAACATCACAGCACCTTAAAAGTACAAAAGTCAAAGGCACACCACCTCAAAGGGATAAGGTGCACCAAAATCAGCTGCAGGTGCAACTCTCCCACAATGCAGCACACACACATAGCAATGACAGCACATCCACATGGACGACAATGTGGTACACAGTGCAACACTTACACTGCGGAACAGAGGACACAACTGGGTCTGCTTGTGCGTAGAAAATGGCCAATCACATCTGACATAGCAGGAAACTATGAGATGAAAATGTACGTGTGCAACCTCACCTACGTCATGTAGTCCAAATGTCCACTGTCCTGCATCAAATAGTCCGCTCCTCCCCAACAGTCACAATGTACATTGTCATGCAGTCTGTATGTAAACTTGAACGATGCATCAACACACATGCCAACACAATGTCAACAAACATCTTCCCTTCACATTGCAGAGGGACAAACAACACCTCCAGCAGAGCAGACCACACAACTCTACAGTGATGCTGAAGAGGACCTCCACACTTTCAACACCGACGCCCTACAACAGTTCATGGACATCTTAGGCAATTGGCCTCCAGGAGCAGGGCAGCCCAGCTGCATCGAGGATACCCCACCCCCTGCACAAACCACACAGATGGACGCACCCACCACCATGGCTGGCTCCCAGCAGCCCACTGAAGCACACATCGCATTCCAAGGCCAGGTGTCAGACTGCCAGAAGGGGGTGGCCGAACAGGTGCGGGCAGGGTTCTACCTCATGGAAGCCCAACTAGATCACATATGTGGGTGTCTAAGTCCCCAATGGAGACCCACACTGCGACAGAGAGACATGCCTTTGCACATTTCCAGTACTGAACCAAACCCAGAGCCACGGGATAATCATCCATACCCCCAAGCTGGACTGGCGTACGCCAGCCAAGTTCACTCCTCTTACGTATTGAGTGGGGGACGACAAAGCTACATGTGCAAGGTCTCACCCGCTGCCTGCGCTGATATGGCTGCATCCGCTGTACATGGCACAATGTAATGTTGTAGGGCCCGGGGCCCTAATGCATACCTCATGAGCACACAGACACACCTAGATAGTTTGTTGAACTGGCAACGGGCACGTTCGCTCGACACCTTTATTTTCAGGGTCACATGTACAGTGACGCCTGTGCTGGATGTGTGTGGGGTGAGTGTAAGCCAGCCCTCATGCTGCAACAACTTGAACAGTGATCACTATTAAAGCGGAAACAGAAAACACCAGCATAACAGAAACAACTGTGAAGCATCATGGTGGTAGCCAGAGAAAGTACAGTGTTCACCCAATATGCAACCAGAATGGTCCATGAGTTGTGGTGCACTGAGTTAGTGGCACCTGTAGAGCTGAGCAGGGTATCAAGCTGATGATGGCACCCACGACAGGTGTAAGCAACTCTGATAGTCTGGCAGTAAGACACTTCGACTCTGGCACCTGTTGTTTGGAGTTGGTCCTGGCAGTGGTGGCGTGTGCATCCTGTGGTGATGCGACGTCCAGGCAGGTCAGGACTCGATTTGATGTGTGAGCCCAGGTGGACCGCAGTTGAGGTGCAGGGCCACAGACACATGGCGTTGATGAGCCCTAGGCCATCGACACAGAGGCAATCCAATATTCATTTAGAAAGGGTCCATGACTTGAGCTGCACAGAGTCAGTGGCCCGGATGCACTGCGGCCGGCACAGGTACACCGCCACGGGATGATGACTTGCGGTGCACTGAGGTAGGGCCACGCGAGCTGAGCGGGTCCTTGTCGATGTCGAAGGTGAATGTAGCGGAGGGTTGTGGGGGACAGTGGAAGGTGTCCTCCAGGGCATGATGCAGAGGGCAGAAGCCGGCCGGAAGCAGCAAATGGAGGAGTGGAATGCTACCACCTCATTTTTTCCACAAAGTCAGTATCACCGACATGATGATGAAGACAACCCCCCGTCCATAGACTCAGTCACCACCAAAGTTCAACCAGAAAGTGTCCATGGATGTCGGGGAACAGACTTAGTGGCACCAGAGCTGAATGGGATGCAGTCTGCGATGAGGCCAGTACAATGACATCAAATCTGCCATAAATAAATCAAGACTGAGTTCCCAATGTGTGACCTACTCGACCGCAGTGTAGGCCCGAAGCTGTGGTAAGCAAGGGCCCACAGCCACGTGTCGTTGGCTCGCGATGCACAGAGTTAGTGACACCAGAGTAGTTGTTGGCAGAGTTCTTACACCTCTCCTTGCGTGCAATGATATGAACTCTGCCATTGAGAAATCAAGACTCAGTTCTAAATGTGTGACCTACTTGACCGTAGTGCAGGCCAGAGGCAGCGGTACAGTACATCAGTGAGAAAGGAGTACAGCGGGCCTGTGTCGCGGAGGCCGGGATGGTCTGAGGAGGCTGCCAAGGTCGCAGACCTCGGGCTTGGAGATTGCACCGGCACGTGGTGGGCCCTCTTTGACACACGCCGGTGTCAGCAGGTGAGCAGTGAGGCCTGCCTGCGCAGGGGCGGGCAAGATGGGTTCGGGGACCAGCAGCCTGGGGTGCAGCAGGCGCACAGGATCTCAGGCAACACCGCTCATGGCGACAGTCTCGTGGCGGGGTGGGAGGCGCCGTTGGGCATTCCGGAAGAGAAGCACACGCTTACAGGGGGGACGTCGCAAGCTTCATTTCTGCGATCTTCCCCACTGGCTGGGATGACATGGTTGCCTCCACTGTCCACTACACTCCAAACACCAGCAGTGCATGTCGACATGGATATGTCTGTGGTCTGCATACTGCAGTCTGTCCAGCACATCACCGCCACACTTAGCATTGTATACATTCTCATTCATGGGTCACTTGCCTCCTTCACACATGCCTGGTTCCCACCTCTCCCCACATTCCGCTATTGTGTGACTGGGGTGCCATGCCATTGATGGCTCATGTACATGGCTAGCCCAGGTTGCCAGATTAAGTTGTGCTGTCTTGTCTGGTGGGTGGGCATGTTGTTTGGCATGTTGTATGTGATCTTGTAAGGTGTGCATTGCCAGAGTTATGATTTGCATGATTGTGGAGTTGAGGTGTGTGGTGTGTTCATTTGGTTCTTACCAACGAGCAGTGCATTCCCATAGGTGCCATCCTGGAAGCGCTGGTTGATGATGGACTGTCGGAAGATGTAGGAATCATGCACACTGCCTGGGTAGTTGGCGATGACATTGGTGAAGAATCCCCGGCAGGGGGCACAAGTAGGGCATGTGTGCAGTTGATTGTGACCAACACGTGCGGTAATCCAGCTATGGTGTATAGTCCTTGCTTGGTGTGGCTCAATGGTTAGAGCGGCAGACTCTGATGCAGAGGTCTGTCCCGGGACCTGGGTTCAATTCCCGCCTCGGCGGGTCTTGGGCTCATAATTCCTCCGACCTGATTTCTCGCCTCGGTGCCTATTCTAATCATGGGTCCCACGCTGCAACCCTGGGCAATAGCTTGCTTAATCTCCACAACGGCCCCAACAGCGCTGGGATGCCTGGCTTCACCCTGGGGATGCCCAGGAGTGGACATTTCACAGGGGGAAAAGCAGCAAGGGTTCCCTAGAGGTATGAGTACAGCGCAGGGAAACCCCGAAATGGGGTAGCTGTGCGATATATATGTACAAACACATTTACATTTACATTTGGTCTCTAGCTGTTCCTGCGCATTGTGGGGGATGTATAGGTACTGGGGTACCAAGCTGATGATGGCATCCAGGACAGGTGACAGCAACTTGGATGGGGCTGGCTGTGAGACTCCTCTGACTCTGGCGGTTGTTGGTTGGGAGGTACCAGAGGCCAACAGGTGCAGCACAGCCTGCAGCTTTGTCTGAGGTGGGATGTTGGTTGTCCGCTGTGTTGGTACCGTCAGCCTGTGGGCAATGATGGTCAGGATGCGGAGGATGGTTGTCCTTTTGAGCCTGTAGTGGGCAATGACATTGGCTGGTGTTAGGTTTGTGAGGCTGGTGCGTTTCCTGAAGGTCCGCTGTCTTTGTCTGCGCTGCCTCTGTGGTGGTCCAGGGGGAGGGGGATTCAGGGGGGTGGCGGTCCTGGGGGTGGTGGCGGTGAATGTTGTGGCCCTGTTGGGGCTCCAAGCTGCATGATCAGTGGCTCCATGGCATCTGTTGGTCTTCAGGTGTGGCTGTGGGCTGGGCTCCCTTTTCTGGCGCAGGTTGTCATCAGACTTTGCACCAGGTCAGAGCAGGTGTTAATTTCCTGCTGCTAAAGCTCCTTATCGCCTGTTTGTGGTCTTATTGCTGATCTGGCTGGTCGTTGAGAATGTTGAGGTGTGGTGTTGTCGTGGCTTTTTGCTCGGGAATGCCAACTCTGCATTTCATTAGCGATAGTTGCCGTGGTCATCTGTGGTGATGTTTTTTGCGGATGCTATCGCAGGTAAACTGGTGGTATCGGCTGTTAGCACCAGCTTGTGAATTCGGCAATAAATGTATCCAGTGCCGATAACTCGGTGATAGATCCTTGAGAATATGCCCCAGGATCTGCCAAAATAGGGAGGTTGAAGGCAAAACGTTCAGGGATGACCCTGCAGTGTGGGCCAGATCCAACAACAATTGTTCCAATAGAACAAATAGAAATGTAACCCTGATTTTACCTTTTATTACTAATCCATCAGTATTTGTTTCTGCTAGCGTTATGCATATTTATGTACAGTCACCAACCCATTGTGTCTTGCACCCTTAGCACTGCATAGTCTTAAGTCACATCTACTTTTGAAACAATTATCTATTTTGAAACATTATTAATGTGATTTTCTTAATCCAAATTACAGTAATCAGTTAGTTAGGTGAATGACTAAGTTGATTATCTCTTAACAAATTCTGCTCTTTAAGGCTATACTCCTGACCAATTACCACAGATGTTTACACTCCGAGTTGGTACTATATATAATAATTTTTGATTTTGAAATGATTCCTTTGAAACCACTGTTAATATTTTTCTCCTTGTTCCCTCGCCATCTGGTATTGCCATAATGCTGTCTGTATTTTAGTTTCACGCTTGCTTGTTTTCCTGTGGGTTATTAATCCGCTCTTTGATGCCTTATTTGTTCTCAGTTTCCCTTCCTGTAAAAGTATGACATTGCCAGTATATTTTGGGGCAGATTATGTGTTTCACAGTCCTCCTGTGAGACTGCCACCGCTATAATCACTGAAGAATCGCCAAGCCTGTGGTGCACTCGCCCACCGGATTCCAAGTTAAATCCAGGGAGGGCAGCGGAGTCATGGCTGTGGTCTGTTAGGCTCATAGGAGAGTATAGGTCTGTGCCTACAGCATGTTCCTACCTGGTGTGGCATGCACCATGCGTGCATGAACAACATGTGCCCCCTGCACACACATCCATGTGCACATTCGCCCTGTAGCTCTGTTAGGTCCCCCTTACTTGCATGTCCACCACCCTTTCCATGGTGGGTTCACAGCCATGAAACTGATTGTGGAATTGCAATTCCGAATATCCTCGATAGTTGCAGCATCGACACCACCAGCATATTCCTGCCCCTTCACATACCGCTACCACTGCGGGATATTGGAAACCGGCAGAGGCAGCGGTCTTGTGGAAGTTCAACCTCCACACTCCAAATACGACAGGTGGCCTCGCAGGGGAGGTGGTGGTCAGACCGCCACCGTGAGTACAGCGGTCATAGGACCCCCATACTCATCATAAGCCCCTAGACGTCCACGTCCTTGCTGAGTGTTACTTGAGCGAGTTCAGATTTGTCTCAAAATCTTGAAATTTATTTTTCAAATACTTGTACGTTTCCATCTTTTAGAGCCCGGGATGAGTATCCACTATGCAACTATGGTTACTATGTATAAGTGATCAAAAGCTCTTTAGCATAGCACACCAGCTTTCTCTATGATAGTTCCATTCCTTCTTCTTCCACAATACACAGCCCAAACTTTAACCAGTCTGAGGTTGGGTACACAGAGCTAGAGGGGTGATCAAATATAGTGTCATTTGCACTTACCTAACTATGCTCAAATCTGCAAAAATGGAGCAAAATTACAATAAATGCAAAACCAGTATTTAGCTTTATTTCTTAGTACAAAATGAGTTATTGTTGTGCTTCATAACCTAATATCGAACCTTGGAAAAATGAAAGGAAACATTGGCTGCGTAAGTGTCACCTATAGAATATAGTCTCAATTTTAAAAAGAACCCCAGTGGAACAAATAATATTAGGAGCAACTGTTTTTTTTATGTTCTATTTCGCAAAAAGATATTAAAACTAAAAACTTGGGGGCATATTATCAAGCCAGGCGATAAAATTATCGCCGCTTTAGCGGCAGAAAACTGCCGCTAAAATGGTGATAATGGGCTTGATAATATGCTCTATGGAATTCCAATTGAAGCCCATGTTAGACGTCCTTCACATCTGACATGGGCTTCAATTGGAATTCCATAGAGCATATTATCAAGCCTATTATCGCCGTTTTAGCGGCAGTTTTCTGCCGCTAAAGCGGCGATAATTTTATCGCCTGGCTTGATAATATGCCCCTTGGATACTGTTTTAGTACCTCTGACATACTCCAGAATTCCAGGGGTCTGATTCGTAAATATTGTGCAGTGACTGACTCTTGAAAAGTTCCCTTATAACTTGATAATTACAAAAACTAGCCAATGGTAAGAAATCAGTATTATTGGCTTATTTCAGTGGATGGGAGCTTACTGCTGATGAGTTAGCACTGGCCCTTCTAAGAGCAATGTAGTATATGCAGTTCACTATAGTATTTGGACTCATAATTGAAGATGTCACTATGCATTATCAACCCAGCCAATGATGGCAGTTTCTTGACAGAGGCTTTATGGTAATTGCCATTAATTGGCAAAGTGTTCTTTGTGTTTGGGTGCTTAACACGCTGCTTTCATTCCTTAGGTCAAGAACAACTTCAATCTCTTGTGAATCTCAAACACTTCAGGAAACTGCATATCCCAAAATGCTCTTCGAATGTGTGGTACTTATGTGCCAGCAGTATGCTTCAGACACTCAACTTGATAGATTGCTCCTTGGGAGGAGGAGGCCGATTGTGGCTAATAAGTCATTTGGAATGCACCTGAGCTTGGAATGGGCAGATGGTCCCAAGAGCCGTGGCAGTGTAGCAGGTCTGCGAGGCAGGGGCCTGCCGGGGAAAGACTGTTCCCCCTTATTCTTTTGGAGGTGCAGTTCGTTGAGGGCAGAGTCTGGGGCCAGGAGCCGGTTCAGCCCACACACCCAATCCTACCTTAAGCCATAACTCTCGCTCCTTCCCCACTGACATAGGGCAAAGAAGTGACTCCACAAATGTGAGAGTAGGCAGATTGGGGCACGTGGTGCAGGGGCTGTAGCTGCAATGCCACAACACATGGTATGCTACATTTCTCCCAGGATGGCAGATGCTTTCCAGGCACCTTGTCTCCTACAAATGTCCTGTTTGGCAGAGGTCATGTTGGACAAAGGAAAACATGGAGCCTGAGTTTGGGGAGATAACTGGAGTCGAGCATGTGTATCAAAACTCTTTTATTAGCGCTATCACCTCTCTTGCAATGCGTGCATCAATGCGGGTGAAGGCACATGCGCAACACTCTATAATGTGTCCTAATGGACAATATAGTCACATCCAAGCATAGGGGCATATCAGCAAGCAGGCGCTAAAAAATTATCGCCGCTTTTGCATCCGTTTTCGGATGCAAAGCGGCGATATTTTTATCGCCTTATCAGCAATGTCAAGCTATCGCGTGAAACCTTGGCTTATCGCCATTTCCCTTAACGCCCACCTTTGCATCTCTAATGAGATGCAAAGTGGGCGTTCCTCCCCAGGATAATGGGAGAAATGTTGCTAAGCGACATTTCTCCTATTATCAAGCCTCACACAAAGCAGCAGAGCGACAAGAAAAGTAGCAATAACCTCTGTTATCGCTACTTTCCTTACGCCTGCTTTGAAACTGACTTAGCCATGATATCCTATGGAAGGTGGATATCATGGCTAAGTATGTGAGGCCCTATCAGCAAGCTATCGCCAAAAGTTGTGTGATTATCACTGGATTTCCAGCGATAATCGCACATTTGTCAGCTTGCGCTCTGAATTTTATCGCTTTGGAGATAAGCGTTGCAAATAGCACGCTATCTCCGTGATAAAATTCAGAGTTGTCCGGTGATAATTATCCTCACCTTAGAGCGTTGAGCGATAATTATCGCCGGCGCTTGCTGATATGCCCCATATTTTCTTGTGGCTTTGCATTTATAGCCAGCACCTTCTCTCTCTCCACGTCACACTAAAATCATGTATGCCAACACCATCTCTCATCAATTCCTTCCATATGCCCAACAATAATTAACTGCTTTTTACTTTCTGTTAGGTTTTATCATTTTGTACACAAAGGCCACATTTAACAGAATGCTAAACCAAATTTGAAATTTGAAATCCTTTGCGTAAAGGAATTCCTTGTCTGTACTCGCCTTTTGCAGAGAACAAATGTGGCATCCTCTGATAAGACCAATACGAATATAAATATCTGAAGTAGAAAACACCCCAAAATTAAAGCTTTTCCTTTAGAAATGAATGTGAAGTTTTGTAGTGAGCTCGGTCTAAAGTTCAGTCAAAGAAAATCCTTGGACGTTCAACAGTTAGTATACCAGAAAGAACATTTTTGTAATAGACAATTATGTGCCAGTGTATTGGACTTACTAGAAGCAACACCTCAATCGGTTTTGGAATTAGGGCACAAATTCACTTTTAAGTGATGCACCACTTTTCCATGCTCCTCACCCTGGAGGCAAAGTGCAAATGAAGATTCCTTCACTGGGATATTTCTCCCCTCCATCAACCTATTGTAGTATTTACGCCAAAAAGTCCACAGGGCTTGGTTTCATTTAACTGTGTTGTTTTAGAGTTTGACGATTTTAAAACTTTTGCCTCAGTCTATGCATTGCTGCATTCCATCTAACGTTTCATCACCTAGGAGTTTAGTTTTTGTTTGCGAAAGGATAGTTACTTTAATAAAGGAGAGATATGGTTATGTATAGCCCAGGCTAATATATATTCCTTCTTAATATCTGCAGCTTTTTAATGGTGTTCTTGTTAATAAGTGTATAAGGGACTGGTGTAAAGGAGGGCGATGAAAGAAAATCTATTGTAAAATAAGGATTACTTTCCACCCTAAAAATTCTTTTAAGGATGGCTAATAAAAAAGAAAAAAGGAAACATTTTCTTTCCGCTGACACATGCCATTTGTGTATGTTTCTTCAACACAATAGTTTAGTGTTGCCTTTAGAAAGGAGACATAACAAACCCCAATTACGTTTATTATTTGAAAGTGATGCCATAAAGCCCTACTCCGCCCCCCCCCCGCCTATTATTTTGCGGGTTTTCCCCATCCTCTAAACAGGTACATTGTCACCTCCATTTTCAAGCAGCAGTCCATTTTCCTTAGTGATGTTAAGAGTGCACAGACTGACTCGGAAATTGAGTGTAATTACAATATCTCTGTTATTCAAGCAATGCGCCCTAACCAACCAAGGTCTGTCCGCTCCTTGGGTAAAAAACATAATAATAATTTGGCCACAAATAGAAACACAGACAATTTTCATTTTAGTTCAAATAATTTTATTAGAGTTTAAACACAAGAGAAGTACAAATAATAAATGCAATGAGTGATACAGGCTAGACAATGTACATTATATAAAAAGTAACAAGAAGGATATGAACCCCAAAATACATTCGAAAAGAGTTATGTATGAGTCAAAGAGAGATAAGCCATGTAACACAAATGAAATTGTACGGGATATACAGGGGGAAAAGCAAAAGAGAGAGAAGGGATGGGGAAAGAGGGGTCAGGGGTATTCCAGTGAAGCAATTCCCACAAAAGTAAGCAATAGGAAATGGAAAAAGAGATAAAACGATTATGCACAAGAACAGCACTAAGGGCCTCATGTAGGAAGACAAATACCGGTCGGTAACGGCCGAAATTCGGTAAATATCCCGTTACCGACCGGTATTTAGGTATTTGCTATGTAGGGGGCTGATTTCTGGATTCGGTATTCACCGAATCGGAAATTAAGAAATTGGTAAAATACCGATTCGGTAAATACCGAATCCAGAAATGCAATGTAGGGAGCACTCTAAAGAGTGATTATCAGTATTAAAAATTCGTTATTTACCACCAAATACAGGTTGGTGATAAATAACGAATACCTTGCAAAAAGCAATATTTTGCTGATTTAAGAGTGCCATGTGGCAGACATACATGCCCTTAGGGCATGTATGTGCGCCACATGTGCACACATGCAAGATTCAGGGGTGCAACAGGGTGTCAATGTGACACCCTGCCACCCTTGTATATGCTCCCCCCATTACCGAATCGGTATTTACCGATTCGGTAATGAGGCATACCTTCCCATTGATTCCTATGGGCCTCCAGGCCCATAGGAATCAATGGGAAGGTATGCCTCATTACCGAATCGGTAAATACCGATTCATAATTTCCACATTTTTCCGATTCGGTAAACTTTACCGAATCACTACCTACATCACATTTACCGATTCATAAATACCGAATCGGTAAAATTCGGTATTTATGAATCGGTAAATGTGAGGCTACCTACATATGGCCCTTAAAGAGCTCAGGTATTAGGGGTATCAGAATTGGATGTCCCAGAAATTTGAGCGCCATGTTGGACATAGGTGTCAATGGTTTGCCAGACTGCGCTGGAGATGACCGGAAAGGAATCACTTTCAGAATGCAATATGTGAGTACTACGAAGATAAGACACAGGCCCATCAAGTGTGAAAAGAGATGTGTTGTGAATGAGCAGAAGATTTTGCATGCTAGCTCTAAAATGTTTGTAATTATGACTGCCAATAAGCATAAGTAAATACACCAAAACTTAGGGCCTGATTTAGATCTTGGCTGTCAGTCCTTAATTTGAGCCAGTGGTTTCCAGTGCTCGGCAACAGCACTTAATTGTCAACACCGATGCTTATAACAGTCTGCTGCATGGTGGCACTGTTTGTGTAATACATACACGAGAACAACAACAGTTTTTTATTAATTCAACATACTTTAAAATGGTTATTACCTGCCTTCCAAGCCATTCCTACACCTTTAGGGGCCAGGAATAGTCTGAATTGCCACACTTGTAGGGCTTCATGGTTATTAGTTGTGCTTGGTCTGTCATCGTTGGTGCTGACAGGAGCAATTTGCTGGTGCAAGCTGCAGTGGCCTCCTGACAAACCACACCACCCCCGATTCGGTGGACTCCAATCCTGGCAAATACTACTCCGTCGCCATCAGGGCGGTGGGTTCCTGCTGAGCCGATTAAGATTTCGCAGTTGTGCTGGAGGTCAACTAGCTACGGTTCACAGATGGAGTGAGTCCATCTCAGTAAGTGCTCAACAATGCACCATCACTGTGGCCATTGGATGGAGGCTAACAGAACACACCTGATGTTCACTGACCGAATATAAACACCGGCATACAAGACTATAAAAATCACCCCATTTCAGACCATGTTCCTTTGCCGTTCCAGCTCCACCATGACTTTTGCTACAAGAGGCTTTGCCAGTCAAGTGATGTTTTTTGATTTTCATTCTCCCTGTCTCCTGTCCCTTTATCCCCTTTCATTTAGTAACTTATGGTCAATTATTTAGTTTAATCTTATTTTTTGCACAATGCCAGGCCCCAAAAATCCATGTTTTACTGAGGGAAAATTGTCACTCATGGTGGATGAAATCCTAAGAGTAGAGTCACAATTGTTTGGAGCTTGAGTCCAAAATACACTGCTATCCCCGAAAAGGCAAATGTGGTCCAGAATAGCCGACGGAGTGAATGATGTAGCAAACAACCTGCGCACACAGGAGAAAATTAGGAAGAGGTGAAATGACTTGGGGGAGGAGGGTATGTTCCCTGGCCTCCAAGCATCACATGGAAGACAACAGGACTGCTGGTGGTTCTCCCAGGCTCCCAATACCATTCAAGCCCTGGGAGGAAAAGTTATTGCAGATCTTACATACTGAAGGCTTGACAGGAATACCTGATGGAGTGGAGTCTGGTAAGTTACACTTTGCAAAGTCACAAGAAACTTCAATGTCCTGTTTGTTCTCAACCCAGCTGTTGCCAATGTGCCCTGAACATAATTTCCTGAAATACAAGCCTCAAAGGATCAGTATTAGATAATTATTATTGTTTGTGTAAATGTATTGTGTTGGATATAAGATTACAGGGTAAATCCCCATTACATGTCACATGATGGTATGACGCTTTTAAAACAACACCAAATAGCCAATTACCCATATGAATGTCAAAATGTATGTGCCTGGCCCATTTCCGCTGCATATTTTCCACATGTATGTTCCAGTAACCATTTTTCAAGAGTTGGGAAGCTGTCTTTGAAATTATTATTACTACCATGATGCCCTGATACTGTTTCTCTAAAGAATAGTACTATGTCATGTTACTCATTCTCTCTTTCCTAACAGATTTCAACACATGGTAAAGTGTCATGTAGTGATCAATCCCTATTCAATGCTCTCTTCTGAAAATTGTTTGTGTTGTTTTCTGAATGTTGTCCTGTTCTACTCAATCAATTGTATTGATTTCATGAATTTCACTAATCAGACGGTGTTGTCACAAGGCTTGTCAGGTATGCAAATTACTATGCTGAATATATGACGTACTTGCAAAAAGTGACTCTGCACTGTTCACATGATGACTAATGCAAAACATCCATTCAAGTTGTGGAAATGTCTGTTTTGCTGTCAGCTAGGCTTGGAATTGTCAATTACACATTTCACCTCTCCACTGTTTTGAGATGAATGGTTGGGAGATGTCAGGTATACTTCCTGTTCACTTCATGAACATTTCATGATAGCTTATTACCTGCTGATTTGAAGTTGTACCTTTTGAAATTGATAAACGTTAGGGTAATGTGTTCAGTACCACTAGAAGCTATCATGACAATAATCTATACCAATTTTGTCTTCAAGATATCAACATTGTTTGTCTCTAAAGATTTGAATGTACAATACACACTTTTACTAATTAGAATTTTCTCCATTTCTCAATAGGTCAATCTCACCCAGGATCAAGCCTTCATTGAGGCCAGCACTCCTGGTGATATGGAGGAGCTTGAGGATCCTGGTATATTTGGTCAGTCTGGGCAGACAGCTCCAGTGACAATGCCTGTGCTCCCACTGACACCTCCCACCCCAGATATTGCACCTCAGCCACCGAAGACTTCACTTCCTGTGTTCCTCCCACTGTGACACCGATCGTGTGCCCATGAGTCTTGAGTGATGTTGAGACCACACCATCACCAGCTCCAGCTCACCCAGGACCCAGTGGACTGGGTCACAGTGAACCAGGGGCATTGGGTAGTGGGGTTGGGGGTCGTGGGAAAGTGTTTGTGTGCCAGCATACTGAGTTAACTGGGACCACTGGTACAATGACAATAATCAAACAAGTACTGGGAGCCTACCATCAGTCTCAAGAAGTGATGGGTCAGGCACCCACCAAGCGCCGGGAAATGAAGCAGCAGCAGAGGGAGCACAATCACCAAGTGGAGGCCCATAATTCAAATATGGGCTCCCTGATTGGCGTGCTGCAAGACATTTCACCCACATGTGCAGGGCTTTCCAAGCACCATCTACTCATTCCTGTGGTCCTACAAAATCTGAGCCATCTACATCTAGATCAAAGACCAAGGAGGGGCCAAAGATTCAAATCGAATCAGGGAAGAGGACAACAATTCCGGGGCCCTCCTCCTCCGCAACAGGAATACTTGAGGACAAGGAACCAACGGTACTGGCGCCAATCGGAACACCAGTAATTAATCTATCTCACAGAATCCTCACAGAGACAGAAACTAGGGTCCTTAGCAAAGGGCTTAGTTTCATTCCATCTGCCAATATCAATAAATACCAACTGGAAAAGGACCTACGAGCCTTCTTTAGGAAAATTAGACTAAAAAGATTCTTCGAAGACCGCCCTGTGAGGGACCACAGAAATGTGTCTGGTTTCAAACCTAAATCTAGCTTTACCCCCACCCTGGCTATGGTAAATAAAAATCATGAGATCTTTGAAAAATCTGTAGAAAGTGGAATACAATGTATCCTGGCAGAGAACCCCAAGCAATTTGAGAGTAATTTCAGCAGAGAGGAAAGATATGCACTGAAACTGCTTAAAGATGATGCCACAGTGACTATAAAGCCTGCCGATAAAGGTGGCGGGGTAGTGTTATTTAACACCTCAGATTACGAACAGAAGATGCTGGACATGCTGGCGAATAGGGAACATTATGTCTCTAGAAGCCAACTAGCCAACCTCACGAAGGACTGTCGCTCTCTTCTAAATGAAGCCAAAGATAAAAGATGGATCTGTGATGAAGAATATAATTTTTTAAATAATGAGGAATCCAGGATTCCCGCACTGTATGGTCTCCCTAAAATTCATAAGGACTATGATAACCCCCCTATGAGACCAATTGTAAGCAGCATTAACTCTCTCACTGAGCCACTAAGTAAATATGTGGACAATTTTCTTCGTCCCATCGTCATGGGTCTGAAATCTTATGTGAGGGATTCAGCACATATGATATCTCTTCTTGAGGGTTAGCCGTTCTGTGGGAAGACTCAATGTCTAGTTACTCTTGACATTGAGTCTCTATACACGAACATCCCTCAGAGTGAAACGGTTGAGGTGGTTCGCAGAGCTATTGAGAATACTGACTTAGAAGGAGATGAGATGAATTTTATTGTGGAGTGCGCCAGGATGGTTCTAATGAATAATATCTTTTTATTCAAGGATCAGCTTTACAAACAAAAGAAAGGCACCAGCATGGGGGCTACCTGTGCGCCGAGCCTGGCTTGCCTCTATGTTGGTGAATTTGAGAGGAAACACATTTTTAACGAATTAGCCCCCTTCTTTGAGAATGTGTTGGGCTGGTATCGTTATATAGACGACATTTTCTTTATTTGGGATGGTGCAGTTCAAAGTCTAGAAGAATTTTTAATTTGGCTAAATCTTGGAGATCCTAACCTCAAGTTTACATCTCAGTGGAGTAGTTGCAGGGTGGAATTTCTAGACATTACAATACAAAATGTAGATTGATGTTTGGCAGTAGAATTGTTCACTAAGCCCACAGCTAAAAATACCTTGCTGCACTATTCGAGGTTCCACCCAAGATCGCAACGTGATAACATACCTTTCAGTCAGTTTCTCCGGCTTCGGAGAAACTGTTCAGATATTGATGATTTTTACAAACATGCTGAGACAATGAAAAAGAAATTCAAAGAGAGAGGATATCCTAAAAAATTGAAAACGCATTCATTCAAGCGAGCAAGATTCTACAATAGAGAAGCGATGCTAACCAAACCGAAGAAGGATAAAAAAGACTTCGAGAAGATCGTTTTTGTCAGCCAGTTTTCTTACATTAGTAATCGAATCAAAAATGTCATTAACAGCAACTGGCATATTATTAACCATGACGAGGATAACAAGCTAGAAAAACCTATCTTCGCATTCAAAAGAAATAAGAACCTAAGGAATGAGCTAGTTCACACGTACAGAGAGAATCAAGGCAAGGTACAGAGTGCGTTAAGGGGAACTCCGGCCCTTGGGAACGTGAGATGTGGCACATGTAACGTTTGCCCCCTGTGTGTGGAATCTGATGCCCTGGAACACAATGGACGTAAGGTCTCCTCTAGATCTTTGAACAACTGTAGGAGCAAGAACATTGTGTACTTCCTTCGCTGTCCATGCGGGAAAGGATACGTTGGGGAAACGGGCAGGGAGTTACGTATTAGATTACAAGAGCATCGCTCAGCTATCCGTACCAGAAAAGCAAATGCCCCCCTAGTCCCCCATTACATTGAAGCTGGCCACAACGACGCTGATATACAGTGGTTCATATTAGAGAAAATCTGGATGGGTGGTCGAGGTGGCAATATGGAACAGAAAAGGAAGGCAAGAGAACAGTGGTATATTTCCCTGTTCAACACAGTGCGGAATGGCCTAAATTCAAAGGAGGAATGGGAACGTCTAATAAGCAGATAACATTCCCATGATGGATCGGGTGTAACAGAGCCTCTGAAAGGCACACTCCTTATAGCATCACTTCAGGTTACCACACTACGTCTGTTAGAACACCGTAGGGAGCGCACTGCAATAGAAGTAGACTGATCCTGGCGATGTGCCTATGGCAGTCAGTATATAGCGCGCACTACATTGGTTCTTTCTGTTTGGCTCATTATATAATGAGTATATAACTATTTCCAGAAATATTTATGCGGACAGATGAAAGGGTTTTGCTTCCGCAGAGGCACCTTTGCGGTAGGAAACACAGTTGGCTTTCCAAACAGTGCCTATCATTAGACACCGGTTCCTTAATTACGGTGATCAAGTTAGGGTTCATGTATAGGAAATAATATTGAGTCCCACTAAAAGTATGCGATGTGGGATGTTGAACACTACTCATTTCCGGGGCCATGTACCCGGGTATTACATGAAGTTTAGGTTGCATGGATTGGCACTTTAAGATGGCCGCCATAGTTTCCCTCCCTATCTCTAGAGTAGATTGTGCTCATTTCGAGCCAGGATTTTTTCGTGGGCCGCTGGTCAGGACAGCCTAATATGGCCGCCACTTTGGAAGCGGTCTATGCAGGCGACTGAAATTATACAACAGCTGTCCCTAATCTCCTTGTTTGACTCGTTTACATGAAGTATAAAAGGTGAGGCATTAGGGAGTGAGGCGTCGACACGTTGGGACCCGGAGACGGTATACGACGCATACGCGCTGTTGAAAGGTGAGCAAAACTAGGACTGCCGGCTTGTTGTTTGTCGCATTCGGTATACAGACGCTCGGCATAGGTTTTTTTTAATCTTAATTACATTACAGTATGGATTTGGTTAGAATTGAAAGGGACTGGCCAGGGTTTTATGAGCGTTTGAGGCAGCCCCATGGATACCACCAAAATAGGAGATAGTTGGATTCCCTTAGTTTCTCACATGGGTGACCTGAATGAAGTTGTTGAGTCGGACTGGGAGTCTTGTTAGGAAACAGGATATCTGTAATGTTTGCTGGCAGTACGATCACAAACATTCAAGTTGACTAGAGGACTGTGTGATCTAACATTTATGTTTTTCCAGCATTTAGGAATCTGACTATCGTGCTTTTATCTATGAGGGAAGAAAAGAGTCTCCCACATACTACGTCTCTGCTCAAGGAATAATAACTAATCAATTCATCGAGTCATGAAAGGTAATTCCTATGTGTGATTCAGCTCGAGCTCTTTAGACTAATTATAAATGAGCTTATCATAGAATAGAATATTATTGATTAAGAATTCCATTTTTTCTTTAGATCACTTTACCACCAATACCTGTACCTAGTGAACTATCAATACACAGGATGACAGGTAATCTCAGGTGCGGTTGTATGTTTAAAGACGGTATACTCTAGTCTCTAGTTAAAACTTAAGTGTCTTTTAAAAAAAAAAATCTCAGATTGATGGGTCAACCAACTGGTATGCGACTCTACTGAGTGACTTTGATGAGGCATGAGGAGGAGGCTGAGATCCCTTTAGTAGCCATCATTCAAACACGTCCTATATATAAGGTAGATACATTTATGATATGAAGATCTATTTGACACCATTAAAGCAGGATGAGTGTGAGATAACATAGTTTGAATGAGTGAATGGAAATCACCAGGAGAATAACACCTTGCTAGTAAATGCATCCCTATGCAAGTGGTTGGCTTGATGAGGGTAGTCCATTTTCGTGTCTGCATAATGTCAGTTGTAGAACCTAAATGATTGAAAGGGAAAAAAAGGGGGGGGTCTGAATAAGATTGTACACTCGGGAATAGAAAAGTTCTTAAAAAAAAGATTTTTTTTTTTTTAATAAAATAGAGTGATGTAAATGTTTTTAATATGTATATTTTGTTATCTGATTTAGATTGTATATTGATTGTATGGGAGAATAGAATATTTGTCCTGAAGAAGGTGGTCGCTTATTTCCTGATTCCCACCGAAACGCGTCGACGCATACATAGGAGGGAGAATATAGATTGCACCGACACCTGTTTTCCGAACTATGGAATGTTGACATTACCAACTAGGAAAATAGTTGATCTTGATCATATGTCTCCTTTTTCCTGCTGATAAGAAAACAATAATTTTTCTTACTGAATCTCCCGTTGTCTTGCATTGTTGTGTGTGTATTGTTTTATGTGTACATTTATTGTATTGGTATATTTTTGGAGATTTTTAACTGTTTTAATTTTTGTGTTTTATGAACTTCTGACTGTGTGAAGCCATATGACCTATGAATTTTAATAAAATATACTGAATTTTTCACATAAAGTTTGGTTTGGGGATGATTTTCGGTGCCTTATCCTGGTGAGAGATTGGGTAGAGCTGTGAATGTGTGGATAGAAACTCTGTTGTTCCAAAAGGGGATTTTTCTCTTGGACTTTCATCTACAACAGCCACAGGAAGGGAGGCCCTGTCACTGGACGAACAACCGGATGCCTACCCTAGCCCCAGCAGCTGTGGATCTTCCTGCCCCCAAAGCAGGAAACTTCCCCACAGATCACCAGGATGTGAGGATGACAACACCTCTGCCACTGAAAGCAAGAAACCTCAACGCTAATTTCCTCCAGTGCTTGCCTACCATTCTCACGGTATATTATTTCTGGAAACATTTGCCTTTCTTATGCCAGTAGCATTTTGGACATTGGACTTCAAACAATTTTGTCTATTCAACTATGGTTTAATTCACCATGACTGACTATTTCACTTTTTACTTTGATTTTGGTATGTTTACCCTCTTTAATTTCATCATGTTTAGTACAATTAATTTATAAGTCAAAAATTCATAGACTGGTGTTGTATATCTCAGCTCCATCAATGTATTTGTTTGATTCCGTCATAACTTCACAATGACAAAACATCAAAAGATTGTGTTAACATAGATGATTTGCAAGTAGGTATTGTTGTTCCCGAACATGATGCATTCAGTCAATAACTACTATATGCATCTCATTTGATCAATACTTGTCTGTCAACTTTTTCACTAACATAATTCATACATCACACTAATACTCAGTGTCAGTTTGCACATTTCTAGTTCAAGAGCTTGCTAATATGGAAGAAGGGGATATGTCCAAAACAATAGGATAGCATGCGCAAATTATCAATGATTCATGTCATCAGCTGGAGTCAGATCTTCTGGCTTACATAAGGAATCCCACATCAATAACACCAAGAGACAAAACCATGGCAGCACTACATTTTGTTGACACAGGATTACTACAAACCACTTTTCCAGTATCTGGTGGAATGTCACAGCCGCGTTTCAGTGGTGTTCCACAGGAAGTATGTCTCACAATGGCGTGACACATCAACACCCACATACACTTTGCATACAATGAGAATTTGACCAATGTGAAGGGAGAGTATCCTGATTTAGCTCCACTGCCACATGTGTTTTGAGCACATGATGGCATACATATTGCTGTAGTGCCAATACACAACAGAGAACAAGTCCAATGTAATCTTCATATCTCCATTCAACCACAGTGCAATTTGCCTTGGTACAAGGTTTGTACATCCAAAATCTGTCTGTGTCTTTCCCAGGATCAACCCAGGTTCCCTTGGTACTTGGAAACAGCACCATGCACCTGCAAATGTCGCAGCTCTGAAATGTCCTAATGAAGAGGACATCATTAAGGAACGTAAAAAAGATCAACAATAAAACATTACCAATCACACAGAACATGATGGCCACATTACAAAGTCAATGTTTGGAGGTCACAGTTTCACAAAACAATCAGGAACTGAACGTAACTGAACAAAGTTGTCACTATGTCCACACTTTGATCTACAAACACCCGATTTTCCCTGATCTTGCATTTACAAAGTACCACCACATACTTCTCGCATCACCAAATCAATAGTTGGTGTAACGAGGAAAGACATGACATGTAAAGTTATACTTACACTCATGAGAAGAAATGGTCAATGACACTTCATTTGGCATATCAAGATCCTCACCTAGAGCCTCTTCATTGTCTCCATTCTCTGCAGTGTAAGGGATGTTCAGTGGCAAGGCGATGTTGTGGAGCATGCAGGCTACTGTGATTTCACACACCTCAGCAGGTTAGACGAGGGCTCCACCAGTTTTGTCCAGACAAAAAAACCTGGCCTTTAGGAGCCCAAAAGCCTGCTCCACATGGGCCTCATTGAAACAGACTTCCCCTGGTGGTGTTGGATTCCTCAGTGGTGCCAACAACCATGGCCGGTTGGAATAAGCTGAGTCTCCTAGATGCAAGTCATAAAAACACAATTCCAGAATATGGAACTATCAATAATCCAACCAATATAATGAAAGATTGTACTGATGAACAAGCCAGGCCCTTTCAGGTGTAATTTGAGACATTTGCAGAGGTTTGGACTGTTCCGTACTATAAAGGAATCATGGGAAGAGCTGAGGAAACGGGCATAGATGCTTATGATGTACAAATCCGGTAAGCTGACAACTTGGATGGTAATTGAATGGAAGTTCTTTTGATTCAGATAGACTTGTTATATGGCATTTGATGGCACTAAGGTAGTGAATGCGCCATCAATTGCTTCATCCACAATTGGAAGGTGACCTAAACTATAGAAGTCACCCTTCACATTGGCTAAATCCTGCTGATGTGGAAAGTGGATGAAGCTGTTGATGTGTCTCATCATTGAAGATAGCACTTCTTGTTGCACACCACGGAAAGTTGGTTGTAACATACTACCAGGTACAGACACAGTGTATTGGAAGGATCATGTAGCCGCAAAATGAAGTACAGACATGATTTTGACAATTAGTGTAATAGATGTGGTATTTCTGTTGTGAGGCTGAAGATCTGGCTCCAGCTGATGACAGTTAGTTTGCCTATTTAACCTGAACTTCTTGATTATATCCCTTTCTTCCCTGTTTGCAAGGTCTGAAAATGGGCAGTACACCGGAGGCTGTAGTCTCCTCTCTCCCAGGGTTCATATGTCTGCATTGGAGAAACATGTGAACATTTTTGCATTATCCACAGCAACATATTTGATGAGTAACACAAAAGTCATTTTTTTGGACAAAATGCGTATGGGTTAATACATATTTTGAAGCAACATTTGCTTCTTGTCCTTTAATGATCACAAATGACATTTATGGCCTTGATATTAATCTGGAACATAGATGTGTAAAGAACCCTTTTGAAATGTATTATTTACACATACATTTTTAACTTTCATGTTTTTTCCTCCAAAAATACCATCCATGGAGATGTGCACAACACCGAGCTAATGTTGTGTTTCAGCAGAGTAACGCATTACACAAAAATGTTTATTTAAAAAA
The DNA here is from genome assembly GCF_964204655.1 of Triturus cristatus. Lineage (NCBI taxonomy): Eukaryota > Metazoa > Chordata > Amphibia > Caudata > Salamandridae > Triturus > Triturus cristatus. The sequence goes on from NC_140588.1 coordinate 252,799,169, forward strand.
CATGTGTCTGAAAATTTTGGGGAGACTGGAGGGCATTAATCCTTTGAGCTTGCGGAAGTGTAAAACCGCATGAACAGCTTGCATTGCCTTCACCAGGACCTAGCAAACAGCAACTATCCTTCGTATTATTTAGAAGAGTTAACTCGCTAACAGTGTATCTTAGCATATGGGAGGTCGTTGGACCAGGGGTTCTGGCCCTGGGCGCAGTCCAGGCACAGACACGCGCAGACGGGCTTGCCTTAGCCACTCCCACTGCATGCGTCCGCTGCACATCCGTACCATCAGGTGTTTAAATACTGATTTCCGGTGGACGACTAGACCACGTCCTGACCAGAAGTGCGTGTGGAATAAGCAGCAAAGAAGGGTCTGCCCTCTGCACAATCGGCACGTCAGCCGCCGCGGAACGGGGTCGGCCCTAAGGTGCAAAGGAACAAACTGATCATGCAAAAGCGGTGTGCGACAACTACATTTGTTTAAAAGCTAGCAGCAGAATAATAAATAGCAAAACATAAAGAGCGGTAAAAACAGTAAAAGCAATTCAATCAGGGCATAGCGTAGAGCAAGACTGAAAGGTGCAGGGTGCCAGCAGGGCAAACTTGAGTCAAAACAGGTAACAGGTAATGTGAGAGGTTACCTTCATTTCCGGCGATGATAGTGTTGATTTGCATCATGATCAGACAGCAACAGCAGAGCAGGATGTGTAGGATCAGCTCCATGGTGGAAAAGGAAGTGGGAAGGTAAGTGAAACTTATTTTGTGCCTTTTTATATGTTCCATTCCACCAACTGAGATGTGGAGGTTTCTCCGCCACAGTTGCTTCAGCATGAAGGCACATCTTGATTGGCCTGGTGGAGAAACTGGGTGTCCTCCCTCCAACAGTCTCTTTTACCTATCCCTTCGTCAATGCAGTCGAGATTTCCTGGCAGTGACGGCGGGACCAAAGTGGTCCTTCATCCATGCAATCATGAACATCTAATTAGGGCAAGTTAACCACCAAGTCGTCGGTTGGGAAGACCACCGAAAATGTGACGCCGGTACTAATTACACCAAGATCTGAATCATGCCCTTAGAGATGAGTTCTTTTCACATGGAGTGGAGAATGTGCTTACCAAAAGAGTACCTCTGGAAATCTCTATCGTGAAAATAAAGTAAAAGCAGCGGGATAATAATTGCATGAGAAAATTAGCATGCAGGGGAACCCTCAGGACATGCGCATGAAAATGAGACTGTGAGTACTAACATTGTAACCTCCTGGTTAGACATTTCTTTGTAGTGATTGCCTTTATAGACAGAAAGACCTCAACTCTACCAGACATAACTGGAAAATGCATCACTGGATTTGCCCTTTGTTGGTAAATATGTGTAGAGAAATTGATATTTTCGATCAATATTGCTAATGGGTTTACCTTAGCTATGCCATAAATGTAGACAATTCTAGCATCTGGTAAACCTGACAACATCTGGAGTTCCCACAATTCAAGCATTAAATCAGACCCAATGTTGCAGATTAAGCATTATGTGGTACTTGCAATTACTCATATAACTGAGGGAAGGGAAAGAATCATTAGATTTCTTTCACTACCCTATATTCTCCTATGGTGGGGAAAACGCCATATACGTTTCCTCCTCTGATTCAGGACTTCCTCAAGAGATCAGAGGGTTTTCTAATACAATAACCCTACTTTAGCAATCACACAAGTTTTTTATAACAACCCAAATCCAATCAGGTTCCAAATAAAAACATTTGGTATTTCTTTTCTTAATTGTTTGGATTGTGGTGTTGTTTAATTGTGTATACCGTTCTCTTCTGAAATCATGTCTTGGGATAGACCATTTTCTGTAAAGATAAACAATGAGTCATTATGAAATATGGTTACCTATCAGTGTGTCACATGAAGCTAGATTTATCATAGTATTGCACTGCCCTTGCATACGCACGGTGTTGCAAGGACAACACATTACTGCAATCAAATTTACCAATCAATATAAGGCCACCTTGTGTGGCTCTGCGCTGCTTGGTAAATCTGGAGTAACGAAAGGCAGCGCTAGCCGTTGCCTTGCATTGCTCTGCCCTACAAAGACAGTCCATGGGTGGCGTGAGTATTCCCAAGCATCCACCCATGGACGTTGGTGCATTGCCAGATTTACCAAGACTGGTAAACATGGGAATGTGCTAAAATACTCTGCCTTCCCACCAGAGGTGCAACAAGGAGAAATACCTTTATTTCTCCTCGTTCTGCAGCACACTTAAAAAGAGGAAAAGCTCAGAGCAACATGGTGCAAGAGTGCCTGCATTGGTGCTAGATCGCAAATTAAATTGGTACATAGGGCTCATTCCTGCCCTCTCCCTTTCACACAGTGCAGCAAGTTGACTTGCTGCATTGCGTTGCATGAAAGATTGATAAATCTGGCCCCCGATATTGGGAACTCTCAAATAAGTGTTTTAGTCTGTGATTTAAAGAACAAATTTAAAGGATTTCATGTGTATAAAGTTTTCAAAAACCTCTCAAGAATGATCTCTATAACCAATGTCTCACTATCCTATCTGATTGGCTAACAGTTTATCAAAATCTATGTTGTGAGTTTTTAACGAGATGCCAAAATCTAGGGTTTGCAGGGGATTCTGGGTAGGGAAACGTTGGGGGATCCACGCAACCTGTACCTCCCTGGACTCCCCTGGGTGTCTAGTTTTCAGAAATGTTTGGATGTGGTAGGTTTCCCTAGATGGCCGCCAAGCCTGGGACCAAAAACCCAGGTGACCCCCCTTGCAAAACCAGGTCATTTTGTGATAGGTAATTTTGATGTCTCCTCAATACTCTTGGGCCCTTGCCTGTCGCGGGTCCTTGGGCCACACACACAAGTGAGGTATCATTTTTATCGGGAGACCTGGGGGACGCTGGGTGGTAGGAAATTTGTGTCAGCCCGGTGATCCCATAACTTTCACACACAGAAATTTGAGAAAAAAGGAATTTCTTTTCAGCTAAGTTTGAGGTTTTCAGGGGATTCTGGGTAGGAAAACTTTGGGGGGTCCATGCAGGTCATACCTCCCTGGACTCCCCCAGGTGTCTAGTTTTCAAAAATATGTGGGTTTGGTGGGTTTCCCTAGATCACCGCCGAGACCGGGGCCAAAAACCCAGGTGACCCCCCTTGCAAAACCAGGTCATTTTGTGATATGTCATTTTGATGTCTCCTCAATATGTTTTGGGCCCTTGCATGTCGCGGGTACTAGGGCCACCCACACGAGTGAGGTATAATGTTTATCAGGAGACCTGGGGGAATGCTGGGTGGTAGGAAATTTGTGTCAGCCCGATGATACCACAACTTTCCCACACAGAAATTTGAGAAAAAAGTGATTTTTACAGATACATTTGAGGTTTGCAGGGGATTCAGGGTAGGAAAACTTTGAGGGTTCCATGCAAGCCATGCCTCCCTGGACTCCCCCAGGTGTCTAGTTTTCAGAAACGTGTGGGTTTGGTAGGTTTCCCTAGATGGCCGCCTAGCCCTGGGCCAAAAACCCAGTTGACCCCCCTTGCAAAACCAGGTCTTTTTGTGATAGGTAATTTTGATGTTTCCTCAATACATTTTTGGCCCTTGCCTGTCACAGGTACTTGGCCCGCGCACACGATTGAGGTACCATTTTTATCTGAAGATCTGGGGGAATGTGGCCAGGGTGGAATTTTGTGGGCCCACGCAGAATCCAGAACTCTCCATCACAGAAATGTGAGGAAATTTCAAAGTTTGAGGTTTGCAGGGGATTCTGGGTAACAGAACCTGGGGAGAGCCACACAAGTCACCCCCTCCTGGATTGCCCTGGTCGTCTAGATTTAAAAAATGTATAGTTTTGCTAGGTTTCCTTAGGAGCCGGCAGAGCTAGGGTCCAAAGTCTACAGCTAGGCACTTTCCCAACAAAGGGTCCGTTTTTAGTGTAAAAATGTGGTGTGTCCACGTTGCGTTTTTGGCCATTTCCTGCCGCGGGCACCAGGAATACCCACATAAGTGAGATACCATCTTTATCAGAAGATTTTGGGGACCGCTGGATGAGTAGAATTTTGTGGATCCACACAGATTCGAGAATATACCATCACAAGAATGTGACGAAAATGTGTATTTTTTTACAAAGTTTGAGGTTTACAGGGGATTCAAGGTAACAGGACCTTGTGAGAGCAACACAAGTCACCCCATCCTGGATTCCTCTGCGTGTCTAATATTAAAAAACCTATAGGCTTGCTAGGTTTCCCTAGGTGCCGGCTGAGCTAGGGTTCAAAATCTATATCTAGGCACTTTGACAAAATAGGGTCAGTTTTCACTAAAAAGGTGGTGCGTCCACTTTGCCTTTTGGGCCATTTCCTGTCATGGGCACTAGGCCTACCCACACAAGTGAGGTATCATATTTATCGGGAGACTTAGGGGAATGTGTAAAAAAGAAGTCACTTTGAAAAATGTCCTACAATTTACAGGCTAGTATGGGTAACCACAATTTCGGAGATGAACAAATAGCCACTGTTTCTAAACTATATATTTTGTTCCCATTTCGGAAACACATAGATGTCTTTGATACCTATTTTTTACTCTTTATATTTTATGAAATTAAAAGCTATATACCCAGTACACAATGAAAAACCACTGCAAGACGCTGCTCAGTTATTGCCTCTTGGTTTCTCAGGTTCTTGGTGAACCTACAAGTCCTGTATATCTCCACAACCAGAAGGGTCCAGCGGATATAACGGTGTAGTGCTTTCAAACATACTTTGAAGAAGTTACAGGTGAAAACGTTGACACAAATGGCTGTTATTCTCAACTGATTTTAAATTTTTCTTATTTTCAACTGTTACTTTATATAAAAAAACTTGAAGGATCTACACAAATGACTCCTTGCTGAATTTATAATTTTGTCTACTTTTCAGAAATGTATAGCTGGAAGGAGGTTGAAAGCATAAGAAGTAGCAAAAATAGGCTATGTCCAGTAAAATGCCACAACTGTGTAAAGAATTTTGGTTTTCTGACAAAAGTCTGCTTGTACCTGAAAGCTGAGGAAATTATGATTTCAGCACCACAAACCCTTTTTTGATACTATTTGCATGGGATAAACCAGACGCTTTCTTCTGCTACACTTTGTCCCCATTTTAAAAAAACTCCTGGGGAATCAACAAACCCTTGGTACCTTTAAATTTCCCATGATATTGGAAGAAAAGGACGCAAATTTGGCATGCATACATTATGTGGTCAAAAGGTTACAGGGGCCTGAGAGCGAACTATCCCAAATAGCCAAAAAAAAGGCTTAGCAGCAGGGGGGAAAGGCCCAGCAGTGAAAGGGTTAACACACATACTGTTACAATACATCTGTAATGTATATCTACATATGTACTTTTACATAAAAAATGTTAAAACAATTCTTATATTTCTAAAAAGTATGTCAAGTGAGCCAACGCAGTAGTATTTCACAAAACACGTTCTACAAAATACATCATGAATCAAAATACCAAATAATTCTCCAATTACGTTTCCCTGTATCCCATTTCTACAGTAGTCCTTCCTTTATTTTAACCCTAGTTATGCCTATTGTTCCAAATCAATATGTCAGAAAGCTTATAACAATGTCTTTTTTTATCAAACAAAATTAATAAACATTTAGAACCTTATTACATCTTCGGCGATCTGACCGCGGGACATCCAAAGCCGGGTACGCTGCAGCACCGTTGCACCGCCAGTCTTAATACCACTCTATATTCAAATTAGACCATGGTGCTGGCATTGTGCCAGCAGCGGTCTTGTGCGCTCTCCATGCTCTGGCTTACCTAGTGAGCCTGAAGCCAATGCAGCAGCCCAGCAGCACCAGCATTGTCATACGAGTACTGCTGTCATGCACCACACAGTGCACGCACAACAATGCAGGCATAGGGGGGAAAAACATGGGCCCCTAGTCACATTACTAAATGGGCAACGATGCCTGGTGGCCCTGTTTGGGGACCCCTCCTTGCCTTTCTGTCAGCTTTTTCATGGCCGTCATTATAGCCATGAAAAGGCTTGCGGAAGAGCAAGTCCTAATATGGATAGTGGTGCCGGGCTCGGCACCGCTTCCATTCCTTCCCTCTCTGAACACCACCAGCACCACAGGACCCAGGATCCTGGTGGTGCGAGTGGTGTTGTAGGAGGCTGGTTGTGGTCTGACCACCACACTCATAGTACAGCGGTCAGACTGCTGAGGTCTTGGAGGTCAGACCACAACCACGAGTTTGACGTTCTCGAGACTGCCAAAGTCATAATGAGGCCCTGTGTCAGATTCTAAACCACATTAAAAAATACATTCCGAAAAATACTTTCTTTAGAATTCTACCCAACTATGTATAAAATCAGACGTCCACCATGCTGTGCTCAGTGGTAGACTGACTTCACTCACGACCACATGCACCACAGGGAGAGGAGGAGACCAGTGACAGTTTGCTTTCATACAGTGCCATCCATATGCTCTGAATGCAACAATTACACAAAACGCCCTCTGTATTAGCAACATAAATCCGAATAAGATATATTAATGGCTATTTTCTTAAATGTCACAGATTTTCTTTCAGACTATTTCCAGCGTTTAATTTGACTGCATTAACTGGAGTCTTAACAATGTAAGTTACCTATTGCAAGCATTTTTAGCGAAATTGAACTCTGAATTAAATGGGTCCCTTAAAGTAAAATAAATCTTAAAAATAAATTGGGGTAAGGTTTGGAGTAAACTACTTAGCTCAGGACAGTTGCTGGACAGCGGCTGGACAGTGTCTGGCAGGCAAAATTACTATTCCTACTTACCTCAGGGCAAGTGCTGGACAGTGGCTGGGAGGAAAATGTACTATTCTAACTCCACCAGGTACGTACCTCAGGGCAGGTGCTGGGCAGTGGCTGGGGGCAAAATTACTATTACCTCAGGGCAGCTTCTGGACAGTGGCTGAGTAGCAAAATTTCTATTCTAACTCCTCAGGAAACTTGCTTCAGGGCAGGTGCTGGACAATGGCTGGGAGTCATAATGCACTAATATGTACTTGCATATTTTTTCCACTATACAGGCCTTATATCATCGCCAATAACTTGGAAAATGTACCAACCAGTGTGTGAAGAAACAAAAACCTTTCCAGGTCATTTTACCTTAATAATAATAAACATAAGCAAAAGTAACAATTTTCATTCAACGGGCAACAGACAAAAAGCCTAAAGCAAATCTGTTTTGTATCTGATAATAAAAATGTTTTCACCTTGAATACAGTCTCTAAAAAAACATGCACAACCATTTTCCTTTCACAAAAAATTGCATCACAGTTTCAAACCTTTCCATTTACAAAAGTTGTTTTCCTTCAAACAAATTTACAAATCACACAGCAAAAGTACAGAGACTCCAATAAACCATTTATTTAAAAACCCAAATCATAAATAGTTGCTACAATAAACCAGATTAAGAAGGAATAACTCCACCTTAGGTAAATATCTCTAAGCTTTTTTCCCACAGGCACCATAGTGCAAAATACAAATCTTTTGCAATGTCAACAGAAACAAAATGATATATTTTTCAAAATACAATCATGTGTCAAGTAATTATACAAATCTTGCTGTCCTTTGCAGGGGCATTGTGAGCAACCAAATCAACACACACTTTTGATACATAACTTTTTTTTTTTAATAGATTTTCCATCTTTTCCCCAACATATAATCGAAAAATGGCGTCAAACTGAGAGGTCAACTTTGTAAAATTGAGGAGAGGCAATAGGCGACTGAAGTATGGTAGCTATCTTTACTTTAAGGAGAGGTTTACTGAGCCCCAGAGTAATTGGAGTTGTATGCAAATATACAACAAATCAAAATGCTTGCATGCACCTCCTATGAGCCCTGTGGCTCCATTTTGAGGGGGGTATCCCAGAACATCCCCATGTATGTAGCTAGTAATGCCCAAAATACCCAATCTGATGAGGATGGTACAGATACAAAAAAGTAAAGCAATCCCCAAAGCCTAACCCCGTAAACCTACTCTGACATGAACACCCCCCAGAACTAACAATTACTTTCACTAATGAACCTTTCCTTTTGCATGACAACAAAACCGCTCTATAAAAGAATCCTAATATTTAGCACAACCTGGTAGCCCTCGGGAATAGTGAAATCTGGGTGATGGATAGGACTTTTAAGTCCAGACCCCATCCATTCACCTAAAATTACACTACTTATGCTAACATAAATAACACAATGGTCCCTCTAGTTTGCAGCTTACTCCCTGACAAGCAATACTCAACGTACACTGAATTGTTAGCAGTGATAAAAACTAAAACAATAAATAAAGTCCTGTGAAAATAATAATTGACTTTGAATTAACAATGATTAATACTATTACCACATTTTACCCTGACACCCAAATTCAAGGATGCTTTTTTCACTTTTCACAGGCATATTGGAGGAAAACTGAAAAACATCCTTAGTTGAGAATTACATGGCAAACAGTAAGCTGCAGTATGAGTTGAATAAACGAACAGCCTCGATCTTTGTACCTCCTGAGTGTGTGGATGAGTTCTCCACTTTAATTACTGATTCAGACTTCTTGACAAAGTGGCCCTACTCGTAAAAAAATTCGAGGACACAAGGTTTGGCCATCTAAGCAGGTCAGGTGACAGAGGGAAGCCAAGGATTCCCATTGACTGGTGGAACAGTTACTCAACCTGCTTAGAGAGATGTGCAAAGACAAACAATGCCACAGAGGTATGGCACAATTCCTTCAAAATATCAAATGGCAGACTTCACCCAAAACTTTATAATTTCTTGGAAATATCAAAAAAGGAGCAAAGTTTCGAAGAAATGAGATGGGCACAATCTTTGTGAGGTAGCCTGAACACCCGTGTTTCTTAAAAAGGTAACAAGATGTCTGAGAGACTACAGGCAAAAAGTCATTGAAAATCAATGACGTTTAATTAATAGGTGCTTCCTACTACCTGGACAATATTGCATACATCCTACACTTCTAACACACACTAACAGCCTGTAATATTACTTGCCTGTTTTAACTTCAGATCACAATTAAACTGACATTTTTGAAAATATGTTTTACAAATTAAAGGAATGTTGGAGTTCCTACCTGTAGTTATCTTCTTTCTTCAACTCTTGGTGCCTTTGTCACACCTCCTGTCACCTAGAGTCTTCAGTACTCCAATAATCTAAACAGGGAAATCAACATCCTAAGAAATGGCTAAATCCCCCCAAAAATACCTTTTTGATAAAATTGTTTTTTTTTAAAACACATCTCCAACATGAAAAATCCAAACTCCGCAATGAAATTCCATGTAAAAAATCAAGTAGTTATCCATCCACATTAAGGAATGGCGGGCCCAAAAAATAAAAACTCGATAAGAAAAGATGTGTGGTAAAAATCACAAAAATGAAAAATGATTCTTCTAAATGAAACTCCCAGCAAAAAACTTCAGTTGTGATCCAACCAAAAATCCTGTGTGTGCCCTCCAACGACGTGGTATCTCTCAGGGAAAACTCACCAATAAGGTTAAAAAACACTGAACACATTTTTAAAAATGTTGGTTTTATATCAAATAGGTTTAAAAAGTAATAACCTTTTTAAAAAAACTTTTTTAAATCTACTTTGAAAAAAATCACCAGTCCTGACTTCTGCATACAAACACAATTTGCATGTTCCCCCTCTGTCCTTAAAGTAAAGTTAGCCATCTATGTGTTTGAAAATGTAAAGTACATTGGGCCTGATTCACAGAACTAACTCAAGACTAAATCCGAAACTTACTATCATTTTGGTATTCACAGAAAGCACTTACTCATTTTGGTATTCACAGAAGGCACTTACTCATTTCGGTATTCACAGAAGTTAGGAGTCCTAACTTTAGGACTCCTAAATGCCTTCTGTGAATACTGAAAGTCTCAAAGTTAGGATTGTTCTCCGTTTAGGAGAAGTTAAGTTAGGATTCCTAACTTTAGGACTCCCAAATGCCTTCTGTGAATACAGAAAGTCTTAAAGTTAGGATTTTCCTCAGTTTAGGAGTAGTAAAATTAGGACTCCTAACTTTAGGACTCCTAAATGCCTTCTGTGAATGCCGAAAGTCTTACAGTGAGGATGTTTCTCAGTTTAGGAGTAGTAAAGTTAGGAAACAAAATAATGCTTTGTATATGTTAGTGGAGGAATCTAATTTCAAATGGTATTTCATAAAATTATATAAATTTTATTTTGAGTGGCAGCTATAACATCAATAAAAGCAAGCCGGAGATTGTTTTATTCAATGCCTCATCTGCTGATCTTCCACTTCAAATAAAGGAGCAATATTCGCCCACTCTCCTAGTTTGATATTTAGGTATTACATTACTTCCAACTATTCAGATTTATTCCAGTTAAACGAAAGATGCATTCCGAAGAATGTAAGCAAGCTGTTAGTTCAATGGCAAATATTCTTCTTTATTTTGTATGGAGATTTGTCTTGGTTACAATGTCTGTTTTTGCCACTTTCCATATCCCTATTTGCTAATCCTTCTATTAAGATCACCCAAGGATATTTTATTCAAGGTGATGCACTAATTAGAAAGTTTATTTGGAAAAATCATCATTCCCATATACAAATTACCAATGTATAACTAAATATGGAGATTTGTGGTCCTACCTTACCACACTAGGAACCCTGTTATTAGACAGCCCTGTTTTGCAGTATACAACATCTTCATAATTATTTAATCTTCCCCTCCTATGATAATTATTTTTTCATTTTAATGATCAAGAAGTTAGAGAATAAAAACATCAAACCTCCCCCCCCAAAAAAACCGATAGAAGATTCAAGCTTGAGAGATTGTAAGATTTAAGATTCTGGATTGTCATGAATATATGTCATTTGAAGATTGCGCTAGACTGAGCTGATATCTAACAAAATGATTGAGAACTGGAATTCTATTGGTTTTGACATTTTAGATGATTTCAAAATTAACAATTCTTAAAAGACATGAAAATAAGTGGATTTGCTTGACATCAATGCTAAAAGTGTGCTCTGATTCATCTTCTTTGATCTTTCTCAATTTGAGAAGATAATTGCAGGACTATCCAGCAGCCAAGAGAGAAATGGCCTGTACAATTGTAAAATCATTATTTAAGAATGACTTATTATGGGTGTATGTTGGTTTAAAATTCTGCATCAGAAATTACACTTATTTTACCCTGATATTTTAAGAAAGATATACAAAAAACTGGCTGCAATATTACTCATATCCAATGGCATGAAAGTTCTTTATTCACTCATAAGTGTTTCGGCCCACCAACTTTAGAAGAATTACATTTTATTCTCCAAATGAATGTTTATTATAGTCTGAAAGATTTACACAAGATTATTTCCAACCACAGTTTTAGATTCTGGTTCGGTTCAACTGCGTTTATATTTATTTCCATCGCCATAGAGTGTTCTCAAATACTCTGAGGACCATATTCTCAAGGAGCAATCGCTGAGTTAACGGCACTTTAGCGCAGCAAAACTCACAATAAAATGATCACCCCATTCACAAGCTGGTGCTAACAGCCCATAGCACCAGTTTACCTGCGATAGCAGCCGCAAAAGACATCGCTACAGATGACCCCGGCAAATATCGCTAATGAGAAGCAGAGTAGGCATTCCCAAGCACAAAGCAGCGACTACACCACTCCAAAAGATTCTCAACGACCAGCCAGATTGACGAAAAGACCACGAAACATGTGATAAGGTGCGTTAGCAGCAGAAAATTAACAACTGCTCTGACCTGGTGCAAAGTCGGATGGCAGCCTGCAACAGAAAAGGGAGCCCAGCCCAGAGCCACACCTGAAGAACAACAGATGCCATGGAGCAACTGAACATGCGTGCCGGACACCCAAGAGGGCCACAACACCCACCGCCACCACCCCCAGGACCCCCACTCCCCGCCCCCCCAGTCAAAGACATGCCACATCAACTACAATGAATCATGTACCAAATAATCCGTGTGATGTCGCACAATCACATCTGGTGACATGCATGTGTCATCCCAAAAATGAGCATCACACATTCACCTTCGAAGCAACTAATGAAAATGTATTAAAATAAACACAGAACCGAAATGAAGACACATGGCGGCTCCCCTCGGGACATTCCGTAGGTCACAGCCTGCAAGACAAAAACCATGATGAGAAGGTGTGTCCTGCGCACATCAAGGGACAGAGAGAGAGTGAAGGAGAGAGAGAGCAAGAGAGGGAGAGAGAGATAGACGAACAGAGAGGGAGAGAGAGATAGACGGACAGTGAGGGGTAGAGAGATAGACGGACAGAGAGGGAGAGAGAGATATACGAACAGAGAGAGAGAGATAGATGGGCAGAGAGGGAGAGAGAGATAGACGGACAGAGAGGGAGAGAGAGAGAGATAGAGAAAAGAAGAGAGAGACAGGGAGAGAGAGTGACGACACTGCGCACCCAGGCCACACTGCTCACCTGCTGCGACCGGTGTGTCTCCAATCACGTGCCGGTATGTAGTGCAGTTCACCAGGTCCCACATCTGAGACAGACCCATCATCTGATACAGAGTCCAGATACCTGAATGGCAAAGTACATACAATTGCACACAACATCATAGCCTGTCCGCCCCTGTGCACCCAGGCAGCTGCACCTCAGCCCCTCCCGCTGCCCAGCAGTGCATGCCTGCCCCTGCGCACCCAGGCAGATGAACCCCAGCCCCTCCCGCCACCCAGCAGTGAATGCCCACCCTTGCGCACCCAGGCATCACTGCTCACCTTCCGCCCATGGCGTGTTGCAATGAGGGCCCACCATGTGCCGCTGCAAGTCACAAGCCCATGGCCCGCGGACTTGGCACCCTCCACATCATGCAGCCCCCCTCCAAAGGCTACCTGGTCTCACATTTGGTGCTGGGTCTTGATTTCTCCATGGCAGAGGACATACCAGTGCACCCGGCCTCATCGCAGGCTGCACACCCGCTCAGCCCTTGAGGTGTCACTAACTCTGCGAGGCCACACCACATGGCGGTAGGCCCCCGCTGTCAGCTGGCTCAGGCCTGCACTGCGGTCCAGCAGGGCACACAACACCTGAGCAGTCCGGACCGCCGGGACGGGGCATCATCGCAGGCTGCACACCTGCTCAGCACTTATGGTGCTCCTACCTCAGTGCTCCGAAAGTCACCATCCCGTGGCGGTGTGCCTGTGCTGGCCACAGTGTATCCAGTGCCACCAAGTCTGTGTCCCGCAAGTCATGGACCCTCTATGATTGGGTATTGTGGTGCGGTTGCCACATGTCACCTCCAGGCCTACGGCATGTGATGCCACAGGCCCCTGGGCCCCCATGCCTACATGCACACCACATGGATATACCCCGAGAGAGGTTGGAAATGGCGTCGAGCACGTGTGCCCGGACCTTTTTTTAACAGGGTCACATGTGCTGTGATACGTGTACTAGATGGGTTTTGGTATGGGTGTACACCAGCCATGAGGGAGTGACTGTGGCATGCTGACAACTAGACCTGTGACCAGCAGATTCCTACAGGGAAGACCTGGGACTGTGCGTATGCCAGTCCAGCGTAAGGGTTTGAACAATGACTCTGTTGTTGCGTCAGCACCACCCGGACAACTTTCGGCAATGTGTCACCCTGTGACCCAAGTCCAACAACATGAGCCACATGGACATACGAGGAAATCACTGACCCTACATTCATCCATACTACCACACTTGAAAGATCATAGACACAACACATCTGTGTGATTCTAAATGTTTAATGCACATTCAGTAGAGTGTTGCATCTGGAGCAGTACGGGGCCATGCAAACCCCACTTTAAAATGTTGACCTGTGGAGGGCCAGCCAGAGTCCTTCAGGGTACGACAAGTCCAAAGGAAGAGGAAGAGTTCAGTCTGCAGTCTGATAGCTGTGTCATTGGCGATCATACCGAAAATGGCAGTCCATTGCGAGGTCCAAGGTGAGTGTCACAGAGTGTATCGGGGGACAGTGGAAGGTGATAATGCAGAGGGCAGAACCAAGCTGAAACCGGCCATGTGGCGGAGATGAATGCTACAGTTTTCTCCGTACCAGTAAGTCGGTTTTATCCGCATCTTCGTCCTCTACTGTCTCATGTGCCTCACGTGTGGTTGGTGCTGGCCTTTCTCCAGCACTGTGTGGCAGTGACACCTCAGGGGCCGGAGGTGGAATGTCTGCCAGAATGTGTGGCACTGACACTTCAGGGGGCGGAGATGTGGATGTAGTGGTAGCAGCAGCTTGCAGCAGCATGCATCAGCGCCAGGCCTGGTGGCAGCAATGCCATGAGGATGGTTTTGAGGTCATTGTGGAACCCAGCTACCTCTCGCTGGTGTGCAGCCGTGGCAGCCGTTCTTTCCACATTGGCCTGCTCCATGTTCTCCATGAGCCTCCTCATGAGTCCCAACTCCCAAGCGAGCTCGCTGGAGCCACTCTGACTAGACAGTCATTCTTGTCTCTGAGTCAGGACTCTGCCGATGTCAGCCATGGTTCGTTGGAGTGCATGGAGCAGACTGTGCGTGTCTGTTAGGGACTGTGAGTGGTCCCTGATGGGACTTAGACACCCAGGTATGGCATCTAGTTTGTCTGCCATGTGGTCGAAGCCCACTAGCACCTGTTCAGTCAGCTGCTCCTGGCATCCCAACACACGGTGTTGGAAGGCCACATGTTCTTCGTGGGGGTCCTGGGAGGCAGCCATGGTGGTGGGTGCTGCCTGCTGTGTGGTCTGTGCAGTGGGTGGGGTGTCCCAGTTGCAGCTGGGCTGCCCTGCTCCTGGAGGTGGGCTGCGGAGACTGTTAATGAACTCTTGGAGGGTGTCGGAGTCGAAGATGTGGTGGTCCTCTTCATCATCAGAGAAGAGAGGTTCAGGCTGCTCTGCAGGAGGAGTTGACTGTCCCTCTGCAATGTGAAGGGGAGATGCAGTTTGACAATGTGTTCACATGTGTGTTGTGGGATTGTACATGTTCACATACAGACTACATGACTGTGTACATTGTGACTGTTTTTGAGGGGCTGCCTATTTGCTGAGGGACAGTGGACATTTCAACAACATCACAATGTGTGTTTGAACTTGTGCATTGTCTAACCACAATTACCTGCAATGCCACTTGTGATTGGCCAGTATCTACACCCAGTGGGCACCAGTTGTGTCCTGCGTTCTGCTGAGGACGTGTTGCGGTTTGTGCCACTTTGTTGTCAGTCTTGATGTGCTCTGCATGTTTTGTGTGTGTGCTGCATTGGGGGTGGCCCCTGCTGCTCTGTTTTGCTGCCCCTTATCCCTTTCATGCAGTGTGCCTTTGACTTCTGTGCTTGTGCAGTGCTGACATGTAGCATACTTGGGTACATTGTTCTCTTGGTGGGAGTTGGGGTCTGGGGCATGGTTTGTTCGCAGATGTGCTCAGCTCAATTGTGCATGTGTGCAATTGTGCCCATCTCCCTGTCCCCCCAGTCCCTGGTCGTTACTCATCCTGGTTCTGTTGTGTGCAGTCCTGTTGAGCAGTGTCTGGTCCCCAGACTCCTGCCACTTTCTCCCCACTGATGACTGTGGACACCATTTCCTCCATGTCGTCCAGGTCCTCCTGTGGTGCAGGACTCCCACCTCCAGTCTGCATTGCTGCCTTCCGGTTGTTGGCGAGTTTCAGCTTTGTTTTGCACTTGACGTCATTCCAGCGCCTCTTGACCTCTTCCATTGTCCTCTTCAGCACTCCAACTTCAATCACCTTGTCCACGACGAACAGTAGTTGATGGTGTTCGACCACCTCCATTATCAGGATCCTGTTTTCCTGCACTTCTTCCTAATCTTCTTTTCCTTGCCCTTCCTTGACCCCGAGGTCCCAGGCAGGTCCTCTGTGGGGCTTGTGGGGTTCTGGTTCTCCTCTGTACTTGCTCCGGCAACATCCTTTGAGCTTGGCTGTTGTTTGGCATTTGTTTGTCAGGTTTTTTTCTACTTTTATGATGATTTTTCCCGCCTGACGCATGTGAATTGCAGGCCTGTAGCTGGTTTTCACACATTTTTGTATCGCAATTGGTCTCATAGCAGCTTTTTTTGCATTCGCGTTTCGCATTTTTGCGGCGTGGTATTGATTTTATTGCAGTCAGTTGACGCGTTATCTGGTGACTATCGCATGGTACCGCCGTGTTGTGAATACCTGGTTAACATGGCGTAAATTTCCCGTGATGGACTGCGATGTTGAGGGTTGCGTTAAGTAACTTTTGCGATGGTTATCACACGTTCTTGAGAATATACCCCTAACTTTGGAAATTTGCAGAGTTACCATCTTTCACACAATGGCAGGCAAACATGAATTGGGCCAGATTACTAGACTATATTTATTCCAAAAGAAGCAATCAGATTTTTAAATGCTAACACATCTGGCAATTCTTTCCAATGGAGAAAGTCATGTCTGGTTCGCAGTAGTTTGTCTGAAGTAGAGGACGTGGTTGGAAAGGGACAGTTTTTGTATTATCTTCAAAGTATTCCCCTCCGATTTTATCTATTACTTCATGATTTTTTTCAACTTTAGCAAATCAATTCCATGTCTTACTACCTAGGAATGTACCAACTGTGAGTGCCCTATTTAGTTAAAATTTTGATAATGGAATAACATGGGGGCATATGATCAAGAACGGCGTTAAAATTATCGCCGCTTTAGCGGAAGGAAACTCTCACTAAAGCGGCGATAAGGGGCTTGATAATATGCCCTTGAGAATTCCAATAGAAGCCCAGGTTTGTGGTCCTTCACACCAGAACCTGGGCGTCTATTGGAATTCACAAGGGCATTTTATGAAGCCGATTATCGCCGCTTTAGCGACAGTTTCCTGCCGCTAAAGCGGCGATAATTATAAAGTTGTTCTTGATAATATGCCCCATTGTATTTAGGGCTTTCCAAGAATTTACCCGATATCATTCAGAACTCCTCTGTTTGTTGCGAGAGACTCTGCAAGAGAGAATGCCACATTTCTGATGGATAAAATGTTAGGGGCATATTATCAAGAACGGTGTTAAAATTATCACTGCTTTAGCTGTAGGAAACTGCCGCTAAAGTGGCGATAATGGGCTTGATAATATGCCTCTGAGAATTCCAATAGAAGCCCAGGTTCACACCAGAACATGCTAAAGCGACGTTAATTTTAACGCCGTTCTTGATAATATGCCCCTTAGTTTATTATTAGACCTGTGTGTGAGGTTGGCCGGCCAGTCACAAATGCATGTACAATGCTTTAAATAGGAGCAAGCAGATGGAAGTTCCACGTTGGTGGGAATACCAACTGATTGGAGTGAACTACATGTTTAATTGCACACAACAGTTAACCAATTTACATTTAAGAAATAAGAAATTCTTCTATTGTGATTTAAGTTAATTTTGGGTATCTATTTTCATATGTTTGCTATAGCTGATTTTTACTAATTTCTTTGTCAGTGTCAAGAAATACACAGTTGTGGCTACACCATCATAAAAGATATTTGTATTCCCCATACCTGAACAGAACACAATGACCCTAATTACAAGTTGGTTAGTGTTTTCCAACGCATGTGCAAAACCCTGTCTGGACAGTAGCTGGGATTCTGGGTTGGATGATAGTTCCTGCACCTGGCAATTACGAGGTGCATGAAATACCTTACCCTTCATTGAATTCTAGTAGGTCAAACCTCCTAGGATTGTAACAGGGGGAAGTGTATGATATTTGCCTACCATGTAGAGTTTGGAGTGTTAAGCACAAAAATATGAACGTTTTCCCCAAAATGTCAGAATAGGTGCGATGTCTGTCACCTGATAAATAACATGGCCCAAGGTATTGTTAATTATCAGGTGCAATAAATAGCATCTATTCGTCCAAGCGATTCAGAATCAGGGACAATGTGTATTCATGAAAGGGAATCCAGTCTATCCAGAGTCTTAGAAAAAGGCATCTATACAAAAGGGTATGCCATCATATTAGTGGTTAAAAGTGGTGTTTTCCACTATATGAGAAACTACTTAAATGTATATCTGAAGTTTCCTTTCTTTTTAACGTTGTTTTTTTCTCGTTATTTTGGGGCATATTATCAAGACAGGTGATAAAATTATCGCCGCTTTAACGGCAGAAAACGGCCACTAAAACGGCGATAATGGGCTTGATAATATGCTCTACGGAATTCCAATTGAAGCTCAGGTTAGATGTCCTTCACATCTAACATGGGCTTCAATTGGAATTCCATAGAGCATATTATCGAGTCCATTATTGACGTTTTAGCAGCAGTTTTCTGCCGCTAAAGCGGCGATAATTTTATCGCCTGTCTTGATAATATGCCCCTTTGTTAATTAATTAAGTAGCGTGCTTTGCCTTGTTTATGTAAAACTGTAATGTAAATGCATCCCAAAGTTGACAAAAAGAAAACAACTTCATAATTCTAGAAATGCAACAGCATCCCTTGCATGTTTTGTCAGACAAACCATATACTGCACATATAGAGCAAGCCCACCAAGCCAGCCTGACCATCGCAAGGGGCGGTTCAGGGAATTTATGAAAAAATTAAAAAAGTATTGTGCATTTTACAACAAATTTCTCACTACAGAACCATGTCCAACCATGGAATGGATGTCTGGAGACATGGCTGCATTGCTCAGTGAATGAATTAAAATTTGGATGGGGGAGAAGATGGTGGCTGAAACAAATCTAGACTGGGTGACAAGGAATATAGGGGCATATCAGCAACAACCATCGATAATTATTGCTAAGCGCACTTAGCGCTAGGATAATTATCGCCGGCTAACGTGGATTTTTATCGCTGAGATAGCGTGCTATTAGCAACGCTTATCTCAAAAGCGATTAATATCCTACCGCTAACTGCCTAACGTGAGATTATCGCTGGAAACCCAGCGATAATCTCATGAAATGTGGCGTTAGCTTGTTGATAGGGCCTCACAAACTTAGCCATGATATCCACCTTCCATAGGATTTCATGGCTAAGTCAGTCCTGAAGCAGGCGTAAGGAAAGTAGCGATAACAGGGGTTATCGCTACTTTTCTTGCCGCTATGCTTCATAGTGTGGGGCTTGATGATAGGAGATATGTCGCTTAGCGACATTTCTCCTGTCATGTCAGGTCAGGAACGCCCACCTTGCATCTCATTAGAGATGCAAAGCTGGGCGTTAAGAATGTGTGCGCTAATGCAAGGTTTCACGCGTTAGCGTGACCTTGCTAATTAGGCGATAAAATTATCGCCGCTTTTCGCCCGAAAACGGCCGCAAAAGCTGCGATCATTTTCTATCGCCGCCTTGTAGATATTCCCCATAGATATTAGGCTATGTGGAGTAAATGCTTTCAATGTACTGACCAAGGTTGGGTGTTCAGGTTTTCTTTTGAGCTTCTACATAAAAACATTACACTCCCACTACCACCTCCAGTCCTTCTAAAACATACATGGTTCAGGTCTAAGTATCACAGTGTGCTGATTTAGTGCCTTAAATAATTAAACAAAGTACATTAAGCTGTTGTCTAAAGCAGTAGAGAGAAAAAGATAACCACAAAGTGGTGAAAATTGCACAATGTGACAACAGGATCTCTAGTAAAAATGGCAAGCTTCCATCTGGCCACATTGTATGATTTCGAAGCAATTACTTTTTCACAATGTCTCATTTGCTCTCTGAGCCAAGCAGCATCAGTACTCTTCCCCCCTAAAGCCTGGAAGTTCAGTACCATCAGTGCTGCTTGTGACGCTCACCACGGACAAATGGTTTTGAAGCGATTGTGGTCTGACCGTCACACTTTAAAACCATTTGTTTTGTATTGTTTATTTGTAAAATGCTAAAATAAACTCCAGACAGGAAACGCTCCTGGCCATTAGCAACGGAACCAGCCCACACCAGCAGTAAAACTGCCTCCCACACTGCCAACCCACCAAGAAAATGCATTTGCTTGGTAGGGCAGGTCAGATCTGTAACCAAATACCGAATTTGGATGAAAAAGTTAACTTAAGTCCACAAGCGAAAGTGGAGACAACCAAAAAACAGGGACACCTTCCTGTACATAAACAAACCATGGCATTTTGCTTTTTCTATTTAAAAGCAAAAACGAGGAGAAATAATGCTTTTCTCCTCATTTTACCATCTTAAGACCAGGATTTTCGTGGGCTTAATTTTGGCACTGCCTCCTATGTATGCCACCCTTGTAATTAGGGGGCAGCGTCAAATACAATGGGTGTTGCAGTGGAACGCCCACCGCAACACCCACTGCACACCAGTTTCACGCAAAAACCATAGCGTGAAAGGGTGCCTTATGTACAAGGCAGCGTCAAGCCACGTTAAGAGGCTTAACGCTGCCTTGTACACAAGGCAAGGCCCCTATCGCCATGGGAATGTCACTAAAGGTGACGACCCCCTGGTGATAGGGGCTTGTACATATTCCCCTCAGGGGGATATTCACAAGGAAGTGGCGGAGAGAGGCGAGAGTGGAACGCCCACCACAACACCCACTGCACGTCCCTTTCACACTAAACACAGCGTGAAAGGGGGCCTATTCACAAAGCAGCGTTAAGCCACGTTAAGTGGCTTAATGCTGCCTTGTGAATAAGGCGAAGCCCCTTTCGCCACCGCAATGTCACTGGCGATAGGGGCTTCTGAATATGCCCCTCAGTTTTTCCCAAACTCTGACTACTGAATTTTTTAAAGAAGTATAGGAGCACATAACTGTTTGCATGTTTTATGTGATGACTCTAAAGATTGCTCTTCATACTTCCAGTACTGCTTCGGTTCAGTCAACTACACTGCACTGAAACGTTTTGCATTGAACATAGAAACACTCCAAACCAAGTCAAGCTTTACCGATAATAAAATAGTGAGCTACTTTCCTCTTTCAACTCCTGATTGCCCTCATATTTAAATGAATAAAGATGCATTACACTTCAATATCGCAGATTATTGTAAATCATGTTTAGATTGGGGGCAGGTGAATTTTGTTTGCATTATTCACATCCCAGGCCATCAAATATCAGTTGCCACTTGGATATTCAAAAATAATTTTCATACTGGAAAATGGACTGCTTAAAATAGAGCTCATTTACGAAAGAAAAGGGTTAGGTGAGGTGACACTCGCCTATTTTATGCATTTTTCATTTCTTTGCTTCAGGTCACGTGTGATTGTTTTCTGCATATATTGTTTATGAATCAGCTTGGTTTCTTTAATACTTTCTTTCTTTGCTCTTTTACATTTTGATTATTCTTTGTGCTGACCCATTCTTTTTAACCTGTCAAGTTATGCAATGCAGTGTTTTTTTATTTCCCTTTGCTGTAGAAATAGTTGGTTTTTAATCTAAAAGTTAGTCAGTGTGCTCTGTCTTAATATTGTGTACACATCTGAAAGATACACATTCAGCTATATTAGGATGTTTTCCTTCTTTGTGGATTTGCAATGTGTCGCTGACGTTTTGAGTACAGATCTTCAACTTTCAGTCTTCCTCCTGAATCACTTTGATTGATTTGGTCGAGATTGAGATTACATTGGCAGGATTCTTTTTACCACATCACAATAAGTACACTTTGTTTGTCTGTCGTGAATGCAGCTCCACACACATATTATTACACAATGTAATTTCTTCGTCGTTGTGTTTTTTAATAAGGAATGTACTGATATGAAATAATTTAAATATTTGAACATTTTATTCTTTTATTCTTCTGTAGCAGCACATTGGGCACTAAGGAATCCTTTGCAATAAAAGGATAAGCATGATCTGGTTCTAATAAAAAACATAGTGGAACATTTCTCTAAATGTATTAAAGAAACTGGACAAAAATGCTATATATTAAATAAACTAAATACAAAATGGAAGTTATTAAGGTAGTAGGATTTATTCAGCCCATTCCTAACAAGAGGTGTACAGAGCAAGAATACAGATGCAGGTGCTCCCTGTTCATAGATGGCATACTATGTGGTTCTTAACTGGAGGCCTACCCAGTGAAGACATGTTAACGGGTGCCTTTCCTTCTTCCTTTCTTGTCTTTTCCTTCTGGGATTTTTCTATGTTCAGACTACGATGTGTGCTGTATAGACAGTATGGTCTACCTTGAGCTGTGAGTTTATTAGCTGTGGAGTCTGGCTTTTGTGTTGATTGACTTCAAGATTGCTACAGATTGTCTTAAATACATATGTAACCCTCCTTTTTGGCCCAAGATCATACATATTCCTGGCTGAAAGCCTACCTTTTCTGCCAGGGTACTATTTTTGAAACACAATGAGAAGTAAGTTTTCAAGATCAACATATAATAGTTGTGAGAAAATGGTTTATTAGTTGGGGTGGATGCGAGGTCCACTAAAAGTAATAAAGGCACTATCCTGTTAGGTCCAGTAAAAGGTTTCAGTGATTTAAACTTGAACTTAGCCTTGCAAACAGCAGACAGACTTAACTTAAGAAAATGTGTAAGGCATTTAGTAAAACCAAAACAGTTAAAATGTCAAACACAAAATAATAAAAATGTCACTCTAATTTATAATACATAGAGAATAATTTGACAAGCAAAATGATAGACAATTGCCAAAAATCTAATAAGAGTAACTGGAGATATCAATTTTAGAAGATTTAGGTAAAAATACTGTCAAATGTACAATGGTAGTCAATGGTCTATGTAAACAAAGACCTAGGCACAATTTCAGGCTGACTGTGATGGATACACCAACCAGGTTTGACCCAGTTGGAGGTTTAACCTTATTACGATGCCAGTCAGAACAGCTTCTATGCTCCTGTCGGAGGCGGTCAAACTGCAGCAGTCTAGTGGGAAGCAGTGCTCCAACCACCGTATTTTGATGCATTCGTACACATAGATTTCCAACGACTACAGTCCTTCCAACACCAGCAGGAAATTACAACTGCTGTGGTGTAGGGAAGGGCCAGTGGAGCCAGTCGGAGAGCAGACCGCCTAATGAATGGCCCGTCCAATTACAATGTGTCTTTCTGACGAGCCGACCATTGGTGGTCCAACCACCTCATCAGAGCTTGCGGAAAGGGAGGGATTGAAGGCCAAAACTCAGCTGTATACAGCTTCTCACTTAATGTGCCGACATGGATCCTTTTGCACATGTTCTGCCACTGTTGTACTTGCTCACTGACGCCCAAAATCAACGCAGTTGTAGTCACAACCACAGGTAAGTGTCACACCTACCCGTGTACATAGACTCCTCAGCAAATCGATGTTCCGCCATGGAAAAGCAAAGGGGTGTAGCTTGGTCAGCTTGAGTGGAGGTGTTACCACCATTGACAAATCCAATAGGTCTGGCATATTAAGGTGCAATGTAACTTGTCGCATCACATATCTGGATGTTGTGCAATGACAGAAGCATAACATACCATAAGTGTGGGACACTATGCCAATCACAGATGTGTCGCTTATGTGCTTGTAAGTCAAGCCCTCATGAGAAACACCCCCCCCCCCACCCCGTAAGCTCATCCCACTCAAAATCCTGCTGTGGAGAACACAAAAAACACACAATTCACAACACTATTCAAATACACCACAACAGACTTTCATTCATTTATCCATACTTGTAATGTGCAAACATTTCACTCCTCAGGCTTTCAAGGCGCTGGGACCCCAGGGAGATTAAGTGACCTATTGCCCAGAGTCACATGGTGCTGAGCTGAGCTGCAACCTGCGCCGGCGATTGAACAGTGAGCGCTGCGCTCCGAAATCAGTCACTTTGGCCCCTCTGCCACACCTCTCCCTGATGCGCCACACATCTCAGAGTACAGAACGTATGTGTCAGTGTGGGCAAGCAAAACATGCCATGCTGAAAATCTGCACACACTTCACATCACTTGACTGAAACCACTCTTAGCCAACTATGTCTCACACTATACACCAATCAGGGGTTTGTGACACTGCATACACCCCCCTGGAGCCACAAGACTGTGGATAAGGCCATGGGCGTTGTATCCCTGGTCCAAACATATTTTGTGGGCCCCTGTACACAACATCACAGAATGTATGTTCCCATTACATTTGCATGATGCCCTCTATGTCCACGTCACTGACAATGTAAGGGCATACTCTCACAAACTGGGGCACATCTCAGAAGCTGGTGTACTGATGTGTGCAATAAAAAGTGGCACAGAACAGCACCTTGTTATGAATGATATAGCAAACATCTTCTGTGACACCCTCACATTGCTCATAAAGTATGTCCTGTTGTGACATTGAACATACATCAGTATGGATGTTTCAGGAAAATAAAACACACCTTCACTGCTAAAGAACTTAATTTGCCCTTTAAATATCACTCACACGAAAAGTGGAAGTCAGGTAAATGGTATTCCCACAACCCACAGTGCAAAACATTTGTAGTCGACAATGTAAGCCTCCCTGCAGATTTGGGTTCCCCAAATCGGCGGGGGCTCCTGGAAGGCTACGGGACAAGGCCACAGTTCATATTGCACCTGCCTCAAAGTCTCCATGTACACAGGCCCTTTAGCATGAGATATATTAAAGGCAAACAATATTGTCACAAAGGGCATGCACATGTGGCTAATCTGTAAGTGCAAGTCCTTACATAAAACACTGCATCATACAGCAGTTGTCATACTCTTAAAAGTATGTGGAAGAGACACATATGGGAATGGTTACATGTGCATCACAAGTACCAATTAGGAATGGCAATTCAACAACCACCATGTGTGTAGAAAGAAAGACTTACTTTGCACATATGACCCACATATTCACCCTACATCTCAGGTAGTACTGCAAGACGAAAGACATGGACATTGGCCAAGGCAAGCTCCAATACTTCCCATAGCAGATACTAACCATTGCAATGTCTGACCCAATTGGAACTCATCCCACATATACATTCATTGAACGTTGACCCTCGGCCCCTGTAACTCTATAACTTGTCCCATGGTCTGACTATACTTACCATTACAAAAAGATCAGCCATCATGAACAAACAAACACAACTCTTGTCGGAGACTGCCCAGGTCTAGGTCATGAACACAGTCAGGGACTTGGGCAAGGACTGGGAATTGGGTAGAAAACTTACACAGAGGAGTATAGGGCTGCCCAGGATCACACAGGAAGTCCGAGGAGTAAAAGGGAACCAAAGGGGAAGCCTGTACAAGTGAAGAAGATGGCTAAGACTCAGAAAGGAAGGGCACTCACAAGGCAATTTAACATTCAGACCAACTACACCCAGGACGGACGTGCAAGACATATATATAAGACAACATTAACAATAAAAGGGAGTGTGGGGTAAAGCACTCAGGAGCTCCACACGAAAAGACTGAAGCTCAGTAAGTTTCTCACCCCCAATTGCTGTTACAGTTACTGACTGCAAATACCCACATATAGGATATGCATGCAAAGGCAGGGTCTGTGGAGCTTATACCTATGGTGATGTTATAAATGCAACTCAAAGACAATACTCACAGTGAACAAGAAACACCACCTAGGTAGTCTGCTGTGCCCACGGATCCTGGCGATCAAACAGGAACACGCAAGGCAGTAACAGCAAAGGGGTAGCACTAAACACAAGCACAATAGACAAGGAGCTAGCAAGGAGGAGTGCATAACAGGAAAGGAAGGAAATCACAGGGCACACTTGGCAAAAAGCAGGTAACAAACATACAAGGCAACAGAAGCAAGACTGCAGAATAGGAAGACAGAAAACTAGGAACTCGAACCAAGGAAATGGGAAGAAAGGCAGGTACTGGAAAAGAATAAACAGAACAGGAGGCTACAAGGGTATACTAGAATAGTGCAGGTTCAGGAATTAAGAAAAAAAAGTAGCATAGAAGGCAGTGCTGGGGCAGGAACAAGAATTGAGCTAAGGCTCAGGAGTCACGGTAGCAGTGCAGGCAGTGCTAGTACAGGAACAGGGAATTACTAAAGCTTCAGAAGTCAAGGTAGCACTGCAGGCAGTGCTAGTTCAGGAACAGGGGAATTAGTAAAGCTTCAGGAGTCAAGGTAGCACTCTAGGCAGGGCTGGTTCAAGGAAACAGAAAATAGCTACAGCTCAGGAAACAAGGAGTCAAGAGAGCACTGCAAGCAGGAACAAAAATGAAGCTGAAACCCAGGAACAGGAACAAAGAAGAACTCAGGAAACAAGGTAGCTATAGCTCAGGAATCAAGGAACAAGGATTAACTAAATATCAGGATTCACTGGAAACTAGGATATAAAAGGATCAGTCTCACCAGTATATAACTACAATGACCAACCCTGGATTGAAGGGAGCTGGGGCTTAAGAGCTCACAGTAATTACCAGTAGCGGTCCATGGAGGGAGTTCGGAGGGGCAGTGAGGCAGGGGAGGGGCAGGGTGGGGAAATGTAAACACCAGAATATGGATGAACGGAGGTAAGTACACATTTAAATAAATAAAACGAATTCCTTTGCGCGCGCTGCATCGCAAAATGCGATGCAGCGCGTGCAACGAAATTCATTTTATTTATTTAAATGTGTACTTACCTCCATTCATCCATATTCCAGTGTTTACATTTCCCCACCCTGCCCCTCCCCCGCCCCGCCTCACTGCCCCACCGAACTCCCTCCACGGACCGCTACTGGTAATTACATGCATTAGGTGTGAGCAGGCTAGCAGCAGCCAGCCAAGGTGAGCTGAATTCCTCCACCCATCCTTGGCCTGCAGGGGTGGAGACGAAGCAGTGAGCAGGGAATTCTGGGTAATGGAGTGTCAAACATGAGCAGGCTGGCTTTAAGCATGAGCAGGCTGGCTTTCACAAAACCTGGCATGGATTGGGAATAGATGTCAATTCCCCAATAGTGTCCAAATGGCTGGAAGTTAGAATATGCATGAAGGGGAGGGTCCAGTAGCTTATTATGACACTGGAGAGTTCCACAGTTGAGCACCCTGGTTGTGGACATGGGAACGCAGGGAGCAAGTTGTGACAACTCTAGTCACACATCCCAAAACATCCAATAATAACATTTAACATCAGTAGCAATGGCAGGACAAAGGTCTACAAAACAAAAACATTTTTTATTTGAGACAACACATCAGTGTCTGAAAACAAATGCCAATGGCCATTCCAAGTTTTATTGTGTGGGCCAGCATACTGCTGAGCTACCAAACTTGCCATCAAGTACCTCGACAGGAAGGGGCATCTAGTGGGCAGTCCAGGCACCTCTATGATCTTACTCAGGTGTGCTGGGGTTGGAATTGGGAGGGCTGGGTTGATCTTTCGGAGGGCTGGGGTCAGGATTGGGAGGGTTGGCCTGATCTGTGGGAGTGCTGGTCTCGGGATGGGGAGGGCTGGGTATGACATTTGGGGATTTTTGTATGCCAGAAGGGTAGTGATGGGTTTTGTGAGAGAGGAACAGGGTGTTTTACCTTTTTTCTGTTTTAGAGCATCTGGGTTGCGGTGGGGAAGAGGTATTTTGGGTTTTGGGAGGGGGTGGGACTGTTTTGGGACCTCTCCCTCTTTTCTGCTTATGTCCTTTTTGTTTGGCAGGGGTAGTGGGTTGTTTAGGAGGAGAGACAGGTTTTTGGGGTGAATCATGAAGGGGAAGAGATGGGTAGGGGTGGGAAACCAGCACTGGGTTTGGGAGGGGGTGGGCAGCTGTGGCAGGAAAGCACTCAAGGGCAAACAGGGTAAGTTTTTTGGGACACTGGGGAGAAGGTGAGACAAGGGGTGGGGTATTGGAGGTACAGGGATGTGAAGTCTGAGTTGTGGCTGTGAGTGCATATGTGTGTGTGTCTTATGTGTGTTTGGTTGTTGAATGTGTGTTGTCCTTTGCATTGTGTGATGTGTATGTGGTTGGTGGTATGGGTGTGGGTATGGTTTCTGTGTGTGTGATGTGTGTAGTGGCTGTGTGTGGTGGTGAGGTGTCTGGCTGTATGTGTGCACTGGCTGTTTCTGGTGTCTGGTGGTTTGGAGTCTGATGGTTTGTGTGTTGTGGATGGGTCTGTTGGTTTGGTATCTGAATGTATGTGCATAGTGGCTGAGTCTAGGGGTGTGGCGTCTGGGTATATGTTACTGGATGTGGTGGTGAGGGTGGTGAGTGCCAGGTGATAACTTATGGTTTGTTTTTTCTTTAGATGTTTCTCTTTGCATGCACTGTGTGTTGATGTTGAGGTGTGTTGGACTTGGCCCTTTTTCCCTAAAATTTTTCGTTTTTCCCCCGTTGACCATGTGTGAGAAAATACCTGCTGTGCAATGGCGTGCGCAGATTTATTTGTGCTGTGGTGAAGAAATGCTACTTTTTAAATGTGCCACCTGACTGGAGCTGGGTTGCCAGTCTAGGTGTTTGTTTCCCAGCAACCCCCGATTTTGGAGGGAAGCCTGGCACCCAGGGTTCTTTACACCTCCCCCTAGGCCAGTTAGGACCAGTTTCCCCAGACGCTTCTAGAAGCTTCTGGCACTGTTTGGTAGGTGGGGTGAGGGGTGTATATATAGGGGGGCTGGGCCACCATGTGCTCAGACTGAGCGTGGACTTGAATGTGAGGGGACAGGAGGTACCACCGCATGGGCCTGTGTGCTGGCCCCTGTGCCCAACTATAACCCCTCTGCTGTCAACAGGGCTAGTGAGAGCCCCGCTGCTGGAGTAAAGACTGCTTTATCAGGAGGAGTGCCACGTTACAGAGAATGACAGTTCCTAGGAATTGCGGCCCTGTTCTGATGAGTGCCGACTGGCTGCTGATCTTGCCCAGTAGTGCCTGCTGCTCTCCTGCCTAGCGCCTCTTGAGCGCTAGAACCCTACTTCGTGGGACCTAATGCCGTGGGAGCGCTATATAGTGGACTGGCCTGTACTCGCAGGAGGTGAGGCGCACTACAACTGTGTCCCAGGAGGTGAGGAGTGTGGGCACTACCTTCATGTGGGGGACTGTCTGCCCCTGGCCCCCTAGTGCCTCGTGAGCGCTACAGGTGGAGTGCCAGGAGAAGAGAAGCGCCTAGTGGGACTATTGGCTTGGTTACCAGCAGAGAAGCGCTATATTTGGATTGCCTGTACCTCCCTGCCTGCACTCTAGCGCTGTACTGCCCAGGTGCTATATGCAAATGGCCAGTGAGGAGAGAGGAGTGTGGGTCCTGCAGCGCTGAGGCTGCGACTTGCTGTGGGAGATACCCGGTGTGTGAGGGACTCACAGTGTGGCTCAATGATTAGAGTGGCAGACCCTGATGCAGAGGTCTAGCCCGGGACCAGGGTTCAATTCCCCGCCTCGGCAGGTCTTGGGCTCAAAAATTCCACGGACCTGATAATTCTCGCCTCAGTGCCTATTCCAATCATGGAGTCCCACTCTGCAACTCTAGGCAATAGTTTGCTTAATCTCCACAACAGCCCCCACAACGCTAAGGATGCCTGGCCTCCACCTTGGGGGTGCCCAGGAGTGGACGCCTCACAGGGAAAGCCAGGATGGGTTCCACAGCAGTATTCGTACAAGCACCTTGAGACCCTTGCGGGTGGGTAGTGCGCTATACAAGTATCAAATTTACATTTACTCCCCCTGTGGCTTGAGTCGGCAGGAGCCTACCCCGCGTGTGTGCCACCTCTGAACGTTTTAAAAGCACAGTGGGTGCCTACCCCGCGTGTGGCCTGGAAGAGCGGGTGCCCACCCCGCATGCCGGCGCCTTGAAAATCGAAATTAGGAGCCTACCCTGCGTGTACCCTGGAAGAGCGGGTGCCCACCCGGCATGCCGGTGCCTTGAAAATCGAAAGCGGGAGCCTACCCCGCGTGTGCCCTGGAAGAGCGGGTGCCCACCCCGCATGCCGGTGCCTTGAAAATCGAAAGTGGGAGCCTACCCTGCCTGTGCCCTGGAAGAGCGGGTGCCCACCCCGCAAGTGTTAGTACTTCTAGGCGGGAGCCTACCCCGCACTTCTTATCTGCCCAGGAATCACCGCTGCAACCCGGGTTGCGCAAAAGAGGAGGGCCGCCGCGCTGCCTGCGGAGACCCGGAAGGAGAAGAGACCTCGCCCGAAGCTGGCCGGAAGGAGAACCCAGGCGGGAGCCCACCCCGCACTGGATGGTGGCTGGAGGAAGTCTACACTCCCGCAGGGCTCCCATGCATTGAGGAGAGCCCGCGTCATCAGCAGAAGAGAGGAGGAAGCCCGGAGTCTGCCCAGGCTTCGGGGGAAAGAAAGCAGAGGCGAGCAGGAGCCCAGGAGCGGAAAAGGCTAAAAGAGAGTCCACCTCCCCGGTCCCAGCCCCCGAGTGTAGGAAGAGGCGGGCTGACTTGGGAGGCGGTGGCCTGAGCCTGCCAGGGCCTGCGCTACGGTGAGGACTATGCCTGCCCCAAGGCTGACCCGGTGAGTTGTGCGGATTTGGGGGCCTACGCCCGTGAGAAGGCCCCATCCGGTGAGGAGCAGGGATAGCCCCAGGGGCTCCTCGGGCCCGAGACTTCCACCAACCCAGCCACACCCCCGAGGAGGACTGCCTGGGACATGCGCCCCTGAACAGAGGCCCCCTTCTGAACCTGTGGGGAGCATCGGCAAAAGGCTGATTACTTGTCCTGAATGGGGCCCCAAGAGTGATTACTTGTAGGGAATCTCTGCATAAGTCCTAGTACCTGCATTACACCTGTTGCCTGTACTGAGTATCTCTACATAGGGCAGGGTGCCCCTATTGAATATACATCTGCCGAGAGTTGATGCTTGACGGGTATAGATACTCCTCCCTGAGAATTGTTCCCGGTACTAAATCTATGCCTGAGAAATGTTACCTATATTATCCACATGCATAGGAAATGTTACCTGCATTGGTCATTTGAGGGTCCTGGGAGAGGGGCTCCCTAGGAGCAGAGGCACCACAGACTAATCTGCAGCAACTTTGGGCATTGAGTTTAGGTATTACCATGTGCGCCCTGCTGAGGAAAGGTGATTGATGCCCATGAGGATGCCCAACGTCAGGGTATGATGTTCTAGGTGCTACCAGGGGTGTCCTGCTATTACAATGCATAAGGTGATGTTTATGCTAATGTTATGCATAATGGGCTGCTCATGCATTGATGCTAACGTGCTGATGCCTACGTCGGACTATGATGTTTTATGTTTCATGACCTATGACTAAATGTATTGATGCCTGGTCCCCCTTTTATGCCTCACATTTATTACTGGACTTCCATTTATCCTTTGTCCTTTTGCGATGGTTCTGACAGAGGCCCGATTGGCCCTGCCATGTATATAATCCCCCTGTAAATGGTTACCTGGTGCCGGCAGGCACAGTTTATCTGCACCTGTGATTCCCTTCTGATGTGTTTATTTAACAATACACATACTGTTTTTCACCTCAACTGGTGTGGTCTCTTTTTGTTGTGTGCCTTGTGTGTCGCCTGTGTGTGCTGCGTGGATGCTTTACACATTTCCTCCGAAGTTTGGCCCCCCCGCTCTGCACCATGCTACCCCATTTCTAACAAGGTGGATGAGCACTTACATGTGTGTGTGCTTTGGGTAGGTATGGGAATAGGGTCTGTGGATGGGGAAGAGGCAGGAGGTAGGGTGGAAAGCTGGAATTGGTGGAAGGCTGCAGTGAGTGTGGAAGCCAGAACCTGAAAAGATCTCTGTGGGGCAGACATGTCAGCGTGAATGCCTTCCAGGCATGACACCATCAGCGTCAGCTGGGGGCTTTGCACCTGGATGGCATTCAGCACTGCAATCGGACCCTCAGAGATCTGCCTCAGGATGTCAATTGCCTCCACTCTCAGGGAAGCAGGGGAGTCAGGGACGGGGTGAGGTACCTGGTGCAAAGGTGACTCCTCCCATTTTAGGAAAGTGGACCCGGACAGCTGGTTGAGGAGCAGGAAGGTGGAGAAGAAACAGGAATGGCAGACATGGATGTTGTGCACACAGGTTCACGGGAGTCCATCACCACCAGGGAGTGACCACTGGAACTTGACTCTGAGGATGATGATGTAAATGAGTCATCTGGCCCCTCTATGGCACCCCCATCACCCTCTGGGACACTGGTTCCCTCTGTTTCACTGGTGCAATGGGAACCACTGTGGCCAGCTGCTTCTGCACCAGTCTCAGCCCTGTCTCCTCCACTGCCCTGGTTCAGTGCAATTGTGTGAACACACTGGACAACAGATCCAAAAACAACACATTATACAATTGCACAGATCACAGAACATACACTGATGGCTATGTTGCCTCCAACATTGGAATGAGACCTGTATAAGTGCTCCACGACCTGTGCACATTCACACAAAATGATGTCATAACCACAGTCTGCTCCAACTGCATGTGTAACCTTGTCCCAAATCCACCATTATGGATGTAGCAGGAGATATCATAACCCTGTCAACCTAGGCCCTTGTAGCATAGCATAGTTACCTGTTGTAATCAAAAGGGGTATCCACGTGGAATGCATTACTACCTATCCACACAAGGCCCTGCAATCAGCAAATGGTCAAGTGTCCCTTACCTACAACATGTAGAACTGATGGGCACCTGCCACAGCTAAGTTGCAGCAATATATGACTACCAAGAAGAAGCTGGCATGGAAGTGCCCATTCCACACTGTTCACACCACTCAGATGGCACAGTTGAAAGCTGCACATGAGTAGCTTTGCTAGGTGTCACATGTAGTACAGAAGAGTTGAATAGAGAGAATGTGGCTCCAAGTCATGTGAGAATTCAGCACAAAGAAACATTGTACATGAATCTGCCTAGGAACATCCCCAGTCAAGATTGGTTCATTTGAGCACACTTTTTTCACATTGCAAATCTCCATGCCACTAGAACATTGAAAGTACATAATGTTTAGGAAATATCCAGTCCATAAAGAGGGTTTACTCGTATCCAAAAGGGAAGGGAATTTGCTGTACCTTCCTTGTCTTGCAAACACAAATACCTATGTACTACTGAGTGCTGACACACACACATGACCCCAACATGTCAGCATGTCACTCCCTGATGCATGTCACCAGCCAGTGAATGCCCCTCCACAAATGCACGTGTGCATCACACCTAACTGAATACACCCTTCTCAATTACATGCAAGCTCACATTGCCAGATAGTACTGGAAGTCTTTAACCATGTGTGCCATGTCCTCAAAATTTGATCTGGCTAATGACATCCATCAATGTCATTGGGTATGTGTGACTCACCCACCCATGTCAACACACCTCTATATGTGGTTTCATCTACTCTGTATAACCATCATGGAATACTATTATGTACACATTGGCCAACACATACAAATGTGATGGAATCAGAATGAACACCGTGTAGACCCTAACATCAGGTATGGAACAGTTGTAAATATCACAGTACAACACATAATGGTACACATACCAGCATGTAGGCATCAAATCAGATAGCACCAGTGGTGTCAGCCACCTCATGACATTGTCTGTACATTCCCCACTTACCAAGGGGAAGAAGTGTTCGGTGTCTGCATCCAGTGTGCATTGAATGCCATGCCACAGGTAAGTGGTCCACCTTCACATGAGACACAGTAGTGAGGGAGCATCACTCCAGGCACAAGTTTAACAAGTGAACTGTTTGGGACTACTGTCATACATGGCAGCAAACAAAATGTAGGTCATCTGTGACAGCAGGTAGCCATGTGGATGTTCAACTCTGGAAAATGGCATTTAACTCAACCCTCCTTAGTTCCTGGTCACATGGTCAATAGTCTACGTTTATCTCCATGCGCCTACTACCAGACCTACACATGCAACAACTCTCCCATTGCGAAGGACATGAGTCACATTCAAGCTTGATGGGGACATAGCTGCCTGTAACAAAAGATAGATGGTCATGCATAATGTTTCACTCAGGCCAATACTCACCCCCTCCTAGCTACTGTTGAGCTCTCAACTAGCAATCAAGGTCCGGGTAGGCCACCGCCAGTATGCGGGCTATTAGGGAGGTCAAGGTTCAGCATGTTCCCCTTCTGCCTGGGGAGGACAACCCCAACTGGACCTCCATGATCTTATGTGTTTAACGTCTCAGGTCCTCCTACTTTTTCATGCAGTGAACACTGCGCCGACAAGCAACGCCCAGGGTCCGAAGCCTCCGGGCGATGGCTTTCCATATGGACACCTTCTGAGGGGCGTTGACTTGCGTGGATGTAATAGATGAAGAGAGTGAGTAGACATGCAAGATATAGGTTATCTGCTAGGGTGACACAGAGTTTGTGAACAGCTAGTAAACAATTGATCAAAAGTCCACACACAACATGTATAAGGCGCACATGCAGATCACCACAAAGCAGCATTACTACACACTGAGGACTATCCTCAACCCTGATTATGCCTGTATTGACTAATTCAGTCAGCCTCTTGACATCAGGCAGCCCTGGGCCACATGACATGTGCACTAAAATGAGTTATCATGTTACACAGCACACCATTGTGTCTTCTTGAAGGGTACAGTACTATTGCATCACTGGACAGACAACTGAACAGTCTGGACAAATGACTTTATACATACAGTCTAAGAAATCATTGCTACAATTGTATTGTCAACATTCTAAGGCTTGGTTCACAATGAAAGGACTGGCTTGTGTGTCACTGAGAGCTTACACTCTGAGGATCATTGGACATGTGATTTATTCATTTGGACATCATACAATGTATGAATGTGTTTGTGTGGGAATTCCTGTTTTCACAGGACTCATCGTATGACATATTCAGCAGTGTATATGGAATGACATAAACCTACCTTTGTACATACTGTATGATTACTCATACTTACACAGCTGGTTATGCACTGCTGAACTACTGTGCAGATGTAACCAACTATCTCATGTGTACATGTTTCACATGAGCAATGTTCTAGTACAATGCTAGCATCAGTCATAGGACAGTAAAATCCCAGACATGTGGGAGTAAGTGGCCTGTCCTAAATCAATGACACACAGTGACAATATGGGTCCATGGTTAGTAGTCTTAGGTCTGGGGATGTCATCATGCACCATACCAACTGTAGTAATCCTAGGGGCATTTAGGCCACCTCATGGTCCTGTGACACTAATTTAGGCCACATCCGAGGATCAGCAGATCTACAGGGAGAATACTCTGTGCTTCAGTTCTATGGCCACATTATCTCAGCTACAGCCTGGGCCATGGACCATACAGGGCACAACTCATTGCGAGGGTTTTCTCTCTGCAGACTGAGCATTCTGTCCCACATTACCATCATATGCCTACATATTCCTTACCTAACAGTATATCTTGGGAACATCCTATACATGACAGGACCATTGTGGGTCACTCTGAAGGGGTCTGTGAGGTGTTGGTATCTCCCAGACAACAGTTTGGTGAACCGTAATGGGTGTTGAGTGATATGTGGGACTGTGCACATATCTTACATTTTACTCACATGCTACTATCAGTAAAGATACACAAGTTAGGGTGTAAGGCTTATACATTAGTAAGCTCATCTGCCATTAAGTGAATAGCAAATTCATCATGGCAACATTATGTATGTGCATGCATAGATATGTGCATGCAACCATAGTAGGATTGAGGACTGATTACACATCAATATTGTGAGGTGAAGTCCACAAAGTACAGTGACACATGAACCATGACATTATTGTTCTATGTAGGGGCCACACTATCTGACTTACAGAACTTTGACTCTGAGCCACATTGTGGCCTATGGGATTGTTATTTTTGTTGCAGAGTACAGACTGCATTAGCAGTACTCACCTGCTCCTCTGATGAGCCATAGAGCAGGTGATACAGGGGAAAGACCTCCTTCACTAGGGTCTCCAGCTTATCTGGAGTGAATGCAGGGGTCCTGCTCCTTGTACAGCATGTGATTACAGCTCCCAGAGATGGCAAACAGCAGCTGACTATGAGGAGGTGGTGTAAACAGCAGGGTCTGAAGGCAAGTGATTAGATTTTCAAACTGCAATGGACTCATATGACACATAGGCAGCCTTCTGTGTTGGCAGCCACAGCCATTGGCCCGCGACAGTCACCTAACCCAATGTTAGCTTATGGCTGTGACTGCTGTGAAGGGAGCCGCCTACCGCGCCATTTAAATCAGCCGCATTCAGCAAATCAGCATGTCCCATTAGCGAGGTGAGGCATCCACATAGGCGGTTTCCTATGTAGACAGACACAGCCCTTGGACCGCAGTGGTCACATTATTCAATGGTAGCCTATGGCAGTGACCGCTGTGGAGGACCCTGCCTACCACATGGTTTATATCAGCCAGCGCTCTGCAATTCAGCATGTTCCATTAGCGGCGAGATCAGCCACCAGCCATGATAGCATTGAAAGCCACATAGAAAACAATCTACTACGTGCATCTCCACCGATATAAATATTTTGGAACATGTCACCTGCTGCATGACACCCTTCTTCTGTCTATACCAATACTCAGGCGTCAGTATTGTAAATTACTTTGCATGATCACATGATCACTGTGGTGCAGTCTACACCACGGTGATGGTAGCTTTGTGTGCAATGCAGACTCCACAACATGACGGTGTCCACCCTACAAATGAGTTTGTATGATGTTCACAGTGCTGTTACAGATATGTGGAGTGCAGATTGGGGTTGATAGGTGAAACTTGCAGGATTGGCAATCAATCAGATTCATCCTGGTGAATCCCATGTTTATCTGGTAAGTCAATATTTAGGCTGCCTTCTTCCTCGAATGTCCTCTCCCACATGAGTGGGCATTGGTGGAAATGTATCATGCAGATAGTTTTCAGGCATCTCTTTCACTTTCCTGATCCAAGAAGTTGCTATGTATGCTGTTCTATGTCATACAATTATGATGTGAATTGCTGTGTAGTGCTAACATATGCTGGTATGTGTGGTCATAAGACTTTTGGGTGTCTATTGGTAAATGTCAGTGTGGACACTGTTACCATATCCATATGTCTGTACACTCCACACATAGGTACCCTGGCAGAGGGAGGAGAGACATCCTCCAGTATACCTGCCATCTCCAGACCTTCAAACTATATAAGAAAGAGAAGTCATCAGGCAATTTCCTCTCAATAGGCAGACAATGTAAGATTTATGTGACCAGTTAGAGCCCAACATCCTTGTAGAAACTATACCACATCTCAGACACCAATGGTGAACCTAATGGCAGAATTGTATTTCCTGCCCACAGGTTCCTTCCAGTACACTGTGGCTATATATGGGGGAATGTCACAACCTATGTTCAGTGGGGTACCACGTGATGTGCTTTCAGCAATGATGAGACACATGTGCCTTCCAGTAAATGCAAAAGTAGTGAAAGTGTTAGATTGCGGATAGGTAAACTTTACTATTCCCACTCCATCCAGTACAACAGTAGGAACACTGCTAGAATGCAGAGGGGTACAATTTACTAATCACACTCCAATCAGTACAACAGTACGGAAAGTATTGGATTGCAGAGGAGTAAAATTTACTATTCCCACTACAATCAGTACAACAGTAGGGAAAGTGTTGGATTGCAGAGGGGTAACATTTACTATTCCCATTCCAGTCAGTACAACAGTAGGGAAAGTGTTCAATATCACAGGTGTAAAATGTACTATTCCCACTTTAATGAGTGCAACAGTAGGGAAA
This sequence comes from Triturus cristatus, assembly GCF_964204655.1. Taxonomy (NCBI): domain Eukaryota; kingdom Metazoa; phylum Chordata; class Amphibia; order Caudata; family Salamandridae; genus Triturus; species Triturus cristatus. Next base: position 252,836,610 of record NC_140588.1, read on the forward strand.
GTGTTGGATCGTGGACGGATAAAATTTACTATTCCCACTCCAATCAGTACAACCTTAGGGAAAATGTTAGATTGCGGAGGGGTAATATTGACTATCCTCACTCCAATAAATGCAACAGTAGGGAAAGGGTTGCATTGCAGAGGGGTATAATTCACTATTCCCACCCCAGTCAATACAACGATAGATAAAGTGTTGGATTTGGGGGGGGGGATAAAATGTACTATTCCCACTCCAATAAATGCAACAGTAGGCTATTCCCATTATCATCAGAGCAACATTAAAAACAAACAAAATATCTTAAACAAAATAAACTTATTTAAAAAACAGGGCAAATAAGGAAAAATATTAATATGTTCAAATGTATAAAATATTAAAAATTAAAGAAAATAAAAGCATATCACAATGTTAAATACATATTGCAAATACCTACACATATTTTTATATATACCATATGAAAATAATTTACATGAAAATAAATATTTGTATTTAAAAATTATTTAATAACAAAAATATTTATCATATACATATAATTTAGCTACTTCCCACCCTATAACCCGACAAAACTCACAGCCTGCACCTAAAATGTAACTTTAAAAAGCAAAAAACCTACACTATTAATATAATTATTTATCAACAAACGTATTATCATTAAGGGTAAAACTACGGTATAGCACCCAGGAACTGCATGCCCTATGTCATGCAAACACAGCATGCAAGGAGGAAGTACGGCAAGGGTCTGTAGGCATTGCCCTTTTAAGTTTAGTCTGGGGAAGGAGGGGAAGGAGGCATTCCCTGCTCTGAGTTGCTGCCTGTTGAATTGCCGTTCACTCAGGAAACACAGATTAGAGATTTTTGACCTGCTCGTTGATTGCCATGCAGATGCGATGTTTCTTACTGAGACATGGTTGGACGAGGACTCTGTTCCGGAGATCCTTGAGGCATTACCTAGTGGTTATGCGATTAGTAGAATAGACAGGGACTCTGGCAGAGGTGGGGGAGTGGCAATCATCTTTAAACATGCCATCCAATGTCTACTCGAGCCTGTCATCATTTCCGACAGTGAGGCTTGCCTTTTCACAGTTACGGTGGCGAGTAACTATATTGTGAACGGACTTTTGATCTATCGACCTCCTGGATGTCCCTCCCGCTTTTCTTCGAGCCTGATTGAATATCTCACTCAACCAGCCTTGCGCTACAATAAACTTCTTGTATTGGGGGACCTCAATCTACATCTGGAGGATGCGAAATGTGTGGTGGCAGATGAATTACACCAAGAACTGGCTACCTTACAACTGAGGTTAACAGCTGTTTTCCCTACTCATCAGCAGGGCCATCTGCTTGACCCAATTTTTACAAATTGGGATGATTTAGTGGTCAGTCTACCTCAGCCAATGGTATGGACAGATCATTACTTGGTCCCATTTGTCATGCGGCTGCCAAGGCCTAAGGTGCAGGAGGATCTGAAAGGGGGAATAACTTGTCGGAAGTGGGTGAGATTTTCGCCAGGCAAGTTTAATAGTGCTCTCTTGCAGGGGGGGCCACCGGGGGAATGGATGTTGATAGTGCCTGTGTAGACCTGGACAGGAGGGTTGTGGAGGCATTAGATAGCACGGCCCCTTGGTCACGGAAAATATTAGGTAGAGCACAAAAATCTGCCCCTTGGTTCAATGCCGTTTTGAGAAATGCGAAGGCAGATTGCAAGCGCATGTAAAGGCAATGGAGGAAGGATTTCTCGGACCTGGGGAGGAGCGAATATAAAGCTATGCTGAAGGGCTACCATAGACTTATTAGAAGAACTAAGGCAGCATATTTTCTGGAAAGAATTGGGTCAGCGGGCAACTCGACTAGGGAACTATTTAGAGTTTATAAGGAAATATCGTCCCTAGCTACAGTGGCAGCACCTGCAATAGGCTCGGTAGAGCTATGTAACCGCGTGGCAGACTTCCTTTCAGATAAGGTGGAGAAAATCTACTCCACCTTTGCGGACTCTGCTCAAGTAGTCCATGATATTTTGGATGAGGCAGGGCTCGCTAATGAGGGTGAGGGACTGGACAGTTTTACCGTCCCACCCCCCCCAGAAGTGCTAACTAAAATTTGCCTGAGTGTAAAGTCGGGCTCTCCTAGAGACCCGGCCTCCCCAAAAGTGCTTAGAGGGAGCATAGAAATATTGGAGCCCTATATTAGACATCTTGTGGAGGTTTCATTCAGGACATTCACAGTTCCAGGAAGATGGAAGGAAGCAGTGGTACTTCCTCTACCCAAAAAGCCACATCTAGGTCCAGATCACCTTGATAACCTGCGCCCAATTTCTCTTTTGCCATACTTCGCAAAGATCGCGGAGAAAGTGGTAAACAGGCAACTTACGGCACATATTGGGAAACTTAACCTCTTACATCCTACCCAATCCGGTTTCGGGGCATGCCACTCGACAGAGTCTGCCCTGCTATTGACCACGGAGACTATCAGGCAATATGTGGTTGTGGGTCAGACGGCAGCCTTGATCCTGTTGGATCTAAGTGCCGCCTTTGATACGGTTGCTCATCACACTCTGGTGCACTGTCTGAGGAAAGGAGGTGTGTCTGGCAGGGCATTAAGCTGGATGGAATCATTCCTAGCGGAGCGTAGTTTCCAGGTGAGGCAGGGTGTGCACTATTCCAGGGTCATCAAACTGAAGAAGGGGGTACCACAGGGCTCGATCCTGAGCCCGACTTTGTTCAACCTGTATGTGGCTCCTCTGGCAGAGATTGCTGATGGTTTCGGGATCAGGGTTGTGTCCTATGCCGACGACACCCAGCTGGTGGTCTCCCTGACACAGGAACATGACACGGCTGCCCCCAACTTCGTGGCATGTTTGCAAGAGCTAGCATCATGGATGGCTAATAACTGCCAGAAGTTGAACGGCGATAAGACCGAGGTGCTTGTGGTGGGGAGAGCACTATCGGTGTGGTTGTCAACTTGGTGGCTGCAGAGCCTGGGTCCTACCCTGGTGCCTTGTGCCAAGGCCAAAAACCTGGGGATGTGGACGGCCACGAATCTCTCCTTCGAGTACCAGACCAGACCGGTTGCGGGTGCCTGCTTTGGAGTTTTGAGGGGCCTTCGTAAAACTCTGGATACGCTGCCTATGGCAGCCAGGAAGACCTTAGTCCATGCCCTGGTGACATCCCGCCTCTATTATGGTAACATCTTGTATCTGGGTGCAACGGGGAGATGCATGCGGAGACTCCAGAGTGTGCAGAATGCAGCAGCTCGCCTGGTTCTCATGCGTCCTAGGAGAGCCCCATCGAAGATGGCACTTGCTTCCCTCCATTGGTTACCGATACGAGAACGAGTTTGGTTTAAGGCGCTGTGCGTTTGCCACCGCATTATTCATGGGACTGCGCCGTCCTTCCTGCTTGATTTTCTCACTCCTTGTGTTCCAACTCGCCGCCTCAGATCTGAGGGGAGAGGTTTGGTATGATGCGTTCCGGTTGTTAAGAGAGCTAGGATGGGGGGTCGGTCCTTTCGCCTTCTGGCTGCCCAACTCCGGAACAAATTCCCTCTGAGCCTGCGGTTGGAGCCCATGGAGGGCACCTTTAGGAAAAACTTGAAGACTTACCTATTCTCTTCAGGATAATGGGATCTGGGGGAGCCGGGACGGTAGCTCACCAATGTAGATTGCACCGCAGCGCGGGGACACTCTGGCTGAGTGTAACCAGGCGCTTTATAAATGTGCTAATAATAATAATAATAATTAAGCATTTATTATCAATTAAATATAATTAATTTACTTCCCATAATATACCCCCACAAAACACACAACACACTCATAACATTTTACTGAAAATTATTTACACAATTAACATAATTAAATATCAATTAATTAATTAATATTAATTTACAAATCAATAATTAATTACTTAAAATTAATTTACTTCCCATCCCATAACCCCTACAGAAACCCACAACCCACATTTAAAGCCTTTATAAAATGTGTATCCACAATTAACGTAATTAGCCATTAAACAAATATTATTAATTAAAAACTAAATATTCATTCATTAAAATTAACTTCCCAACTTTTACCCCTATAAACACCATAACCCAAAGCTAAAAAGAATGAAATTACACAATTAACATAATTAATTATCAATTATTTAATTTTACTTAACAACAAATTATTAACTAATTAAAAAAGAATTACTTCCGACCCTTACCCCTATAAACCCCACAACCTGCACACAAAAAAAACAGTTACACAATTAACATAATTATCAATTAATTATTAATATGTTTCATTAATCTTTATTTCAACAGCTTCTGTCATAAAAGCTGAAAAGAGCACACTTAGTAAAATACAATTAAGATTATAAGAAATGAGCGATTCATGCAGCATGTGAAAATTGCTGAAGGTGCTCTGTACAGCTACCGGCACCAACTAAAGTTAGAAAAGATCCAATTTATGGACCAGTGAAAGAATACCATGCCCGTTCAACGTGAGCCAGTTAAAGATAATTCATCATACAAACTCATTCTTATAATAAAAGTTATAATTCATTTGATTTAAATTATACCGATAAAAGCTATAAAAAAGTCTAGCAAAAAGTAGTAAAAGCAACTATCAAAGAATTTTCGAAGTTAAAATGAGCTTAAAACTGTATAGATGGACAGGAAGCACTAACATGATATTACAACAGTTATGACATACTAAATAGATCTTTATGCACAGCAGTCATGTTGTTGGCCGTTTGAGCCCTCTTGTGACAGAGCTAGTGGGGTGATTTTTTTACAATAAAGTGCTAGTGCAATGCGTCTGATGGGGTTGGGGTTTTCGTGGGTAGAATTACTAACACCCATGGGCAGCTAGGTCTGAAGACTGGTCTGCTGCCTACTATAATTCTCTCATTCAGGCCTTCCTCCTAATGCCTCACATATGGCTTAAGAACTTGGCCACTGCACAGGCAAAAAGGGGTCTAGAATCCAATTTTAGAATACGCAAGGCTTTCCAATGGTTCCGTGTGCCCAACTGTCGGCAGATTGGTTTTAACAGGACTTGCAAACAGCACATGGGCAATGGTCTCTACTGGTGCCTTGCATCCTGGGTAATTGCTTGCTTAAATCATTTGGGTGCCACTTAGCTGTTAGCTCACCAACAGGAAGGGTGCGAAACCTAAATTGAGTGTATAGCGTCCAATCTTGGGAGACCTGAATTAGGTCTAAGTAGGGTTCCAATGATCTGACCTGTTTATGGAAATGAAATTCTGTAGTAAGTTTCCCCTGATTAGACTTAGTGAACCCTTGTTGCTCAACCCAATCCCAATAATGTTGCTTTAGTAACTCTTTTAGGAGCATAGGTGGATCTGGTTTATCCTATAAGGCCTGAAGCTCAACATCGGACACCAGTTTTCAAATATTTCTGATCCACCCTACCTTGTTGCATGCATCTAGACGGATGACCTCTGATAGGGCTTCTGCATAGGGCAGTAGCTCCGAGGTCCTCATGACGCGAGCCCAATAAAGCAACGGGCGGAGCTTCACTATGTCACCAATAGGGCGTCTGCCCATATCAAGCATTAGGGAAGCGGGGTGCTCTGATCTGCTGATCTCAGATATCTTGTCAAATCCCCACAACTCTGCACCGTACAGGGCTGCGCTGACTGCTTTCAGGTCGTAGACCTGCTGGGCAGCAGTTACAGGTCTGCTATGTGAAGAGCGATGATCCTTCCCTGTGACATGCTTAAGGCCCAGTTGCATCTTGGTTAGGTGGGGATTCCACTGCATTTCATCTGAGAGGCGAACAACTAGATAGTCAAAAGTGCTGACTCTTTCCAGGGGGATCCCTCCTAACACTGGGCTACCTTTATAAGACTTGTGGGGGTTAAAGGCCATGAATTTGGCTTTTGAGGTGTTAATAAACAAACCCCTGGTGTCGCAGAAAAGATGGAATCTATTAAGTAAAATTTGAAGCCCCGCTGGGTTCTTAGACACCAGCAGGGTGCCGTCTGCAAACAAAAGGGTTGCTACCTTATCCCCCCCAAAGGTTGGTGTGTCGGCGGGTTCTTGTTGGAAGAAACTAACCACTCCGTTCATGTACGGAGAGAAGAGAGTGGGGGCCAAAACACAACCTTGGCAAACTTCCCTACTAACTGGAATATGCTCGGTGAGTTGCCCCTGTGACCCCCATCTGATCTCTGCATAATTACCTTTGTGCAATCAAACTACCAAGCTGAGAATAGGTAACGGGATACCCATATCATTAAGCACATGCCATAGTTTGTGCCTGGAGACTAAATCGTGGGCAGCCTTTAAATCAATGGAAGGTAAATAAAGACTGCACCTTCCAATAAAGAAGCAGGAGGTGAAATACTTGATTGATTGTCCTCGTCTTTTCCCTAAAACCAGCATGATATTGGGATAAGATTGCATTATCTTCCGCCCAAGACTGGATTTTATGCAAAAGGGCTCTACAAAAAACCTTTTGGAGGGCATCAATCAGGCTAATGGGCCTATAGTTGGAAGGCTCATCTCTATCCCCTTTTTAGTAAATTGGCCCCTTTCATGACCCTGGGACAGGAGTTCCGCTGGCCATGGCGTTTCTCAAAAGTAAAATATAGTGAGCACAGCATGAAATATCTGATAAAAAATAAATCTCCTGTATGCCATCAGGCTCTGCAGCTTTGGACTGTACTATTCGACCTAAGAGGTCTCAAGCTCACCCAAAGTAAAAAATTCATTATTCGAAGGCTGGCTAAAGAGACCAACATCCTCCATTGGGGACGTGTCCCCAGAATCTGAATAAAGCTTCCATATATGGTCAAACAATGCCTGACCTGTTATGCATTTGGGTGGTATTTGGGCCCCTGATTGGTTGCCCCAAGCCACTAGGGACTAAATGATTTGGCATCTTTCCCTGTGCATGCTTCTTTTAATTGCTGCCATCGGGATTCATCCCACGCCCGTCTCCCATGATGCAAAGTTGCCTTCCTAGAGGCTTTGATTAGAGTGCTATCCTTGACTTTGATGGCTCAGGCTAAATCTAAATGCTCGTGTTGGCAATCCCTTGTGTACCACAAGGCTGTTCCCCCTTTTGGGATGCTAAGCCTTCGGTCTGGCCTCGAAACAATGTAATGGGAACTGAGTCGATCAAAGATACGAGAATGGGCAGTAACTACTTTGACTGCTCCACCAGTACTTGCGACCAAAAGACTGAAGCTCAAGGGTACCTGCTTCTAAATTGTGCTGTATACCCCTGACCTTATCTTCTTGTAGGACTATCTTCTGCCATTCTAGTGTTCGCCTGTTGTTAGATGGGTAGACCTTCTCGTGGAATTAGAAGGAAAATCCCACAAGGGCTTCATGCTGAGACAGAGAGGGTTATGGTCACTATCGGTTGTGGCACCTACACTCATATCGATCAGGTCTATCTAGAGCCTCACATCAAGAAGGATGTAGTCAACGCAAGTAGGCCGCTTTTCCTATTGAATGTGTTAGCACCCAGTCTATCAGAGGGAGTTCTTCTGTTCACAGCCCTTAGCCGGAATTCTGCATTTAGGGTGTTCACTTGGAGACCTAACTTCATCCATTTTTTAACTGGAGGGAGATCTAATTTGGGAACAGCCCATTTGAGTCGTCTTAATTCGTGCCCATTATATCCTCTTCATCAAGTGGCACAAAAGTTGTGTTAAAATTGCACGCTACTATTGGTCTTGAGTGAGTTGGGCACCTGGCTAGGCTCTCCTCCAAATGCGTGAGTGTTGGCAAAGGTCTCCCCCTTTGGTCCCCGTCACAAATGGATTATAATTAAATTGCTTCCCACCTTATACCCCTGAAACCCACAACCTGCTATGGCACTAGAAATCACACAAATTAATTTGATAACTACTAGCCATTTTAACAAATATATTAAAAATCATAAACACAATTTTAAATGTATACTAAAACACTAAAACAATTATTAAAAAATTATATTTTAAACAACTATATTTTTGAAACCATATTAATTACATCGATATTTAAAAAATCAATATTACTTACCTTAAAATCGATATTCTTGACAATGATATTCTTGCTGACCATATTTCCATATCGCGATATTTTGGTAAGTCTCTGGTTTTTTTTCAATATTTTGTCTGAATACCCTTTTTATGTTGGTACTTCAGTATCTGATACAACATAATGAAAAGCTAAATATAGTAATCTCTTTTGATTTCAGACAGCAATTTCTACTTAACTACAGACAGCTACAATGGCATCTAAAAGTGAGAAAAGATAGAAACTGAGACAAGGATACTATGCCCTCACAACTGAGAAACAAAAGGAGCAAAATGTGGGAAAAGTGGTGAAAGAGAAAAGAGCTGCTGGTAAAATGATAACAACATTGCTTAAAATTGTATCTGCACAACTGGAAAGAGGGCAAAATCAAGTAAATTAAAAACAAAGTTTAAGACCAGTTAAAAATAGGAGAAAAGTCAATGATATGAAGAGAGAAAAATCGTACAAGAAAGAACAGATTTTAACCAGAAGGCAGGGTCAGTATAAGGAAATCAAAGTTAGAATGTTTCTTAGTAGAGTAATTAAGAATATAATAACAAGTATGACTAAATATAAAAGAAGAATAGAAGCAGTTATACAAAAGAAACATGTTGCGGTTGCAGTTGATAAGGCCTTTGCTCTCAAGCAGAAACTATTTATTTTGATTCAAAACAGAATGAAAACACTGGATAAAATAGTGTAGTGGATGTGGAAAAGAAGCCAAAATAAAAGATCTGTAAATAGAACTAACTTTTGCACGGTTTTCAGCGTTGAATGGAGACATACTTCTAGTACTGAGCCTTTATTTAATGTAGAAAGTTATTTCCAAGAGAACACATTTATGCGTGCAACTGATGAATCTACATGATGTTATGAGACAAAGGATGCTACTCCTATTCGAAAAGAGGTGATGGTTGCTAGAAATATACAGGAAGTGATAACTGAAGAGGTTCAGGGAAGGCGTAGACAGGTTTTGTATATAAGTGGAACTGTATAAGTATTTGTAGTATTTGGCACAAATCTATTCATATGTTGCGACATTTTCTACATATGTTTCCCAGCAGAAGTTTGAAGCAGAAAATAGCTATGTTTCAAGGATTATATCCATGCAAAGAAAGGAAATACACAAAATTACAAGGACACTCACTAGCATGTCTATCAAAAAAAGTGTGCCAAAGCACCTTTCATCATTTCAGAATGTTAGCTGTACACCACTCTGAAATGCAAACTTTAGTTAGAAAACATTACTAAGTGAAAACTCCTGCCCTATGTTTAGGAGAAATGAATAGAGTTCTTCAACATGGTACAGTAGCAGAGGTACAAAATGTTTGTGATGATGTTCAGTTTTGTTTCTTTGGTCCTAAGGAGGAGTGTGGGGAAAATTATGACTTGGTATCTCAAGGTGTAGCAAAACAGGATATAGGTATTAGTGTTGACAACATTCAAGAAGAGATTAGAAAGTTTAACACAGTGTGTTCAGAGAAACTGGACCTTGTTTGTATATATGTTGTTGACGCACTCACTTCAAAACTCAAACTCATTATGTGGTTGTGTATTCGGAAACAGAAGACAACACAGATAAATGGTGAGAATTTGAAGCTTATATATTTGTAGAGGAACACTTTGATTGTTTCACACGACAAATTATATGTAAGTACTGTTTTAATAAATTGGAGGACAACACAATGCCAGCTAGAGCAGTCCACAATAAGTTAGAATTCATTCCAATCACTCAAGAACTACAAGATTTAAATGTTTATGAATCAATTCTAATAGTGTATACATCCATTCCAAGCTATAGTTCGTATGGAGATAAAGACAGCGAAGTTTCCTCCAACAGAGTTACAGAAAGGTCTTAAAGGTAGAGATGTGTACTTGCCATTAGATTTCAAGCAGAATATTGAAACTGTAGGGGTGCAGAGGGATTTGGAAGAAGCACTTATTATTCTAGTGAATGGCATCCCGACCAAGGATCGAAAAATATGACAGGAGTTAGTGGATGTTAGTAAAGTCAATGAAGCAACATTATACTCTACAAAACAATATTTATTATAAAAATATAGATGCTCTTCAGGGCATAACATATGGAGGGTGACACATCATCCTCAAGAGGTCTGATTGAAAAGGTGGATCGATCCAGATCAGAAGAGATGTATGGTGACTACAGTATGAACCTCTGCATTCTAAAGAGATAATTGGTGATGCAATTGATCTCTTTCAAATGAAGTGTTTGGGAGAAATGTTTAGAAGTTCGAAGTTTTCTGCTTCAGGCCTGTACAACAGTTTAAGTTTATTTATTTGCATAGTTACTGAAAACCATTGCAATACAGCAATACAACCAATAAAACCTATTAATACACACAATACACAACAGCGCTAAGCATGCATAGCTGATTGTAGCGCCTTGCAGACATGGAGCAGCTAAAGAGTAACTCATCATAAAACATTTTGCTGTTGCTTCGACAGCATTATCAGTTAAGAACCAGACTCTTCGCATTCGGCATAGTGCCTGGTCGGTTACAAGGTGCTCGCAGTGCAAAAAGTGCTTAAAGTGCTAATCTCAGGTTTTGTTCCCAGCTAAATTTGCTCAGTCTAAGTGAAGTCGATCGGGGCTGGGTGTAGTGTTTGGAGCTGCCTCCCACTGAAGTGCAAACTGCCAAGTAAGTAGATTAAGTAAGATGAATTTTTTGCATGGTTAATAAAACCCAGTGCATTAAGAACAACCAATTTACAACCATAAGAATACATAAACTTAAAATGTACATGTTTGAAATATCGGTTGGAGCATCTTCTTACTTGTTTATGTGATGGATGCTGCATTCACAAGTTTATGTGTGCTGCTATTGGATCTTGGCTTGAGGCTTGAGTAGGTTTAGTTTTCATGACCCCGCAGTAGTTGACCTCGAATAACTTCAACTAGTGACCTGGCTTCTTTACCAGTCAGAGGCAAGTGGAATTTTTTTGTTCAGCTAGCATGAGAAATCTTACCAGGCTGCAGTTCAGCTGCGAGTTCCCCAGGCCGAAACAGGCCAGCACTACTTGCTTCCATTAGCGAATTACCCACTCATTGAAGGGAGCCTTTAGCAGCTGTCTCCTTTCCTTCAGCAGCTCCTTGCAGGTATGAAGTAGATGCAAAATGTCTTCTGTTCTGTTGTCACACAAGTGGCAAGAAGTTTGAGTCTGCACCCTCAACCAGGGTGGGAGGTTCAGGGCGCATGGAAGTAGACCCAGGCGGTGCCTCAAGAATTTTGTTTTTACTGATTTCAGGTAGCCCTGGTTAAAATATTTTTGTGGTGCAAGCGATTTGTAACTGTACAAGGTCATCCAGGTGTGAGCACTAGCTGAAAAAGAAGCTTTGTTCTCCAACAGTGAGAGTTGTTTTAGTGATTTGCAAACCTGTTTCTTAAAGGTTGAAAGGTGAATCTGTGTATTACAGATTTCAGAAAGCGTGGTGATCATCAAATATTCGTGAAAATAGCTTCTCGCAGGAGATGTGTCTCTCTGCTGGATTTGTTGCCATGTTAGTTGGTTTAAAGTATTTGGAATGGCGACCCTGATCTGATTACAGTAGATGATGTAGAAGCCGTGCCTGGCCAAGGATTGTTTTAATAGGCTGAACTACAGCCTTATCTGGGCTGGCATCTCTGCCACGCATTGATTCGTTGCCATAGGTTATTGTTGGGAGAAGTTTGTCCTGTGCTACCTTCAGGAGAGGGCGTAGTGTGGGCTCAGTCAATTCTGAAGTTAGATTTTTTGATGTTATTGCTAATGCCAGCCCTTTCCTTCTTATTTCTTCTTTCTGTCGAGTGAAGGATCTGCCTTTGTCTATACTGACGCCTAGGTACTTGTAGTCCTCTGCTTCTTCTATGTATGTGTCCCCAAAGTGCCAGAGCCTCTGCCATTTCCTCTTGTTGCTGATGGTCATTGATCTTGTTTTTCTATAGTTGACTTTCAGGTTGTTCTCTGTGGCATAATTCTGCATTTTCTTGTGAAGATGTTGTAGGCCAACATGGGTGTGACTAAGAAGGACTACATCGTCAGCATACAGGAAGTGAGTGTTTTGCCTCCCAGCCTGGGCGCATGGGAATTGCAGGTGTTAAGTTCTTGCTGCAGGTTTGGCACGAATAGATTGAACCAAGTGGAGCAAGCACTCAGCCCTGCTTCAGGCCTTTGGTTGTTATTACTCGTCCGGAGAGGTGAGTCCCCTCTCCCAACCTGTACAGATACCAGCAGCTGAGTACAGATCAACTAACTATACTCAGAGGATCCTAGATTTGATTTTGCCAGTGTATTCCTTATATATTTCACGTTTTATTTGACAGTGATTTGTCAGGCCTGTCCTATGCTGTAAACTACATTTAAAAGACAGGAGTGAATCTGCAAAATATTACAGAAAGAGAATTGGTTGGCAAAGTTCAAGGAAAAGATGGAAACCTGGAATAAAACTTGATACATTTAATGGTGTGCCAATATGGCACCAATGAATATTGATATCATCGTCGGGGTGAGCTAAAATGCTTTTCGAGAGACCTAGGAGCACATACTTGGTTTCTAACACTCAGTTGTGCTGAGTATGCATGGGATGAGCTCCTTGAATTCCTGCGAGAAGCAATCTCATACATAAAAGACATCAATCTGAAGACAGCAGGAGAGCTTTGCTTGCCGGACACTGCAAATTTTTGCAGATACTTTAACCACAGTTTTCAAGCTATGATGGTTTTCATCTGTAACACAATGAATCCCCCTCTTGGCCAAGTAACTGATTTCTTTTGGCTCAAAGAGTACCAAGCTAGAGGTGCTCCACATATTCACATGCTGCTATGAGTAAAAGATTCCCCGAAATTTGAAAGAGACACTGATGAGTCTGTCTTGTCTTTCATACAACAGTATGTGACATGCACAATCTAAAAAGATAGTGCAGACAAGGGCTTGAGACAACAAGTTCTACAATTCCAAACACATAGATGTGGGAAGTACTGTCATCAAAAATCCAGATGCAGAGGAAAATATTACACAATATGTCGTTTTGGATTCCCATGACCTGTCATCTCAGAAGGAAGAGTCAATAGCTTTTTATCTGCAGTCAGACATACTCTGGCTTGGAAATCACCACACAATACATACAGCCTGAGAAGAACAGATGCTTCCAAGTATATCAATGATCTACATTTTGTTGCAGACAACTTCATTGCTGTTACTCCCTACATGACATGATACATAAAAAAATCAGAGAAGACAGAGATGAAAGAGATGTCGGAGGTTATTTCTGCAGAAAAGAGGCTTACCAAGAAATTGTACAGCTTCAGCTTGAAAATGCTTTCCCACAGAGAAATAGATTCTTATGAATGCTCGGACAGGTTGAGCTTGGCTAGTTAGTCCTCCAAGTCAAGAGGAACTGTTTGGGTAAGCCTTGCAAGCAGTTGAAATAGAGTACTAAAGTCTTTCCCAGAAATACAGAGGCATATTTACAAGTCCCTATCACATGTGACTTTTAGAAATGTTCCTGTGGCAATACAGGCTTCGCCTTATTTACAAGGCAGCATTTTAACACTGTCCCCTATTTACAAGGGTGGTGTAAATAGGAGGCAGAGCCAAAATTAAGACAAAAAAAACCTGGTCTTAACATGGTGAAATGAAGAGAAATGCTTTTTTTCTCCTCTATTTTGCTGACAGCAAAACACCATGCATGATTGTTTATGTGCTGGAAGGTGTCTCTTCCTGTACATAAACAAGCATTTTAAAAATGATGAGTTGCAAGTTCTATGTGTGCTGCTTTGAGCAAATCACCATTTATTTATGTGCAGGAAGGGACACCTTCCTGCACGTAAACAATCATTCCTCCAACGCAGGCAACCTTGCACTATAGTGCAAGGGTGCGTGCTTTTGCGCTAGGCAGCTGAAATCCAGCACAGGGGTAAAAGCAGGGCTGCACCTTATTGTTGTAAATACGGTGCAGCCCTGCGTTTCAGAAGTGACGAAGCACTGCGTTAAGCCAAGAAGGCTAACACTGCACTCCATCACTTCTTTGTAAATAAACCCCACAGTATCTTGCAGAATTTAATCCAGAAAGTAGAGATATTCTGAAAACTAACACGCTTGATACATACTACCCAAGAAGGAGTGCTCATCTTCAGCACATGTGTCTCTATGAAGTACTTCAGCACTACACATATAGAAGTAATGTAACTTAAAACATGTAAGAAGGAAGATATGGAGCACTTGGATGTAATGGTTGTTTGGTGAGACACATCAAAGGAAATCTAATTAACCATCAAAAGCTTAGTTGCCAAACCCCAGAGAAGAGAGTTTTTCTACTTGGCACTTTTGAAGTTCTTCAAACCATTGTGTGCTATATCAGAACTACTTGGGCACTATGGGCCTCATTTACATACTTTTGAATGCACAGCAGCACAGCAGGCCTTCCTGCTGCGCTGCCATGCATCATAAGAAAAGGGCAGGAATGCACCGTAGCTACAAGATACGGTGCATTCTTGTCCTTCTTCCCTGTGCCGGTGCACAAACAGCAGCTCTGCACCAACGCAGCCACCCTTGCGCCATGTTGCTAAGGTACCTGCATTGTGGGATGATTGTTTTTGTTCAGGAAGGGATACAAGTATTTCTCCTCGTTGCGCCACTCCTATGCCTCCCCTCCTCTTAAATCTAGGAATACTTCAGATTTCATGGTTGTTGTGTGGTAACACCCACAGCAAGACCCGTGGAAGCCTCATTCACAAAGTGTTCTACGTGATATAGGCACATATTTACAATGCCATGAAAAGCCACATAAAGTGGCTTTGAGTGGCCTTGTAAATATGCTGTGGCACATTGCGCCACCGGAGTGTCAAAAAAGTGATGCTCCAGAGGTGCAAATGTGCGGCTATGGCCTCGTAAATGAGGCCCTGTGACTATTATGAAGACTCTTTCAATGCTGTGAAACAGCATTGAGTGCTCCGTCATTCCAACCTACCTGCAAATGTGGAAATATGAGATTGAACAGGAAGAAACCATTGTTACTGAGATAGCGAAAGAGAGCTCACAAAGCAGCCAAAGTTGTGCACTGGTGAGTCAAGACCCTCTTGGAGAACCAATTGTTCAAAATGAAGTAGCTATTGCTATGAATGAGGTTGAGATTGCAATGCAGCAAGCAGGAAAGGTAACTATGGATTTTGAACACTTAGTAGAACAACTGAACAAAAATAAATTTACAATAAATGTAAAGATATAATAGAGCATGTGATGGTTCTTCGCACAAACCAATATTACTATACATCAGTGGTCAAGCTGGCATCAGAAAAAGTTCCTAATTAAAGTTGTAACTGGTTATGTACAGAAGACTACAGAATCAAATGTGTCATGTGTGGTAGCAGCACCAACAAGATTAGCTGCACATAACATTAAAGGGTTTACTTTACATCACCTACTAATGCTACCTGTTGAACATGACATTAAACTGAAACACCAGAAACTATCTGTTGAAGCTTGCAATGAGTTGTCAAGAGTATTGAAGAAACTAAAGCTTTTAATGATAGATGAAGTCAGCATGGTATCCAAATTAGTATTTGAATGTATGCACTTAAGAATGCAGCAGATTTTTAAAACAAACTATGATGTGATGTCTGGAGGAAAATATTTGATTGTATTTAGTCACCTACTGCAACTCACCCCCATAAAAAGACAGCCTGTTTTCAAAACACTTGTGCATAATGAAGCAAGGAAGTCTGTGGGGAGCATTGACAATGTAAATATTTGGTTAAACTTTAAATATAAGGAACTAGCGAAAAATATGTGTCAAGCATCTGATATGAATTATGCAGAAATACTGAAGGACATTAGAGTAGGAGTTCTAACAAAAGAAGGGAACCATAAATTTGAAAGATGACTTCTGAAGAAACTATGTCCATCTAATGCACACTTTCATGAAAGAACAGAAGTCCATAGTTTGTCTAATGCCAACACTGCCAAGAGTGCTCCAAGTTTAATGACCAATTACTACAACTGGAGAAAGAAGATATTTTGGAAGTGACAGCTATTGATAAAGTGGAACATCAGGGAGTCACAATACTACACACTGTAAACTACAAGCAAAATTGAAAACTTTGGAAAATATTGTCTTGAAAACTGCTGGATTAGAAACTTGTTTACGCCTCAGGAAAACCTGTTGAGTAATTTTGCCCTATAATTTAAAGGTAGAGGAAGGGTTAGTAAATGATGCAATGGATAAAGTAATTGATTTGATTAATTTTCCAAATAGAGATGAGATTGAATACTTGGCAATAAAGATCAAATTGATGGTGTGAAGCAGATTGGCCATTGTGTTGTACGTTTCTTGCTAGTGAAAGACTTATATGTGTGGTGCCGACAATTCCCACTCTGTCTAGCATATACTGTAAAACTGTCCATAAATCACAAGGTTTAAGCGTAGATGCAGCTTTTGTAAATATTGCAGGTACTGTATATAAAGAAAGAATGTAGCATTGTTGTGAGTTAGAATATTGTCTGGTTTGCTTTTGATTGATTTTGCTGAAATGAAAGTTAGTGCTGATGCAAGTTGTGTAAGAGAGTTAAATCGGTTAAGAAGTGAATATGCTCCTTATGTAGGCCAATACCCTCTTTATGAGAAATAAAAAATCTGTTCAAAATGGAAGATTACAAAGAAGTGTACAGACAAGAAAAGAAAGAACACAAGGACAAACTAAAAGCTGTTAGAAGAGAAAACTGCAAAATGACGTAGATATTGTAAGTTACCAGTTGGAAACCAGTTCAGGTGTCAACTGCTATGTAAATGTTGTTCTCAGTGTACTGTTTCATTTACCACATCTAGTCAACCAAATAAACAAAAAGCATATAAAAGATTGTGTTCTGCCATTTATCACTTGCTTGAATGTTTACTGACTGAGAGAACTGTGACAATATTTGCTTCAAGTATTCAAGATCTTTTAGACATATGTTGTGGATCAATAATGTTTACTCTCAACAGCCAACAAGGTGCACAAGAATTCATTAGGGTTATGTTTGGCATTTTATAAGAAAAATATGTAAATATTGATGTTTTTTCCAGAGTCAGTTACACAGGGAACCAGGACTGTAAAGATAGTGATTTTTTTTATCTACCACTAAAATAGATTCAGAGCGTTTTCACTATTTAGCATTACCACAATCTATAAGTATGCCATTTGACAAATTGTTAAATAATGCTAACCAAAATATTACCTTCCCAAAGTGTTGATCAAATTGTCATCTCTGCATTAATCCTAACAAGAACTGAAAAATACCTTATAGTAATGCTGCAATGATGCAGAGGAGATTGTTCCAAATTGGAAACTCAAATTTCAAACTTCAAAGCTATACAAATATCAATTTTAAGAAGAACATTTACTACTTCAGCCGTTATCTTTCACGAAGGAATTAATACAACCTCTGGACACTACATTGTCTATTTAAAGAGTCAAACTTGATGGATCGAACGTAATGACATCAACCTTAAATTCAAACCAAAACGTCCTTTCAAATGACCAAACTCTTATCTTTTCTTTCTTCAACCCAAGTTAAAGGAGCAGTTGTGGATAAAAAAGAGGTGTATGGTGATTCTTCTACATGGTTTATTAGGCTTTTAGACATTGTTCAGCCTATTGGGGGTGATTTGTTTGAAGTCAAAATTCAACAGTCTTTTTTCTTCCACTAAGGAGTTAATCCCCATTTAAATGCTACACTGTGTAAGGAAAGCCAGAAATTGAATGGACATAATCCAATTACAGCGCCCTTAAGCTGAAAGCAAAAACTGTCTTTGTAAATAAAAATTAACACCTTTATTTCATCATTCAAACCTCTACAAACTATTTGTGGAAAAAAACAACACTGTGGGATGTTGTCTATTTGGATCATCACTATTTAAACATCATTTGGCCTACCAGCGGTGATGTTTTCAAAAGAATCTCCAAAATTGAAGAGTGCTTTGTATTTATTTGTAATATTGTACCAGATATAATAATTTAAGAAATTATTTTAACAGATTTATTTTATTTATTTTAAAGGTTTAATATAGCGCTGGCTAGACCCAGGGGTATCAGAGCGCTTTACAGGAGTGTGAGGAGGTACGATACTCAAAACATTTGATCAAAAACATTGCAATGGAACCAATATAACAAAAAAAGCAGATAAATATGAATGCTATTTACAAAGGAACTATATTAAGCTCAAGTGGGTAGAGAGTAATTAGGCTAAGGTGGATTGGGTGAAAGTGAAAAAGAAAAGATAAAGGAGGGGGACACAGAGAGTGGAAGTTAGGGGAATAGGAGATCAGTGGGAGGCCGTGCGTAAGGCTAGATGCCATAAGTAACGATAGCGGCAGGGAGGGGGGTTAAGGGGAGGGGAAGAGTAGCATGAGGGGGGAGTTAGGAGGAAAAAGGGGAGGGGAGAGAATTGAAGGACAATAAAGGGGAGCCTGACGGGGCGCAGAGTGGGAGACAGTGTCAATGGTAGGTATTATGGACCCCAATATTTGTTGAGGAGGTACCATTTGAGTTCTTTTTTGAAGTTGAAGTAGGAAGGGTTACAGCGTAGGTCTTTAGGCAGGGAGTTTCAGATGGAAGGAGCGTTTCCGGAGAAGGAGCGAGCTTGTGTGCATTTCTTCTTTAACAGAGGGGGGGTAAGAATGAGGGCGTTGGTGCTCCTCGTCAGTCGGGAGCAGCCCGCTTTGTGGAGGTTGTCAGAAAGGTAATATGGGGTGTTTTGATGAAGGGCTTTGTGTGTGATACATGCAATCTTTTAGGTGGATCTGCCTTTGATGGGTAGCCATTTGAGGGTTTTATGGGCGGGGGAGATGTGGTCGAAACGTTATAGTCAGAGATAAGTCTAGCAGCTAGGTTGAGCACAGATTTTAGTGGTGCAAGGTGGACTTTATGTGTTCCAGCGAGGATAGCGTTACCATAGTCGATTCTCGACAAGACCAGCGATTGGACAACAGATTTGAGGTCATCAGCTGGGATAAAGGGTTTAATTTTCTTGAGATGACAGAGAGTGAAGAGTGCTCCTTTCGCTGAGGTTTTTATGTGGGAGGTAAGGGCAAGGCTATTATCAATGGTGATGCCTAGAGATTTAACTGAGTTGGAAGTGGTGAGAGAGCAGTTGAGAGCATTAAGGTCGGATATCCAGTCTTGTATGGGGAGTGGGTTGTTTTTAGGAGAGAAGAGAATGATTTCGTTTTTTTTAGGATTGAGTTTGAGATGATTGTAGTGGAATCATGATTGTATCTTGGACAAGGTGTCATCTAGGTGTCCATGATTGGATCTTGGTCAAGGTGTCATCTAGGTGTAGGACATCAGAGGGGGATTTAATCTTATAGTAAAGTTGAGAGTCATCGGCATAGAGGTGGTAATTGATTCCTGCTTGTTTGAGAATGAGGGTGAGGGGTTCCATGAAGAGGTAGAAGATAGCAGGAGAGAGAATGGATCCCTGGGGGACACAGAGGGAGATTGGAGTGGGGTTGGAAAGGCAGTTCTCTATTTTGATTTGTTATGTTCTGTGTTGGAGAAAGGAGGTGAACCAATTGAGGACGTGGCCATTGAGGCCAAAGCGGACTTTAAGAGTGTTAAGTAAGGCAGTGTGGTTAACTGTGTCAAAAGCAGCGGATATGTCGAGGAGAATGAGTAGGCAAGACTTGCCATTGTCGAGTGAGTGATGTATGTCATCAACAATGTTGAGCATGGCAGAGTCTGTGCTGTATCCTTTTCTGAAGCCAGATTGCAGTGAGTCAAAGAGGTCGAAAGTGTTGATGTGATTATCCAGTTGTAACAGGGCACATTTTTCAAGGGCTTTGGAGAGAAGAGGGAGGTTAGAGATAGGTCAGAGGGTATTTGGGTCGTTGGGATCTGCGTTGGGATTTTTGGGGATGGGTATGATTTGACCCAGTTGGAGGGAGGAGGGAACACACCCCGTTGCCAGGAAGGAGTTTATAATGGTGGTACAGACTGGGGCAATGATATGTTTTAGGTCTTGGACAAGGGTAGAGGGCAGTGTGTTTTTGGTGTGAGAGGATGGTTTTAGCTTAGTGATGATGTTATAGACTTTGTGTTCGGTGGGAGGGTGAAAATTATGCCAGGAGGCATGGGGGAGAAAAGGGTTGGATTCAGGTGGGAAGGTAACAGAGAGAGATGGAAAGGCCAGGAGGGGGTTGATTGGATGGGCATTCAGGAGAAATGTCCTAAGAAAATAGTGGGTTGGGAGAGAGGGAATTTAAGCAGAAGGATTGATCTATTTTGGTGATTTTGTCATAGAAGAATTTAGCAATTTCTTTGCATTTCTCATTTGAGGCCGTCAGCTTTTGGGGGGCAGAGGATTTTTGGCGTATGACGATGCTGAATAATTCTCTAGGTCTATTTTTGGCCCTATCAAGTTGTGTGCGGAAGAAGGAGGCCTTTTCATTGAGGATGTGTGTTTTGTAGTTGGACCTAGCAGATCGGAGGAGGGATAGGGGAGGGGGATGGGTGTTGCCTCCAGGTTCTTTCAGACTGTCTAAGAGAACGTCTTTTGTTATTGAGATCAGAGTTGAACTAGGATTTAGAAGGTATGCTTCTTTGGGTTTTTAGTTTGGGAGGGGCCACTTGGTCTAAGACCTCAGTGATTGATTTATTATAGTGTTCGTTGAGGGCATTAGCATTTTGGGAGAGGGGAGTGAGCAGGAATTGGGCTTTGAGTTTCGTTTCTAGTTCGCCGGGGGGATAAAATGAAGGTTTCTGGTCAATTTCTTGTGTTTGATGCTTTTGGCGAGGAGGAGGGCCGTAGTGGTGATCGTGAAGAGGATGATGTGATGGTCGGACCAGTCGATGGGGATGATGTTGGAAAGGGAGGCCAAATCATTATTAGTGATGATGTTATCAAGAGTGGCCCCCTTGGTGTGAGTTGGAGAGTGACAAATTTGTATAAGGTCACTAATCTCCAGAAGATTTGTGAGGAGATTAACTGCAGGGTCTTTGATATCATTCCAGTGGAGGTTGAAGTCTCCAAGGAAGAGAATTTTAGAGTTGGAAAGTGAGGATTGGGTGAAGAGGTCGGAAAGTTCCTCTGTGAAGAAAAGGGATTCGCCAGGAGGATGATAGATATTATGTAGGAAAATAGGAGGGGCGCAGTGGATTTTGAGTTCTGCTCCGAGGTATTCAAAGGTAATAGGGTCAAAGTTCTTACCAAGCGAGAGTTGAAGTTTGTTTTTAAAGATGATGGCTAGAGAACCTCCAATTCTATCTATTCTATCTTTTCTGGGTATGGAGTATCCGGGGGGAGAGTAGGTCAAGGATAGATGTAGAGTGGACATTGAGCCAGGTTTCCATAAGGAAGGCAATATCAATGTCTTCGCTGAGAATGGTTTCAGCTATTTCAGTCGCATGCCGGACAGCTGAGCGGCAGTTAACCAGCATGCATGTGAGGGGTTTTGGGGGAGGGCATGATTGGATAGCGGTAAGTTGTGTTGGGGATCTGGGGGAGACGGGGGAGGAAGGGATTCTGCTCATCCCCAGGATCACATTAATGGTAGAGTGGGGGTGGGAGGGTCAATTTGATAGTTAGGGAGATGGGGAATGGGAGGGTCAATTGGATAGTTAGGGAGGTAAGAATTACGAAGGTCGGGGAGGTCTGAAGGGGAGAGATGGCTCGAGGCACGGGGGCTTGTGGGAAGAGTTGCAGCGGGGGAAGGTTCTCCACTGTTGAAGTTTGGAGGTGTTTTGTGACAGAGCTTATTTTAACACACAATGCCTTTTTGCATAATGATAAGTGGTTTCTTCAGATACACGGCGCCGCCATGGGCTCCAGATTTGCTCCATCTTATGCTAATCTCTTCATGGGACTGTATGAGGTGGAGTATGTCTGGGGTCCAGGGGCATGCAGATGGAGTAACAACATAATTTTTTATGGACGGTACATCGACGACATCATTATGATCTGGCATGGAACGGTTGAAAGCCTTAACATGTACCATGATTATTTGAATAGGAATAATTTCAATGTCAGATTAACCATCCAACACTCTGAGGTCAGCATTGAGTTTCTTGATTTAAAACTCTTCACAAGTGACACCAAGATTCACAGCAACATGTACAAGAAAAAAACATCTTGCAATAGCTATTTGCATGCCACAAGTGCTCATCCCCAGTCTACCATCAAAGCAATACCCTATGGTGAAATGGTACGTGCTAGACGAAACTGTAGCATGGATAAAGATTTTACTAACAACATTGCCCAAATCAAAAATAACTTTTCAAAGAGAGGGTATAATTACTCATGTTTGAATAATGCAGAGAAACGAGCTCTGACGTTGAACAGAAAGGAGATGTTATTGACTAGTAACGCTAGAAGACAATGTGCTAAAACACAACCTTCAGAAGTTCTATTTATTACTAAATATAACAACTTTAGTAATCACATTTATAACATCTTAAGAAAAAATTGGAATTTGTTGAAAGCTGAAAATCTAGCGGGTCATATACAATCAAATAAACCTAAAATAGTATATCGTAGAAATAGAACCTTCAAAGATATACTCAGTCCGAGCTATGTAAAAGATGTACAAGACACTCATCTCACATGGTTACCAGCAAAACCATTAGGTTTTTATACATGCGAAAGCTGTTCCATATGCAAATTTGGTCTGAACAAACAAAAAAATTTTAAGAGTAGACAATCGAGGGAGTTTGCAATCAATTGCTTTATCAACTGCAATACGACTTTTACGGTGTATATGATTACATGCTCCTGCGATAGGGTATATGTTGGCAGCAGTATCCGTAGTTTGAAACTGCGAATTCAGGAACACGTACGAGCAATAAGAAACTGTGACTCTAAATATCCCATCACCGTACATATAAATCATGAGCATCCTAATGACAAGACCATTACATTCTGTGGCATTGATCATGTTAGAATGCCTGAGAGAGGTGGGAATAGAGAATTGTTACTCAGGCAACGGGAGGCATCTTGGATTTGCCGTCTTAGGTCCAATAAGTTTGGTCTTAATGCTAACGATGAATTACACTATTTCCTATAATTACAGCTATGCCATCAATATACTGTTGATCTTAAAATCTTGGCAAATTAATATGGATTGTACTATACTCTGTTAGTCCATATGTGGCCTTGTTGAATGCTGTTCATGATGAGATGAATTTTGCTCCACTGTTTTTTATTACCATGTTGACATATCATCTACATTGATCTATCTGGATGATTCATGTGACTTGGTCTTTTTTGAGCCCGTGTTGCTTTTTATATCTGAGCTTTTTGTAATACTCCTCGCACACATATTCAATGGGTTGACCATATGATTTGTCATACCCCTATGAACATGTATAGGCATCATTGAAAGAATTCTGATTATGTTGCTTCAGTTTAATGTTAAGTGTCAAATTCTGGCTGCTCTGATACTAGGAAGAATCTTCACGAGTCACTTCTTTGATTTTAAAGAGGTGGGTTCTAGGATTGCCTATTGCCTCACATTGAGTTACTCTTTCGCCCATAGGATACATTGACAGTTTTCATTGCTTTATTTAGCATTACTTGATTACTTTCGTATTTAGTAGGCTTAGTATTGAATACGCTGTCCTAAGATGGCCGCCGTAATTGCGCGCCTCGTTCGCAATTGACCGTCCTCATCTTGACTTTTAAACACTGCTTTTATTATTGCTGTGACTTTTGACATGCTAAATGATTTTTAAAGAGGTGGGTTCTAGGATTGCCTATTGCCTCACATTGAATTACTTTTTCGCCCATAGGATACATTGACAGTTTTCATTGCTTTATTTAGCATTACTTGATTACTTTCGTATTTAGCAGGCTTAGTATTGAATACGCTGTCCTAAGATGGCCGCCGTAATTGCGCGCCTCGTTCGCAATTGACCGTCCTCATCTTGACTTTTAAACACTGCTTTTATTATTGCTGTGACTTTTGACATGCTAAATGATCTTACTCTAGCAGTAATACTTATTGGTATATTTTTTAACGTAATACGAGAAAAGTTAGGATGTAGAAATCTTTTCTTCGCTTTACTCGCATAAATGGTTTTTAAATAAATCTATATAGAATCTATAATTTTTTTTAGTTTCATTTGACTGAAGCGGCCTTTTTTGAGATATAGACAATCACAACAGCAATAAGACATCCACATATTTGTGCAGTTCAAAGATGGCCGCCACGCTTACTTGCGACTCTGCGGTTTATAGACTCTCTCTACTGCTGCCAACTGACAGGTGTTACCTATCACAGTACCGGGAGGGTTTAAATACGCACAATTCTTGATTCCGTTTAACCGTTCGAGACCGCTACGAGAAGAGCACGGGCTACCATGCCGCTCGGGTAAGTCCCTATATGTTGAAGACGTTGTGTCACTAATGTATTGTCAATATCTTAAGGGATTTTTTTACATGCCTATATCTCTCTTGAGACGTTATTATTTCGTAATGATTATAAATTTTGGAACCTATACGTTATCGTCTCTTAGTGTTGGTTATAGCGACGCTATTCTTCACGTTTTAGTATCACCTCCTTTATTCTTTCATTGAATTGCTATCAGCTTGCCCTGTCTTCACAAGATGGCCGCTGAATTGAATATTTGGCGCTTTAAACAGAGGTTTTTCTGTATGTAGGGGATTCTTTATATGTTTTGAGCCCTTATTGTGATCATTTTTTATCGTGAAGACCTTGAATCTATATTGTTTACGCTACTTACAACGTTGCACTCTGCGCCTTCGTTCACATGAGTACGAAACATTTCACTATGCCACAGTATTATTTGTCAATATCTTTATTCCAAGACGGCTGCTGGATTAGTTGTTTAGTTTTTTTCAACTCATTTCTCCCTCTAGGTACTGAGTTGAGTGGAAGACTTAAAGAAGCTTTCGCCCTAGCATTTAACTATTTCACGGGTGTTACCGATAACACATTCAGAGATACATATATCTTTTGGGTGAGTTGTTTTAGGATATTTTTCCTTTTCTCTTTAACACGTAATTGTTTCTAGTTATTTTAAATCATGGTCTGATGCTTTATTTTCTTTGAATATAAATTTTGAAGGACACTGATTTGGAACATGTGACTTCATGAGCATTGTTCTGGTGTATATTAACAGGTTTTTAACTTTTTTGGCTTTTGAATAAACTCATCTGATATATTAACTATACTTGAGAATACCCGTTTCTCATAAACTTAATATTGTACTGTTTTATTAAAATATTTGTTTTTATGTATTTCTTTATAGGTATTGTCCTATACTGACTGAAGGTCTCTATATAACGTTTTCTTTAATTGATGCAACTCTATGCAATAGTTCTTTTTGTTTGGTAAGTGATATATGGCAAATAATATCCTATCTCGATGTATATCGAAGTTATTAGTACGCATGCATTAAAAACTAGGTTTTTGCTCATTTCTATCTGTTTTAGATGTCTGACGGTCACATACACTGAGGATTTATGGATTATCACTTTAGTTACTAAGCAGGCACATGTTGTCGTGAATAACAATACTTTTCTTGAATTGGAATTCCTATTTTAGGGTTTATATGCTTCTTTCCTCTTTTCTCATTACATAGTTTTTTTTTACATCCTAAAATTCATATCAAGGAGAATGATGCACATGTCTGTAAAGGAAGATTAATCCTGACATGAATGATCAATGAGATGATATGCCTAATATGAGCTCATTTACAAAGTTCTGTTATCATTTTTTTAAACACAGGATTATTTCAATTTTGAAAGCTAGATATAAGAATTCATATAAAGGTGACATAAAGCTATTACATTTTGTTTTGTTTTGTTCATAGGCCCTCTTCTTTTCAGTGTGATCATTTTATTGATGTCTTTAAATAGGATGCACTGTCCAAAACTCTCTTTATAAATTTGAGTTTATAGAATGTCTGCATATTTAAATGTATATATATATGTTGGTGTTTTGTGAATTAAAGTATACTTTGTATGTATTTTTCTATAGCCCTGAAGAAGTTTCATTGTAGGAGACGAAACGCGTCGGCTATGGCTTTCTTGTGCTATCAAGACTGTGACATTTCATGCCTGTGAAAAGATCTAATAAAGAAAAGAATTGTTTAGAAAATCAAAGTGACTTCTTGGAAATTCCTTTAAACACTATGGACTCTCTCTAAATAGTGCTGAACCCATTTGTATGTATGAGTGATGTATGTCATCAACAATGTTGAGCATGGCAGAGTCTGTGCTGTATCCTTTTCTGAAGCCAGATTGCAGTGAGTCAAAGAGGTCGAAAGTGTTGATGTGATTATCCAGTTGTAACAGGGCACATTTTTCAAGGGCTTTGGAGAGAAGAGGGAGGTTAGAGATAGGTCAGAGGGTATTTGGGTCTTTGGGATCTGCGTTGGGATTTTTGGGGATGGGTGTGATTTGACCCAGTTGGAGGGAGGAGGGAACACACCCCGTTGCCAGGAAGGAGTTTATAATGGTGGTACAGACTGGGGCAATGATATGTTTTAGGTCTTGGACAAGGGTAGAGGGCAGTGTGTCTTTGGTGTGAGAGGATGGTTTTAGCTTAGTGATGATGTTATAGACTTTGTGTTCGGTGGGAGGGTGAAAATTATGCCAGGAGGCATGGGGGAGAAAAGGGTTGGATTCAGGTGGGAAGGTAACAGAGAGAGATGGAAAGGCCAGGAGGGGGTTGATTGGATGGGCATTCAGGAGAAATGTCATAAGAAAATAGTGGGTTGGGAGAGA
Source organism: Triturus cristatus (assembly GCF_964204655.1). Classification (NCBI taxonomy): domain Eukaryota; kingdom Metazoa; phylum Chordata; class Amphibia; order Caudata; family Salamandridae; genus Triturus; species Triturus cristatus. The sequence continues at coordinate 252,863,334 of NC_140588.1, forward strand.
GGGAATTTAAGCAGAAGGATTGATCTATTTTGGTGATTTTGTCATAGAAGAATTTAGCAATTTCTTTGCATTTCTCATTTGAGGCCGTCAGCTTTTGGGGGGCAGAGGATTTTTGGCGTATGACGATGCTGAATAATTCTCTAGGTCTATTTTTGGCCCTATCAAGTTGTGTGCGGAAAAAGGAGGCCTTTTCATTGAGGATGTGTGTTTTGTAGTTGGACCTAGCAGATCGGAGGAGGGATAGGGGAGGGGGAGGGGTGGTGCCTCCAGGTTCTTTCAGACTGTCTAAGAGAGCGTCTTTTGTTATTGAGATCAGAGTTGAACTAGGATTTAGAAGGTATGCTTCTTTGGATTTTTAGTTTGGGAGGGGCCACTTGGTCTAAGACCTCAGTGATTGATTTATTATAGTGTTCGTTGAGGGAATTAGCATTTTGGGAGAGGGGAGTGAGCAGGAATTGGGCTTTGAGTTTCATTTCTAGTTCGCCGGGGGGATAAGATGAAGGTTTCTGGTCAATTTCTTGTGTTTGATGCTTTTGGCGAGGAGGAGGGCCGTAGTGGTGATCGTGAAGAGGATGAGGTGATGGTCGGACCAGTCGATGGGGATGATGTTGGAAAGGGAGGCCAAATCATTATTAGTGATGATGTTATCAAGAGTGGCCCCCTTGGAGTGAGTTGGAGAGTGACAAATTTGTATAAGGTCACTAATCTCCAGAAGATTTGTGAGGAGATTAACTGCAGGGTCTTTGATATCATTCCAGTGGAGGTTGAAGTCTCCAAGGAAGAGAATTTTAGAGTTGGAAAGTGAGGATTGGGTGAAGAGGTCGGAAAGTTCCTCTGTGAAGAAAAGGGATTCGCCAGGAGGATGATAGATATTATGTAGGAAAATAGGAGGGGCGCAGTGGATTTTGAGTTCTGCTCCGAGGTATTCAAAGGTAATAGGGTCAAAGTTCTTACCAAGCGAGAGTTGAAGTTTGTTTTTAAAGATGATGGCTAGAGAACCTCCAATTCTATCTATTCTATCTTTTCTGGGTATGGAGTATCCGGGGGGAGAGTAGGTCAAGGATAGATGTAGAGTGGACATTGAGCCAGGTTTCCATAAGGAAGGCAATATCAATGTCTTCGCTGAGAATGGTTTCAGCTAATTCAGTCGCATGCCGGACAGCTGAGCGGCAGTTAACCAGCATGCATGTGAGGGGTTTTGGGGGAGGGCATGATTGGATAGCGGTAAGTTGTGTTGGGGATCTGGGGGAGACGGGGGAGGAAGGGATTCTGCTCATCCCCAGGATCACATTAATGGTAGAGTGGGGGTGGGAGGGTCAATTTGATAGTTAGGGAGATGGGGAATGGGAGGGTCAATTGGATAGTTAGGGAGGTAAGAATTACGAAGGTCGGGGAGGTCTGAAGGGGAGAGATGGCTCGAGGCACGGGGGCTTGTGGGAAGAGTTGCAGCGGGGGAAGGTTCTCCACTGTTGAAGTTTGGAGGTGTTTTGTGAGTCAGGGCTTGGGGAGGTCACGCAGTTTAGGAGGAGTTCAGAGGAGAGGGAGCTAAAATCTTTCCTGAGTTGAGAGAGTTTGATGTTTGTTTACATTACCGTAGTAACTCTAGAAAAAGTAATTAAAGAATGAATTGTAGTGAGTGCAATGCAAAGAGTCATTTAATTATAGTGATGTACTGGGCAGCTTTGATTTTCTTTTTTACAATTCACTGATTGCTTTTTCCCTATTGTTGGAGTATGATGCTTCTAACAGAGCACTGTTTATGGTGAAGAAGTATGAAAGCTGAGAACAGTAAAAAAGGGAAAATTACATTTGTATTACGTTGTAATACAGTGTTACATTTTAAGTAATGTTTATTGTTATGATTCTATATATTTTCAAAGATTACATGCTAATATATCTCTATGTTCTTTTCCTTTTTCCATAGAGGTTGCAGTTGAACATTAACAGATGTCTCAGAACACTTTTTCTACAACAGATTGGTTAGAGATACACATGGACTGTGTTTTTAAACATAAAGTGCTCTTGCCATAACTTTCTATTTGTTTTGCCTGTTTTGTAATCAAAACGTTCAGTGTAATAAAGCAGATTTACAGTTAGTTACACAGGTTAAGTTTGTAGATTCAAAAGCACAGCTTATTACCCATGAGGGTATCCTGGCGCTGTCCAAGGGCACGGGGAGATCAAGTGATTTGCCCAGAATCACAGGATGTTGCGCCAATGCCGAGACTCGAACCTGGATCCCCAGCTCCTCAATCGGCAGCTCTGGCTGCTGCGCCACATTTTCTCCCTCATCAACTTACTCAATCATTCAGCAACATATTCATGCATGCACTTAGTCAACCAGTCACATGAAGACTCCCACACAAACATTCACTCTCCCGCACAACCACTTACATACCTATTATTTCACTCATAGAGAGGTTCACACCCCCACTCATTCCCTCAAAACAGCCACTGATACACCCATTCACTCATCCAAACAGCTAGTTACACATGACTCACTCACTCATGCACCAAGTCACACAGGCTCTCCACCATCCATACAGCTTGTTACACTAGCATTTGCTAGCACTAGCATTTGCTCACCCATACAGATATTTGCACACCTTCTCACTCGTCCATACGCTCACAAATACTAACAGACACTCACCCATACAGCCACTGACAATTGTAGTCACTTACCATACAGCTACTCATACACTCATTCCCTTATACAGCCAGGCACAAACCCACTCACTCACCTATTAAATCATTCACTCACCCATACAGCTACTAACACATCCTCTTATTCACCCATACAGCCACTCATGCACCCTACACACTCACTCATACAGCCTCTCAACAGAGCCACTCACCCACCCATTCAACCACTAACTCACAAACCCACACAACCACTTATTTACCCATGTTTAATAAAATTGCCTCCTTCAGAATAGGCAATAACGAACACAGTGATCACCTGCCCCAGGAAGTGATACTAAAAGCAAATACAGCCTACACACTAGAGGTATGCAAAACCACCAGCATAGAAGGGACCTCAAATCTCAAGCGAATAAGGTGTAAACCCAGTAACATCGAAGCAATATCAATCGCCGCAAAGCACTACACAACCAAGGGAAAGACACTGCAACCCAACCAGTGAAAGCATGGGAAAGCTTCCTCATGACCCTTTGGAGGGAAACTCGCAACTGGGACAGGGGCAAAGTCAAGACAAACGGCGGCCACCCCAACAAGGAAGGCAACCAGCCCAGAATCATAAAACCTCATACACACCATAAATCAAACACTAAGGCGGCTTCGCAAAACTCCGCAAGATTTGGACCTGCAATGTGCCCTCCGGAAATCGAAGGCACTAATAGAAAGAAGGCAATGGGGAAAAAAAGATCAAAGAATGACGAACTATGGGCCAAGTTGCTCCACTATGCTAAACAAAAAAACAGCGCCAAGTTATGGCAAACAATTAACAGGATCCAGCAACCAAACCACCCTGAAATAAACTCGAACATAACAGAGGCAGTCTGGGTAGATTATCTCTTCCACCATTTTAACAACAAAGTGCAAAATGCTGACGATGCACTTAAAGAACTGGGGCACGCAAGTACAGCCAGAGACAACACTAATAGGGAAGTTATGACGCACAACTTCACTTTAGCAGAGCACATCACCTACAAAGAGGAGCACTGCGGCCCAACAGCAACGCAGATAAAGAGATAAATAGCCTGGGGCAGACTTGCAGGTGACCCAGGCTCTAACGGCATACCCCAATGCTGTACAAACACAACGCTGAATACTGGAGCAAAGCATCGATTTTTAGGGACATAAATTGCGCAACAACAATCCCGGAGTCCTGGAAATGTTCAATCAGCCCAATTTTTGAACAGGGCGATAGGAAAGTTCCAAACAACTCCCGACTAATTGCTCTCATTGATATAGAGGCAAAGTGCTACTCTGGAACAATTCTGGATGAATTCACTTCTTGGGCTTCTGAAAACTCTATAATAGCAATAAACCAAACAGGGTTTTGCCGGGGGCAAGGAACCGCAACTAACATCATGGCATTAGCCTTGCTAATGAATGCAGCAAAAGAGGCAAAACATCCTCTATTTCTTTGCTTCAAAGACGACACCGCAGCCTTCGACCATATTGACCGAGCCATACTTTGGCAAAAACTGGAAAGTTGGGGGATACCTAAACCTCTCTTAGACCGGCCTTAAATGTTGCATACTGACACTTGGATCAGGAAAAAACTAGGAGCAGGGACAACCTCTCAAAACGAATCCCCACCTCCAAAGGGCTAAAGCAAGGGTGCGTTCTAGTGCTATATTAGTATCCATACTTCCATCCATGGATTAAATCAATTGAGCTGACACACCTGAAAACGCACATTTCAGAAAGCCCAGGACTGGTGAGTTGTGTCCAGCGACCTAGAGGGATTCTTCTGGTGACATTCAAGATGGAAGTATGGATACTAATACCCACATTGTGTCCACTAGCAGGAGAGGCAGAAGAAACAAAAGATGCCCCAAATATTTACAAGATTACATTTTGAAATAATTATTTAGGTCAATCTGGCAGAGCACCTGGCCAGAACTTGCCCACTGAAGGGGCTCCCACTCCACCCCAGGATCAAGCCCTCAGCACTCATGAAGATCTTGATGTGGATGGCTATGCTGGTCAGCCTGGGCAGACGTCAACAGTATTGATCAGGAGCAGTATAATGGCCCGCCCTGAAATGCATTCTGGCCCGATAAGGTGTGGGCGTTTAACGCTAATTACCATTGGAGCTACCCTCGCTTTCACGGGAGGCAAGAACACCACGCTGGAAATTTACTTTTACGTTTAATACGTTGGACCCTGATCCTTCTGATTTATAGTATTGATCAGGAGCAGCATAATGGCCCGCCCTGAAATGCATTATGGGTATTTATCTTTGACTCGTTTTAATTCACGTGCACTTCACTATTTTTTCCTATATCCTGGTCCTGAAGAAGCGCCAATAACCTTAGCGGCGATGATACTTAGGCATATTGTGCCATTTGGGATGATACTCTTATTGAGAGTTTTTATACTGCCAAGAGGGTCATCAGATCACTACAACCTCTAGGAGGTTACCCCTTGTCAGTTTTAACTCACTATGCACGCAATTTTTGTTACCCCTATATAGGACCCCCCCGCACACCCTCATGCACCATCCGGCATGCCTCAAAAGATCTCCGACAAAGTGACCCTTCGTGGGACCCGTTAGGAATTGAAGTGCCGGCCCAACGAGGAGCACATGCCCGATGATGAAGCATGACACCTTTCGGGGTGTGTGAGGGCAACACAAGGCAAGACATGCTCTTTCCCGCATTTTATGGGCCCACCTAACTTAGGACTTCTTTTTATGATGCTTTTTTCTTTTTATTATTAGGTACATGGGTAACTTTTTTGACCCTGCCTTGGAACAGAAAAAAAGTCTAACCACAAACACAAAAACAGTGCAAATATTGGAGTAAATAAAAAAAAAAGCATTGTGTTTTCTAGCTGTTTCCAGAATAAATTCAATAGAATGCTCACCAGCTGTGAGAGTAGTGCTGCAGTTTAGACAATATGTGCCAACATGCCTTAATTCAGGAGAAATTTCTGGGTATCATCTCTCCACTTCAATCTCTAGGAGCAGGTGGTGCAGACCTCTCTCCAGCTCAGCCCCTCTCCAGCTCTCTCCTTCTGTGCCCTTTTGAGATTCGTCTTGTGAATCAATTTTAGGTAGTATAACACGCTTGTTGTTCCGGCTTAAATACTTGAAACGGTCTTATCGCATAAGCTGCATTTGATGAATTTTGCTATTGTTTTGGATTTCCTAGATGGAATTGTAAAGACATTCCATGCAATGCTTTGTTTTTTAGCAGGTGATCTTTCATCGCCAGAGCCTTCTTGATGCAGCTGTGAGTCCTGCGCCTCTGCTTGCTGTGGCACCTGGTCTTGGTCATTTCCTCCTGTTGCCATTTTGATTTTAGAAAATGACAAAACAAAATGCCCTGAGCAAAGTTCTCACAAACAGTACAGCACCCCTCTAAGAAACAAATGAAAACCCACTTGAATATTGAAGAAAAAAGAAACAAGTAGTAGTAACTTCCTATACAGATTAATAAAAAGTGTCTCCTCCAATCACATCTCTTTGTTTCCAAGTCACATGATCTTCGTGATTACCGATGTCATCATGAAGACCGGCGTCATCGTGATGACACAAAATACAATTTAAAAGTGCTGTACACTGATATTAACAAGAGAAACAGAGTTTCAAACACTATATTATTAAACAGCTGTTCTCATATGATAATTAGAAAACGTGCAGATATGTGTTTTCCACTTTATCAAAAACACGTGATCTTTCGACTTTTCCACGAAACGTACACATTGTGATAATTCGCAACGACGTCACGATCATTCTCAACAACATCATGACAAATCTGCAGCAAAATAAGAAAAAATTGCATAGTAATTAACCCATTAAAACAAATGGCAGAGACACAAAGACATACATAAACAAGTGGTCCATTACACAGCTGTAATGGATAATAAAAAATAGGCATTTACACAATCAGAAAGCATTTATTAATTTACATAGAGAAAGTATTCCACTTCAGTAGGCATCTTTCTCCTAAACTTTACTTTTCCTAAAAAAATATGGTCCATCATTATACTCTTCCTTATTTTGTATCAATTAAACATGAATGTGAAGCACTTACAAATATAAACATAGCAGATGACCCAAGTGAAACTCCACTTGAGTATAATTGATACAATCCTAACCTCTTGGGTTTGGCAAATGCAAAGCAAATATATTTCCTTTACTATTCTACATTGAACAATGATCCCCGAACGTTAATAGAAATGATTGCATTGTTAATCTATTGGAGCACAATCTCAACTTGGATGACTATGATGAGTGGTTTCTTTACTGATGTGCCCTCGTAATATCAGAGTGCATAGTTCTCCATTTTAAATATCCTAAGAATGCAAATGTCCAAACACCATTTGACTACTCAAACAGATGCACTTATGCACCTATAACAGCTCTCATATACTCACCCACAGACCCATACCAGCACTCAAACACCCACTCATGGGCATGCACAGCCACTGACACAAACACTCACAAATATATACCCACACAGAGACCCATAGCACCATTCAGAGTCCCAGCCATAGACCAACAGAGAGACTCACAAACCCTCTCACAGACCCACTCAGCCACTGACACATCCACTCCCAAACCCATAGGGCCACTCACAGATCCATACCCAGATCCATAAAACCACTCATACACCCACTCACTGAGCCATACAGCTAATCATATACCCAGTCACTGACCAATACAGCCACTCACATACCCATTCTCAAATTTTAGAGGTTACAGTTTGGGGAAAAGCATTTAAAAACAACGAAATTCACAAAAAAAGTTTACAGGGACGTTATAGCTAGGAAATAGAATAACAAAAAGAATTGAAATTCATTGAAAAAGCCAAAGGTTACAGGGACATTATTGTTAGGAAATAGAATTTTACAAAACCATACAAATTCACTGAAAAAAAAACATTACAGGGACATCATAGTTAGGAAATAGATTTTAAAAAACTTTGAAATTCACTGAAAATACCAAAGGACACTATAGTTAGGAAATAGAATTTTAAAAACACCTTAGAAATTCACTGAAAAAAACAAAGGTTACAGGAACATTATAGTTAGCCTCACATTTCACTCATACAAAACCAGAGAAATTCAGCAGTTATAGTTACCTAAGCTAACGTATGCCCCCGCAATGCATTGCTTATGACCACACATATTATGTCACTCTTGACATGGTAGTGACATCACTGATGACATCACAAATTAAATCACTGACGCGCTCTGAAGCCCACCGTGCCTACCGTGAGGGGAACGGTTTCATCAGGAAGCATTTGTCACATCCGTGAGGGGAACGGAACAGCGCGTACGGGGAAGGACAACTACACCCCCCAGAAGGCCCTGCGCTGCCAGCGCCAGCGCGCACGTCGACAGCTGACGCGTGGGAGCCCTCAAAGGAACGAGGTGCCTCCCGCAGCGCGGGACGCGCTCTGAAGCCCACCGTGCCTACCGTGAGGGGAACGGTTTCATCAGGAAGCATTTGTCACATCCGTGAGGGGAACGGAACAGCGCGTACGGGGAAGGACAACTACATCCCCCAGAAGGCCCTGCGCTGCCAGCGCCAGCGCGCACGTCGACAGCTGACGCGTGGGAGCCCTCAAAGGACCGAGGTGCCTCCCGCAGCGCGGGACGCGCGCGGGCAGCGCCCGGGCAAAGCCCGGGCCAAGGGCGGGCCTGTCCTTGCCCGTCAAGGTCCGTACAAGGCCGGGCTGGGCCTACCCTCTGACTTTTGCCGCTGGACTTCCGAACTGTAAGTGTTGCTAGTGGCCATCTGGCTATGCTATTTGTTCTCCATGTAATTGCTCATCATTGAAATAGCATTGTTCACCTCACTGGCACTAATCTGCAGGCTTCCCGGTATTATTTTTGCCTCTGTGTTACGTGACCTACTTAGATCCGGTCACACCTTCTGGCATCGCCCCTTAGGATATAAGTTGTTAGTAATTGTGGGCTGTCGGGGGATGGAGAGCGGGTCCTTTGGTACCATATTTTATAATATTATATAATCGTGTTTTTTAATGTCATTTCATATTAAGTGCTTTTCTTATGTGGTAACTTTTGTGTTGGTTATTTTATTCCTCAGTAGCTTTGTTCACTTTTCTAAGGCAATATGCCTAAGTCAATCGGGAATCCCCGTCCCATTGTCTCCACACTTGATAACTACTTAGTGAAAGTAGTAGACAAGATTAACAAGGAACGAAGACTATCCCTGGGTCTGGGAAGTATACTTGACCCTACAACTCAACCTACCCTTGATGAGATCTCTGACCCTCTATCCACCCACCCGTCGATTTCCACCATTGACGATAGATGTCTAGAGGTCTCCCCAGACTGTCCAATTAGGGAGGGTACCAACGACACAGAGCCAGCACTGGCTATTCTCGACTCTGAGGACTCTCATAAGGAATCTGATGCAAATGAGTCCCATCGTGACCCTGATGCCCCGGGCTCTGTGGCCCCCAAACCTCATAGAGTGTTGAGGTCTGGGAGACATTTAAGTAGACCTGTATTGCCTAAGAAGGGGGGTCGTAAAAATAAAAAGAACAGTGTTTCAGTATCAAATGGGGGTCCCATTGAGCCAAATAGTTTACATAATGACGTTAATTCCACCCATTTGAAACTAGCTCTGGACCAGCTTGAGCTGCTTATTGGTATGATCGATACCAAGTTAGATAAAATTGTTCTTCCACTCCTTGACAAACTTGAGGCTGTTTCTAGGGAGGTAATCAGATTGGGTGTGTTGGTACCATCCGGCATGAAATCAAACAATAGTCCGCAACCAGCTGTTGCTGTGGCCTCTACGGCTGGGGACAGGACAAGCTTGCCCGTGCAATCTAACAAAGGCGCATCTAGCGCTGGAGTGACCTGGGCAGGCCCCAGTATTCCTGCACAGACTAACATTATAGCTATTGAGCAGCAGGGTAACCTAAGTCTATCTTCTACTGGGGATACTATAAAAGCCATCACAGTATTACCTTTATACCCTAATGACGCCCCTTCGAACCCCCCCACTACCCGGGTCCTGGGGAACCAGCCAAAGATCACCAAAATGGGGAAGTCTAATACTTGTGGCCTCCCTCAACCAAACCTCCCACCGGACTGCGCACCATATGTAGCAGTCCTGACTAACGTTGCACCAATTAGGGAGGATGGGCTTTATCGCCCTATGGAATCACATGAGTCCCTTAAAAATAAAACTGTGGCATGGCTTAATCGGGAGTGTGGCTTTCCAGTAGCTATGGCGGATAAAATCTTGGCCACTACCAGAGCTAACTGGATTGGCACGTCCCCGAAGCACATCTCCGGGGATTGTGTCATTGTTAATTTCAGTAACCCTCACCTTGCCACGACAGCTCTGATCCGAGCTACTTCCCGTCCCTGCAATGAGCAGGGCATCTCACTGCGTCCTTTGGGCTTTTTTTATAGACAACATATTAGTCATCATTCTAGTAACCACGGGGGGGTGAGAATGAGGGGAGAAGCTTTGGATAGACCTGCTAATAGTTTCCATGTGAATATTGCTAATCGCTTCCAGTGTCTCAGCGGACTGGATCACAACGACTGACTGGAATGTAAGGTACCCCCTGAGACTCTGGAGAGACAGGCTCTGCCTGATATGGGACAAAGTGTGTGTATATCAGGGCCTAAGATTAACATCCCTGGGATAATTATAGATTGTACGCCTACGGGCATGGAGGGTGACACTGTAGGTCGCTCGGAGTCTTCGATGGAGTTTGGTATGGCATCCTCAGAAATGGTGGTGGAACAGCTCTTGTTTGGTACGGGTCAAAGTGCTCATACGCCAGGGATAATTCTTCGGGGTCATTTGTAGATTGTACGCCTATGGGCAGGGAGGGCGACCCATCAGATTGCCCGGAGCTATTATCGGATACTTTAAATGCTGCTACCTCCCAGCAGGGTAGTAACTGTTCTTCTATGGGGTCCGGTGCTTCTGGTTTTACCAGCTGTTATATTGCCAGTTGGAATATTGCGGGTATCAGGTCCAAATCAGATTGTTTGGGTTGGACCGAATTTTTAGCTCTCTTTGATATTATCTGCTTACAGGAAACCTCGTGTAGGGACTTTAAAGGATATAATGGTTTCGTCTCTTACCAGCTACCTGCTACAGGTTCCCTATTAGGTAGAGCTAAGGGGGGCCTTTTGATTTTGATTTCTGTCCAAACCCCTTTGCTGGTTAAAAAATACATACAAGTTGTGGTTCATTCCCAGATCTTATGGCTGCATAAAACAGGAGGCAGGAACATTCTTTTAATAAACTTTTATAATATTGTTTTTGATGATACCAGCGATCAGGTGGTTAGTGCACTATCTAGCGCATTGGATGATATCCTTAAGGATTCCAACGTAATTTTTGATCTGTTTAAGGCAGGAGATTTTAATGCCACTACCTGCCCATTCTCAAATGCCAATGTATGTGGGGTGGTGGACTGTCATGGTGATGGAACCCCTCATTTTCAACATAACCATTACGGAGATGCCCTAAACAGTCTCCTTGATTCACATAATATGTTTATTATGGTTAATGAGAAAAATGAACAGGAGCAGATTTGCCCAACTTTCACAGGTCGGGGAGCGAATTCTGTTATTGATTTTATCTGTATCTCCTTGAGTCTCGAGGCCTGGACCATGGCACCTAAAGTCATAGATATCCAGCTTAGTGACCATAATTGCCTGATAGTTGAGGCCATGTTATGGGAAATAAATGGGACATACATTTCGGGGTGTATTAATAATATAGAGGCTGTGCGCCCTAACGGCACTAGACTCAGGTGGAGGGGGGACAAAGCCGAAATCATGTCTGATTCAATTATTACTAGCTGCCTGGCAGGTATCATAGGGATTTTAGAAGATAATCAATGTACTATTGGCTCTATTGAGTATTTTATCGGTATTAATGCGGTCATTGACTCTAAGCTTACCAGTACATTTAGGTTTAAGGAGGAACGCTTGCGGGGGTGGTTTAATACAGCTTGTAACCAGGCCTTAAAGGAACTAAAGTTAGCCTTATCAGAGATAAGGGCTTAGTTGTAGATCTCAGAAACAGATATAAGGATACCCTCAAACGGAGGAAACTGGAACTCTAACAGGAGGCGTGGGACAATTTGACCTTGGCTGCTGAATCTAACAATAGTACCTTGTTCTGGAAAACAGTGAATTCCCCATTCCTCAAAGATGATAAAATCCCTGAATTAACCTCCAACGTCATGAAGGAAGAGTGGGTTTCCCATTTATCTAAAATCTTTGAGTCTGACACTGTATCTAGGGATATTGGGGATAGGTGGCCGTATATACCATTGAATATTACCGTTCAAGAGGTTCTAGATAGCATAAGGGTTAGTAAAGGAGGAAAAGCACAGGGTCCAGATGGGGTCCCAATCGATGTGTACAAATTGGTCCCTGAAGTTTGGGGGCCTTTGTTAACTAATATCTTTAACGCAGCTGTCCTTAATGAGGTGCCCCCTACCTGGGAAGAATCCATCTTAATACCAATATTTAAGAAAGGCAATCGAGGGGACGTAAAGAACTATCGCCCAATCTCCTTGTTGGATTCTTCCGTAAAAATAATGAGTAGAGTGCTTCTAGTAAGATTGGAAGAATGGGCGGAGAAAAATGGCATTTTAGCAGAGAGTCAGTTTGGGTTCAGGAAGGGTCGTGGTACGATTGAGCAGTGTCTAAATTTAGACCTACTCATCGGTAAATATACCCTGGCAAAAACCGGCACTATTTACCTCTGCTTTGCAGATCTGAGTAGTGCCTTCGACCTGGTGGACCATGGCATTCTCTGGGCAAAACTAATTGAAATTGGGGCACCCGAGGGTATTGTGTTCTTCTTAGCGCGTCTTTACGCTAAATTACGCGCATGTGTTCGCTATGGCTCCAACAGGGAATGCACCACTAACTTTGAGATTGGACGTGGAATTAGACAGGGATGTGTGTTGGCCCCACTGCTTTTTACTCTTTTCATTAACGAGATTGATTATTTTCTTAAATCTCTGGCAGTGGACGCTCCTAAAATTAACAAGGACACCGTCCCTGTGTTATTATACGCGGATGACGCGGTTCTAATTTCACGCACCCCAAACAGCCTTCAACGATTGATGGATGGCTTTTCCCAATTTATTAAAAGCAGAAAGCTAGTGTTAAACAAATCCAAAACCTATGTTATGGAATGTGGGCGTAGGAACACAAAGAAACAGTTCTCATTTTTTATAGATGGACAGAAGGTCCAGGCTGTTGATAACTTTTCATACTTGGGGGTCACTTTTTCAAATAAAAATATCTGGGTCAATGAACATAAGAATGTCAGGGCAAAGATGGCAAGGAGCGCTCATGGTATTTTCACCATGGCCACGAAACTGGGAGACAGACGGGTCCATGACATGCTCAAAATCTATCAGTCCCGTTGTGTCTCGATTGCCCTATACGGAGCGGGCATTTGGGGCCATGCCCTGGCAGGGTCTCTTCAGGTTGAGGAGAATTTATTCTTGAAGAGACTTTTGTGTTTGCCAAGCTCTGTCTCTAATGTTTTAGTGCATAATGAACTGGGCATTCATCATCTTGCCGATTCGATCCTCCTTAGGCCACTGTTGTTATGGCGTTCCATCTGGATAAAAGAAGAGACCTCACTGTGCAGAGCCATTATTTCTGATTGCCTCTCTTTGGACCATCATCTAAAGATCCCCTGGTTAAAGTATATCGTGGACAATTTCCGAGAGTTCTTTAACATTAACATTATGGTGGATCACTGTGGGGCTACCGAGTTGTCTAAAGCAGAACTTAAGCACTGCTTTTTACAACAGCTTTCCACTAGGAGGCATCAAAATAGCTCTGAACTTTCAACTTGTGTTCTTTATCATGATCTAAACGAATTTGTAGGTTTTCAACCGTATTTGTCACAAGTGAGCTGGAAGGCACATCGGTTTGTGTTGGCTAGACTTAGAACCGGAGTAGTCCACAACCTTGTTGCCTTCCCCTCTCAGTATTTACACCCAGCTGGCCCTTGTCCGTGTAACAATATTACCCCCCAAAGCACTGTGCACTTTCTTTTGCTATGTCAGCTGTATAAACACTTGCGGATTACTTATTTGAAACCCTTATTTGTTAAATTTGGAGTCAGGTCAATACGTGACTGCATGAGTTTGCTTTTTAACCTACATCATCCTGATGTCTGTTTTTATACAGCTACTTTTCTCCTTAAATCAATTAATGTAAGGAAAAGTATGCTTTTTTAATTCTTTTTATATTCTGCTGTATATCCTGCCCATGACTGTTGTTTTATATTGTTGTCTTTTTTTTAATGTCGTGCTTTTATGGACTTGTCTTTTGTTCCGAATAAAGCCTTATGAAATGAAATGAAATGAAATCACTGATGGCATCATGCTGTGACTGCTAAGTGTTTCATGAATGTTTCTGAGAGTTAAAGGTATATACTAAGCTTCAGCAACTTCCTGAGGCTAAAGAAAGTTTGATGGTGGGCCAAGCGGACCACGAGCCCCCCAGGACCACCACCACCCTGGGGCTATATAACACCTAACGGGGGCCCCACTGACTCCATGGGTCCCAGGAATTACCACTTCTCCAGGGTGAAATATATTTCATTTTAAACAGGAGCGGGCCCACGTGGCTCCTCTCACAGGCCATAGAGGGCCCCGGGGCCACCACCTATTCAGGCCGGCCTGTGCAGATTAAAGGAGGGGGCCACACAGCCCCCTTCCTGGAGCCAATAAAGTCCCTGGACCTCCACCCCCCAAGTATGGCTCCTGCAATGCCCCGGGGGGCAACCCCCTGGACATAGCTGTTTGCTCTGACTTGGCGGGAGCTTTGACAGCTCCCGCCAAGTCAGAGCAAGCACTCTTCTTCCAGCAAGGAAGAGTTGATAAATGCTCTTGCCTGCTGGAAGATGAGGTTTCGTCTGTTTCACAGCCCGCTGTGAAGCAGCCAGGGAAACAAACAATAGGATTGCTCTGACATACAGGGAACTGCATGTCTAGCAGCTCACTGTCTGTGAAAGCAAAGCTGTCTGCCGCTGGGACTGCAGGGGCTTTGAAGCTCCCCCCACAGGGGAAAAGATGAGAAAGAGGCAAAATAAAGGTCAGAAACTAGCAGAAAGAGGCAGAATAAAGGTCAGTAAAAAGCAGAACGAAGCTAGATAAAGGTGAGAAACAAGCAGAAAGATGCAAAATAGAGGTCAGAAATGAGCAGCATGAGCAAAATAAAGGCCAAATAGAGGACAGCAACAAGCAGAAAGAGGCAAGATATAGGCCAGAAACAAGCAGAGAAAGGCAGAATAAAGATGAAAAACAATAAGAAAGAGGCAGAATAAAGATCAAAAACTAGCAGAAAGAGGAAGAATAAAGTTCAGCAACGAGCAGAAAGAAACAAAATAGAGATGAGAAAGGAGCAGAAAGAGTCAGAATAAAGAACAACAATGAGCAGAAAAAGTTAAAACAGAGGTTAAAAAGGAGAAGAAAGAGGCAAGATAAAGGTGAGAAATGAGCAGAAAGGGGCAAATCAAAGTTCATCAAAAAGCAGAAAGAGGCAAGAAAAGGTGAGAAACTAGCAAAAAGAGGCTGAATAAAGGTAAGATATGAGCAGAAATAGGTGAAAAAGAGGTCAGAAACAAGCCACAAGAGGCAGAATAAGTGTGAGAAATGAGCATAAAGAGGTAGAATAAAGGTCAGCAACAAGCAGAAAGAGGAAAGATAAAGATGAGAACGAGGCAGAATCACAGTTAGAAATGAGAAGAAAGAGGTAAGATAAATGTGACAAACGAGCAGACCGAAGCAGAATAAAGGGCAGAAATGGGCAGAAAGAGATACACGAGAGGTCAGCAACGAGTAGAAAGAGGCTACATAAAGTTCAGAAATAAGAAGAAAAAGGCAAAATAAAGGCCAGCAGAAAGAGGAAAAATGGAGATCAGAAAAGAGCAGAGAGAGGCACAATGGAGGTCAGAAACTAGCAGAGAGAGTCAAAATAGAGGTCAGAAATAAGCAGAAAGAGGCAAAATAAAGGCCTGAAATGAGAAGAAAGAGGGAAAATAGAGGTTAGCAATGAGCAGAAACAGATAAGATAAGGGTTAGAAATGAGCAGAGAAAGTCAGAATAAAGGTTAAAAAAAAGGTAAAATAGAGATCAGAACCAAGTTGAAAAAGATCAAATAAAGATAAGAAACTAGCAGAAAGGGGCAAAATAGAGGTCTGAAATGCACAGAAAGAGGCAAAATATAGATCAGTAACAAGCAGAAAGAGACAAAATAAAGGTGAGAAATCAGCAGAACGGCAAAAAAGAGATCAGAAGCAAGCAGAAAGAGGTAAAATAAAGGTCAGAAATTAGCAGAAAGAGTCAAAATGAAGCTTGGAAATGAGCAGAAAGAGGCAAAGTAGAGATTAGAAATGTGCAGAAAGAGGCAAAATAAAGTTCAGAAACAAGCAGAAAACGGCAAAATAGAGGCCAGAAATGAGCGGAAAACTCCGCGTAAGCATATAAAGATCTGGAAGCGGTGGGCTGATTATAGAGGACTTTCGTTGGAACCCGTCTCAGTTGGTATGGACGCGCACTGAAGATGGTATGTTACAATGTAGTTTGGGAGTGGCTTGGCCGGGGCCTTCCTCTGTATTTCTTTGTGATTTTGTTTCTCACTGTGAGGGATGAGCTGCAATTGCTGGGGGAGGGTATATTGACAGTGCATTGGGGGGGTGGGTGTGGGGTTTATTACTTTTCTTCTGTTGTTATTACATGTTGCCTTATAATTTGTAAAGCATAAACGTCAATGCTTTTATTGTATCATATATGTGGCAGACGTTATCTGGGTTTCAGGGCTCTGCAGAATATTTGTGGCTTGACACAATAAAATTTGTTTTGAAAAAAAAAAGAAATGAGCGGAAAAAGGCTCCCAAGGGCCCTCTGCAGCCAAGAGGGCTTCATCCTCCAACCAGTAGTGCACCAGGAGACACGTTTACAGGGTCATTGAGAAAGGTGGTGGGGCCTCCGGCCAGGTCTCAACAATCCAGCTTTGGAGGATTTACGGAAACAGGAGGGGTTCTTGGCGCCTAAGTACTCTCAGCATCCAAAGGGACTTCCCTAGGGGTAACGCAGCAACACTCCTCCTGCTCATGGAACTCAGCAAAATATGGCTGAGATTTTCAATAACTCCGCAGGATTTCACGGACTGAACCTCCGCAAACTCTGCCCAGGCCTATCAGAAAGAGGAAAAATAAAGGCCAGCAACAAACAGAAATAGGCAAAATAAATGTCAGAAGTTAGCAGAAAAAAAGGCAAAAAAACTGCTGAAAACAAGCAGAACCCTTTCAGGCACCGATTCACTGAACAACTCAGACACCCACTCAGAAACTCATGCACCCACGCACAGACCTACTCAGACATTCACGCACTCACTTTCAACTGAGACACTCATGCACTCACTATCAAAGGTTACAAGTTACAGTTAGGAAATAACATTTAAAAAATGTAGAAATTCACTGAAAAAACCCAAAGGTCGTAGGGACATTATAGTTATTAAATAGACAAATAAAACTTAGAAATTCACAGAAAAAAACAAAGGTTACAGGGATGTTATAGTTAGACTCAGATTTCACTCGTACAAAACCATAGAAATTCAGCACTTATAATTACCTGAGCTAACTATAAATTACGGCCCTGCATTGCACTGCTTATAACCACGCATATTACATCACTCATGACATGGTCAGTGACATCACTGATGACATCACTGATGACATCTCAAATGACATCATTGATGATATCATCCACTGACCCACACACACTGCCACTCAAACCCCCATGATACATCTCATACTCCCACTCACACACCCACACAACCACTCACATACCCATTCACAAATTGATACAAAAATACTCATGCACTCACTCACTTATTTATAGAGCCACTCACACACCCACTTACTTACTCATGTGGGCACTCACACAACCAGTCACTTACCCATACAGATACTCACACACCTACTCACTTACTTGTACAGATACAAACATATACTCAGGCACCTAAACAGTCACTGAGACAACCACATAGTCTCCCATAGAGCCTCCCTCACACTTACTCACTCACCCATAGAGCCTTCCTCACACTCACTCACTCGTGCATACAGCCACTCATACACCCACTCACTCACCCAAACACTCACTTACACATCCCTTCACGCACCAATACAGCTACTCGTGTACCCTCACACTCACCCACACAGACACTCATGCACCTGCTCATTCATTAATACAGCCTCTCATGCACTCTCTCGTTCACCGTTTACAGGCACTCACTCACCCGCTCACTCACCCATACAGGCACTCAGGCACCCTCTCATTCTCCATTTACAGCCACTTACACACCCGCTCACTCATCCAAACAGCCAAACACATATCCACTCTCTTGCTCATATAGCCACTGACACAGCAACTCACTCAGCCATATAAAAACTCACACAACCACTCACTCATCTATACAGTCTCTCAAATACCCACTCACTCATCCATACACCACTTACACACCCACTCACTCACCCATTTAGACACTCACAGAACCACTTACTGATGCATATATCTACCCACACCCCCACATATTCACCCATACAGCCACACACACATGCTCTCACACAGAGACACAAAGTTACACAGACACTCACATAATCTGTTTTTTAATAGAATCACTCATTGGTAGTACACAAAGTAAACACATTTAGGTTTTGTTGGTGATACATTAGTATATATGTTTAGCATTCAGAAATATGTCATGAGTGATGTCATTGGTTATGTCACTGACCATGTCATGAGTGATTTAATATGTGAGGTCATATCTAGCTCAGGTAAGAGCTGAATTTCAATGGCTTTTCAGGAGTGAAATCCAAGCTTATCTATAAAGTCCCTATAACCTTCAGTGAAGATATATATATATATATATACATATATAAGCCTGTTAGAGCTGACCAATCAGGGAGGACTGCTAAAAAGCTTGATTTTGGCTCACAGAAAAGAAAGTTGTATAACTTATTTTCTGTACTTGTTATGATAAATTAAACAGTGGCAAGTTGAATTCAATACCAAACTTTTAAGTCCTTAAATGATATTTTTATCTCCTTTCCTAGCAATAGTTATACTTAAATAAAATATTGCTGTGGTAGCATATGGAGCTAAGTATCTACAATGTGGAAAAATAAAATGGACAGTTTTCAGTCCCCAAGGCATATAATACAACATTTTTAAGGTCCCTGCTTATAGTTGCATTCCCCCACCGATACCAAGATGAGACCTTGGGGGTGCCTAATATTTAAACATAAGGTAGATTATCAATGTAAAGTGCCCATACCACCAAAGTCAAATTTGCATACAATATACTTTTGAAGACATTCTGCAAAGCAAGGCTGCCTTTAAAATGACAACAGGCATACAACAGTGCACACGTGCAAGTCCAGGAAATCTGCTGGGCTTCTAAACCCCCTGGCCCTTTTATTACTGGGGACTTATGGGTAGTTTGCATCCTCTTGCCCTATTATATACTAGGGACTTACAGTGTCTGTCATTGCAAATTGTAATTGGACCTAATTGCCATATACCTTTTTCATCACAGCACTGGCCCTTGACCTGTTTAGCAGAGCCCAGGTCACAGTCAGAGTGAGTTACCACCAGTTTCGGTCAAAAGATATGTGTGCGTGTGTGTGTGAAAAGGGTAGAAAGGATGACTTTTAAAAATTAAAAAAATAAATTAAAACAATTATACAAACAATAGTTACACATAAAATTAATATATGAACTAAAACACAATAAAGTAATTGAAAAATAATATTCTTTTCAACTATATTATAGAAAACGATATCAGCAACAACCATATTATTAACAACGACATTTTTTTACATGAAATGTTAGTCCATGTGCCCCTCTGTTTGTCGTAAGACGTAATAGCAATTTGTGACAACATTTGACAAGCAATCTGTTCGGACTCACCCAGTACATCTTGTTGATCCTCTATGTCAGTACTGTCCTAGCCCTTGACTCCAGCAAGCAACTCGATTGGAATGATGAATTCCATCTGCTCCTCCAATGGATTCAACCCCTCTTGGACATATGGCTTTAGCATTCCAGGACAGTTTTTCTTTGGTCCTATGTTAGTGGTCATGCCAACCATTTTCACATTCCACAGCAGTCAGTCTTGTTGGTGCCACACAGTTGATCTTGTCAACTATTGTTTGCTATAAAGCACCTTTTTTTTGCTAATGGCAATTTTGAGGTGACAAATCATAAAGGTTAGTTTTTGGCAACCTCACTTATGAGGTTTTACTTTCTTTCCTCAGTGAAGTTGGACTTTCTCTTCCTTTTGCCAACTGATGTTGATACATCTTGTGGATTGGTGGGCTCCTGGCTTCATGTTGCTCCTTCCATGGTGCAAAATATTGAGAGGTTCTACAGAGATTTGCATTGTGTACTGTGCATTTTTAAACCTGTCCGCAATGCATTACTCTCCTCAATGACTCAATGTTGACTCATAGCACATAAAAGTGTCTTATGGCATTCAATTCAACTTTGCATCACATAGGGTGTAGTTGTGTTATGGCCGATTGCCCCAAAACAACAACTTTGCCTCACATTGCGTGGCACATCTCAGGGTCCTGCGCCATAGTGCATATGGTAAACACTGAGGGGCTTATTTACAAGTCCCTTGCGCCACTTTTGCATCATTTTTAACATGGGAAAAGCGATGTAGGGGTGGCGCAAGGGGCTTGTAAATAAGCCCCTGAGAATCCATGATCCAGGATTCTGGCGCAACACAACGCAACACTTTCTCACGCAATGTAGTGCAATGCAGCATTGCATGATGAATGATAAATTTGGGCCTGGATGTGTATGCTAAGTTTCCTTTAATTATTGCTTGGGAGGATGATGGAATGGCCAACGCATTTCGGCCTGCCCTGCTTTGGTCAACGACTCCATGCCATATTATCATAGAGTATAAATACAATGAAGTTGTGTGTAAATATAGGAAATTTACTAAAACTTTCAGGTATTTCACATAGGTCCCAGTGTCGTGTAATGTACAAAAACCTCATGGGATGTACTGGTGTACAAGAGGGCACCACCTTGCACTTTACTATATAGATTAATAGTGCTTTATAACATCTTTCTATTGGAACATCAGCCTCATTTATTCGCATGAAAATTGTTCTATATATTCCTGTTGATCAGCATATATTAAGAACATCGCGCCAAAGCGATCATTACTTCATCATCCATAAATATGGGTTTATATGAATTTACCTTATAATGCAGACGCATAAAATCAGGCGTGAAACGCTCCCAGGCCTTTTGAGAGGGTGTGATTGACAGCAAAGTAGGTTTTTCTGCAATTCTCTCTGTCCTCCATTGGTATGCGGAGGCACATTCAGTCATGTGAATACTAGCAGCAGATTTTACAGTTGAATGTTCTCTGTGCACAGCCGAGCTAAATAATACACGTAATCATGATATTCCAACATGCATGCGTATTTAATTTAAGTGAAAATATGTTCCATTGATGTCAAAGGGAATATCTCAAATGATGTATTCTGGGAGAGTGGCACATTTTCTCATCCAAGAGTACTAAAGAAATCTATTTCGTTGTAAGCGTAGCATGAAAAAGGCAAGAATTTTGAATTGTAGAAATCATTTCATTACTGAGGTTTGGATTAAAAAATCTGAAAAACCCCATCCGCGTGTGCCCTCATTCTAGTTGTCTGACTCACGCTATTTATTTCTGACCCTGGGAAGTTCCTGCCAAAGTAATCAAGCTAACTGAAACCAAAAGCAATATTTCTGAAAAACTTTGTCATCAATGTATAGCCCCGTGAAAAACCGGAAATCGACATTTCTCCAGTCATATATGCTCATCATCTGCATGGGGATAACGGGTAGAATATTTCTCATTCCTAACTTGAAGATGTCATTTTTTTAGACACTGACCTATTTTCAAATATTCTTGGATGATTGCAGATGTCATCGCTGTAAAATAACAACAATGTATCATGATATTCGTTTCAGCAGACTAAGGATAGATGATTGACAGCTGAGACATACATGTCTGCTCCCAGTCATCAATTACTTGGTATTGCATTTGGAATGAAGGGACTAGATGTTGTCAACACTAGGGAAATCACTGCAGCTAGTGGTTCACTTTGACTGGCATGACTAATTAGACAAGTGGCATAATAAACTAATTGACCTTAATATTAAATAGTCTCATAATCTTAACTCGTACTGTCGATGTAACCGTTAGGAATGCTAACCGAGCTTCTGTAGGTGGTGTCTGTAAACTAGGGACAGTTCTTTGAGGGCAAGCAGACCTGCTACTATTTCATGTGATTTACTGATATATGAAGCGCCAGGCACCAGATTCTGGGGCATACTTATGAAATAGTGGCAGAATGCAGCACATGTAGAAAGAGGAAGTAACGAGGAGTTCTAAAGATATTTCTCCCTGTTACGCCTCACCTGGGAAGGCATATCTTCTTGGTGCATTCCCAGGTTTACAAAATGACAGCACTTAAAATTGACCTGTTATTCTCTCAATCCCTGCTGTAAACAGCATTATTAGATTATTAATGTAATTAAATACTTTACAGATATCCGATAAGTTTGGAATCGCTACAAAATATTGATAGTCAAATAAAACACTAAGGCCAATATTTATCATGGTGTTGCGTTGCCCTCGCATGTGCAAAACCTTAATGAGAGTTGTCAAGCTACACTAGGCCATTTTACGTGGCTCTGCATGGCTTGGTAAATTTAGAGTAAAGCAAGGCAGTGCAAGTCTCTGCCTTGCAATTATTCTGTGACATAAAGATGTTCCATGGGTGAAGCCTGAGTGTTCCCACATGGATTCGGACACAGTTCCAGATTTACCAACATTTGTAGACATGGGTATGTGTCAGAATGCTACACCTTCCCACCAGAGGCGCAACAAGGAGAGATATCTTTATTTCTCCTCATTGTTTCTTCTTAGTTTACTATATTCTGCAGCACACACAGAAAGAGGAAATTGCCTCAGGGGGTTGTTTTTGTACAGTAGGGTGCCCTTTGCTGCCCAAATCAATCCTGCCTACAACTCAGGCACCTTTGCACCATGGTGCAAGGGTGCCTGCATTGGCGCTAGGCAGCAGTTTGAACTCCAGGGCAGGCAGAGAACAGGAATGCACTATATAATGTTACATAAGGAGCATTCCTGCCCTCTCCATTTCACACAGTGCAGCAAGGTGGCTAGCTGCTTTGCATGAAACTTTGATAAATGTGGGCCTCAGGCCTTTATTATGAATTCCACATTATCTATGCAGAGAGATATTAAGTTGGATTTAAGTGTACAGGTCAGATCACAGTGATTATGTTTTACTCTCTATTGCGAATCATTTTTGGACCCTGTAATATTGAGTATAATTCCACATGTTTTCCCTCTTCTAGCAAAAAATGAAGGGCCTAAATCAGCAAACCTTTGCCACCTGTTTGGAGCAGGTGATACATGTTTGCAGGGGCCCTTTTTTGCGGCTGTAGGAGGAGGATGTTTGAGGATAGGGGATGCAGGAGAGAAGATGTCCTTTCCTTTCAGCGGTTTCTCCCATCTGAATTATGTGGGCGAGTGGGAGCTTGGCATAGTAGCTGCATGTAGCCCCTCAACTAATTCAAAATCCCCTAGTCAGACACCAGAAGACTCCAAGTTGCCCATAGTGGTAGCCCCTCTAGTATGCTACTTCAGGCAATTCTTTGAAGGCCTAAATAATATTACTTTGCTGTTAGAAATTGGGTTGTTGGTTGACTGGGGTGTGAGCCCTGGTCAAGCAACAGCCACAGTCCTTTGCAGGGGGAAGAACAAAAAGTCACTAAACTGACCTGTGCTTAACCCTTGGTAGCTTGGCACATAAAGCAGTCAGGCTTAACTTAGAAGCAATGTGTAAAGTATTTATGCAGCACACAAACAGCAAAAGAATGAAAACACAACACAGGAAAAATCCCAAACCAATTTATAAAAACAGAGTACATTTTAATACATTATTTGACACCAAAATGACAAAGTCCAGTCACTAAAACCGGAGTTATGATTATTTCAATATTTTTCTGAAACTAGTAGCAAAAAGCACAAAGCAACAACCATGGATAACTGGTCATGCTGGGCCATTTCAAAGTCACCAGTCCAAGCTCATCAATGAAGTGCAGGTCAGCTGCAGTCACTAGTTTAGGGCCATTGAAGTCTTACCTTCTTAAATTCATGCCAAGAGTTCCATTCGCAATGGGGATGGATGCAAGGAGCAGGGAGAGAATCACTGGAGACAGTCGATAGGGCGCCAAGAGCAGGCCAAGCTTCGCAGAGGAGCATTGCTGGAGCTTTGCGTTAGCATTCCCCACAAGCGGTCGATGCTGTTGCACAAAGGGTTAGGGTGACAGCACTTCATGTTGAATCGCAGAGTGAGCAGCAAGGTCTTAGGGTGAAGGAACTCTATGCACATGGTGTTTTGTTTATTAGGGAGTAGTGCGTATATGAAGGGAATGTGAATATCTTCATATTTGCCGTGGATAATATATAGTTGATAAAAAGGCTTGAGGCAAACTTTGAATGTGCCATCGATCATCCATGTTTTGCAGTTATAGGTTTTTGTAAGTTGTTTGTTGCAAAGATGATAATTCGTTTTTCATGACTGTTGTTGTCATGTAGAAGGAATTTTTCATCTTTCTGGGTGATGGTGTATTCTGATAATATTTGTATTTCTGCAAACATTTTGGGGGTGGGTGGTGTTTGAGCTGTAGCACTTTTAGTTCAGGCAATTAACCTCTATAGAGTGGGGATAGATGGTAGTTATCATGTGACATGTTCAGGTACCCTAGGTACCCTAGTTAACACGTTTTTAAGTATTTGGGTACTTGTTTGTTGGGAGCTGGTACTAGTTTTTTTGATTGTATTGAGAGCATCTTCAACCTCAATTTCAGTTACATTGAGGGGATGGTTGTGTTCTTTGACATTTACTACATTGGTTTCTATTGTAGTGGCTCTCCCATAGCAAGAGTTAAGGTAATATTTACTGCAATTCCAATGTGTTTTCTTTCCAGTCATTTTCTCTTTTGTGGAAGTGTAGCCCATGTAGCACAGAAGTAGTTTTCCTTTTTGTAATTATACGATTTATACGATTTTGAATAGTATATATTTTGTATACTTAATATATCTTAAAATAAACTTACATGTATTTTGATTTGATTTTCTTGATGGATTTTTTTTCTATTGTTGATGTTTAGCCACTGGTTCTTTTTTCTGTTGGTTTAAAAGCAAAATGTTATTTTTATTTAAGTGTTACAGTTTGTTGTGTTTTTTAAAAATTATTTAGGGCCTCATTATGATGGCAGACGGGCTTTAGTCCGTCTGCCAACGATACAGATTTGAGACCGGCCGCCTATGAGGAGGCCTCCCCACAATCCTAATCACGCCACCGCGGCAGTTGCATCACCTATATTTTGCATTGTGCCAGGGATGCGGTCAGCAGCCCCTGCAACATTGCGAAATAGAGGGTGCAGACACAACCCTGCACTATGTCGCAGGCACCCTGCGGTGCCTGCCACATGGGGCAGTGATATGTAGGGGGCAGCATAGGTGCCCCCCAGGGTATATGTCCCTGTACCTGGTATTGAGAGGAACTCACAACAGACCCCCAAGTCCGTTTCCGCTGCAAAACGAACAGAGGAAAGGGGTATCATAATCCCTACTGCGGCACCTGCAAGGAACCGCCACAATGTTAGTCAATGTTTTTGTTCCGACAGGCGGTCATAAATGGGCCGTCTGTGGGAACCGTGGCTGGCGGTCTTCACGACCGCCACGTTTAACCAGCGATTCCCCCCGCCATCATAATATGGCGGGGGAAAACAGCAGTATGATGGCGGAGGGCCCGCCACCAACCGGCTGGCAGTGGCGGGCCCTCCGCCATCGTGTAATGAGCCCGTTAGTTTCTATTTTTATTTAGTTGATGTCATCAGTGATGTCATTTGAGATGTCATCAGTAATGTCATCAGTGATGTCACTGACCATGTCATGAGTGATGTAATATGTGACATCATCAGTAGTGCATTGCGGGGGCGCGAGTTATAGTTAGCTGAACTAACTATAACAGGGAAATTTCTAGGGTTTTGTACGAGGGAAATGTCCAGCTAACTATAATGCCCCTGAAACCTATAGTTTTTTCAGTGAATTTCTAAGGTTTTTTACATGCCAATTCCTAACTATAACGCCCCTGAAACCTTTGGTTTTTTCAGTGAATTTCAAAGGTTTTTTAAATGCCAATTCCTAACTATAATGTGCATGAAACCTATGGTTTTTTCAGTGAATTTCAAAGGTTTTTTAAATGCTAATACCTATCTATAACTTATCTCTGAAGATATCATGAAAAGCATTCTTTTTTAAAAGTAGGGTGCACATTACTTTTGTGGAAAAGCATCTTTGTGATTGGTTAAGAAAAAGCAGTTTCAACGTGGAGTACATATCATAGGATAAAATTTGCTCAGCTCAACCACACCTGCTACTTGCATTTGGAAGGCACTGTTCGAACTTAAAACAATCATCAACTTTTAACCTGCACATGTCGTTAAATGTTCAAGAAAATGTTACAAAAAAATATCGTAAAGTTTTAAAAAATTGATGAACTTTTAACCTGCACGTATTGTAGAATGTTCTAGAAAGTGTATTGATAGAATACGTTGCACTTCTGACTTCTATGTGTTGTTGAATATTTAAAAAAACGGTTCATATGGAAAATTAAAAAGAAACCAATAGAGAAGTTTTGAAACCTAAAAGAATGAAGGAACTATTCTAATTTATTCTTTATGTGTATTTATGTGTGCAGCAACAAAATTATAGACACAACAGCACTAGGAAAAGGAAGAAGCAGGGAGTGGGGGGAGGGGGGGAGATGGGCAGAAATGCACACATGCACAATTAAGTACAACACACATATAGTCTAACAATGGCCAAAATGAAACACACCAACAAGGAGCACAAGTCACACAACCTGCCAACATCACACCACTGAACGAGCATAGAAGTGAAAACCACGCTGCATTCATAAAGGATGTGTACAAAGGCCAGTCGTTGGTGTTGTGGGATGTCTGCGACCGTGGTCATCATGGATGAGATGCCCAGCATGTGGCACATGGTCGAGTTCACTGTGTGTTATGTTGCCAAACGGATGCTCCTCCCTCCCACAAGCCCCCACACTTTTGTACGGTGAGCTGTTGTATCTCGTGCACTCGTACGGCACGCCATTGTAATGCCTATTTGCACATCTCCTGCTACATTCCAACTACAACATCACAGTGCCGTTTGGAGGTGGTGCATGCCACTTTACAACATCGACTGCTGTGGCTCTTGTAACAGGCCACACCAGAACACAGAGACACACTTACCGCACTTCCTGTACACGTACATGTCCAAGACACCCCGTTCCCCTTGCCGGATAGGCACACCCCTGCACTGACCTGTGAACGAGAGACCAGCACACGCCAGTTGTGCATGCAGGAGAATGCGTACGTAGCTACACATCCAGGCTCACTGCCAACGCTGAGGTGACAGCACACTGTGATGTTGCAGGGCTGACCACAGGGACACACTTACTAAGATATGGGTTTGGGGGCATTGGCGGTCCTGCAGTTGTTGAGATGAGTCTTCTGGCCCTCATGGGTATCCCTGTATCATGCTCATTGACTCTATGGCACCTGTGGGTGTTCTGGTGTGGCTCTTGGCTGTGTTCCCTATCATGGTGCAGGTAGTTGTCCTGCTTAACACCAGCAGAAAGCAGGTGTAAAATCCCTGGTGCTAACGTGTCTTATCGCCGGAATTTGTTTCGCATTGCAATTGGTGTGAAAGTTGTGATGTGATTTTTTTCGTGTGCACAACAATATACGAACTGAGCAGTGTATCTCGTCAAGATCCAGCACCTGACGCACTATTCCCAATCAATATAAATACAATGAGATTTCTTAATAGATTTTGTGTGTACACTGTAAGTGCAGCCAATACCTCAGTGCAATACAATACAGGATTTTAGTATTTAGGATAAATCGCAAAGGTGCACCTCGTGTCTTTTTGCACGGGAACGGCTACTCTCCATTTCATTATCAGCACTTTAACGGAAGTAAAGTTGAGATAAATCTAACACACTATTCAGAAGTTGGTGCAAACAGCAGATATCACCAGTATTCCAGCGATAAGTGCCCCAAAATGTAACACCATGGTGGACGCCATCAAATAACAGTAATAAGAACAAGAAAGAGTCACACAGCAGTTAAGAGAACAACCAAAAACATTATTAATTTTTTTTTCAAACTTTATTTTTTATAATAATAAATATATAAACGATAAACTATTTTCAAACTTAATTTTTTTATTAACATAAATATAAACAATAAACTAATAAACAAAATGTAACAACAATAATACAAAACAACAAGGTGGAACACTTCTGTGGGAACCACGGATGTCGACGACAGACCTGGAAAATCAGAAAGATTGTTAAAAAAAAACCAACATGGTATTCTCAACAAAATACCACAAGAAAAAAATAACAGATATATAAAATGTATGCAGCTAACAACATTTTATAAGTTTAACTTACAAAAACTGTAAATGTTGCCGCTTTAAAATATTTACCGAATCTGAGGAAATTTTTTTGCAGAAGGCACCACGCCCACAACGTTTTTCTTCAGTGGTGAAGAAATTTTTAACTTTTTCCAAGGGGCAAACAAAGACCAATGCCACCTTCTTCATTCGCAAGATTTGCAAAAGAGTTCTCTCACGAGGGGATCCTAACAAGAAATACTCGTAAGGCACGGCAAGTATGATGAAACACCTAAGGACCCTTCATCTGAACAATCTTGCACGAGAAGAGTGCAAACAGATGAGAAACACTCCTATTCTGTATCTGTAAAAAAGAATCACAAATAAATGTATATTAATAACTTTCAAAATTATACTATTCCATTACTGTACAAACACATTTTATATAAATACTGACAAAGAAACTATGTCCCTGAACCACAAGTGTGACGATGGTTAAAACACTACATGCATAGTGCATACTACTTTGAAGCAGTTCATGCCCTAAAGCCTACCTCACTAAAAGACTACATGCTAACTGACTAAATGATTACAGTACTATAAGGAGACACACTGGGTGAGTGACAGGGTGTTTGCTAGAAGAGTATGAATACTAACTAGGGAATTGAAGGTGTGAAACACAACTGTGTAGGTGATTAGAGGACTGCATTCATACTGCATAGGCATTTAAAGCAGACCATGTGCTAAGGCCTGGCTCACTGCATGACTACTTGGGTACTGACTGAATGATTAGAGTACAGCAAGGAGAGTGCCTAGGTGAATTTATAAGTGCTAGGCTAGGATTAGTACTTGGTACTGAATGGGTCACTAGAGGAGTGCAAAGGCAGTCACAAGTGCTGGACTGTATGGATACTGACTAGGAAATTGAAAGTGTGAAAGACAAGTGTCTAGGTGGTTAGAAGACTGCATGCATAGTGCATAGGGGTTTGTAGCAGTCCATGTGCTAAGGCCTGGCTCAGTGTATGAATACTTAGGCACTGACTGAATGATTAGAGTACTGCAAAGATAGTATCTTGGTGAATTTATAAGTGTTTGGGTTTTAGCACAGTGAATGGATTAGTACATGGTGCTGAATGGGTCACTAGAGGACTGCAAAGGGGCAAACAATTGCAGGGTTCAAAAGGCGTCGGAGCTCGATCGGCCGATTTGGTTTACGGCCGATCGAGCTCCGACTCTGAACTCTATTATCAAGTTAAATGATATTTATGGTCTTGCTATTTTGAAAACGCCACTTGTATCCCGCGACTGCTTGCCTTTCGAAACGGGCCCGTGGACCTTTATGACCCCGCTACCCTGAAAACGCCTTTTGAACCCTGCAATTGTTTGCCCCTTTAAGCGGGCTCGCGGAACAGTTATCTGGGCTCAGATCCCAGTAGGACTTCCTTTTGGATTTGTTCACCGTTTACCAAACCGAAAATAGGACAGAGTAATAGGATAAGTGGGGACAGCGTTTAATCCACTTTATGCCAATATCTGCCTGATTGAGCCACTCCTAGAACATTTAGCTCCTTTTTCTACTCCTACGCAGGTCCCATTCTGTGGGGGTTTGTTTTTCTTAAGCCCTGAAGAAGGTGGTACTCCTGAGTTGGAGTTGTCTCACCGAAACGCGCGTCGGCGTTGTTTAGTTGGGCCCTCTCCATTCCCATTGATTATGTACTCTAGATAAGTGTTTCGACATTTATCCTGAATAACCATCAGAATATCGTGGGATCACCGATGTTACTGCTTTGAATTGGGCCCATAAGAGTCTTTTGGTCTTTTTTTTTTTTTTTTTTTTTTGGGATGAATTATGTAATGTTGTATGAATGTGAGCTGTTTGAATTTGAGTGCATGTAGTTCTGATCAAAAAATATTCCTCCACCTTTCTCCCCTGTTTGGGAACCTGTTTTTTGTATTCCTCCCTGTGGTATATTCCTTTCTGTATAAAATTCAGATATTTATTGTGTGTGTTTAACACCTTTATTCATTTATATTTTGTTATAATGCATTTTGTGTTTTGTTCATTGTGACCATTTTTGTATAAAAAATCAACAAACTCTATTTATGTATTATAAAAAGTGACACTAACAAATGAAATAAATAAAAAAGTTGTATTATTTAGTTTGGTGTTCTCAAGTGTTTGTATGCCATATTACTTCAATCTGATTTGGGTGTCATTCTCTGTTTACCTTATGTATGATACACTGTACATCACTAAACTGTAAGGGTAGAGTTTACTCTGTTGTTGCTTGATTCCATTGTTCCCCTTTGTCTCTACCCATATTACGTTATTAGGGGTTGCCCTTTGTTCTTTGACTGCAAAGGGAGTGACAGGGTATTTCCTGGAAGTGTATGGATACTGACTAGGGAATTGAAGGTGAAAAAGACAATTGTGTAGGTGGTTAGAGGACTGCATGCATAGTGGATAAGGGTTTGAAACAGTCCATATACTAAGGCCTGGGTCACTGGATGAGTACTTGGGTACTGACTGAATGATTAGAGTACTGCAAGGAGAGTGCCTGGGTGAATTTATTAGGGTTTGGCGCAGTGAATGGATTAGTACATGATGCTGAATGGGTCACTTGGGGAGTGCAAATGGAGTGACAGGGTGTTTGCTGGAAGTGAACGGATACTGACTGGGGAATTGAAGGTGTGAAAGACAAGTGTGTAGGTGCTTAGAGGACTGCAAGCATAGTGGATAGGGGTTTGAAGAAGTCCATGTGCTAAGACCTGGCTCAGTGCATGAATACATAGGCAGTGACTGAATCATAAGAGTACTGGAAAGAGAGTGTCTTGGTGAATTTATAAGTGTTTGGGTTTTGGCACAGTGAATGGATTAGTACATACTGTTGAATGGGTCTCTAGAGGACTGCAAAGGAAGTGACAGGATGTTTCCTGGAAGTGTATGGATACGGACTAGGGAATTGAAGGTGTAAAAGACAAGTCTATAGTATGTTAGAACACTACATGCATACTGCATAGACATTTGAAGCAGTCTATTTGGTACTTAGAAACTGACTAAATAATCAGACTACTTCTAGGACAGTGCTTAGGTAAAACTTTTAAATGTTCAGTTCTGCCACAGTGAACAGAATAGTACATGGTACTGCACCTTAGTGTCAAACCCTGACTCATTTTATCAATGCATAAGCAAAGACTAGCTTCTAATGCTACTAAAACTTGACAACAGGAGAGGTTTTAAATTAGTTATCTGTCAGCAAATACACGACGTTACCAAATGCTTCTCTCACAGTGGTTCTCAAATGCACACAGACTCACAGTGTAATTCTAGACAACAACCACTATACCTAGGAGTTTACCAAAAATCATTCACTACTGTGGAAGTGGTAAGCGAACTGCACACAATCTTCATATTTCAGGACTGCACTTTTGTGTCAAAGCCTGACTCATTTAATCAAAGCATAAGAAAAGACTGGCTTCTAATGCTACTAAAACTTCACAACATGACCGGTTTTAAAACAGGTATATGTCAGCAAATACACGATGTTACCAAATGCTTCTCTCACAATCCTTACCCAAATGCACACAGACTCACAGTGTGATTTTAGACAAGCAACACTATCCTAGGAGTTTACCAAAACTCATTCACTACTCTGGAAGAGTTAATGGTACTGCACACAATCTACATATTTAAGTACACCACATCAGTGTCAAAGCATGACTCATTTAATCAACGCATAAGCAAAGACTGGATTCTAATCCTACTAAAACTTCACAACAGTTATCTGTCAGCAAATACATGATGTTACCAAATGCTTCTCTCACAGTGATCCCAAATACACACTAACTCACAGTGTGATTCTACACAAGCACCACTATCCCTATGAGTTTACCAAAACTCATTCACTACAGTGCAAGTGGTAAGGGAACTGCACACAATCTACATATTTCACAACTGCAATTTACTGTCAATGCCTGACTCATATAATGAAAGCATAAGCCATAACTGTCTTCTAATGCTACTAAAACGTGACAACATGACATGTTTTACAACACTTATCTGTCAGCAAATACACGATGTTACCAAACACTTCTCTCACAGTGGTTCCCAAATGCACACAGACTCACAGTGTGATTCTAGACAAACAACACTATCCCTAGGAGTTTACCAAAACTCATTCACTACAGTGGAAGTGGTAAAGGAACTGCACACAATCTACATATTTCACGACTACACTTTAATGTCAATGCCTGACTAATTTAATCAACGCATAAGCAAAGACTGGCTTCTAATGCTACTAAAACTTGACAACATGACAGGTTTTAAAACAGTTATCTGTCAGTAAATACACGATGTTACCAAATGCTTCTCTTACAATCCTTACCCAAATGCACACAGACTCACAGTGTGATTTTAGACAATCAACACTATCCTAGGACTTTACCGAAACTCATTCACTACTGTGAAAGGGGTAAGGGGACTGCACACAATCTACATATTTAAGTACAGCACATCAGTGTCAAAGCATGACTCATTTAATCAACGCATAAGCAAAGACTGGATTCTAATGCTACTAAAACTTCACAACATGACAGATTTTAAAACAGTTATCTGTCAGCAAATACATGATGTTACCAAATGATTCTCTCACACTGATCCCAAATACACACTAACTCACAGTGTGATTCTAGACAAGCACCACTATCCCTATGAGTTTACCAAAACTCATTCACTACAGTGCAAGTGGTAAGGGAACCGCACACAATCTACATATTTCACGACTGCAATTTACAGTCAATGCCTGACTCATTTAATGAAAGCATAAGTCATAACTGTCTTCTAATGCTACTAAAACTTGACAACCTGACTAGTTTTAAAACAGTTATCTGTCAGCAAATACACGATGTTACCAAATGCTTCTCTCACAGTGGTTCCCAAATGCACACAGACTCACTGTGTGATTCTAGACAAACAACACTATCCCTTGCACTTTATCAAAACACATTTCTTCATCTAGAAGTAGTACTACATTTTAGTATAGGAACATAACATAACTCATTTCACAAATTCATAAACAATGACTGGTTTCCAATTCTACCAAAATATAAAAACTGCACAGTTATCTGTCTACAAACACATGAAAAACACAAATGCCAATCACAGAATGGTCTCTACATGCACACACATTGTAGAGAAAAAAAGTACTCCCTACACTTTAGCAGGAAAAATACATTAGTCTGATTAAAATCAAAATAGTCTACATACATCCCCTCACAATTAAATAACTCATCTTTCAAGTTCTTTTGTAGATTAAGGAGTATATCAATCACTCACCATATTTTATTTTACAGAATCTCTGCACTGTGCACCTCTCAGCAAAAGCAAAGAATGAAAAAGTTTCACTTTCATTTTCCACACATATACATGTAAACATCAAATCACAATCCTTCGCACATAAACTCAAAAGCAAACACACATTTCTATTGGTTAAACATTTCAACCCTTTCCAACTGAAATACATTTCAACCCTTCCCCCAATCTGCCTTCTGCCTGTTACCATAGAAACAGGTCATGGAACACTGCACTGAGCTCACAGGTCACAAGTTCAGCACACAATGTTCCTACACAAGACAAGAAGTGTGCTTGACTTTTCAACATATCAGCTTATCATATATAATGTAACTTACAATCTGTTTTTGTTAACCAATAACAATCATACCTTTAAAAAACAAAAATATACACCCTACCTTTCAGTGTAGAAAGTTGCTATATAACCAATGATTTCTTGTCGTTTTTCAAAAAACGTTGCGGTGGATCCGCGCACCCACCGCAAGAGAATCCGTGCATCCAACGCGATAGGATGCGTGCACCGTGCGCGCATTTCGCCGTTTTTTTTTTTTTTTAAAGTGGGGCCACAGGGGGTCCTTCTGGGACCCCCTAAGCAGATCTAGAGGGTCAGAGTATTTCCACTCCGCCCCCTTTATATCTTTTACACACTTATTCCCCTTCCATCTTCAGCCTCGCTTCTACCGAGGCAGAAAATGGCCGCCAACAGTTCCTGGTTTCGAATGTAGAGAGACGCTCGACAGCCAATTAGCATTCAGCGCGCGATTGGGAGGGTGCGCGCTCCGTTTGGGGAGGGTGCGCTTACGGTGCGGGTACGGTCCGCGGATCCTTCGCGTCCATAGATATCACTAACTTTTTTACCCTAATTTTCTCAGGAACTACTGAACAGATTCACACCAAATATGCAAAAGGCACGAGTCCGAACTGAGGACTACCTCTTTGCCAAATTTGGTGTCATTCCGTTCAGCGGTTCGGGCTGTAGCTGCGACAACAGATCCTATGGGAAATTGCATGGGAAAATGCGTTTTGGGACCCCCATTTTTTCTCGGCCCCCTCTTCACGGATCACCGCAAAACTTTCAGGGTCGGAGCGGAGCTGGCCAAAAGTTTGGAGAATTTCGCGAAGATTCGTCAATCGGCGCCAAAGATATTCCCAATAGAATGTTGCGGATTTCCTATGGAAAATAGGTCCTAACTATAACTATCTACTGGCGACCGCCAGTAGATAATACATATCTGTATATATATATATATATATATATATGTGTGTTTGTTCATAAATATAAATATAAATAACATCCTCCAAGCCAAGGGAGTCCCAGACCCTGCAGTGCGGCTTCAGCAAAATGGGTATGGAGCAATCCATAAATCAAACATAAAGAAAACATAAAGAAAAGAAGGCGCTGAAGCCCAATTCCAGAACACACAGCGTTTATTCCATCATGATGGCACAATTCATTCCCTTTTCATGATGGGTTTTGGCTTGTGAAACGGACATGATTACAGCTGAATCCATTTATATTTCACAATACGTGCGAAAGGGATTACAAGAGGGAAATGTCTCCTCTATACTGTTTCAGACTGTCAGCGTTTTTAAAGACATTT
The DNA here is from genome assembly GCF_964204655.1 of Triturus cristatus. Taxonomy (NCBI): domain Eukaryota; kingdom Metazoa; phylum Chordata; class Amphibia; order Caudata; family Salamandridae; genus Triturus; species Triturus cristatus. Next base: position 252,898,548 of record NC_140588.1, read on the forward strand.
CAATGCAACAGCACTATGCATATGATAAGACAATACAACTATTTAACAAGACTGCTTTTGAAATCATTATCCGAAGCAATTTATTAGTGCACTGAAGGAAATGAATTTATTATATATGGCAGTGTCTTGAAACGCAATTATGTACCAGAGGAAGATTTGCACTTTAACATTTTGATAAAAGTTTCAATGCACTATGGGACCTGTATACATTGAAAGTGTAGAGTCACATGGCAGAATGGTTTATAAGCATGCACTTACTTCGAAATACAAATGGATTCACATGTGATCAAAGGCCCTTTCACCAGCTGAAACGCATCAGGAAATGGAAATGAATTATGCTGCTTTCATCATGAAACACTGTGTGTTCTGGAATTAGACTTATTTTTTTTCTAGATCGATAGATAGATAGATAGATAGATAGATAGATAGATAGATAGATAGATAGATAGATAGATAGATAGATAGATAGATAGATAGATAGATAGATAGATAGATAGATAGATAACATTGTATTTATATATATGCTTACTCATTATGCAAAAGTAATACGTAAATGTTATATTAGTTGAAAATGACTAGTTAATCTATTACGGAATTAACTTACATTCCTAAACTGTTAGTAAAATTAAAAATACTTTTACATTTATAAAACACAACTTTTAATTATATTTTGTAAATGTTCATTAAAAATAACATTGCTACTTATGGTGTTTTTTTAATTTTGTTTACAAGTTAAGATTTCTAAAATAAACTAACATTTCATTACTTATCTATTTAAAAAAACATTTCATTTGAAGAAGTAATGAGTATTCACATTTTATTTATTAGTTCTATTACAAAAATAAATATTTTAGTTTATTTTGCCTTTATATTTCATATTAAAATAAATGAACTTTTATTTTCATTAATAAACTGTAATCATTTCCCCTATTCTTTCCCTCTGGGGGGGCTCCACCATGCTGGTGGAGATCTTCGCATATGTTTGAATAGCCTCAAGTAGTAATTTTAAACTGGTAAACTTAGATCCACCCCTGGTTTTAGGGGTGGAAAGAAGTAAGTCTGCAAACTGGAGTAAATTTACACTCAGAAGAAATGTATAGCCAAAAAGAGAACATTTACTCATAAATGTTGGAGTAAATTTACCACTGTAAATGTTCTCATGAATAAGCTTACTTAAGTAAAAAGGGTCAAAGAATCCCATGAACTGCCCTGTGTTTAGTCGTGGTTCACCCAAATTTCCAGGGAAAAATGCCAAACAGTCATAGGTCCTTTTTCCAAGCCTAATGATAGCCCCCAGAATAGAGACACACAGTTGCTGAAGATCTGGGACTGGGTTTTATTAAACTTTCACGCAATGCAGCAAGCCAACTTGCAGCACTGCATTGCGTGAAAGGGAGAGAGCAGAAATGTGCCATATCTACTGAGATACACCACACTTCTGCTCTCTTTAGGCAGCACAGCACCAACAAAGGCACCCTTACGCCACGCTTTATGTTGCAGGAAGGATTGGTTTTGTATATAAACGCACACCTTCATGCACGATCCTTAGAGGCATATTTCCTATTTCCTCTAGAATGCAGCACACATGGAAAAAGGAAGTAACAAGGAGAAACAAAGATATTTCTCCTCGTTATGCCAGGTGCACCATTTTTTTGTGCAAACCCAGATTTACTGCATTTATTAAATCTGGATTTGCATTAATATACATGGTGGATGCATGGAAAATCCAATGCTCCGCCCGTGTATCGCCTACTCAACCCAGTGTAATGCAATGTTGTGCAAGATGTTTTTTTGTGTTGTGATTTATTTATTTTTTAAAGTCACAAAGGCGACTTAAATCAATTCTAAGTGTGTTTGAAAATCTCGACTACCATTTTGTGTTGTGGCTGCACCAAAATAATTTGGTGAAACCACAACGCAAGATGTTATTAAATCTGAGTACTGGTTTTTACCGGCATGTTGATTAAACCTTTATATGTGAATGCATATAACTTTCCCCGTGGGTAAGGGCGATGTAAAATGTAATCAGTGAGTGAGGCGTGGGTTCTGACCCACAGGGATTGATATCTCGTATAAAATAATTTAGCATCCTAAGGTTAATCAGTTACTATCAATTGATAGGTGCAGAATCGCTTTTCACATGAATCTTGTAATTTTGATGAGAAAGTAATATTTTCCTTCACCCAAAGAACCTCTCTTCATCATTGCACAAAGGGCATACAAACATAAGTCAGCTTCATTTTGGTAAGTATCAACTCTGGAGGTTTGTTTATTTTGATTGCTTTTTCTCAACTCACTTGTTTCAAAGCAGGGGTTATTAAAATTACAATTTATTGCGTTCCTAGTTTTAATCATTGGGTTTCTTTTAAGGAGAATGAAACTAGACTACAAATGAATTTGAATTATAAATTGTTTCATTGCTTTACCATATTCTTATGAAATATGTTTGAAACAATTATAACGAAAACATTAAAGGTGATGACAATAAAAGGGATTGGAAAACCCTGGAACTCGTCATATTTAGAACTGATTCTTGCCTTTGCAAAATCTTGATTCATAAAATGTATCATCATGTATTTCTGGTGGACAATGCTTACGAGTTTACCTAACATAAGGAGCACGACTGGCTGCACAATACGTATTAAAACATACGATGCAGTACTGTAGAAGAGCAAAACTGCTAAAATAGTGAATTTACAAACACAAATGAGTACTATAGAAATATTTAAAGGCCCTTTAGTTAATACACCACTATAAAGTATCTTCTGGAAATGTCCTAATGGCCCAGAACATACTCCTTTAGAGAACATTCAGGGGTATATTCACAAGAAGGTATGATAACTACCGCAAGAGTAGCTTAGCGCAACTCTCAACATCGCAGCCTTTCGCGGGGAAAATTACGCCGTGCCAACCAAGTATTCACAACATGGCGGTAGCATGAGATAGTCACCAGATAACGCCTCAAATGACCGCGCGAAAATCGATGCCACGCCGCAAAAATGCGAAACACGAATGCCAAAAAAGCTGCGATGAGGACAATCGCGATACAAAAAGCTGCGAAAACCAGCCGAAGGCCAGCAAATCCCACATGTCTGGCGGGAAAATACACTATAAAAGCAACAAAAACAACTCACCAGAAAGAATCCAATAGGACCTGACACAACAACAACAGGGTGAGGATCGAAAAGGGACTGGGGGGCGGGGGGAGATGGGCACAATGGCACACATGCGCAACGATGAGTAGCACACTGCACAACCGCAAATATCCGGGGGCATGTCTCCCATACCGGTGGCACACCGCAGCACACACTCATAGCAATCACAGCACATTCCATGACAATGTGGCACAAAGTGCAACACCAACACTGCAGAACAGGGGACACAACTCGGTCCGCCCATGCACAGAAACAGGCCAATCACGTTGGACAGAGCAGGGAACTGTGAGATGCATATGTACGGGTACAACCTCACATCAGTCATGTAGTCCAGATGTCCACTGTCCTAACTCAAATTGCCAGCATCGCCCAAACAGTCATGATGTACATTGTCACACAGTCTGCATGTCACAAGAACAATATGCCAACATAAATGTCGACACAATGTCAACATGCATCTCCCCTTCACATTGTAGAGGGACAAACAACACCTCCAGCAGGTCACACCAGACAATCCATCAGTGATGCCGGAGACGACCACCACACCTTCAACACCGACACCCTACAACAGCCCATGGACATCCCATGCAACCCACCACCAGGACCAGGGCAGACAACCCACTTAGAGGAGAACCCAGCCCCTGCAACAGACCACACAGCATGAAGCACCCACAAGCACATCTGGCACACAACACTTCACTGACCCACACATGGCACACCAATGCCAGGTGTCAGAATGCCAAAAGGAGGTGGCCCAACAGGTGCTGGTGTGGTCCAAACCCATGGAAGGCGAAACAGAACAGATACTTGGGTGTCCATTGCCCTTCAGGGACCACCTACACCCCACAAAGGAGACCAACACTGACATAGAGACAAATGCAGATGCACGTTCCCAGTACAGAACCACGCCCAGGGCCACGCACATATCAGTCACACACCCACGTTGGCTCTGCGTACGACGGCACAGTCCACTTCCCTTATGAATTGAGTGGGTATGACAAAGCTACATGTCCAAGGTGCCTGCGGTGACATGTCTGCGTCCGCTGTACACAGCACAATGTAATATCATAGGCCCAAGGCCCTCATGCATACAAGACCACAAGGACACATGCAGATATTATGTGGAACTGGCTACGGGTACGTGCGCCCGGCCCTTTATTGGTGGGGCCACATGTACAGTGACGCCTGTGCTGGATGTGTGTGGGGTGGGTGCAAGCCAGCCCTCAGGAAGTTGTTGGTGCTGGCAACAAATACAATGGGTAACACAATGAATACGGAAGCAGACAACACCAGCATTACAGGAACAACTGCGGAGCATCATGGAGGTAGCCTGAACAAGTCCAGGGAGGACCTGGCTTGGCAGTTTAGGCTGGACTGTTCACATGAGGCACAGGGTCAAGACTGATTTGCATATAGCCAGGTCTAAACTGGGGTGGCATGGTGAGCAAAAGAATGATGAATTTAATCCAGATCTCTTGACTGGGGGTGAATGTTTTGATTTGTTCTGCATTCCGTCCATCAATTGGGTGTCTTTTGCTTTCTCGTCTTAAGTGCGCCAGGTATGCTCAGACATGAGTCCTGGGCTCACTGTGCCACTGGAATCAAGCTATCCTGGCTGAAGAGGGGTAAAACCCCGAAACCGGTCCTAGGATGCTTTTTTCCGGTCCAGGGAGGACCGGGCTTGGCAGTTCGGGCTGGACTGTTCCCATAAGTCATAGGGTCAAGACTGATTTGCATATAGCCAGGTCTAAACTGGGGTGGCATGGTGAGCAAAAGAATGATGGATTTAACCCAGCTCTCTTGACTGGGGGTGAATGTTTTGATTTGTTCTGCTTTCCGTCCATAAATTGTGGGTCTTTTGCTTTCTCGCCCTAAGTGCGCCAGGTATGCTCAGACGTGAGTCCTGGGCTCACTGTGCCACTGGAATTAAGCTATCCTGGCTGAAGAGGGGTGAAACCCCAAAACTGGTCCTAGGATGCTTGTTTTTGGTCCAGGGAGGACCTTGCTTGGCAGTTTGGGCTGGACTGTTCCCATGAGGCACAGTGTCAAGACTGATTTACATATAGCCAGGTCTAAACTGGGGTGGCATGGTGAGCAAAAGAATGATGGATTTAACCCAGATCTCTTGACTGGGGGTGAATGTTTTGATTTGTTCTGCATTACGTTCATCAATTGTGTGTCTTTTGCTTTCTCGCCCTAAGTGTGCCAGGTATGCTCAGACGTGAGTCCTGGGCTCACTGTGCCACTGGAATTAAGCTATCCTGGCTGAAGAGGGGTGAAACCCCAAAACTGGTCCTAGGATGCTTGTTTTTGGTCCAGGGAGGACCTTGCTTGGCAGTTTGGGCTGGACTGTTCCCATGAGGCACAGTGTCAAGACTGATTTACATATAGCCAGGTCTAAACTGGGGTGGCATGGTGAGCAAAAGAATGATGGATTTAACCCAGATCTCTTGACTGGGGGTGAATGTTTTGATTTGTTCTGCATTCCGTTCATCAATTGTGTGTCTTTTGCTTTCTCGCCCTAAGTGTGCCAGGTATGCTCAGACGTGAGTCCTGGGCTCACTGTGCCACTGGAATAAAGCTATCCTGGCTGAAGAGGGGTGAAACCTCGAAACCGGTCCTAGGATGCTTGTTTCCGGTCCAGGGAGGACCTGGCTTGGCAGTTCGGGCTGGACTGTTCCCATGGGGCACAGGGTCAAGACTGATTTGCATATTGCCTGGTCTAAACTGGGGTGGCATGGTGAGCAAAAGAAAGATGGATTTAACCCAGATCTCTTGACTGGGGGTGAATGTTTTGATTTGTTCTGCATTCCGTCCATCAATTGTGTATCTTGAACAAGTCCAGAGGGCACACAATGAGCAAACAGAAGTGTCCGTGAGTTGCAGTGCACTGAGTCAGTGGCACCTGGAGTGCTGAGCAGGGGATCAGGCAGAAGATGGCATCCACGACATGTGAAGGCAACTCCGTCACTCTGCCAGTACGACCATTTTGACACAGGCATTTTGCAGTTGGAGTCGGTCCTGGCGGTGGTGGAGTGTGCCTCCTGCGGTGATGTCCAGGCCGGTCAGGACTCAATTTGATGTGTGAGCCCTGGTGGGCTGTAGTTGAGGCCGGAGGCTGCAGACAGCGCAGGGCCACAGACACATGACGTTGATGACCCCAAGGCCATAGCTTCAGAGGTCATCCAATATCTCAGAGGAAGGGGTCCCGGACATGACCAGCACAGAGTTAGTGGCCCCGGATGCACTGCGGCTGGCACAGGCACCCAGCCATGGGACGGTGACTTGCGGTGCAGTCAGATGGGCCATGCGACCTGAGCAGGTCCTCATCAATGTCCGAGGTGTATGTTGTGGAGGGTTGCGGGGGACAGTGGAAGGTGTCCTCCAGGGCATGATGCAGAGGGTGGAAGATGTCCGGAAGCAGCAAATGGAGGAGTGGAATGCCACGGCCTCGTTTTCGCCACAAAGTCAGTATCACCGCAATGATGGCGACAACAACCCCAAGTCCATGGACTCAGTCGCCACCAAAGTCCAACCAGAAAGTGTCCATGGGTTTCGGGGAATAGAAAAGTGGCACCAGGGCTGAAAGGGGATGCAGTCTGCATTGAGGCCTGTACAATGACATCAAGTCAGCCATAAATAAATCAAGGCGAATTCAAAATTGTGTGTGACCTATTGACCACAGTGTAGGCCGGGGGCAGCGGTCAGCAAGGGCCCACAGCCACGTGTCATTGGGATGCTATGCACATGGTTGCTGCCACCTGACCGAAGGAAGTACGGTGAAGTAGAATCTTTATTATTGTGCGTACACGGACAATATATGATCAAGGCTCAGTTCCAAATGTGTGACCTACTTGTCCGTAGTGTAGGCCGAAGGCAGTAGTCAGCAGGGGACCATAGACATGTGTCGTAAGAATGCCATGTACAGAGTTGGTGGCACAACATTGAAGGGAGTACACTGATATAAAGCTTGCAATGAACATATGTACTCTGCCATCGTGTAATCAAGACTCAGTTCCAAATGTGTGACCTACTTGACCGTGGTGTAGGCCAGAGGCGGCAGTAGAGTACGTCAATGAGAAAGGACTAAAGTGGGCCTGTGTCGTGGAGGCCGTGATGGTCTGAGGAGGCTGCCAAGGTCGCGGGCCTCGGGCCTGGGGTTTGCGCAGGCACTTGGTGGGCCCTCCTTGACACACGCCGGTGTTGGAAGGTAATCAGTGTGGCCTGGCCGCACAGGGGTGGGCTAACGGGTTTGGGGTCCAGCGGGCCGGAGAACATCAGGCGCACAGGATCGCAGGCAACTCCGCTCACGAGGACAGCGTCGGCCTCGTGGTGTGGTGAGAGGCACCGCCCTGGCAGAGACATTGGGCTTTCCAGAAGAGGACTACGCCCAGGCCTACGTGCTTTTCGGTGGCCTGGCATACGCCGGGCCATCCCACTCCGCTCACACTTACGGGGGGTGTAACAGGCAACATTTCCGCAAACTCCCCCACTGTCTGGGGTGACATGGTTGCGTCAACTGTCCACTGCACTTCATACACCAGAGGTGTATGTCGCCATGGATATGGGCGTGTTCTGCATACTGCGGTCTGTCCAGCACATCTCCGCCACTCTTGGCATTGTGTACTTTCCCAATCATGGTTCTCCTGCATCCTTCACACATGCCTGGTTGCCACCTCTCCCCACATTCGGCTAGTGTGTGTCTGAGGTGCCATGCCGTTGATGGCTCATGTTCACGGCTTGCCCAGGTTACCATTGTGAGTTGTTCTGTTGTGTCTGGTGGGTGGGCATATTGTTGTGCATGTTGGTTGTGATTTTGAGACGTGTGCATTGCCAGAGTTGTGATTTGCATGGTTGTGGAGTTGAGGTGAGTGGGGTGTTCATTTGGAACGTGCCAAGGGGCTGTGCATTTCCCTTGTTGCCATCCTGGGTATGCTGGTTGGTGATGGACGGTCAGAAGATGAAGGAATCATGCACACTGGCTGTGTATTTGAAGGTGACATTGTTGGAGGTTCCACAGTGTTCTGTTGTTGCCGTCACATTGGGGTGGGACGTGTGCTTTCTATTGTGGTGATTGTGTGCTGTGTCACCAAGGGGCACAGGTGGGACATGTGTGCTGTGGATTGCCCCCAACACGTGCGTGCATTCTGCTATGGCATATGATCCTTGCTTGGTCTCCAGCGTGACCTGCGCATTGTGTTGGATGGATGGGGACTGGGGTACCAGGGTGATGGTGATGTCCAGGACAGGTGTAAGGGACTTGGATGTGGCTGGCAGTGAGACTCCTCTGACTCTGGCGGGTGTTGGCTGGGGGTGCCAAGGGCCAACAGGTGTAGCCAAGCCAGCAGCCTGGTGTGGTGTGGGATGTTGGTTGTCCGCTGTGTTGGTGCCGTAGGCCTGTTGGGCGATGATGATCAGGATGCGTGGGATGGTTGTCCTGTTCAGCCTGTGGTGGATGGGGACATAGTCAGGGGTTGGGTCTGTGAGGCTGGTACGCTTCCTGGGGGTCCGCTGTCTTTGTCTGTGCTGCATCTGTGGTGGTCTGGAGGGGGTGTTCCGGTTGTGGTTTGTGGTCCTGGGGTGGTGTGGGTGGGTGTTGTGGCCCTCTTGGGTGTCCGGGCCGCATGATGGGTGGCTCCATGGCATCTGTTGCCCTTCCGATGTGGCCCTGGGCTGGTCTCCCTTTTGTGGTGCAGGCTGCCGTCCGACTTTGAACCAGGTCAGAGCAGGTGTAGGTTTCCTGGTGCTAACAAGCCTTATCGCCTGTTTGTGTTTTTATCACAGTTCTGTCTGGTCGTTGAGAATATTGAGGTGTGTTGTTGTCGCGGCCTTTGGCACAGGAACGCCCACTCTGCATCTCATTAGCGATAGTTGCGGTAGGCCTCTGTGGCGATGTTTTTTGCAGCTGCTATGGCGGGTAAACTGGTGCTGTGGGATGTTTACACAGGCTTGTGAATGGGGAGGTATTTTTATCACGACTTTGGCTGCGATAAAGTGACGTTAGTACGGCGATAGTTTCTTGTGAATATGCCCCTTAGTTTTACAAGTGGGGATATTCCAATGATGTACTTAATCAAGCTTCAGGTAGTGTGTCATCCATAGAAAGAACTAAATTATTACAGAGACAAAGAAAGGATTCATCCACCAGGGAGGTATTCATTTAATCTTTTTCTACAAAGTCTTCTGCCATTAAACAGGTCATTCCATGGTTGATGGAAACTGGTACAAACAGAAACTGATTTTAAGGGACTCTTTGCACAACAACCTCTCTTTGCTTGCACTCAGACCAGAAATTTGAGGGAGCCTTTGTCCTCCCAAAAACAGACCAAAATTGAAATTTATAAAGGAATGAGCGAATGCTACAATTGTATTAATTGCAACAATGCCATTGTGGGCAAATATATTTCACATCCACTCACAGGCAGACAAATCAACCCGAAGCACTCGGCTGATTGCAGATCACAAGGAGTGGTATATGCTATCAAGTGCCCACGTGGTCTTCTCTATGTTGGGGAGACAAGGAGGAAAGTGAAGGTCTAGATGACAGAACATGAATGTCTGATGAGACTAAAGAACCCTAACTCACCTTTGGCTACACGTTGTAATAGTGTCAATCACACAATTTCTCAGCGGCGCTTCACTATTTTGGAAATCATTCAAGAAAAAGTGTCATTCATAAACTATTGTCTCAGCACAAAATATTTTGGATCAAATACCTAGATTCCTTGGCAACAAGTGGATTAAATGAAAAACCTGAAATGACTTTTTTTGTAAAGTACTACTCCAGGTTGATATCTATAATGTAACAGTTCAATATTAAGCACATATGTTGCACAGTTAGCACTTCACTTCAACATATGCATAATACAGACACAGTAAAGACAGATTCTTGTCATTCAGTTCATAGACAAATTCTCTTTTAAACCTTATGTTGATCTGGAACCCATTAAGTGACCTTGATTTCCAGCTTGTATTATTAGGGTTTTGAGAAACAATTTATTTTAAATGGTAGTTTACCCCATCATGTGATGTTAACATTTCACTCCAGGGCTAAGAATCATTGGCGCTAAATCTTCACATCTGTCATTAGTGATCAGAGAACCATTATGATTACAAATGTGTTGCTGTTTATGCCAATATCCACCACGTATAGTAATATCAGCTATCAATATTGCCAGTGTTTTATAACTGTCTGTACTGAATAGATTTCCATATGTACTGTTCACTATGTTAACATCAGAGCTTTGAGACCAGTACACTTATTTACATGTAAATCATGATTCAACTTTCAGTTTTGTGCTGTTTACCATAACACATCATAGTCCTCATTTTCAGTTTCTCGTTTTCATCTCTGTACGTTATTTACGTTGCCCACACTAGAAGCAGCCTGTGTTCCCTCTCTATTACTTACATGCACAGCGCTCTGTGAGTTTCCAGTGGTGGCTCCTCCGCTATGGCAGAGGAGCGTCAGCCCACTGCTTTTATGAAGTGCGAGAAGAGAAAACATAAAATGATAATATCTTTCAATTATTCTCATTTTATGCTTCCTGCCTCTTCGCCGGCAGGTGAGTGGGCGGGGCTGCTCTCCTCTCAGAGTAGTGCAGGGGAGGAGTGATTTGCCCACTTCTAAGTGCACAATGACTGTTTTGTTGTCCCTCTCGGGCTGCCCAAACCAGTTATGCGCACATTCCCCGTTTTCAGTTGCAGGCTGCATTACAGCCTCCATGGAGAACAAGCTCAGGCTCCCATTCCCTGGTAGCGCGTCCAACCAGGATGCTGAAAACCAATCCCAATGCTGCATTGCAGCATTGTGATTAGTCAGATGAGCCTGGGTGCCTGCCAACCACAATGCTGCATTGCAGCATTGTGATTGGTCAGTGGGGCCTGACTGTGCTTCCGTCGGAGGGGAGCAGGACCCGGCGCAACAGTAAGTTTACTTATTTTAGTTTTTAAAATAGTTTTTTAATGTGCACGAATACCTCCCACGCGACCCGCCCGTCCCGCCACCCAGGAGGCAAGGTCACCGCCGCTGTGAGTTTCTGATTAATAGCACCTGAACACCCGGCTCCGTTTGGATAACGATTGAGCACTCTTCAGATTTTGACTCGCCACCATTTTACCCGTCTCTCACAGATTCGGGTGAGTTTAATCTTCACTCTCGATCTTTGACATAATTTCTTTGATAGTGTGTGCATTTCCTTACACCTTTCCATGGTTTCATTTATACAGTGTCATACCTGACGCTTTGTGCATTATCAAAAGGTAGGCATTCCTCTTCTAGTTTCTTGGAGAATCATTTGATTGCTTGGGACACAATATAAGCAGTTCTTTCACTCTTTCCTCAACAGCTGGTTAATACTGACGTCTTATGACATTAGTTTGACTAGCCCTATGTTCTTGCAGTCATTTACACAGTCCAAAATGCACTAGGTATTTTCTTTTGTTTGCACACCACTGGTGCCATGTTCCTCGAGCTTTTAGAGTCTCTAGGACGCTCACGGAACTTTGAGCAAGCTATTCTTTATTACCCCAAGCTTATAAAATTGATGATTTTACATATCTATTAACATTATGGGTTGTTACTTTTTTATGGGATTCCTAATGCATTTTGAGTCTTGTGTGATTATTACCTCTACAGATGTGGATCTTAGAGCTCTTCCTCTACACGCAGGTATTATGGTAAAAGGTTGCACCTTGAGATTGAAATATGTCTGCTTTCGTAGTATTACACCCGAAATGCATTGGGTTCAATGCATGGCTATTGTGGACTCACAGCGTTGCCAAATAATATGTGCTATTTCAATAACAGTTACAAATGTGATGTCAACATTTGTGATTTACTTTTGATTTCTACAATCAACTGGATTATAAATATTGCTTGTTTGGAGCATGCTGTGTTAATTGTAGTTTGGACTTTTATTTAAGACTGATTACCTTTGAATATTTGAAGTCTCAGGGCATAGCAGTGCATCCTCATCTTAGGACATTCATTCTAGCTATTTATGTATTAAAATAAACCTTTTGCCAGGCTAATCCTTCCTTTTTAATACATTTGATTCAACCCGAGGGTAGGGCCTAAACAGCCCACAGGGCAAGATGGATTGTACTTCAAACATTGGACATTTACTTTAAGTTTTAAGTTTTACTTGCCCTGGTAATGGAAACAGATACATTTGATTTTTACTACTGCAAGGTCTACCTCTCCCACAGGAGAACATTAAGTTACCTTATTACATTTAATAGGGGCTAACTTTTGATTGGAAACAGGTAGAAAATTCATTTTTGGCATCAAATACATTGTAATTTAAAGTGCTCTTTAATGGTAAAGTTGGATTCTGAAAAGGCTACTTTTAGAAAGTTTGCATTTCCTTGTCCGATCCGTCTGGTGTCTGCAGCCTGTGTCCTTGTTCACATGACTGTGAATACGTGACACTTGGCCTTTGTATATTTCTCCCTGACAGCGAGAAAAAGGGGGACTAGATGTTGGCAGAATGGGCAATATTGTCAGGATGGGAGATTTAGAGCAGTTCCCTACCCAAGTTACATTTCAAAGAGGCTGCCTCAGCACACTCACAAAGAAATTGACACCAGTCCTTTGTCACCCTAGACCTCTTAGAGACTGTGCAGGGGAGGAAGGAAAATTTGAGGACCATATGTGGGCGGAAGTCCAGACGTTTCTCCCATTTCACAGGCTGGTAGCAGATATAAGACCAACTCTTGAGTTTACTGTGGCCCTGCACAGGATGCCCAGAAAAACTGCCTGTACTTCTGAGGACTGCCCTGCTGTTAGAGGCCTGCTATGTGCACTCAGAGGACTGCCCTGCTGCTTTAGAACTGTCATGCTGCCTAATCCCAGTTAGTCTCCAAGGGCTAGTTGGCTGGCCTCCTATTCTGAGCCTCAGAGCCACAAAAAGCTCTAACAACTTGAACCCTGTAACTAGGCACTGCCTGCAGTCAGCACTACCCTCCAAGTGTTGCCCCCCCTGAGTCATGGGCTCTTGGAAGTGGTCTAAATTTGCCCAAAAGCCAAACACAGAAACTTGGGGGTAGATTTACAAGTTCTGTCATGCAGTGCAGCGCAGCAAGTCACATCGCTGCACTGTACTACATGACAAGTAAAAGGCAGGAATGCATCGTAGTTAAGGCTGTATGGCACATTCCTGCATTTTCCTCTGCAATGGCGCCCTTTTGGCAGCCTAGTGCAAATGCAAGCACCCTTTCACCATGGTGCAAGGGTGCCTGCATTGCATGCAGGATTGTTTTTGTGCAGAAAGGCACATCTTACTGCACAAAAACAATCCTGAGAGGCGTATTCTTCTTTCTACGTGTGCTGCAGAAATCAGCACACATAGAAATAGGAAGCAATGAGGAGAAATAAGGCATTATACTTCACCTGAAAGGCGCATCTTTTTGGCACATTCCTTGTCTACAAGTTCTGATAAATCTGGGAATGAGTCAAAAACCATAGGAGTTGTGTGGGAACACCCACTCAATGCTCATGGAACCCCTTCCCAGGGCAAAGTAAGGCAGTGTAACTATTTCCGCAGTGCTGCCTCACTCCAGATTTATGGAGCCACTCAGAGCCACGTAAAGTGGCCTTGCATGGTTTCATAATTCTGACTTAAGGTTTCCTCATTCTTGCACCATGTTGTGTGGTGCAAGCGAGATGCAAACAGGCTAATAAATTGGCCAGATTGGACTTGAAAAAATATTTCTACCAAATAGTGGTCTGAGAGCTGACAAAAGGCTGGGACATACCTGCCTGCTGATCCATCTAGTGTGCATCCCTGCTCGACCTGACCTGGTGGTAGCTCCCGCTATGTTCTTCTCCGAAGCAGCAAATGCAGTTCTGCGGCACCTCTTTGTAAGGGTATCCAGCCTTGTGGAGCCCTCATCAGCTACAGCCTGCAGCTTCATCCCAGTGGAGATTGTCAAATTTCAAAAGAGTGAATATGTCCAAACATTGAAATCTTCACCACAACTTTGTCCAGCCCTCCCTGACGACCACGCCTCTTCTTCAGACACATTGACTGCCTTCCCTCACTGAGCTTTTCCTTCTCAGACATTTTTCCTCAAAATATCTTCTACATCACAAGGTAAGCCAAGATCAGGCTTAATCAACCTTTTGTATCCGAACAGGGCTCCATCGTGGTTGTCCATAACTTTTTACTTTGCCCCGGTCTCGCTCAACTAGACGTCCTTGGTTGGTGCTTTGATGTTTTATGTGACATTTGTCACACAAAAAAATGTCAATTCATAAGTCCAGTTCTACTACTTGGGTTATTGTCACTCTGATGTCATTTTATTAAGATTTTTTCTATTTTTCTAAATTAGTATGGGATTTTTCTTGTGTTGTGTTTTTACTTTATTACTGTTTGAATGCTGCATACATTCTTTTTACATTGCTTCTAAGTTAAGCCTGACTGTTTTTGAGCAAAGCTACCCGAGGGTTAAGCACAGGTTAATTTAGTGACCTTTGTGGTTTACCCTGACAAGGATTGTGGTTATTGCTTGAGAAGGCTGTTCACCCACCTCAATCTAAGCCCCAGGTTGCTGCAGGTAGCCATGGCAGGAGCCAAATCCACTATTCTTTGTCTCCCACCAGGGTAAGAGACAGCTACTTCAATGACTCTTGCGGTCTCATGAGGGAGAGCACAAATGAGCGACCTCATGAGCCACTCCTCTTCAGCCGTGGAGCTCCCCAGGCCTAAGCAGCAATGCTTCTGGTGCTCAGACCTTCCTCGGGTTCCTGGAAATTTAGAAGGAGCTAGCGCTGCTGCAGCATACGTTTTTTGCCCCACACACTGCTCCATATTTACAAAATGACGCATTGGGACCAATGCGTTAGTTTGTAGAGGCCTGTATCACATTATACCTGAGCCAGGCACAATGTATGCAGGGTAGGTATTACCACGTTAAAACTCACAGAAAACAGACGCAGTGAAATTTGCTTTTTACTGCGTCACTCTACAACTTGACTGCATCAAAATCCCTAAGCCTTCTCAAACCAGGCATAAGGATTGGCCCCCGGGTTTTTTAACATGGTGCTCGCCTCTGTGTTCTGACGCATTGCTGAAGTTGTGTCAGTCTTATGACTAACTCCAGCAATGCTCCACTTTAGCACCAAAAGATGCGGCAGAATTTCGGACGCATCTGTAATCCTTACACCATGGAACACTGTATTGTAAATTCTGCGCATCCATGGCGTTGTTAGGGCATTTGCGGCAGGCACAAAATCTGGTGCTTTACACCTCAGTACTTGGGAGATAGTGGCCCCTGGGGGCATTTTGAATCCTGAAGGAGAAATGTGCGCTTAACCCCAGTACATTTTTATGCTGTTTGGGCCTCTAGAGAAATGGGCGCACCTGGGGACATTTGATTCTGAAAATGCCTGATCTAAGCTGGTCTCCATCCAGGGATCAAACTTCTTACCTGGATTGCTTGAGCCCCTTTTGGGCTATTGTGGATGAGGGAGGTCTTGTTCTGCTCCTGGTAACAGACTGTGGCCACCCTAACTAGGCTTGTCAGGCTTCCTAGCCTCTAAAATGTTATATTCTTGGTGTGCTGCATTTCTTTCTGTTACTGCTCTTTATACTCAATATCTTTCCTCTATCTTTTCATGTGAAGAGACTCTACAGTCGTAATGATACAACTCGTAAAATACCTTTGTGAATAGCAAACAATCATAAACTTGAATAGCAAATAATCATAAACAATCATAAAAATTTAAGTTTGCCTTTGTGAATCAGGCTCTAAGTGCCAAATGCGAGTAAGTCATTGCTTGTTGTGTCAGAGATCTGCTCCAAAGCCCCGACTTACGCAAGTACTCCATCTAAATCACTGGAAAAGTTTATGTTGTTACACGGTGATAGTTTTTCTTTTGAATGGGCAACTTGTTCCAAGTGCAATAGATCATTTTTTACATTTGCAACTTTGGTTTACTCCTACCTTATTCCTCCACAGTGTTCTCTTCCTCTGAGGACGAGCATTCCTTCATCTCTCTCAGGAATAAATAGTTTTTTCAAGAATAGATTCTTCATTGTTTTGTCTCTTCTTTCTGCTGCTTTCTTTTTAGCTTCTTGTCGAAATATGCAAACAATAAAACATGGACTATATTTTTCCATTTTTGTTTCTACTAACCCCCTTTTTTGTTTTAATTTTGTGAAATTCAATGTGGATGATATTTTTCTTGTCTTTACTTTACCCTACGGTAACACTCACCCGTGGGATAGACCAGAGCTCTAATAGGTGTAATTGAGGTACAGTACCCTTGGAGTGAGTTTGACTAAAGGTGTAGGCCCTCCGGCCTGTCCTTTGAAGGGGTATTACTAAATATTGCCCGGGACATTAATATATGGTCCAACAGGAGACAAATAAGCCTGCACAACCTTGATTTTTGATTCATGCTGTGTGCCTTGAGTTTTGTAGGGCACACAGACGCATGGACAGACAGGTGCTTACATCAGTCTAGACAAACTCCCCGGATTCTAAGAGGTAATTCAAATGGGATTGACACATGTTGATGTAAGGACACTACCCCCATTTCAAAACATCCAATTGACTTTGGGGCATATCAGCAACAACCGGCGATAATTATCGGTCAGCGCTCTTAGCGTGAGGATAACTATCGCCGGGTAACGTGGATTTTTATCGCTGAGATAGCGTGCTATTAGCAACTCTTATCTCCTCAACGATAAAAATCCTCACACTAACTACCTAACGTGAGATTATCTCACGCAATGTGGTGTTAGCTTGCTGATAGGGACTCACAAACTTAGCCATGATATCCACCTTCCATAGGATATCATGGCTAAGTCAGTCCTGAAGCAGGCGTAAGGAAAGTAGCGATAACAGGGGTTATCGCTACTTTTCCTGCCGCTATGCTTCATAGCGTGGGGCTTGATGATAGGAGAAATGTCGCTTAGCGACATTTCTCCTGTCATGTTAGGTCAGGAACGCCCACTTTGCATCTCATTAGAGATGCAAAGCTGGGCGTTAGGAATCCCGACGCTAAAGCAAGGTTTCACGCGTTAGCGTGGCCTTGCTAATTAGGCGATAAAAATATCGCCGCTTTTCGTCCGAAAACGGCCGCAAAAGCGTCGATAATTTTTTATCGCCAGCTTGTAAATATGCTCTTTAATGTTCAAATATAACAGGGGCACTCAACATTAAAGGGAAACTGTATACCTACAAAGTGTTGTTATCTTATAACAACTAGACCTCTGGAATATGGTTGAGCCTACCTTGCAATATAAGGGTTAGGATTTGACCCAATAGGGTTTGGGAGAGTCACAAAAAGATCCATTTGGGGTGTCACTTTTGAAGTTACTGAAAAATATTTGGACATTCTTCTAATAGTGAGGGTACAGAATACTCATGGATGGTAAACAAAAACAACCTGCTATATCTGACACAGAAGACAAAGACAATCCGCTTTCCGAGCCTCATTGGGGTTTCAGTTTTGACTGCCGGATTACAATGTAGGCGGTCGAAACTGAAACTGGCCGGTCATTCCTGCTGGATACTAACGGGCTCAAGGAGCCCATTAGCCAGTCAGAGACCGGCACATAATACCAATGGATGGCATTTACGCCATTGGGATTACGATGAAGGTTTCTGACAGGCTTTCCATGTCGGGCTTTCCGACATAGGAAGCCTGCCCGAAAGTGACATTAGGAGCCCTTAGCAGGGCCCCTTAACCTTGCGGCTTCTGGTTTGGGGCCTGTGAATCCCCACAGGGTGCAGGTATTCATACATACTCCCATTTCTCTATGGGAGCTGCGGCACGGCCGCAGCACAAGCTCCTATAGGGAAATGTGAGTTTGCGACCACACTATGTGCGGTTGTATTGTAACTGGTTGGGCGTTTCCCTTACCGATACCGCCCGACATCGTAAAAAGGCCCTAAATCTGATGCAAAACTTTAACTGTTAAATGGGGGTTAAGAATATTTTAAAAGATGGAGAGCATCATATTGACCTATAGGCAAAGCTGGGTAATAAAATGATCTAGTTTTCAGAAACCAATATTTCCAAAAACACTGCGGAGCTTTGCTGGTATCTTCCACAAGGAGATTTTCTGGGGTGTGGATCCTTACGATCAATGGCAGAATCTTGATAGTATTTAATATCAAAGTAATACAATTGTGTGAAATCAAAGTTTTGGATATTGAGGTCAAGAATTTTCATTATCTTTTTTCTATCATAATATTGAAATATTAAATATTTGCTTCTTATATTTATATTTTTTTATATAATGTTTTGAATATTATGGAATTTCTATGTTTTATTTGTATTTTTAATTTAATATATTTTCCATTGTAAAGAACTTGTTATTATAAAATGTTTAGTTTATTGGATTTCCTAGAGGTTTTGGGTAGGTAATATTTTAAATTAATAATTGTATTTTTTTATTGATTTAACACATTATTTCCTATATTTGTATTGCATTTATAAAAAATATTTAAGTTGCTTGTTATTTATATTTGGGGATGTGTGGTTTTAAATGGGCTTTGGGTAGGGGTGGGCAAAGAATTCCGCTCCTCCGGTAGAGTTTCTGGAGTTTTGTTCCAAAGACCCTGTGAAGTGACACGGTGCAGAGCAGAGTTTTTTTCTCTTGAGCAGCTCGCCAATGTTAATTTGGCGAGCGCTAGAGAGAAAAAACCACATGCTAGACCTCCTCCTGGTGAGATTTCTCATTACGGGAGGTCACAGCACACCGCCCACGTTGATGAAGCTGCCGCTAGTTCGGCAGAAAGCAGCAGCGCCTTCTGGCATGACTTGTAGTGCCATACACGCTGATTTTACAGGTCAGGGCAAAATCCTTGTGCTAAAAATCAGTGCGAGCAGCGCAACTTAACAGATTTCACCACTGGCGGAATTCTGCATAGCATACTGGAATTTTTCCGGCACGTCGCGGAGTTCCGCTGAGTAAAACTCTTCGACCTCCACCCAGGCCTAGTCGTGTGTGAGGAGTATGTTAAATGATATTTTTTATATACTTGAAGTTCATTTAAAAAAAAAAATATTCTATATTGTTTTATTTAATATTTAAATAGATTTTGCTTTACTTTATGGTTAGGATTGCTGGGTTATTAGATGTTTTGGGTAGGCAGAATTTTAAAATGTAAATTTCTAAATATTTAAGTAATTTGTTTATCATTTTTTATTTTAGTTCAATATGTATTGTTTTGTTTAAGAAATCTGTTTCTAAATTTTGAAAATGTTTTTAAGGAAAACATATTGAATTCATTGTTTTAAATTAAAATCTAAATTTGTGGGGTACATTTTTCGTTCAGGTAAAATCATATGTCAGATCTTACATTTTTTATATTTATATATCTTTTGCAGGTTTATTCTTTAAATAATATTATGTTGTTATATTTTAACCTTAATATGTAATATATTTCTGAGATTTTCATTCCTTTATATTTATTTGTGTGTAGGTTTTCCATTTTTCCCTTCAGCGTTCAATAGTAAGGAGCAGGAATAGTAGATCTGACTCCACCCAGAGCCCAGTGGTTTCAAAATGTAGTTAAAACCGAGTGATTTTCAAGACCCTTTATTTAATGGCAAAATTGTGTGCTATCATATATCAATGAACACACAATAGCAAGATATCCCTAATGGTTTCCTCTACGTAAGATCTAAACTCTCTAAAAACCTGGCCCTGCAACCAATCATCAAAATTAACCAAGCAGAAATTTAGTCTATTAAGATTCGCTGTTCAGTAATGGCTGGCTTGTGGCTTGATCCTTCTCTGGATAAAGTAGTAAAATCACCTACCAGATGTATAGTAACACATCTATCCATGGAGCCAAATATCAAACACATTCCCTTGAAAACCAGAGCAAAATGACTTGCTTGAAGAAACCATTTCCACAGTCACAAGAGCTTTGACATATTTCCCACCCTCGTGTATTAACACTTCTCCATTAAAACAGACTAATTTGAGACTGATAAATGACACAGAAATATATTACCACACTACACCATATGTAAATGCCAGAACAATATTCAAATTATCCCATCTTATAAATACAGCATTTCACTGACATCAGTAAGGATATCTTTGATCCTGCATAAAGAGTATTTGTTGTGCCTCACACCTTAGAAGCATTCAGGCTTTTTAGAAAATTCTGCAGACAGATCCAGGCACATCTATACTGAAGGCAGTTATCCTATGATCTCTCAGATGCACATGAAGTGTAATCCCTGTGCACGAGGGCATTGCAGTTTTTCATACCGGGGAGCTCCATGCTTTGTATGGCTTGGTATGAACAAGCAGTCATGATTGTCTATAGCGCCACTCTTACCTGGTGGCCCAGTAATGGAAGACCTGGAAGGACAAGGGCTTTTGCTGGCACTGCCAGCTGAGACCTTGCCAGTATAAACCCAGCAGTTTCCATCATTCTAAATAGAGTGAAGGTACCATGAGTATGGTCATGTGGGAGCATCCACAATTTTTGGTGGGGTTCCTTCTCAAACTCTAAATCACCCCACATAAAAAATACCAGTGCTGCAATTAATCTTTCATCGTTCTGAATCTCTTGTGCCACCCACACTAAGTGATCGCTAGGTGCCGATGAAAAAACAACAGTTTTGAATCCTCTCAATATGCTTTTATGTGAAAGGAGGCACATGCTAGGTGTATAAAGTCAGCCTCCTTAGTACCGCAAATGACCCCCTCCCCTGACAGGTGGATACAAGCATTACACACCTTTGGGAGTATAGCACACTTCATGGCTTCTTAAAATGATATACTCTGTGTCTTAAGTCTGCTTACAAATAGCCACTGATTGTCCTCCAGCCATTCACTTGCAGTCGTATTCTATCTTGTCCTATTGTTGACATACGAATCCACCCAGGATCACATCAACATTTTGGAAAGTGTTGAGATAAGTTTTCCGAAACCTTTCATGCTAACGGTCTTTTCTAATATTTCAATTGATGAAGGTTGTGTCCAAAATCCTTGCATAAGGGCAATAAATGTATGCTTTATCCTCAAGTACATAAAGACATCCAGGACTATGAGAACAGCTCTCTTCCAAAATTTTCAAGACAGAAGAAATAGCCATTTGCATATATTACCCACATGTATGATATTTAATCTAAGGACCAATATGCAGTATCTGGATTCGAATTTAACCACAACATCATAGATACTTTCACACAGTATTGAATGAAAAACATGCATTGCAATCAGAGTTATCATCTTTTCTCCATGCCAACTCAAAAATGTCTCGGAGTTTTATTGGAACTTTGGATACAAGTACTTTGTCACGTACAACCTTTCTTAGTTCTACAGGGGAGGCAGGGACTTTTCCCTCTTGTACATATGGATGTAACCCAAAAAGAAATAAAAAGAGCTTGACAATTACTGAATAGACTTAATGTTATGGTACAGATACACCTCGTTTTTCAGATGGCCTGCAGCCTTAACCCCTTCGCCGCGGCGGGAATTCCGCCGCGGCGCTGGGGGTGCGGGGGGGCAGCGCGGTGGCGCTGTGCTCATGACGGAGCCGCTCCGTCATGAGCCACGGTTGAGCTGTGCTCATGACGGAACGGTTCCGTCATGACTCCGCCCAGTTGCGTTGTCCCCCCGCACAGGCGGGGAAACAGCGCCGCGTGGGCGGAGTGGCCGCCAACGGTCGTGGCATGACGGAACCGTTCCGTCATGAGCACACGGCAATCGTGGCTCATGACGGAACGGTTCCGTCATGAGCGGGGAAGGGGTTAATCACCTCATAACTAAACCCTGCAGTCTGTCTATAAAGCAATTGGACAGTGGTATTGCACTGCTCATGAACTGGTGTAGGATCCTGGGCGGTCTTACTGTTTTCATTAGGGCACTGTTTCAATCACTGAAACCTAATCAATTATTTCAGTAAAGAGTTTTTAAGTTTATCTTTGGCACATAATTATTTGTAATCATAACTCCTCTAGCAGTGCTTATATTGATATATGTTGGTGTCTTCTTTCCAATAAAATCCAAAAGCCTAACAACACTATGTGGATCTTACAGTCACTAACTGTAATTACTTTGGATCCCCACATATCCTACAAAACACTACCACTTTCTCTACTACAGGTTAAAGATTTTGTCAGCATTCCTAACAAACAGTACGATGTCATTTACATATGTGCATATGAACATACTCGGACCAAGCACCCTTTTAAACATATACCCCTTGCAGCATATTATTCATGTAGCCTACTCATCAGTAGCTCCATATGTAGAGTGAAGAGCAGACAAGACAGGGGTCTTACTTCAATAATCACCCTCAGTATACCATTATTATCTGATACACTTACATTTAAATATGTCCCTGCAATAGATTCTTTATAGAGCCGTCTGATCAATGAGAAATAACCTCACCCAACCCTATCCTCTTAAGCACTGAAATGGGAGAGTTGAAGACTTCTGACTTGGGTAGGGCCAATTGAATCTCTAGATCCTGATTTAAACTCTGCAAATTAGAAAACTTCTTTCTGAGGTTATTTGAAGTGAATATACCCTGGATGAGTCCTCCTGATAGGGTTCTGTTTGTAGTAGCATTAAATATTGTAATTAATTCACAAGGCAAATCAAAATAATTTAAAAATTAAAGTTAAAAGCGCCTGTATAGTGCATAACTACCCAAGGGCTAATCAAGTTTAGTTTTAATGTAAAATAATTAAGGGATCACTGACATAATATCAATGCCTACAAAAGTGAAACACAAAAATATCAGAAATGAAATATTGACAACAAAAATATCGATTTCCTGTAGTCAACTAGTATTGCCACAAATATTGAGAACACAAATATGGTTGTTAAAAATATCAATTTTAAACTCTATAGAAAAGAGCAATATCGGAAATAAAAATATCAATATTTTAAAATAAACATATATTATGTAAAAACACAATATTGACTTCAAAATGATCACCAAAATAATTAATCATTAATACATATTTTAAAATGACTTTATAAGTAAAATAATTACACAAAATAATCATTGGCAATAAACCTAAAATATTTTATATAAATTGCTGAATTAAATATAAATTTAAAACATCAATAAAAGTATTACCATTCACTCCAATAAACTATATACCTAAAATCATATCAATACAATCCCAAAAGATATACCATAAACTGCAAACATTTAAACAACAACCTGAATAAAATATATGTTCACCATGTGAGATGTCACCAGTGATATCATCACTGACGTCACTGACCATGTCATAATGATGTGATATGTGAGGTGATAAGCAGATAATTGAGGTGGCACAAATTATAGTTTCACTGGTTTTGTACGAGTAAAATCTGAACCTAACTATAACAGCCTTGTAACCTTTGTTTTTTTCAGTGAATTTTTAAGGTTTTTCAATTCTATTTCCTAACCATAACGTAACTGTAACCTTTGTTTTTCCCAGTGAATATATATTTTTCAGTGAATCACAACACTGTCAGCCTTGGAGAGCGCAGAGGTGCACTTAGACAGCTGGTGCAGTCAAGGAAGGATGGCTGAACCTTCCAAATAATTGTTTTCCAATAAAGAAATTTGCTGCACTCGCTGAAGTAATATTTTGCAGCTTCAACAGCTCCACCGACGTGTTTCGACCTGACGGTTTTTGTCATGGTTGGTGAGTACTTTGTCGATGTTCATTATTTTATACTCAATCCCATATTGCAACATTCTGGTAATTGTGATAACCACTTCATTTCAAATACCAAAGACTGTTTTCAAATATTGATTGCCATTGGGAGTCTTGTAAGTCACATTATCAATTCAGTATATTCATTTTTCTTTACAAATATCAATTTGAGAATTTAGAAGTGTCGCATTCCACCATATCAGCCTCACTGGCCATTATTACTCAAAAGGTATTGCCATTTCAATCAGAAAGTCCTTTATGATTGCCCAGATCGGTTGATGTTTAATGGCTATTGCTACCAATATATGTAATATAATATTGCGATCCATAATACAGGCCTCAATGCCAATCGTAAAATTAACCTTGCAGTCTAAGAAGATGGATTTGCGACAATTGATTCCTCTATTCACCGTATTCCCTGCTGAATTTTTATAAATGTACATATAGCTCTTTGAAGCCTATATTATAGATCCCAATATTTAATTATAAATTTGGTGGCAATAGCCATTAAAAGTCAACCTATCTGGCAGGTCTACAGTTAATAGTATTCTAACTGTTATGAATATTCGTGATTTATTGCTGATTGGAATGTGAACTCAGATCTATTTGCATATGTCACCTCATATCTAGCATCTTAAAGAGGTAATCTGAGCTGGACCCTAGAAAAAGATCTTACACAACTAGATAACCTATTAGCCTTCACATCTGTGATGTTGCTATAGTCTCATACACAAATCAATTGTGATTTTGAAAATTTACTATATTTAGGCAACACATATCTACTGGCCATGCATGTGATCACCTTGCCCATTAGGAAGCCTGTACTGCTCTGGGTAAGATAATGGCACCTTGAGAAACATGAAATAGCAGTGGGATCCCAATTTCCAGTATCAACTTCTAAGCCTAGCAGAAAACTGGGACCAGTAAAATACAGCAGTTTTATGTAGATACATCAGAATGTATAAACACATTAGACTGTGCACAGCTACAACCCCATCAACATCTGGTTAATTTCTGGGGCATAACATTGTGCTTGTGTACCCCTGCAAAGATCCAAACAGCGTCTGGCTCATCTCTGGAGTAGACACACAGCTCTTTCCTCTCACAATGCTTCTTTCTCCATGAAATCCTTTGTTGAACGAAGGGAAACCAGGTTTTTTGTTCCCAAGCAATGTGCCAGAAGGTGATTGGAGTTATTCTTAGCCTAATAAAGAGTCCAAACTGGATTTAGACTGGAAGGGACCCTGTGGATTCATCTCTCAGAGGCCAGTGGTGCTGGTTCCCTTAATCCTTCTGATTGACAGTTGATGTATTGATCAGCTGGGGGTCCCTGCAGGAGAAGGGTTCCCCTGGCACTTCTGTTTACTGTGCCTGCAGAGAGGTAACCCTCATCAGAGTGTTCTTCGCTGACCCTCACACAGGTGCCTTCAAATGGTAATGGAGGCTATGGAGCATGAAAGATGTAGACATGAAGAGTAGTCTGGCGCAAAGATTACAGGGTTCTACTGGGGGTGACTTCAGTCTAGGAAGCCTGATGAAACCAGTCAGGGTGGCAACAGCATGGGCACCAGCTTCGATCAGGCATGTGTGGTGTCCTGTTTTGTCCGGATTCAAATGTGCCCAGGTGCCCCTATTTCTATAGAGGCTAAAACAGCAGAAAAATGTCCTAGGGTTATATGCACATTTTTCCTACTAGATCCAAAATGGTCTTCAGAGGACGCAATCTCTCCAAGAATCGGGTGGGAAGGACAAGGACAAAACCACACATGAGCACCACTCACTCTCAATTTCAAGGATCCCATGGAAGGTCTGAGCTTCAGGAGCATTGACACTTAGGCCTGGGGAGCTCCAGGGCCAAATAGGAGTGGTTCACGAGGTGGGGGCTCTGGTGAGCCATGATCACTCTTTTGTGCTCTCCCTCATCAGAGCGCGAGAGCCATTGCAGTAGCTGTCTCTCTCCCAGGCGGGACACAAACAAGAGTGGAGCCGGCTCCTGTCATGGCTGCTCGTAGGAAACAGATTTATTGATTGAGGGGGCCAACAGCCTTCTCAAGCAACAAATACAATCCTTGTCAAGGTGAACCACAAAATACATTTCTCTGTGCTGAACACTCTCACAGCTTGGCACAAAAGCAGTTAGTCTTAACTTAGAGGCAATGTATAAAGTATTTATGCAGCAGTAATAAAGTTAAAACACAACACAAGAATACAAACACTAATTTAGAAAAATAAAGACAATCTAAATAAATATGACACCAGAATGACAACAAATCCAAGCACTAGTACTGGACTTATGAATTTTTAAAGTTTTAGTGAAAAATATTGAAGCGCCAACTCAAGGCATCCAGGGGCAGATTTACAAGAAAGTGACGCATCTGTAGAGATGCGTCACTTTACCTGCGCCACCATGCAAAACCCTTGCGTCATCATGGATGCGCCGTATTTAAAATATGGCGCACCATGGCGCAAAGATTGACAGATGCGTCAGAAATTCTAACGCATCTGTTGATGGAAAAATCACGCATTGCTGGAGTTGTGTCGCAAGCACGGCGCAACTCCAGCAATGCGTGTTGCGGCCTATTCCCAATAAACTGCGTCACTCCTTAAGGCTGCTTCAAGCAGGCTTAAGTTTTGACGCAGAGTCACTTAGTGAAATCTTGTAGATTTCACTGCATCACTTTTACGAGGGTTTCCTGCGTGGGAACGCCTACCCTGCATACATTATACCTGACGCAGGTATAATGTCACGCAGGGTTTTACAACGTGACGCATCTCCCTAGATGCGTCACGTTGTAAATAGGCCGCAACTTTTACGCTGCCGATGCGTCACAAAAGTGATGCAACAACAGCGCAAAAGTGACGCAAGGGGCTTGTAAATCTGCCCCCCAGTGTGCAAGGCTGAGGTAAAGTCGAAAGTTACACAATGGATCCTCGTTCGGATACTAAAGATAGATTGAGGCCGGTCTCAGCTTACCTTCAGACTTAGAAGAAATTTTGAGGAAACATGCCTGAGACGGTAAAGTTCAGTGAGGGAAAGCAGACGGCAGTTTCCGTGGAGAATGTCTCATCATATGGGAGTGCTGGATGAATTTGCATTGAGGATTTCTGTGTTCTGACTTTGTCACTCTTTTATGGAAGCTGAAAATCTCCAGCTGGATGAAGCTGCAGGCTGTAGGTGATGAGGGGCTTCACGAGTTTATATACCATTCCGAAGAGGTGCTTCTGAACTTGATTTGCTCCTGAGGGAAAGAACGTAGTGGGAGCTACCACAAAGTCAGGCCAACTAGCAATGCACATTGGGTGCATCAGCAAGCATATAGGTCCCAGTCTTCTGTCAGATCTCTGCCACTTTGTTTGAAAATGTTTGAAAATGTTCCAATTCCCAAGTTTCTGTTTTAGTTGTTGGTCAGCTTTAGCACCACTTTCAAGTGTACAGGACTGGGTAGGAACCACTTGGAGGGTAGGACTCACTTCAGGCAGAGCCCAGGTGCAAGGTTCAAGTTGCTTGTGCTTTTTGTGTCCTTGTAGCAGAGAACAGGAGGCAAGCCAACTAGCCCTTGGAGTCACTCTGGTAGTCCCGGGATCAAGCACTCAGGCAGGTCTCAACCAGCAGGGCAGTCCTCTGAGGGCACAAGGCAAGCTTCAAGCGGCTGGGCATTCATCTGGGGTACAAAGCAGACCTCAAGCAAAAGCAAGCAGTACGGCAGTCCTCTGAAGTACAAGGCAGTCCTTCTGGAGGTCTTCCATGGGTCCAGCTGTGAACTGAATAGTTGGTCTATGGATTTCATATTTATGCAATATTTATACCTGGTGCCAGCCTTTGAAGTCAGAAAAACTTCTAGACTTCCCCCCACATCTGTTTCTGAAATGTTCCTTTCACCCCTGCCCAGGCTCCAAGATGTCTACGGTGACAAATGTCTGGTACCATGTTCTTTGTGAGTGTGCTGAGGCAGCCCCTTTGAAATGTAACTGGGGCAGTCCACCTTTGCCTCTCCTTTCAGGGAGACATACACAAAGGCCAATTGCTTACTATTTACAGTCAGGTGACCAAGGACACAGGGTGCAGGCACCAAATGGTTAGGACAAGAAAAAAAATCTGACTTTACCATTAAAGAGGACTCTGTTACAATTATGTTGATGCCAAACATGACTTTTCTACCTGTTTGCATGTATTAAATGGTGTAAGGTAACCCAATGTTATCCTATGGTAGAGGCAGATCTTGCAGTACAGAGAAACAAATTTACCAGTTTTTCACTACCAAGACTTATAAAACTGAAAAGTAAATGTCTAATATTTTAGTTTACTGTTCCCTGCCTTTGGGCTATTTAGAGCCTACCTTTGGTGTGACGTATATGTAATTAAAAGGAATGTGTAGGCCTGGGAAAATGGTTTATTTTGCCAGGTTAAATTGCCAGCTGCACACAGTCTGCAATGGCAGGTCTGAGATATTTTTCAAAGGGTTACTTAAGTGGGTTGCACAATAAGTGCTGTAGGCCCACTAGTGGCATTTAATTTACAGGCCCTGGGGACATGGAGTACCACTTTACTAGGGACTTATAAGTAAATTAAATGTGCAAATTGGGTGCAAGCCAATTTTACCATGTTTAAAGGATTGAACAAAAGCACTTTAGCAGTGGTTAGCAGTGTTAATGTGCTCAGAGTCATAAAGCCAACAAATATGAATTTCAGCAACAGGAGGAGAGTAGGTTTAATATTACGCTAAAGGTTATCAGGTCTAACTTGTTTACCCCCAGCTAAAAGTGGGGAAAACTATCCACCCTCATTGGAATTCGCATCACTACGTCAGAAGAACCTGGATAGACCAACAGCAATGGAGTGGTCTGATCCAGGACTGTGTTCTACCATAATGTCCATTTCCTGTGGAGAGATGCACCACTTCAGCTGTGTGGGATTCTCACCCCTCCTCTGCATGAGCTATCTGAGGTGTCTGTAGTCTTTCTGAACTCAGCAGTAAGTCCCAAAAAGGAATGGTCTTGAATTCTTGTATGTCCAGACCACATGGTATTGTGGGTTTGAGGTGACAATGGACAACATGGAGTACCTTAAAGGATTCCTGGGGGTCTTGAAATCCACAAGGCAGGTGGCCTTTCTTTTTCTCTCCTTCAGCTCATAAGGTCTGTGAGAGGCTGGTTGTGAGAAGTTGGTCTGGTATATGCTGTCCACTAGTTATACTGGGCACCCTGTACCAGTCCAAACAGCCCCTTATTGGTTATAGGTTAAAGACAACCTTTATTGAAAGCTATCCTAGTGGTAGCTATGGAGAGCAGTCTTCTGGCTAAGTTTTGAAGGAATGTAAAGCAGCTTGTTTTACCAGTCTATAATCTCTTGAGTTCCTAAATGAAAGATATCCACACCAGTTATATATGCAAAACATATGTATTTATTACTAAACACACCCTCCTAGTCTCTTTATGAGACTAGAGGTCAAAACACATAAGTTGCACTTCAATAATCACAGTAAAATAGCACAAATACACGTCAGGCCCTAGTGCAGAGCCAAACCATATACTAAAATAGTGGTATAAGAACCACAACTTAACTATACACAAGGCCTAGAGCCTGTAGAATCGCTGGGACCCCAAGGAACCAACCAAGGTAGTGACACAGGGGACCCCCGGGGGCCATGTGCAGTGTGGGAACACAGCCGCGAGCTCCCGTTAGCTTCTATGGGGAAAGTCGTGGTTAGATTTTTAAAGATTAGGGACACTTAGAATGGAGCCAAGACCAAACCCTTTTGGACTTAGGAAGTTCTAGGGCTAACACCCACGGGAGCACCAGAGTACTCGTGTTACCTCACCCAGAGAAGCCGGGTGCAGAGGTGTCTTTTGGTGTCGGGTCGCGTCGTCGATTTCAATGGGAGCTGGCAAAGAAGTGCTGCTGCCGTGAAGATGCAAAGTGTCCGAAGAGATCCAACCCTGGATTAAAGATGAGAAGAACCTGAAAGCAGAGGGGACAGAGTCTGGGTCACTAGCCAGTGACCAGGAAGGGGATAAGCAGATGCCCACCGATGTCGGGTGATTTCAGGTGAAAGAGGTGAAGCTTGACTCTTCAGCCACGAGGTCCAGGAGGTGTTGAGGACAACCAGGAGCTGGATTCAAGCTGTCCCACAAAGGATGTCGAGTGCTGCAGTGTCGGTGTCCGGATTGGACACAACAAGCCTTGGCAACAGCAACCCACGCAGAAACACAAAAGTTGCTTCGATGCAGACCAGCAAGGTCTGAGGGACTCACCACTTGGTAGGGAGTCGGGGTACGTCTGGAGCAACCAGAGAAGCCTAAGGAAATTCAAAGTAGCCCCCTTAGGGACCCACCAGTCAACAGACCAGGGATCGCGAAGGGGCCTTCAAGATGAAACACAAAATGGCAACCCACGGATCACTCGGAGTGACCAGGCTGACAATCTTCAGTGAATTCAGTGCTCGAGTTGGGTGCTACAAATCAGCCCAAGCACAACTTCAGGAAATATCGAGAAGTTAATGCACTTGCAAAAGTGCATGGTGACCAGGAGTTCCGGTTCCATGCTACTCACGAGGGCTGTGGGTCTCAGCCTTGCTGGGGACTCGGGTCAGCCTGTGAGATGTCTGGAAATCCTCTTCCTGGGCTGCAAATACTTCGGAGTCCGGCGGGAGCTTCAGAAATGCAGACCAGAAAATTGCTTCATTGGTACCTGCCAAGCAGGGGAGTCACTCCTTGACCCCAAGGGAGATTTCTTCAGTCCTCTGATCTTTAGCAGAGCATCAAAGGTCCAGGACTTGGCTTCAGAGTTTCGTCCAGGGTAATCTAAAATTCTGGTTACAGAGGTTCCTTACTTAAACCTAAGGAAGGGGTTGGACTAGCTCTGGGGACCCACCTATGGGAGGGTTTGAAAAGAGGGGTGGCTACACCCATTTCCTTTGTCCAGTTTTGCGCCAGAGCAGGGGCTGGAAGCCCCTGAACTGGTATGAGCTGGACTATGCACAGGGACACCAAAAGCGCCCAGTGCAGAACTTCAAAGCACTCAGAGAGTGCTCCCACCCAGCCCCAATACACATAAGCCTGTCTGGGAGGTGGTTACAAAGCCCTGTGACAGTAAACCTATTGTCCAGGCCTCCCCTGCCGGAGTTTTGGTCAGCAGCAGGAGGCCAGACCCATGTCTGTGGCTGCAGCAATCATTTTGTGATGCCAGGGCTCTATTAAGTTTCTACCGGGTAACCCAGTACTGCCATGCCTCTCCCTCTAGAAGGGTGGGATCATACTCCCACACCAGTTACTGGTGTGGAGGTATGATTCCAAGGTGTTTGACACCAAACACAACATGTTTCTGTGCAGCCAGTCCAAAGTTAGCATTTACCGTTTGGTTATAATGCACGTAAGAGTATATGGTCAGGCTGCACTACAAACAGCATCAGAGAAGGGTCTCCGAACGCTGCAGAGGGGCTCTGCTCATGCAGGGGCACCCTCTCACATAAGAACCAAGCACTCTGCCTTCAGGATTGATAAGGCCTGCCATAGGAGTGACTTATAGGTTTATATGTGTGAATATATGTAGTGATATAGGTAACCTATATCCCAGTAAGGGGTGCATGCACCACCTTACCCAGGCTGCAGTAGCAGACCTGTGGTGTCATCTTGGGTGGCTTTCTAGGGGTGGGATAATACATGCTTCAGCCCCTGGTAGGCCTCTGGGGTACCTATGCCCTGGGTACATAGTATATGATATACTAGGGACTTATAAGGGCACCTCAGATCCAATCTGTAATGTACCTAAAGTACATGGAATCATTTTAGAGAGGAAACAACTAGGCTGGGGCCCTGAATAGCAGGGTCCCAGCCAGACTAAAGTAGAAAAACAGTGAAACACCAGCAGAAAGTGGGGTATACATGTGAAGCAGATCCTACTCTCCTACACTGGCCTGGTATATGTTGTCCACCAATGTAAGTGGGCACCTTGCACCAGTCCAGACAACCCTTATGGTGATTTAGGAGGTCTCAGACAACCTTAGAAAGCTATCCAAGTAATAGATGTGGAGAGCAACCTTCAGGCTGTAAAGATTAAATGAAAAGGGAACCACACAGTAGTTATAAAAATATGTATTTACTATATAACACTATCTAGTATGTTACAGTATCTCCCACACGGAGATAGACACAAAGCACACAATACTTTAGCAAAGAAATCACAATAAATAGCACTAATACACAGTGGGCCGGGGGGACCAAACCATATACCAAAAAGTGGTATAAGAACCACGACTCCAGTCAGGACAATGTCGAGTGGACGTAGAATTGCTGGGACCCCAAGGAACCACCCAGGGTGTTTAGACGGGGACCCCACAGAGTGCGTGTGCAGTGTGTGAACACGACCGCGTGCTCCGTACAAGTCTATGTGCAAGTCAAGGTTGGAATTTTAAAGATTAAGAATCCTTCCCAGTGGACCCTGACGAAACCCCATGGAAGACAGAAGGTTGGAGAGCCACCCCACCCGTGGATACTGTGGTAACCCAGTTACCTATCCCAGAGAAGCCAGGTGCATAGGTGTGAAGTGGCATTGGAGACCGCAGTCACACCCAATGGAGGACTTCAGGAAAGTGCTGGTGCTAGAAGAGGAGAAAGTGTCCGGAGGAATCCAAATGTGGATTCTTGATGAAGAGTACCGGAAAGCAAAGGGGACAGAGTCTGGGTCATTTGGGAGTGACCGGGGACTCGGTAGACGAATGCCCACCGATGTCGGGTGCTTCAGGATGGATGTCATTGACATTGACTCTATGGGGACCAGGCGACGCTGAGAATGACCAGGAGCTAGATACGAGCTGCCTCACAAAGGATGTCAAGAACTGAGGGGTCGGTGTCCAGCTGGAGCACCAACAAGACTTGGCAGAAGCAACCCATGTAGGAAGTCATGAAAGTATACGGTTTGGACCAGCAAGGTCCAGGAGACTCACCACAGCCAGGGGGATCAGGGCTGGCCCCGAGCAATCAGGACCAGGAAATCAAATGTGACCCTCAAATGGACCCACAGGCCAACCACACTGGACACACAAGAGTCCCTCGAGCAGCTCACCAAAAGAGGCAGGCCATGATGCACACGATGCGGTGTGGCCAAAGATTCCAGTCACAAGAGGTGTTCGGGGATGGGTCTCCTTGGAGCCCAGAGACCTTCTTGCATAGATTTCTCTCTAAATCCCATCCCATAGCTCAAGGAGTCCCCCAGGGCTCAGCGCTGAGCCCCTCCCTCTTTAACTTATATGTCCAGCCGCTTGCGGATGTGGCCAAAGAGTGGGGGCTCACGCTGGTTTCGTACGCCGACGACACCCAGCTGGTCGTCACCCTCTCGGAAAGCCCGTCCATCGCGGCATCCAAGTTCAGAGAGGGCATGGCAGCGGTGGCACAATGGATGACGGATAATTACCTCCAACTTAATGCTGGGAAAACCGAGGTGCTCCTCCTTGGCCGAAACACCAGCCTATGGAACGAGCACTGGTGGCCATCATCCCTTGGCACCACTCCACTCCCCAAAAACTGTGTAAAAAATCTGGGAGTCTGGATGGATGCTAACCTTAGCTTCCAGTCACACACTAAAAAGGTGGCAGCCACCTGCATAGGTCTCCTAAGGAACCTCAGGCCTATACTCGGACTCTTTGACTCAAAGGCTCGCCAGCTAATCGTCCAGGCAACCATCTTGTCACGCCTGGACTATGCGAACGTCCTCCTCCTGGGAGCAAACAAAGCAGAAACGGCTAGGTTCCAACGAATCCAGAACGCGGCGGCTAGAACGCTGGTCGGTCTCCCACGCAGATGCTCAGCCAGAGCCACCATCCACAAACTCCACTGGCTGCCCGTGGAACACAGAGTTAAATTTAAAGCTCTCATCACGATCTTTAAAATTGTCAAACAGGGAAAGCCCCCTCTGCTGCGAAACCTGGCCCGACCCTATGTTCCTGGCCGTGAACTACGCTCCTCTAACCAACTTCTTCTGGAAGTACCCAGAACTAAGCTCTGTCGCACTGGAGGTCGCTCCTTTAGCGTTCTCGGTCCCAAACTATGGAACGATCTCCCGCTCAGCATACGTTCCATAGGCTGTCTCCCAGTCTTTCGCAAAGCAATCAAGACCCTCCTCTTTCCTGCTCTCTAGGGCCCTTATCTACTCCCCCGTCTGGTAGGTGTGAGCATGTCTCTCAGCGCCGGGACGCCCCATTGCTGGGGTAGCTGTTGCGCTTCACCAAACCTAGAAATAGAAATAGAAATGTCAACAAGCCTTTGCAACTGCAAAGGAGACATGGTACCTAGGGATTCAGTTATTGCAAACCCCCACTCGAGCTACTGGTCTCAAACTTTGTCAG
Organism: Triturus cristatus; assembly: GCF_964204655.1. Classification (NCBI taxonomy): domain Eukaryota; kingdom Metazoa; phylum Chordata; class Amphibia; order Caudata; family Salamandridae; genus Triturus; species Triturus cristatus. The sequence continues at coordinate 252,932,687 of NC_140588.1, forward strand.
AGGGGAGAACAGGCCACAGGAGCTGAAGAAAACCACCACCTGAGTTGCAGAGCCCAAGAAGTTTGAAGGAGCTCGGGATCGGAAGATTGTTCGTCTTTATTGCGGTGCCTGTGAATGCAGGGAGGTGACTCCTTCACTCCAAGGGATATTACTTCGGTTGTCCTTGATGCTTCACAGGCCTTGGAAGGTTCCTAGAGGATGCACAGGCACAGACGATGCAACAGACTGGAAGGGAGATGAAGTCAGGCCCAAACGAAGTCCAGCGAAGTCCAGAGTGCTCAGATGGTCAAAGTGCAGTGGTTTCAATTCTGAATCTTGCCCATGACAAACTAAGTTCCTACAGCCAGGTAAGCCCTTAAGTACCCATGGGAGAGGGTTAGAAAGAACCAGGGGGCCCTCCCAGGGGAGGGTCTTGGCAAGGGGGAGGTTACTCCCATGTCCTATGTCCTGCAGGAGCTAACGAGCAAGGGGTGCATGCATCAACTTACACAGGCTGCAATGGCAGGCCTGTAGTTCCATTTTGAATGGTCTCTAATGGGTGGCATAATACATGCTGCAGCCCATGGGAGACCTCTAGGGTACCTATGCTCTGGGTACATGGGTAACATATACTAGGGACTGACAAGGGAATCCAATCTGGGGTTTACCTGAGTACATAGCATAACAGTTTAGGGAGAAAGCAGATAGACTGGGGTCCTAATCAGCAGGATCCCAGTCAGACTAGTCAAAAACAGCATTGTATCCAGCAAAAAGTGGGGGTATCCATAAGAATCAGATCCTACTTTTCTACACATGACCAGCAGTCTTGGAGGACCCTGGACTCTACTGGCTTTATGACTCACACTTTCTGTCCAGGCTGACACTCGACCAGAGTGGCCTTCTGGTCATGCCAGAATTTCACTACATCCTGTCTAGCTTCCAGTTTCTCAGATGCCTTCATCTAGAAGTGTTGTATCTGGATTCTAAAATTTCTGAAATAGAAGTGTCCTCTGGGGGGAATTAATCAACCACACCTTCGTCCTTACTTGCGCTCTGTATCTCATTCATACAACTCGCCCTCTCTGAATTTAATAAACACTATAATTTAGAAATGTTGTTTGAACCCCAGTCCTTTGGGTTACCAAGGGTTCCTCTCTTTCTTTTTATACATTCTTCTGGATTCTAAAAGCCAGCATGTAGCTAACTACATCCTGGAGGAAGGCTTCCTGGGAGCTTGATTCCACCTGTCCCCTAACATGGTGGCAATAAAAGAACTAAGCAACAACAACAATTTCCCTATTGTGCTTGCTATCCTCTATGAACCTACATTAACCCCTTGTGTGCCCCGCCCTTTCCCCGCCCTGTGCCGGGCGTTGAATTAGCGGGCGGGGTTCATGACGAGATAGTCTCGTCATGGGCACAGCGCAACCGCGGCCCATGACGAGACTATCTCGTCATGGGCACTCAAGGGGTTAAACAGATCAACAGCAATACTTAATGAGTAAACATTTTGGTCAATGAATCACAATATTATCTTGTGCCTCCCTGCGTTAGTTTCGAAGCACAGGGATTGAGCATATTTACAACAATATGTTGCATCTCTGTGCTTCCCCCTGCACTGGCGCACAAACTGCTGCCATGCACCAGCGCAGGAATCCTTTCACCATGGTGCAAGGATGCCTGCTTCGTGGGGAGATTGTTTTTGTGCAGGAACACAAAAACAATAAATTGAGGTGATTTCCTCTTCTAATGTGTGCTGTAGAATGCAGCACGCATTGAAAGAGGAAAAAACGAGGAGAGATGAAAACATTTCTCCTCGTTGCACCTCGCTTCTCCACCCCTAGGGTGGTGTAGCACTCATGCATTTCCAGATTTACGATTACACGTAAATCTGGAAATACATCAGAAGACATGGGTGTTGTGTGGTAACACACACAGCAACACCCATGTTGCATGAACAGGGGCGATATTTACAAGCACAGGTTAAGTCACGCAGGGTGACTTTACCTGTGCTTGTAAATATCACTCAGCAGGCTGCGCCACCGGTGTGTCACACAACGTGATGCACCGGCGGCACAAGGGTCTTGTAAATCTGCCCCATGGTCTCTATCTTGCTATATTTCAAGGAATTTTCATTTATTATATAGTCAAAAAATATAAACAATTAAAAACATGTTCATTAGTTAAAAAATACATCATACATATACATGATATTTAGGTGCAAAATTAATTTGCTATTAATCAACAATTGCATTACTTCAAAACATTTGGAGGTAATTAGGGCATTGGGATAATTTACTCAGATCTGCCCCTCTGGGGCAGAAAGCCCACTAGAAGTAAGGACATGTTTTTTTATCTATAGGGGTAAAGGCTTACCAGAATGGGTATTGCTATGCCCCCATCCCAACTAAATCAGGCAACAGTATTTCTGCCTCCCCGGGTAGAAGATTAGGGTAATTGCCCCATATTTTCCCCAGGAGGACAGGAAGCCCAGTAGATGCCAGGGGGTGTTTTTGTTTTCAAATATAGGGGTTAGGGCTGCCTGGCATAAGCAGGCCCATGCCACCCAAGTAAATGACCCCTGGGGACAGATGGGGGGAATTACCCCCAATCTACCACGAGGGGGGCAGAAAGCCCACAGTATGGCAGCAATATATCTTTTTAATAAAATAATGGGGTGAGTCTTTCCTATCCTAATATCAGGCCTCATCCTCAACTCTAAAACCTCAATAGTCACTCTGCTCCCCTGCAGACTAAAGTATCCCATCCCATTGACAAGAGAGAGGACATTTGAGCAGTTAAGGAGTTAAACTTTGAATGTTTTACTGTGCTATGGAATCTGAATGTTATTTTAAACTTGTGTGTTATTATATGGAGATGGGAGTAAGCTTTATTTGATCTCCAGGATCTTGAAAGCAGCATACAATCCATAACAAAACAACAATAAGTAGTTATACTTATGCATGGCTGCATGGATAAAACCTTATATAAAATTTGAATTACTAGTTGTATTAGCCATAATTGTCTGAGAGCAGAGAGTAATCAACATAAAAGGACAATCCTTGGACAAATTATATTATATTGAGATGAGTTTCAATCAATCAACCAATCAAACATTGGTTGTAAAGTGCGGCTACTCACCTGTTAGGGTCTCAAGGCGCTGGTAAGTAACCTTATGCAATAAAGCATTACATGTAATGAAGAATTGGTCTCAGGGGCCAATATTTATATCTGTTGTCAGCTTTGAATTGGGAGTAACTTCTAGAGATACCCTCCCACAGATGGTTTTGGAATTTCATTCCTACCTGTCCTGGTCGCAAGATGTCTGGGGTAACAATGTTGCAGGGATTCTGCTTATGTGCAGAACTATGCGCAGGAACCCAGGCCCTCAGTGATTTGTGGTGTACTAAAAACTCACCTAAGAACCCAGAACCCCTTATCCGACCAGCATCAGTGTCCCATTCGTTATCCAAGGTTTAGCTCGGCGGTCCCAATGTATAGACAACCCAAAACAAGCGACTTAGTATATTTCTCAGGAATGGTGGGAATCAGAAATACCTTTTCGTAATTATTCTCATACCAGTCCACAACAGAATAAACAGAGACACAGTAAAAGTTTAAAGAGTTTATTTCATAAACCTCGTGTCCTAAGATGCAGCAGTTTGGCTAACATAAGCAGACAAACGATTAAAATCAAAACCATCAGCATAGATACAATACCATAGAAAATGAAAGGAGTAATCATACTAAAATGACAGTGGATCTAAGCCACCTTCCTTTCTCTAACACACTAATAGTATTATTAGACTAATAAAAGGTCTCTAGGCTTGAATGGGGAACCCCATACCGTAAAGATCAATCAGCTCAGTGAGTTCACATCACAGGATCAGCTATGCTCTGCTCCTGGGAACGCTCTTCTTCCGAATGTAATGAAAACATGTAACACTGCAATATTAAAAGCACCCGACTTTCAGGTATTTGCAGCTGCGTGCGTGTTATGGCTAAACTAGTGGGCCGATCAACCTGAACTCAACAACATGCACCGTCTGGCGACCCAGACTGTTTCTTTACACTGTGTACAGACCAAGGTCGCTGCTCACTGTTTGGGATGTTAACAACAGACAGTTCTCATGTGAAGCATTTCTCAATTTAATAACATGTGACTACAGTGTCGTGTGCAAAAGCAGCAAAAGCGGCAAGATGGCTTTCTAACATCTAACGCGGTTGTGCTAACTTAGCATTGTACATATGTAGATAACGATCTTCACTACACCCCCCCTTGATCGGACCACTAACCAGTAGGGGCGCACTTGCAAGAACGCAGAGTTCAAGTTCGATAGGACGGAACCAAGGGCATGAACTATAAGTCCATATAAGGTAAGTGAAAATGTTCGAAGTAAAAAAATAAAAAAGAATTTGAAAAGGAGTGAAAAATCCCATATAAAGGATAAAAAAACTCATTAATAGATTGTAGGACAAACTCGAAGTGCAAAGTCAATCCATCAATGTATAAGCACAATAAGTTGCAACAGCTTCCAAGAGGAAATCATTGGAACGTTCCGCAAAATTATCTGCCATCCAGTTCAGGACGGGGAAGGAACATACATGCTCCTCAACCACCGGAGCCTCCAGCACCAGACGAGGACAACTGGCGTGTTCTTCAAGATAACTTCTTGCTAAGAAGTCAATCGCAGCCGTTCCGATGTCCCAATTCCCAAGGACTCCATGTGCCGCTCCACAGGCCACAATCCCGACGCCAGAACAGTCCAACTCATGAGCCACTAAGGGGCTCATTAGCCGATCATAATCCGGGGCAGGAGACACAGAGTTCGACAGACACAAATCCAGAGCCCATTGGAAAGGACAATCTAGGCAATGAAAGACGGGCTGCACACAAGTAAAGTAGGGAAACCGGAAGGACAATCCATAGGCCATGCTTAGAGTTGCCAGCGGTAAAGTGCCATAGTATTCAAGCATCTGGTTACGAAGATGGAGCAGCTGGGACATGTTGCCGTGTGATGCAAGTTGTGCATCCATAGCGCAGGGCCCAGATCAACAACAGTATTCCAGCTATGAGGGCGAGAAGTAAAGGGAGACCTCCGAAGACGCTGTAAAAAATAGAATGAAAAAAGGCCGGGATCACACCAAAAATAGTTTGAAATGAGGTCACGAGGCCGGAGCCCACAATTTTAAAAAAAAGAGCTATGCCACTTGTTGACGAGGCATTAAAGATAGTCTGAATCAGGGTCCCAAAATGAAGTGGGAGATCAGTATTCAAAAGCGCTTGCACCTCAGTGCGGGTGTTCGCTACGTGAAGGACAAATGTTTCCCGGGATGAAGTCAACGCGACTTCTTTTTGAGACAATAGAGCCCTTATTCTGCTCATCTTGTTGAACTCTGCTTTCAAGGTTGGAATGGAAGGCCAGATGGATACATCGAGCCGGCCATGCGGGGGTGGGAAAAGGACATTATTACAGCAAACTACTCGCTGTGATACTGTCACTATGTAGGGAATTCCCACTAACATCCCACAGCAAGCTTCATTATTTAATAGCAAATAACTACCGTTAGCAAGCAGCGTAAAAGATGGCGTTATAGCTGGCACAGGAATCCCTTTCAGGACTCAAGCTAAATTAGGGACGTGCACATTACATGCACCATGCAATTAAATGTGCCTACACACTACAGAGTGATCTGGAGTGGAAGTGCACTCTTCACCTTTCAAGTAAACCTCCTTGCCATCTCTCACACATCCATATGTGAATGGGAGTGACCAAATATCGTGCAGGAAGGCAGTACCGAGTTGTTCATATCTGCCTAGAGCATAATGTTTCATGCACGAACTAAACTTAAACAGGGGGAACGGTAACGTGATCAACCTATGTACAAGCCACACAGCAGAATTCAATTCAGCAACAGAGAAAGGGAAAGGTTCTAACTTTTTAATGTGTAGTAATGAATATGTAGCATCTTTCATGGACATGAATTGCTGTTTTGCAGTTAAATTAAAAGGAAGGAACAACAATGAAGTATTCATGTAATCCCAAGGGACTTTCCCTGCCTTTAAAGTTTGCAACGTCCATGCAAACTGCATAATAGAACGTAACTGATTTTGACCATGATACAACACAGACAAATCATCCTGCACAATGTCTACCACAGACGATACAATATTATCTAAGGTATAAATTCTAGAAGAGAGGGTGTTAATACTATTATCTATTACAGCCAACACCTTTTCCATATTGGCTTGATCAATAGCACGTAATCTGGATGCAGCCTCAATTTGTGATAACTTCCAAACTTCATTATAAACAGCATACACCCATCGTTTGGGCCTGCCAACAGCAGGACCCTTAACAAAATCATTCAAATCTATTTTGTCATTTAATCATGCTAAATGAAGTTTAACAGACGCTAAAGTGGAATTTTGCAGCCAAGACTGGCATAACTTCCCTACTGAGTAGGTAGTTACAGTGTGAGAAGATTCAAAACGGGGGTCTACACGAACCTGTGTATACCCCTGCTTTAGATCCAGAAACCGATGTTGACAGGAGTCTGAATTCGTTTGCCACACCAACCACCCATCCGGATTCAATTCAGAAATATCGAAGGACGTGTTGGAAACTTGTGTCTGCAACATAGCAAGTGATAGATCCGTATGATTACCCCAATTGGGATATGCACCCAGACCCGGAACGGAGGGAGAATTTAATCTTTTAGAAGTAGCCAATCCAAAACAGGTTATCTGAAAAATGGACGAATTTAAAAATAACATGTGATTCGGGATAAGACAGGCACGATGCAAAGCTTCTGTTCCCTGTACTTGCCATCGTTTGGAGCCCCAAACCGATTTAAGATCGACTGTAGCTTTCAACAGATCATACCTGCTAATTGCCAACTCGTCCATAAAGGACTTGGAATACAACAATTTGGTGTGTGTCAGTCTAACTTTAGAAGCAGACCCAGGCGCAACTTTAAAATAAAAGGAGGCCGGATTTGACACACTAAAACACTAAAATCAGAAAAATAGGTGAACTTTTCCACTAACGTGGCAGAGCTGCCCATCCTAGGGGCGGAGCAGTGTTCCCATTGCGTATAATTTACAAAATATCTAAACGTATTTGCCTTGTGTAGGAAATGCATGCCAAAATGTTGATAACAAAATTGCTCATCATAATTAGCAGTATCTATATACAAATCCTCAGCATCAAATGCAGCATAGTATTTCAAATCAGAAAACAGTGCTTCTATGGCCTGAACATCCCAGTCATCTGAGTGAATGTGCTGCTTAACGACATCACCCATAGAAACACGAAATACATTTGGCACATTAATTACTTCAGTGGGGCCATGAATTTGAGATTTTACGGCATCCCAAGCGATCCTATCACGTACAGGCCAGGCAGTAATGTTCACAAAAGTCAGGTCCCTCTTCATAATGTGTGATGAGGAGTGGGGGGCCAAAGTTCCATTAATTAGTCGAATCGTTGATCTTTCTTTCAGGTAGCGTCCATTGATAAGTCTAAAAAACACTACCTCAAAGCCAATGGACATAAACAAAAATACACATATCAGCACCAGCCAAATGTAAGTCCAAGGGGGAATTAAAAAATGTCTTTTGAACCAGGCCACAAAAATCGAAACTTTGGACGGGGCAATGGAAGTCATTGAATGAGAATCAAAAGAGTCCCGTGAGTGGGCGACTGTGGTGGATTGTAAAACAGGCAAGGTAACATCCGCAGGATAAGCATACTCAACCTCTTCAAGCATACCACTAGGTGTTGGTGGCAACAAGGGACCAGTAACGGCATGCATCTCGATGGCAACATCAGGCACTGTGTTAGAAGCTCGGGCCACAACAGAATTCCTCAGCATCGAAGGGCAGGAAACTGCCGGAGTCATACTAAGAAGAATCGTCCACTCGCTGTAGTTTGACATTGTCAATCGAGATGTACCTGTTATCCTTTCGACCAGGAAGTGGAGGTAAAATGACTGTTCTAGTACCCTGTACTCCAAGCACTGGAACCGGTGCACGATAAGAGGGGCCAAACTCCTTCTTGTTCTCCACCTTCTCACGGACCAGATCACCAACTTGAGGTAGCCAGCCGACTACCGGAATCTGAAGTTCAGCATCAGATGAGGAGGGTATGTGTTCTTTCGCTAGACTGTCTCTGGCTTCTTGAAGATTCTGCAATACAGCACAGTGTTCATCTACGTCAAAGGGTGCGGCTGACGCCGCCATGTCTAGACCATCAAGGTCTGGATCAAACATTTGTACACCAAAGAGCATCATGTATGGGGTCCGCCCATCCAGAGACCTTCTAGGGAGATTATTAAGTGCACGTTGCACGTCATACAAGTGGGCTAGCCAGTTCCAGCCAGTACTCAAAACTCTGGCTGTCAAAGATTGCTTTAAGTCACGGTTCATTCGCTCCACTACACTATTACCCTCAGGCCGGTATGGAGACGAAAATTTGACTTGAACCCCCAAATTTCTCATGGCCTCTTTGTACGCCTTAGAGGCGAACGCCGGGCCCTGATCAGAATGAAAGGTACCACATGCAAAATTCCCAACAAAGACACGCAAATCTTTTATGACAGTGCGAGAATCAGCACTCCTTTGTGGCCACACCCACAGAAAACGTGTGCACGAATCAACTGCAACCAAGATATATTTGTACGCAGTATCAGAGGTAAAAGGACAGCAATGATCTAAATAAACACAACCCATTGGTTTATTAGATATGTACAACTGAGTTTGTGGTGGGCGCGCCGCAGTTGAAGGTTTAATCTGCTGGCAAATGTCACAATTAAGAACATAAGCTCTGGCTTGTTTATACAAACCGCACCACCAGTAATGTTGTTGTAACAGAGATACAGTAGCTGCAACGCCGGCATGCGCGGACGCCATGCCCTCGTGAGCCGCTAATATCAACGAAGGTCTGCAGTCCGCGTTGGGAATCAACCTGTCACCAACGTCATTAATCCTCACTAATGGGACTTTATCAGGACTTAAGCGATAATGGTAACGAGCAGGGAAACCTCTCGGTGGCTTAGTTCCCTGCTCTGTAGCAGCAATAGCTGCCAAGATGTCATCATCGATCTTACTTTTAGATCTTGTAACTGCTGCTAATAAATATGTCGCCACTGCTGTTTTTGCTGCCTCGTCAGCTAGGCTGTTGCCGACAGCATGGACACCAACTCGTTGGTGACCAAGAGTGTGAATTACATTCACGAGAGGCAGACGTTCTTTAAGATCTGCCACTCGAACCCAAAGCAGTTTATGCTTAATCGTGCTACCTTTGGAATCATGGTAGTCATTCTGAGACCAAAAATGTAGATTGTCGTTGTAAGATTGAACACAATAAAAGGAGCCACTCACTATAAGGGTAGTGACTCGGGGATCAGCAAACTCCAGTGCAAGCACCAGAGCACGAAGCTCTGCCAACTGTGCGGTACAATCACCCAATGACTGCGTATGCACAACATCGCACTGGAATTCACCATTCACGAAAGTACCGACTACAATGGCGCAAGCCGCTGAATAGGCCTGCTTTGATCCAGTTGCGGGTTGCGCAGAACCGTCAGTGTATATGACACAATGGTAATCCTCGAGCGGGCGCAAGGACAGAGGAGCCGGATGAACAAATTGATACTGCAAAAACTCCTGAGTCTGAAGTGCCCCGTCAAAGATAAAAGTGACGTCCGGCGAGGTCAAGGAAGTGGCCCATTGTATCCACCTTGGATGCAAAGCTTTAGAATTCGGTCCACTTGCTTTTGTCACCGCCTCAAGGGCAGGATAGGGTGTTACCACCAACATGCGTTTTCCTTGCGACAGCGCTCGTTCTTTCAGAATCGCCATCTGCACCGCCGTCAGAACTTTCTCGACAGCGGAAAAACGCAGTTCAGCCGAAGTGTACAAGTGAGATTTGTAAGCAATGGGGACGGTGTTGCCCTCATTGAACGTTAAGTATGTGAAACCAACTGCGCCGGGCACTATTCTTATGACCAGGTTAGTGTGGTTATCACGCGTCAGTAAGTATTTAGAAGCAAGAAGATCAGCTTGCAATAACTGCAATATAGCTGAATGCTCTGGCATCCAACAAGATTTGGAAAAAGTAGGTTGTACCAAGGCATAAAGCGGCTTGATACGCTGGGCATAATCCGGGATGTAAGTTCGACCGAAATTCAGAAAACCCAGTAGAGATTGTAATTTCTTCAGTGAAGTAGGAGCACGGAGGCATGCGCACTTCTCTAGAAAGTGTGGAGCCAATCCTCAACCTTCATTGTTGAGTTCGTACCCCAAGAACAACACTGTATATTCCGCAATGTGTGACTTCGCAAAGTTGAATTTGTAACCGAAGTCTGCAAACAAAACAATAATGCGATCAACGCGACGGAGATGCGAGTCCAACTCGTCATCTGTGAGATAAATGTCATCCACATACGAGTACGCATCAGGGTCTACACCCTCCAAGAGGGAGACCATGTAAGCGGCAAAGACTCCCGGGCTGTTCTTATAGCCCATTGGTAATCTTTTGAATTGTTTTTGTTTGCCATCCGAGGTGAACGCCGTCCACTCACTACTAAGAGAGGACAGGTTATGGCTGTAAAAGCCGTTGGAAATGTCAAGTGTGGTTTTAAACCTTTTTCTCACGAGACTATCGACGAGAGCCGAACTGTTGGTTGTTCTGTACTTTTCAGGTCCGGCAATGAGAGTTTAGGTGCCGGTAATCCAAAACTAGGCGGTACGACCCGTCAGGCTTCGTCACAGTGAACAAGGGATTATTCATAGGTGACACACATGTTTCGATAACTCCTTGATATTCCAATTGTTCAAGGATCGACGCGACGTGAGGCCTAGCTTCGCGATGCATGGGGTATTGGGGTTGAGGTTGGGGCGTAGTCCGCAACGGAATCTCATGGCCGGGAGACAATTTATCCCAGCCAACCTGATTCCGATATAACGCAGGCGCTTGCACCTGAGCCCATTCCTCGGCGTACTTTTTAGCTAGGACCTTAGGCACTGTGTGCGCAAAGGACGGGAGGATTACCTCCTCCCCTCTAGGAGCATCTAAAACGAAAGCCGGGGGCCAATCTGCCTCCGCCAATAGAATATCATAGGAAGTGGTCAGATTATCCCAAAAAAACCCTTGAATTGTACGTTGTATGTCACCTTCAATTTGAATGACTATATTATACAGTCTATCAGGGGGAGACACCCAAGTGTCAGCAGTTTCAATATTCACGAATATATCAGTTGCTGTCGCCACCAGATATGGACGCAGTGCTTGTCGCACTACTGTAACTTCCGCCGCACTGTCTAGCAGCGTTAGCGCCCATGTCAGGTTCTGAAGCTGCGTCCGTACCATCTAAGGCATACCTCGCTGTCAGCGCAGCAACTTTCTTCTTCTGAAACGGGGGTCTTTGATGTGCAGATTCCTCCTGCTTGCCTTTGCCGTCAGTCTGTCGGGATTGCTCACGTGCTTGTGGGGCACCCCGACTTTTGCCACCGCCTCCGCCACCGGACTGTGAAGCCGATGTTTCCTGTGAAGAACGAGGAGAACGTTGTTCAGAAACCTGAAATCGATCAGGTGACTTAATAGTAGCACGATCGCGCAGATCATAAGTGCGTTCACTACCTGACTGTACCGGAGAGGCAGGACGAGACCCCTGTTTCTGTTGCTGCTTTTCCTGTTTCTTCGCCCGCCAATTTTGTTTTGGAAAATTAGGGCGTTCGTCCTTACCAGACGAGTTTGCCTTTGTTTGCTCTATTAAATCAGGATTCTTCACAGTTGGTTTAACACCTAAGGCGCTACGACCAACTTGTTTATAGGCATTCGCGATAATTTTCGCGAATTCCCTCGGCTTGTCGTCTTCGTTCACTGCGTCTAATTTATTAAGCACTTGGAATTGCATAGCATCTCCTTTGAGGTTGCCCAGTATCATGGTAGCAACCACATCGAACACTCCAACAAGCCGCATTCCCAATACTACGGCAGCCTCCACACCGTGATTCTCCTGAACACGTTTAATAACGGAGGGCAGTACCGACAGAGACGGAGTGCCAAAGCACTTCGAGTATGTCGCAGCAAAGACCTTGCCCCAGTTCTCACAATCGGCCATATCTGGGACCAAATCTTTCGCCAAAGTAATGGTAAGGATCCTGTGTTTCTCCACAGGAGTCGTATGCCGATAAAGCGCTTCTAATTGGTCAAATTTCTCAGCAAGCCAATAAGGGAAATCATCCCTATTCTGGGGGCGCTTGCCCACAACCGAATTAACCATAACAGGACTCATAACCACTGCGTGGTGGTCCGTCGGTTGTCCCGCAACAGCAGGTGCCCCCACCTGCACGTTGCGTGACACGTACTGCACTAAAGCCCTATGTACTGTAATAAGGGCTGTGTGAAGTACACGCAACTCAGCCACCGTCACATGAAGATAGCGGGGGTGAGGCGTATATCCGGCCAGTACCAGCCATGTGGCCCCTGCAATCGACAAAGGGCCCATTCTCGCCGGTATAACCGCATGGGGAAGGGCACCATTAAACCAAATACTATGCTGCCAGGCAGAAATAGGAATTTCCTGAGTCCTATATGGCGTATAGTTGGCTGGTAGCTGCGTGGCAGTATAGGAGTGGAACGTATCATTGTCCTCACTCACCGCCGGCAAAGTAACCCAAGAGAACAACTCAAACGGAAACAACGCATCGGCACTTACCACAAAAATCACAACCATACCATCGTCCGGCACCCCATACTGAGTCAAATGACTTTTCAGGGGTGCACGGCTATGAGCCGGAATATCTACCGCCATTAGGACACAGACAGAAAATCTACACTCTAGTCTATCAGTAGCACAAGGGTTCAGATTAAATAACCTTTTTAATGATCAAGCTTGAAGGAACCTATTAGTCGAAACACAGGTAGGTTAAACCGTCACTCCCGTTATCAGGAAACCAGAGTGAGGGTGTTGTGGACTAACACAAGCACTACTAAGGCGTCTCAAATCAATAGACCAAACGTTAGGTGCGCCATGTTGCAGGGATTCTACTTATGCGCAGAACTATGCGCAGGAACCCAGGCCCTCAGTGAATTGTGGTGTACCAAAAACTCACCTCAGAACCCAGAACCCCTTATCCGGCCAGCATCAGTGTCCCATTCGTTATCCGAGGTTTAGCTCGGCAGTCCCAATGTATAGACAACCCAGAACAAGCGACTTAGTATATTTCTCAGGAATGGTGGGAATCAGAAATACCTTTTCGTAATTATTCTCATACCAGTCCACAACAGAATAAACAGAGACACTGTAAAAGTTTAAAGAGTTTATTTTATAAACCTTGTGTCCTAAGATGCAGCAGTTTGGCTAACTTAAGCAGGCAAACGATTAAAATCAAAACCATCAGCATAGTTACAATACCATAGAAAATGAAAGGAGTATTCATACTAAAATGACAGTGGATCTAAGCCACCTTCCTTTCTCTAACACACTAATAGTATTATTAGACTAATAGAAGGTCTCTAGGCTTGAATGGGAACCCCATACCGTAAAGATCAGCTCAGTGAGTTCACATCACAGGATCAGCTATGCTCTGCTCCTGGGAACGCTCTTCTTCCGAATGTAATGAAAACATGTAACACTGCAATATTAAAAGCACCCGACTTTCAGGTATTTGCAGCTGCGTGTGTGTTATGGCTAAACTAGTGGGCCGATCAACCTGAACTCAACAACATGCACCGTCTAGCGACCCAGACTGTTTCTTTACACTGTGTAAAGACCAAGGTCGCTGCTCACTGTTTGGGATGTTAACAACAGACAGTTCTCATGTGAAGCAAAGTCGAGTAAGCATTTCTCAATTTAATAACATGTGACTACAGTGTCGTGTGCAAAAGCAGCAAAAGCGGCAAGATGGCTTTCTAACATCTAACACGGTTGTGCTAACTTAGCATTGTACATATGTAGATAACGATCTTCACTACAACAAAATACTAGTCCTTTCTTTGAGCGTATGCTGAGGCAGCTCCTTTCAAGTGCCGGTATAGGAGGTGGCAGCTAGCCTCCTCCCATCTTGTGATGATGGCCCATCCTGCCAACATCTAGTCCCCCTTTGTGAGAATACCTAAATGGCAACTGCACATAGACATGTGAACCAGGAAATAGGCTGCAGGAACCAAATGATTAGGACAAGAAAATGCCAAATTTCTAAAAATAGAGAAAAACAAGGGGGGTTTCGTCCAAAAACCGACGCCAGGTCTGGACGTAATACAGTGAGGAAAAAAGAGGGAAACCTGGCTGTCAATTTATAAGCCGCTATTTATTTTGGCGGACAAAAGCGAAGACCTTAGGTTCTTCCGCTTCAAGTGTCCCAAATCACACTCATTTCAAATATTAGGCACCGTCATAAAACATTTTTATTCATGCCTGAATTAAACACACATATAATACACTAAATAAATTATAATACATTTCCTCTTTTTTCCTCAAATTTCAAAATATTGCGTTTTCTGAACAGTGAATTATTGGGTGCTACAATGAAGGTTTTTGAAATGCTTTAATTATAATCACAAATTAACAGTGAGCCAACACCTGCCCTAATGAATGTCGTTGTAAGAAGGTACCATTCTTTGTGATTTTAATGGTATTGCAATTTTTTTATGACATATTTCTACTTTTATTAATGTGGTAATGCCCATTAAAAACTAATACACACGCCTTTTCATAACTACACCCCATTATGTTATGTTTAGGATGTGTGTGGAGTATTGTAGTTTTAGGAATAGGGCTCACTAGGGGTGTAAACTATTACAAGTGTGTTGCCATAGATATTTTTACCTGCCATCAGGTATATGTTTCCAAATTAATGCATAGTGATGATTGATGTGTGCGTAATAAAGTAGTTTTCCTTTTTTATCATTAAAGTCACTGACAGTACAATGAATTTTACTGGGTCTTATTTGTCCTGTGTCTGTAGACTGGGATACTAACCTACACCACCTTCCGTGAGTAGGCCTTGGACTGCTCTGCTTCACTATCCTGAGAAAATCAACTGCGACAAAAGACTATGCAGTTCCCAGTGGATGGATGATTGTCAACTTGATACATCTGAGGGACTCACATCCTTTGCAAGTAATAACCCACTTTT
The DNA here is from genome assembly GCF_964204655.1 of Triturus cristatus. Lineage (NCBI taxonomy): Eukaryota > Metazoa > Chordata > Amphibia > Caudata > Salamandridae > Triturus > Triturus cristatus. Next base: position 252,947,814 of record NC_140588.1, read on the forward strand.
TTTACACCCATCCTGTAATGCTCGCAGCCTGCCCCTGGAAGAAAACTTGTTTACACATAATATTACATCATATTGTGTGTAATATTGTGTGCGAACAAATTCTGTTACAAGTGTATATTTACGTTTTGTCAATAATAACTGTGAGTTTACATTAAAATAATTAGGACTTTGTGATCCACATTTCAACGTAAATGTGGTAGATCCCACATTGTTTTCTGGAAGTAGGTATGGCTTACTCCTAAATTTTCAAGAGTACCTCACAATTAACCATGGAAATAAATGCTTACAAAATTGGACAGTGTATGTTTATGGGCATTTGTTTTATTAGATACACATTTCGTTTGGAAATTTGATATCAACGTACACTGTGTCAATTGTTAAGACTGTGGTGTTTGCTTCATTAATTTGAAATGGTTCAGTAGTTTAGGACACTAATGCTTAGAAACATATCCTCTAAATTATTCTTATGTAACTAAAGGCATGAAAATGTGCCATCCTTTAGAAGAATCCAATAATTTACTTTGTGAGTCTGTAAATAAAATACATATTGGACAGCAAAGTGATTAGGGTAGCCATTGTAGCACAATTATCATGAAAGCCAGCCTATTAGAGTTTTTGTAATGTTGCATTTCCCAGAATTTACTCAACTGCATTTATCCATTAGTGTCTTGCAAAAGCCATAAATATCCCTAAAGGAAGTGAGATAGCATCTAAAAGCCTGTAATTGCTATCATTAAAAGACAAACAATATATTTTTATGTCTATTGCCCAAAACAAAAGACTTATAGTCGAAGTCAATGTCATGGTTCACAATGGCTACACGCTGAGTATGCTTGGAATTAATCAATGTGCTCTTTCTCCCTGCAAGGAGGGAAGAAACAATGCAGTATTTCCAATGTTCTCCTATTGTGTCGTCACCGCATTTTTCTTAAAGCGGTACATCTTGCAATCAGTTTCGAACTAAAACGAATGCACACTAAAAGCACATCTTTGGTTGTCCAGATTCATTGAAATTGTGACTATATGCATGTAATCTTTATGAAAAATTAAACACTTTACAGAGGTTAGGAGGAAGAAGCAATAACAGCTCAATGAAAACTCTTAGACGAAAAATTAATTGTATACACTTAAACTAGTATTGCATGTTCGATCATTACTATTAGAAACTTGCATTTTCGAGGTTCTGAGCACAATCTTGTGACACTTTAACACACACAAAATGGTTTGAATTTTCAGAAAAGTGTGTGTCACAAAATCGCATAGCAAAACGTGGAAAAAACATAGCTGCAGCAGTGATGTTTTGGGGAACATCACACTGAACAAAACAGTAAGCTACAGTAGCCAAGAGTACAGGGCCCACCCATATCGAAAATGTCCCTCAGGTGCTGGGCGTTTTCTGTCTGCATGGCAAATACTTTTGCAGTGTTTTTTTTGTTCTTTGCTTGAGACCACCAGGGTTTCAAATGTAATCTCGCACAGACAGGGTTCTTTTGGAAATGGAATCAGTCTGTCCACTGTCCACAATTTCCATGAGCGGCAGTACAACAAATTGGTCTTTCCCCGTGGCAGAACTAGTGATTGTAACATAAGCAATGAACCACAGAAAGGACCGTCCCTAGTTGTGTCTAAGAGATGCCCAATTTAGTGGGGGCTAATCACAAAAATTAACGGACTGGCATCACACACCACCAGGTGTCATGCTTCATCATCTGCCAGTCCTCGCCCTCTAAAAACCGCGTTTGATAGAGGGCGGGCATACACCTGAAGACAGGGATGCACTTCTAAACTAAGTGGGGGCCCAAACAAAAAAAGGAGTGAGTGCATTTAAAAACCATCATAGTATACCTGAACATTTTTTATTCTATGGGGTTACTATGTGGGATTAAAATATATAAGTGCGGTGAGTGGGGACCTTATCATCCCGTCGCCGCTGTGAATCAGTGATTGTTAATAGGGGGTCAACATGTTTCTGCCTGTATTGTCCACTTGGGTACGTGGCATTCGTCAGGACCTTAAATATTGGGCTCCAATCTTACCACTGGGGGCGTAGGCCTATAGCCAGCTGCCACCTGTTTAGAGAAACCCTATTGGAAAAACCTATTTGCCCCATGGGAGGGGTAGGGGGGAAATCCTTGTGGCCCCATTAGTTCAAGGCGTACTCCCCGCTAGAAAACCTAGTGCTGCATGCGTCCAGCCTCCTCCCCGGTGACCGGTGGCAGCTGGCTATAGGCCTACGCCCCAGTGGTAAGATTGGAGCCCAATATTTAAGGTCCTGACGAATGCCACGTACCCAAGAGGACAATACAGGCAGAAACATGTTGACCCCCTATTAACAATCACTGATTCACAGCGGCGACGGGATGATAAAGTCCCCACTCACCGCACTTATATATTTTAATCCCACATAGTAACCCCATAGAATAAAAATTGTTCAGGTATACTGTGATGGTTTTTAAATGCACTCACTCCTTTTTTTGTTTGGGCCCCCACTTAGTTTAGAAGTGCATCCCTGTCTTCAGGTGTATGCCCGCCCTCTATCAAACGCGGTTTTTAGAGGGCGAGGACTGGCAGATGATGAAGCATGACACCTGGTGGTGTGTGATGCCAGTTCGTCAATTTTTGTGATTTGCCCCCACTAAATTGGGCATCTCTTAGACACAACTAGGGACGGTCCTTTCTGTGGTTCATTGCTTTGGTTGGAGGCTGACCGTTCTCTAGTGCCCTAACGCCTCTAGTTCCCTCCCCGGGCCAGACCCTGGGTGTAACTGTAGTTCTTTGTAACATAAGCAATACCATATTCTGCCACCCCACAAAATAGACGGCAGAATGAAGGGGATGTGGAACAGGACATCTGGCCTTCATTTTGAAGAATAACAATGCATGTACCTTACTACTAAAAAATCCACTCGCGCAACTGGAAATACAAACCCGAATATCAAGAAATGGGCACGTGCAATCAGTGCATATATCTTATTTATTATCCCCCGCACACACGTAGAAACATTGTCTATACTTGTGTTGTAATGTATGCACAGGAAAGAACATTGGGTTAAGTAAAAGACTGCACCGAAAATAAAAGAAGAGGGAAAAAAACAAGTTTGGAGACACATAAGACTCTTCAAGCAAAATAACTGCAATATTTCAATCACAATAGATGCAAAGAAGACCTTTATGCTAAATATACTTCACTGCAACCATGTGCACAAAATGCACCTACCATAACATGTCCACCACAATCATGGAGTGAACACCACACAGAATAGAATGAAGTGATGACAATATCATGCTAGAATACTTGCACCAAATGTAAAACCCACTTCGATTGGTACACAGTCCTCAGCCAAGTCACAAAAAGAAGGAAAGCAGACCAGAAAAAAAACCTGAAAAAAACAGTCCAAGGTTTCATTGAGATGGAATCTTTCAAGCGTTAATAGCATTAAATATACAAATAAATCACAGTAAATCATACTTGCTGCAACATAATTATTTTGTCCAATCAGATACAGTGATACACAGTAATAACTTTATTGATTGTTTTAAAAAAGAAAAAAACATTTGCAATTTAAAACACGACTAATTCGTACAATAAAAATGATGATGATAAGTACTAAAAGTGGGGGGTTTTAAATTACTAAAAATGAGTGAGATAATTATTAGCTAATAATGTTCTGCTGAAAGGCCTCACTCTGGTTTTCTGATATTATAGTCTTTAATTCGATTGTTGAGCCTTTTAGCTCGGCCACCATGCTAAGATGAAGTGGGTTTGGTTGCAGTTGTGGCTTCCAGTAGTTTTGACGCTTTGTGGACAAATTTTGTGAGCCCAATGTTCAACTTAGTCTTGTTAAGATTTAGAGCAGCCGTTATTGCTTGGCGGCAGGATCGAACTCCCGACCTGATCCATTGATCCCGCAATAATAACCATCTGGCCATGAACAATGCTGGGCATACACAGACGATGTGTTCCATTACTTCAGAGTGATAGCCACACAACCTGCATTCAATACTGCTACAGAGACTGCACCATTCGGGAAAGTTCTTCAAAAAGGGCCAGTCACCCATCCTCAGGGCTAAAAACTTTTGTTTCCAATAAAGTGCATATGTGCTTGATAGGCTGGGCAGCTGAACACACGGATTAAAATTGGAGATTACTGCCCAGGTGTGTTTCCTTTTTGACAGTATTGCCCTGTCTGAGTGAAAGGACCACAGTTTAACAGTCTTTTTAATGGCGATCTTTAACGTCGGGTGGGTGGGATTTGTTTCCCAGAGGTCTTTTACTCTTAATAACTGTAAACTGTGATCTAGGAGTTGCCGATACATTTAGCTGGTCTAGTTTTTCTGTATTTCCTGCCATAGTCTGGTCTCCAGGGAACCCTCCCGAGCACAGCGCAATCTATGACACAGTTTTATAAACGCTCCTGCCTCTACTCCGATCTTGTAGATCCAGTTCAAGTCTGACTTGGGCTGGCGAGGCAGATCTTGACCACCGGAAAGCTTGTTTAAAGATTTAAGTTGTTAGTTTGTTTATTAATGTGCTGGTTGTGCCCTTAGTGATCTCGTGCCCATACGTCAAAGAATTGATTACCTTAGCCTGCATCACTTTCAGCATGGGAGTTAGGCTCGGTCCAAGTAGCCGTTTTGACAGTTTTGCGGCAGCAGCTTCTAACGACAGGGCTTTGGTTTTTAACGCTTCTTTATGGTTGATGAATGTCGAAAAAGATGCCCAAATATTTATTACTGGAGGTTGGTTCTAGCTTTGTGTCATTGAATTACCACCTTCCTGTTGACCTCTTTTGCTTCCCAAAAGATATTGTTTTGGTTTTTGACAAGTTCAGTTCTAAGCAATTTCTTGTCGTGTAGGGAAGCAGTTCTCCCAATACCCTCTGGAGACCCTCTTTTGTGTAGCTTAACAACACCATGTCATCAGCGTACAGCAAATTGCTGATGGGAGTTCCATCTAATTAAGGAGGATGGTAATTTACACTGTTGAGTCCTGGAGCTAGGTCAGATATAAACAAATTAAAAAGAAGTAGGGCCAACACGCAACCTTGTTTGACACCAGTTTCAGTTCGTATCTTCCCGGAGACATGGGAGCCTTCACCCAGCTTGATTCTGATCCATTTTTCCATATGGAGTTGTACTATTGCATGTAGAAGAGGCAGGGGTATGCCCCACAATTTTAATTTCTGCCATACCAGACCCCTGGGCACACGGTCGAAGGCCGCTTTAAAGACTACAAAGCAACAGTACAGCTGGGTTTGTTGGACTGTCGCTTTCTCCATCAGGACTGTTAGTGTTAACAAATTGGTTGTAGTACCAGAGTTAGCCACCAAGCCCCGGCCTGTAGCTCTTGCAATAGAGTGCTTGCATAATACTTAGACTCCACGTCGAGAATTGCAATCATTCGATAATTTTTAGGCTTGTTTCTCTTCCCACTTTTGTAGATCGTGTGAGTGATTGCACCTCACCAGGACTCTGGAACAATGTTATTTAGTCTACAGTAGAGAAACAAGGGGGTCAGGTATTCTAACCATAGGTTGACATCGGAATTAAACATAGCCTGGGGGAGACCATTTGGGCCTGGGGCTCCTTCAGCTCTGGCTTTCGTTATAAAGTGCGAGATCTTATTTTTTAAGTCATCTGGTGTCACCATGGTCTTCAACATTATGTCATTCTTTTTCGTTGATTCCTTATATGTTGGTTCTTCTGTCAGTTATTTGTGGGAAGAGCTCGTCTCAGGCTCTCCAGTCACGGAGGTGAGAACATAAAGTTAACCGGACTGGGGGATTAGGTGTAAGCATCTTTTATGTTGAAGTCCCCAACGTGAAGTGATAAGAACTTACTCCATACGGCTCCTCTGATATTTGCACTACCGTAACCACTTGTACTTTGTGGGCTCCTATTTATGAGGGACCAAAATTGCTTCGAGTTAGGATTTTTACTTTCATAAATGAGCTTCAGCCAGAATTGATCCGAGGCCACTTGTTTTTTTCCTTCGTGTTGAGATCCTAAAAGCTGCTTGGGCTTGCTTATAGTTGTTAAAGATGTTTTTATTACCGGGGTTCTTCATTGGCAATCGAAGCGCTTGGTTTCTGTCAGTTTTTAATTTCCTTGTGGCTTTTGAAATGAGGAATTGAAAGATTTGTTTTCTCGGGCTCCTCCTAAGTGGCATTTCTTTGAGTAGTTGTTTTTTAAGGGAAGTCCAGCCACTGACAACGTGGGTATGTGACTCTAAAGATTGATGCAATAAGGCTTTACTTTTTTCAATCAAAAAAGGAGCTGTGGTGTCCGACCACTTTATCCGCTTTAGGTCCTCTGTATAGCTGCCTGAGTGAGTATGGACAAGTTCTTGATAGCATGGGGTTGAGGTGGATAATGTTATTATTTGTGCCCGGTGATCACTCTCACCTAGTGGTGCGATTTGGTAACTCTCGATCAGAGGCAATGTTTCTCTACTCCCTAGAGTGAAGTCCAAAAACGAGTGGGTTTGACCATCTGACCAGGTCCATGCAGGTGGGATATCAGTGGAGGGGCGCCCATTCAGTACAGTAAATCCTAAGCTGCTAAACTGCATTACCACATATTCGCTCAATGTCGAAGGTTTGTTTCCTGCAGGAGTCGACTGTGGAGTGAAGTGTGAAGGAGCTCTTGGGGGATCCAGCCCTATGTCTTCCGCAAGATTACAGTAGAGGTTGGTGTTAAAATCTCCTGAAATGATGCTTGGTGTGCTGCCGTTCTTACCAAGTAAGTTACAAATGATATTAATCAAGCTGTCCGTTTTAGATTTTTTCTTAGTGGTGCAGGGAGAAATATAGACGTTGAGGAGGAGCAACTGAGTATCCGTAAGTGAACTTCTCAGCATAATTCCAGAGAGCCAATCCTCCTCAAATTTAATCTGTTTAATGCATTGGGATAATTTTATTGATGCATATATCGAGAGTCCACCGCTCGGTCTACCAAACTTGGACTGTCTTGTAGCGGGTGTCATAAACTCCAGGTAACCTACTATTGGGATGCTTTCTACTGCCCATGTTTCCTGTAAAAGGAGGATGTCATATTCTTTTAAAAAGTCCAGAGTGGCGGCAGATTGTTTTTCCTGCCCAAATCCGTTAATGTTCCAGGAGCATATTGTTAGACCGTGGTTAACGGTGGTTCAATCGGTCCGGTTTCTGGATAGGGCCCCTGGCAACCATAACCAATCTACACTGTCGAAGTTTCGCTGATTAGTTGTAGACTCTAGGATTACTGTTGTTGAGCTGCTTTTCGCGGACCTCAGTCCTGAAAATGGGGCCCAAGAGGACCTAGAGATACAGGCCTGATTGTTTTCCAGTATTGAGGGGTAGCGAGGAGCACTTGGTGTTGTGGTTGTTTTACCCCAGGATTTAAATTGATCTGTTTTTGTCAAAGCCAGGTCCGGGGTTACGGGGGATGCCAGTGTTACTTGCGTTGCTTCACCCATTTTGGATCCAGTAGTTGGAATAAATTCAATAGCGATTATGTCTCTCGATTGTAGATGACTTAGGTCTGGAAGTGATTTAAAGAGTCTTAGTATATTCCCTCGATTGAGGATGTCAGCAGAGCCTCTGGAGGTGTTACATGATCTCCACAAACAGCCAAAAGGAAAATACTCTTAATCACCACTCTGCAAAGGAATCTGTAAAGCTGAACTCAAACCCTATATGAAAAACGGTGTTGCAAAGTTTGTCCATCAAATGAAATCTGTCCAGCCGAGAGAAATTCAATATAATAAAGGACTCCCTCATCCCAATAGACCCCATTGACTTTACATCCATTGCCTTCAAAAACAATATTCTCTACATCTCTGACTATATAGTCATGAAGTACATATTACTATCACTGTATAAAATGCCATTTACTTCAACAGGCTCATCAATGCCTACTCAGACTGCTTCTTTGGTTCATGTAATGATGCCGTCAACAAGGCTGTGAGTCATGTTTCTGAATGAACCCAGTTAAGGTGGGGAATGCTGACAGACTGTTGCTCCTCTACCTTTGAGGCATAACAGCCATCTTTTTACAAGGGTCGATAAGTTAGACGTATTAGAAGGTACAATAGCAAAGGGAGATAGGCAGATAATGCAACTGACCAATATGAGGATGTGCTGCTCTCATTGCTGTCTGAGACGCAGTGACACATGTAACACAGGATTTTCACATTCGGTGTCTAAGGGGAAACATGTGAGAGGGAGTGTGCGAGGGCGAGTCAAGTGGAGCGCAGGTGTCTTGAGGGAAGATGGAAATTTAGCCAATGGTTGATGTAGGATGATGCTTGTTTGTGGAGAGCTTTGTAGGCATGTGTGAGCATCTTGAACTTTCTTCTTTTCTGGAAAGGGATCCAGTGGAGGTTTTTGAGGTGAGGAGAGATGTTGGTACGCTTGGGGAGGTCCAAGATCATTCTGGCTGCTGCATTATGTATTGTCTGGAGTCTTCTGAGGAGCTGGGTGGAGATACTGGTGTAGAGAGTGTTACCATAGTTGAGGCGGCTGGTAACAAGGGCTTATGTGACGGTCTTTCTGGTGTTTACTGAAATCCAGCTGAAGATTTTGCAAAGCATGTGAAGGGTGTGGAAGCAGGAGGAGGCGACTAGGTGGACTTGTCTTTTCATGGTCAGTTGGCTGTCCCAAGTCATGCAGAGGATGTGGGCATGGTCAGTTGGTGTGAGTCTGAGTTCTTCTGGCCACCAGCTGTGGTCCCATGCGGAGGTGTTTTTTCTGAAGACCAGTAACTTAGTTTTGACGGAGCACCATAATGGCAACACTGAAGACTGAGAAGTTAGGTATCAAACTTCTCAGCACATTAAACCCACACTGATGCCAGTGTGGGATTTAATGTACCAAGCACCCCAGAGGACATCTTAGAGATGGCCCCTGAAACCTAACCTACAATCCACGTCTGGTCTGAGAGGCTGCCTAGGCTGCCACACAGCAGACATGTTGCTGGACCCCTGGGCCTGCAACAATGCACATCCTGGGCGAGGTGCTAGATCTCCTCCCCCAGGATGGGCAGGGGGAAGCTTCAAAGGCATGCCGCCTATGAGAGCTTCCCTAGGCCACTGCAACCCCCCCACTCTGGCGGGAAGCTTGGCCGGAAACCCCAAATAAGGACAGGGGATGTGCCAGCCTGCCAACTCCACCCCTCAGGTGGGAGAGGCGAGGTGAAGCACATCTCCGGGCTCTCACCATCTTGAAGATGGGGAGCCCTGCCCAATCAGGACTAGGCTACTGTCCCCCTCCCACAGGAGAGAGGCAGGATAGGGGGTGTACCCACCCAAGGGAAAGGGACCCATTGGTCCCTGCCCTTCACCTACCTATAATGCCCCTAAATCTAGTATTTAGGGGCACCCTGAACCCTCCTTCCCCATATTTCAGATTTTGAAAGACAGAGAAGAGCAAGAAGAAAGAAGACCTGCCCTGCAGCTGCTAAGAAGAGGAAGACACCAACTGCTTTGGCCCCAGCCCGACCGGCCTGTCAGCCCTCGAACCTGCTCCTGCTCCTGCTCCAACCCGGCATCTCTTGTGGCCAGCAACCTCACAAAGCCCGGAGGACCTGGCTACCTTTTGGCTCTAAACCCCTGGGACTCCCATGAGTAGAGGCTCTACTCAAAATCTACTTTTAATCCCTGGCATCAGCCCAGAACCGCGAACCCTAACTCTGCCAGTCGAGTACTTACCTTTAAACCGATTACCCAATTTTCTCCATAGGGTAACATTGACTGGTTTCTTCTGAAATTTCTTCTATTTTCAAAACTTAAAATATTCACCAAAAATCAGCCGAGAAACGAAACCGAAAATACTCACCTGCTATTTGGTGAGCTCCCAGAGCTGGATCTTGGTGCCCAGCACTGACTCTGAAAAATACTTACAACTGTACTTACCAATAACCCAATTTTCTCCCATAGGAAATCATTGACTGTTTTTCTGTGAAATTTCTTCAAAGTGTCAATTTCTGCAAACTTTAAATATTCTTTAAAAATCGTACAACTTCTGAAAACGTAATTACTTGCCTGTTGTGGATAAAGGTCCCAGTACTGAGTCTAGGTGCCCAGTACTGGATTACAAAAGTAACGAGAACATACTATACCTGCAACTTGAATTTTCTTCCATAGGGAATCATTGACTGTTTTCTATGAAATATTTTCTAAGTGTCAACTTTTAAAATAGCAAACAATTGTCTAAAAATCATAACAGTAACTAAGTCGACTTTTATCACTTGATTCTAAGTACTAACCCAGGACTGAATCTGGGATCCAGTCCTGGAATTCCAAAAGTAATCCTACAAGTAATCTGTTGCAAATAACTTGAAACTTCCATTGAACTCAATGCCTTATTGTGTTTAAAATTGTGTTGCCTATTGCAACCACTTGTAACTTTCTACAAAAGTCAATTGCATATTGCAAAAGTTTTTATATAAAGCTTCTCATTCTGAGAAAGTGTATTTTAGTACCTATTGTTGGCTCTAAAATAAAACAAGCATATATTTTTTATATATAAACCATTGGCCTAGAGTTCAGTTATTGAGTGTGTGAGACCATTTGCTGACTGAGTGTGTGGAACAAATGCTTTACATTGTCCTAAGATACTGCCTTACTGCTCGACCAAGCTACCACTTTAGAGAGTAAGGTTATATCTAACTTTAGCCTCTGCCAAACCTCTGGGGACTGTGGACTCTGTACAACCTGTACCTATTTGGGAACAGTATATACAGAGCCACTTTCTCACATTGGTGGCAGCGGTGGGATACAAGCTCGCATTTGCTGGACTACTTGGTTACCAACTGATCACACAACAGAACTCTAAAATTGCCTTTAGAATTCTGATTGGTCTTTTCCAAAATACTAAAAGTCTTGCTAGGGCCTTGCTTAAGTCTCATTAGAATTTTAGAAAAATAAAAGTCACTATAGTCAGGGTAGAGGATTAGAACTGTCAGGTTAGAATGACTCAAAGAAACCCAGCTACTAGTGAAAATAATAACATGGACCTGGTGGAGGAGCTCGACCTCACACCTTACTTACACTTGTCTTTCAAGGAATTGAGGTCCCTATGCAAACTTAAAAATATACCAATGGGCCTGCATTCAACCAAACTAGGGCTCCAGGAGCTCTTGGCTGAGTATGCTAAGGACCACCCATCTGAACATGGTGATGGCCAGTCAGATGAGGAAAGGGAAGAAGAGGAGGTGGATAATACCCCCCCCCCTCCCCACACTATTCCCTAGGGAGGAGAGGGCCCCCATACACTTCAATCCAAGAATTAGCATCTGGGGACCTAGAGATCACACCGGTGACTCTGGTACCAGAGCGATCACTGGGGGACCCACCGGTAAAGAAGACAGCCTTGTAAGGCTGGCCAAAAGATTAGAGCTAGAGTCCAGGCTCCTGGCTCTAGAAAAAGAAAGGAGAGAGATGGGTTTAGCACCCATCAATGGTGGCAGCAATAATAAAAACAAGGATAGGGAGGAAACTTCAGATCCTAAAATCCCCAAAGGGATTGTCCCTAAATTTGAGGAAGGTGATGACATCACCAAATGGTGCACAGCCTTTGAGAGGGCTTGTGAAATAAGAAGAGTAAAGAAACCTCTCTGGGGGGCACTCCTGTGGGAACTGTTCTCTGGTAGCTACAGAGACAGGCTTCTGACCCTCTCTGGGCCAGAAGCAAGATCCTATGACCTCATGAGGACGACTCTGATTGAGGGATTTGGATTCACTACTGAGGAGTATAGAATTTGATTTAGGGGGGCTCACAAAACCCAGACCCAGTCCTGGATTGATTTTGTAGACTTCTCAGTAAAGACACTGGATGGTTGGTTAGCTGGACATGGTGTGCACGATTTTACTGGATTGTACAATTTATTCATGAAGGAACATATATTAAGTAACTGCACAAATGAAAAGTTTCATCAGCTTTTGGTAGACCTAGGTCCAATTTCTCCCCAAGAATTGGGAAAGAAGGCAGACCACTGGGTCAAGACTAGGGTGACAAGGACAGCCACTGGGGGTGACCAGAAGAAAGTGGTCACAAAGCCTCCTCATGGGAAAGGTGGTGAGAATCCCCAAGATAAAAAGTCGGAGTCTTCCAAAGGGCCCCAAAAACCTGTTCAGGGTGGTGGGACCCAAACTACTCCCTATGTGCCTTAACCCTATAGGGGGAAGAACTTTTTATCCCTTAAAGGCCTGGTGTAATAACTGTAAGAGGTCAGGGCACCTAACTGTAGATAAGTCGTGCCCCCACAACAAAGCCTCTGAGACACCCAGTACAGCTACTCCTGGGGCAGCAAGCATACAGATGGGATCAGAAGTGTACCCTGAGCAAATCTGGGAATACACTGAAGCAAGTCGAGTCTCACTGGGAGAAGTGGAGTTTGCCACTGTAGCTGTGTGGCCACCCAAATTAAAGAAATATTTGCAGTACCCCTGGGTGAATGGAACTAAGGTAGAAGCTCTGAGGGATACAGGTGCCAGTGTCACTATGGTGTGAGGCACACTGGTTTCCCCTGAGCAATATAAGATTGGGAAGTTTTACCCAGTCACCAATGCTGACAGTGTCACCACTAGTCATCCCATGGCCATGGTGACATTAGGCTGGGGGGTTTACTGGCCTGAAACAGGTAATGGTCTCTCCAAAGTTGCCAGCTGCCTGTCTGCTTGGAAATGAACTGGAAACCCCAGCCTTGGCTGAGGTTGAGCTAAAGGTCCATGCAGCCATGCTGGGCATCCCTGAATTGGTGTGTGTGCAAACCAGAGCACAAAGCAAGAGGAAGGGTGAAAAAGTAGGTCTGGAGCCTGAAATAATGGCCCAGCCAACGAAGAGAAATGGTGGGAAGACTGGGGAACCAGCTTCTGTACAGCAAAACATTCAGGACCCCTCTCCACAGGAAGAGGATTTAGATACCCCTGAGGGAACTGAGCCCATGGAGCTTGACCCTTACCAGGTTGAACTCTTGGGCCCAGGGGGACCCTCTAGGGAAGAGCTGTGCCAGGGTCAGCGAGACTGTTCCACTATTGAAAGCCTGAGGCAGCAAGCTGTTTCAGAAGCAAAGGGAGATGTCAGTGGTACCCACAGAGCTTATTGGGAAGAGGGATTACTGTATGCTGAGGCAAGAAACCCCACTCCTGGAGCCACCAGGAGGGTGGTAGTGCCACAGAAGTACAGGGAGTTCCTCCTAACTTTGGCACATGACTAGGCCTGGGCCAAAATTCCGTTCCGTTCGCGGAAATTGCGATAATTTGGCATTTTCGCGTTCCGCGGAAAGCGCGAAAATGTCAAAATTTCCGCATCCCGCAGCTTAGCGATAATTTGTTTCTTGCTCGTGCTAAAAAATAATACATTCTCGCGTGCGCACGATCGCCTTACCTGAATCCCCGTGTTCGCCGACAAGTTTTCCCGATCCGGTCGCGTTCTCCACAAGATGTTGGATTGTTGGTAGCCATTTGCGCTGTCTCGCAAGAGATCGCACCCGCAGTAACGTCATGCGTCGCGCGATCACGTCTTTCTTCTCGCGATCATACACCACGAGACAAGTGAAAACAAGATGGCCGCGCCCGCGAGCAACCGCATGGGTAAGTTGGCGAGCCGCGACCACGCAGAAAATACAGCGAACGGGTGGGAAAAAAACTTCCGCATCTTCGCGATATTTCCGCGTGTTTGCTGAGATTTTTAACATTTTCGCGATAATTTGCAAAAGTGAATTTTGCAAATTCCGCCCACCCCTACTCATGACATCCCCCTAGCTGGACATCTGGGGCAATCCAAAACTTGGGAAAGGCTAGTGAGTCACTTTTACTGGCCCCAGATGCACCAAAAGGTGAAGGAGTTTGTCAGCTCCTGTGTTACCTGTCAAGCCAGTGGCAAGACAGGTGGCCACCCAAAGGACCCCCTCATCCCACTACCAGTGGTGGGTGTACCCTTTGAAAGGGTGGGAGTGGACATTGTGGGTCCACAAAAACCTCCCACAGCCTCAGGGAACTCATTTTTGCTAGTAGTAGTGGATCATGCTACTAGGTACCCTGAAGCAATTCCACTTAGGACTACTCCAGCTCCTGCAGTAGCCAATACCCTCCTGGGTGTCTTCACCAGGGTAGGGTTCCCTAAGGAGGTGGTTTCAGACAGAGGTTCCAACTTCATGTCTGCTTACCTAACACACATGTGGAAGGAGTGTGGAGTGCAGTACAAGTTTACTACACCCTACCATCCACAGACCAATGGCCTTGTTGAGAGATTCAACAAGACATTGAAAGGTATGATCATGGGTCTCCCTGAAAAACTCAAAAGGAGATGGGATGTCCTGTTACCATGCCTGCTTTTCGCTTACAGGGAAGTACCACAGAAGGGAGTAGGTTTCTCACCCTTTGAACTTCTGTTTGGTCATCCTGTGAGGGGATCACTTTGTCTTGTAAAAGAGGGCTGGGAGAGCCCTCTTCAAGAGCCCAAACAAGACATAGTGGACTATGTGCTTGGCCTAAGGTCCAGAATGGCTGAGTACATGGAAAAAGCATCCAAGAACCTCGAGGCCAGCCAGGAGCTCCAGAAGCACTGGTATGACCAAAAAGCTGCACTGTTTGAATTTCAACCTGGGCAACAGGTGTGGGTTTTGGAGCCAGTGGCACCAAGGGTCCTCCAAGATAAATGGAGTGGCCCTTGCCCTATCCTAGAAAGAAAGAGTGAGGTCACCTATTTAGTTGACCTGGGCACTAGCAGGACACCCAAAAGGGTTATCCATGTGAACCGCCTTAAGCTCTACAATGGCAGGGCTGACATCACCATGCTGATGGTGACTGATGAGGAACAGGAAGCAGAGAGTGAACCTCTCCCTGACCTCCTCTCCTACAGCCCACAAGATGGGTCAGTAAATGGTGTGATCTTTTCAGACACCCTCTCTGGCCAACAGCAGACTGACTGCAAGCAAGTCTTGCAGCAGTATGCTAGCCTCTTTTCCCTGACCCCTGGTCTGACAAACTGGTGTACCCATGATGTGGACACTGGTGACAGTGCACCTGTCAAGAACAAAATCTATCGCCAGTCAGACCAAGTCAAGGAAAGCATCAAAGCTGAGGACAGCAAGATGATGGAGTTAGGGGTCATTGAACCCTCTGAGACCCCCTGGGCTAGCCCAGTGGTTCTGGTCCCCAAACCTCATCAACAAGGTGAAAAGAGAGAGATGAGTTTCTGTGTGGACTATAGAGGGCTCAACTCTTTCACCAAGACAGATGCTCACCCTATTCCAAGAGCAGATGAGCTGATAGATAAATTAGGGGCAGCCCAATTCCTCAATACATTTAACTGAACTGCAGGGTACTGGCAGATTCGCATGGCCCCAGGAGCATATGAAAAGACAGCATTCTCCACCCCTGATAGGGATTATCAGTTTACTGTAATGCCCTTTGGGTTAAAGAATGATCCTGCCACTTTCCAGAGGTTGGTGAACCATGTCCTGGCTGGGCTGGAGTCCTTTAGTGCAGCTTATCTTGATGATATTGCTGTCTTTAGCTCCACCTGGCAGGATCACCTGATCCACCTTAGAAAGGTTTTAGAGGCTCTGCAAAATGCAGGTCTCACTATCAAGGCATCCAAATGCCAGATAGGGCAGGGCACTGTGGTGTACTTGGGCCACCTTGTAGGTGGAGGCCAGGTACAACCTTACGACCCAAGATCCAGGCCATCATGGACTGGGTAGCTCCAACAACCTAGACTCAAGTCAGGGCATTCCTTGGCTTGACTGGGTACTACAGGAGGTTTGTGAAGAGATATGGGTCCATTGTGACCCCCTCAGAGAACTCACCTCCAAGAAGATGTCCAAGAAGGTTAACTGGACAGTTAGTTGCCAAAAGGCTTTTGACACCCTGAAAGAAGCAAGGTGCTCAGCACCAATTGTAAAAGCTCCAGATTATGCCAAGCAGTTCATAGTGCAGACTGATGCCTCTGAGCTAGGGATAGGAGCGGTCCTATCCCAGACCAATGACGAAGGCCAAGACCAACCTGTTGCTTTTATAAGCAGGAGGCTACTCCCCAGAGAGCAGCGTTAGAGTGCCATTGAGAGGGAGGACTTTGCTGTGGTTTGGTCCCTGAAGAAGTTGAGGCCATACTTGTTTGGTACTCACTTCCTGGTTCAAACTGACCACAGACCTCTCAGATGGCTAATGCAGATGAAAGGGGAAAATCCAAAACTACTAAGGTGGTCCATCTCCCTACAGGGAATGGACTTTGAAGTGAAACACAGACCAGGGACTGCCCATGCCAATCCAGTTGGACTTTCCATGTTCTGCCACTAAGACAATGAAGACTCCATAGGGCAAGGTTAGTCTCATCACCTTTCGTTTGGGGGGCGGGGGTTGTGTGAGAAAGTGCCATCTTTCTTGCATGGTATGCCCCCACTTTTTGCTGAATTGCTGAATGTACTTTGACTGAGTGTGCCCTAGACTCCTTCCAATTAGGTGCCCAGGGCCTATGTTCCTTCCCTAAAAACCTAAAACCCAAATTGGCAAACCCTGGCCACATGTCAGCCCCTGGTAAATGGTACCCTAGGTACCCAGGGCCTTGTGACCAGGGAAGGCCTCTAAGGGCTGCAGCACTCATTGTGCCACCCTTAGAGGCCCTGTACCCTAACGCACCCACACTGCCCTTGCAGGCTGAGTGTCTGGGTACAAGACAAAACAAAGAGTCGACATGGCACACATCCCTGTGTGCCATGCCCACCAGCAACACTGCCCTTGCATACATCAGCCACCCCTCTAGCTGGGTGCCCTATGCCAGTGGTGTTGGCACAGGAGCAGGAGCCCTGTGCCCCTAAAGTACCCAGGTCCATCAATGGGCACTGTAAGTGCTGTGCTGCCATTTAAGAGTACATGGTGCTGAGAGCTCGTCAAACACGAACTCCACAGCACCATCATGGCAAAACTGAAGACTGAGAAGTTTGGTATCCAACTTCTCAGCACATTAAACCCGCACTGATGCCAGTGTGGGATTTAATGTACCAAGCACCCCAGACGGCATCTTAGAGATGGCCCCTGAAACCTAACCTACAATCCACATCTGGTCTGCGAGGCTGCCTAGGCTGCCACACAGCAGACATGTTGCTGGACCCCTAGGTAGGAGAGCCCCTGCTCTCCTGGGCCTGCAACAATGCACATCCTGGGCGAGGTGCAAGATCTCCTCCCCCAGGATGGGCAGGGGGAAGCTTCAAAGGCATGCCGCCTCTGAGAGATTCCCCAGGCCACTGCAACCCCCCCACTCTGGCGGGAAGCTTGGCCGGAAACCCCAAATAAGGACAGGGGATGTGCCAGCCTGCCAACCCCACCCCTCAGGTGGGAGAGGCGAGGTGAGGCACATCTCCGGTCTCTCGCAATCTTGAAGATGGGGAGCCCTGCCAATCAGGACTAGGCTACTGCCCCCCTCCCACAGGAAGAGGCAGGATAGGGGGTGTACCCACCCCAGGACAGGGGCCCATTGGTCCCTGCCCTTCACCAACCTATAACGCCCCTAAATCTAGTATTTAGGGGCACCCTGAACCTTTCTTCCACAGATTCCGGATTTTGAAAAACAGAGAAGAGCAAGAAGAAAGAAGGCCTGACCTGCAGCTGCTAAGAAGAGGAATACACCAACTGCTTTGGCCCCAGCCCTACCGGCCTGTCAACCCTCGAACCTGCTCCTGCTCCAACCCGGCATCTCTTGTGGCCAGCAACCTCACAAAGCCCGGAGGACCTGGCTACCTTTTGGCTCTAAGCCCCTGGAACTCCCATGAGTAGAGGCTCTACTCAAAATCTACTTCTAATCCCTGGCATCAGCCCGGAACCGCGAACCCTTCACACTCTGCACCCACCAAGCCTGGCCTGTGCCGGAGTGAACAAAGACCACGAGGACGACCCCACGGCGAATGTGACCCCGAGTCTGGCACCCAAGGACTTCCCTCGATGCTCCTGAAGACGCCTGCAGCCTCAGAACCAGGTCCCCCCCCAACCGCGATCAACAGAGGGTAAGATTTCCCGACACCAAAAGGCACCCCTGCACCCGGCACCCCGCGGCCCCCTGTGCCCAATCCCGGGGTACCTACCTAACCTCCAACTACCCAACTTACCTCTCGAAGTGGTGGTGGCACCTGAAGAATCTTCGTCCCCGAGCTTGCAGTCTTTTTCTAAACCGGAGCTTTCCCATTGAAATCAATTGAGCACCCGAAGGCTCAAAAGCACCCTGCACCCAGCCGCCCGAGTGGCCCTGGCAGTGCAACCTCTACACCTATCTACTTCCCCATTTGCCCTGAGCAAGTGACCAGCAGCCACCAACCAAGGCCCACCACCTCTCATAGGATAACATTGGGCCTAACTCTCTCTGCACCCGGCTGCCCCTGTGCCTCTGAGGGTATACCAACTGTACCTACCTGACACTAGGAGATCCCTGATTCTATGCCCAGAACTTGAACTCTGCCAGTCGAGTACTTACCTTTATACCGATAACCCAATTTTCTCCATAGGGTAACATTGACTGGTTTCTTCTGAAATTTCTTCTATTTTCAAAACTTAAAATATTCACCAAAAATCAGCCGAGTAACGAAACTGAAAATACTCACCTGCTATTAGTCGAGCTCCCAGTGCTGGATCTTGGTGCCCAGCACTGACGAGTAACCCAATTTTCTCCCATAGGAAATCATTGACTGTTTTTCTGTGAAATTTCTTTTAAGTGTCATTTTCTGCAAACTTTAAATATTCTTTAAAAATCGTACAACTTCTGAAAACTTAATTACTTACCTGTTTTGGATAAAGGTCCCAGTACTGAGTCTAGGTGTCCAATACTGGATTACAAAAGTAACGAGAACATACTATACCTGCAACTTGGATTTTCTTCCAAAGGGAATCATTGACTGTTTTCTATGAAATATTTTCTGTGTCAACTTTTAAAATAGCAAAATATTGTCTAAAAATCATAACAGTAACTAATTCAACTTTTATCACTTGATTCTAAGTACTGACCCAGGACTGAATCTAGGATCCAGTCCTGGAATTCCAAAAGTAATTCTACAAGTAATCTGTTGCAAATAACTTGAAACTTCCATTGAATTCAATGCATTATTGTGTTTAAAATTGTGTTGCCTATTGAAACCACTTGTAACTTTCTACAAAAGTCAATTGCATATTGCAAAAGTATTTATATAAAGCATCTCATTCTGAGAAAGTGTATTTTAGTACCTATTGTTGGTTCTAAAATAAAACTGGCATATATTTTTAATATGTAAACCAATGGCCTAGAGTTCAGTTATTGAGTGTGTGAGACCATTTGCTGACTGAGTGTGTGCAACAAATGCTTTACACTGTCCTCTGATACTGCCTTACTGCTCGACCAAGCTACCACTTTAGAGAGTAAGGTTATATCTAACTTTAGCCTCTGTCAAACCTCTGGGGACTGTGGACTCTGTACACCCTGTACCTATTTGGGAACAGTATATACAGAGCCACTTTCTCACAGAGGTTGGTTCTGGTGTTAGAGGACGAGCTAAGTGTTGTCGGTATAGGAGATGATATTAAGTCCATTGGATCTAACAATGTCAGCGAGGGGGGGGTCATGTAGATGTTGAACAGGGGTAAACGGGTGCTCTTGGTGTGTCCTGAGAGGAATTAGATGATCCACTTGAGGGCGTGTTGTTGAATGCCAATGTGTAGTCTGATGAGGATGTGGTAGGCAACGGTGTTGAATGCTGCAGACAGGTTGAGGTCACTGTTTCTCCTTGGTCAAGGAGGGTTCTGATGTCACCTTTTGTGGCGATGAGTGCTGTCTCGGTGCTATGGTTGGCCTATATGCTATGATTGAGTGCTTTGAGTAGGTGGTTTTGTTCCAGGTAGTCAGTGAGCTGTTGGTTGATGACCTTCTCAAGTACTTTGGCTGGGTATGGGAGCAAGGAGATCGGCCAGTAGTTCTTTAGGTAATTTGGGTTGGCGGCCTTGGCTGCATTGGCTTTGGAACATAATGCCCTTATGGTGGCATATTTCTATTTTGAAATTCAATTGAATTCTTTCGAATTTTGCCAGACAAAATGTGTTCCTTATTATTAGTGATGATTGTGGCCATGTTGTTTACTGTCAGAACCCATCTGGAGCATAAGCACGTGTATCCTGATGCTTTTGATGTCTGACTGGAATGGAGATTTCTTACTTGATTGCAGGAAATAATATTTTGTATAATTGCCCTGTGGCTACATTGGAAGACCTTGTAAGCTAGATACATAAATATAAGTTATCCAAGAGTATCAGACTGGTTAAAAAATGAATCATTTAACAAACAGCTTTTACATCAGTTACCATTTAATTTTTTGCCAACAAATCAAGACTTTTGCATGTGATTTGAAATATGAGCCTTTTTCTGACATGTATTTGTCATGAGGAGGTGTTGAACAGCCTCTTGGTTTTTTATTTGAAATCATTATGGACTCTACTGTGGTGACTGAAATCTCTGTGCCCTTGCATTTCCTAACAGAAGTTGTTTTTATTTCTTTAGTGACTCTGGAACTAACTTGAGAATAGAGGCCTCACATCATACTAGACCTAAAGATGGCAGCTAGTCCTATACCAAAACATGGTCCATCTTTTTCTGCTTCAATAAGTCCCAGAATTGATTCCTCATCAGATGTGTCTTATTCAAATAAATGGCCCAAATATTATATAGTTCTTCTTAAAGACATATTAAGGGAAAAAGATTCCTAAACAAGCTGTTGTGGGTGGGTACCATCTACGCATCTCAAACAGTGGATAGGAAGATTAATTCTTTTATATCGGAATTCTCTGAATATGGAGATAATTTTCAAAACGGAGGCTTACTAACACAAGTGAGGCACCATTCTTCTTGGGAGACTTATGGGAAGGCTGGGTGGTAGGACATTTGTGGATGCCTGTAGATTCCATGAATTTGTCTCGCAGAAATAAAAGGGAAATGAATTTATTTAGGCAAAGTTTGAAATTTGCAGGTGATTCTGGGTAAAAACAATCTGGTGACAGCCATGCAAGTCACCCCACCTTGAACTCCCCCACGTGTCTAGTTTTAAAAAATGTGGTGGTTTGGAAGGTTTTCCTAGGTGCTGGCTGAGCTATCACATAAAATCCACAGCTACCCACATTGCAAAAAACATATTTTTCAGTGCATAATGTGATGTGCCTATGTTGCGTTTGGTGCCCGTTCGTGTGATGGTCAGAGTGCTAGAAAATGTGTGACTGCCTGCAGATTCCAGGAATTTTCCTCACAGAAATGCAAGGAAATTGTGTTTTTTTAGGCAAAGTTTGAGCTTTGCAGGGCATTCCGGGTAAATAATCCTGGTGAGAGTCCTGCAAGTCCCACCACCCTCGACTCTCTCAGGTGTGCAGTTTTTTAAAATGCACTAGTTAGGTAGATTTTAATAGGTACCAGCTTAACTGGGGCCTAAAATCCACAGCTACTTACATTGCAAAAACACATAGTTTTCAGTGGAAAAATGCAATGTGCCTACGTTGTATTTGGTGCCCGTTCGTGTAGCGAGCACTTGCCACACCCTCACAAGTTAGGTAGCATTTTTATCGGGAGACATGCACAAATGCTGGGTGGTAAGAAAAGTGTGGCTGCCTGCAGATTCCTGGGCATTTCCTCACAGAAATGCAAGAAAAATTTGTTTTTTAGGCAAAGTTTGAGCTTTGCAGGGGATTCTGGATAAAAAAACCTGGTGAGAGCCATGCAAGTCAGCCCACCCTACACTCCCCCGCATGTCTAGATTACAAAAATGTGCTGGGTTGGTAGGTTTGCCTAGGTGCCGGCTGAGCTGGAGCCCAAAATCCACGGCTACCCATATTCCACTGTGTTATGTTGCGTTTGGTGCCTGTTTGTGTTGTGGGCACTTGGCCCACCCACACTAATGAACTAGAATTGTCATTGAGAGACCTGGGGTAATGCTGGGTGGTAGGACATTTGTGGCTTCCTGCAGATTCTAGGACTTTTCCTCACAGAAATGCAAGGAAATTAGATTTACAGGCAAAGGTTGTGCTTGCAAGGGATTCTGAGTTACAAAACCTGGTGAGAGCCACGCAAGTCACCCCACCCTGGACTCTCCCTGGTGTCTAGTTTTCATAAATGTACGGGTTGGGTTGGATTCCCTAGGTGCCAGCTGAACTGGGACCCAAAATCCACAGCTGTGGTGTGCCAATGTTGCGTTTGGGACCTGTTCCTGGTACAAGCACTTGACCTAATTACATAACTGAGGCATTGTTCTTCTTGAGAGAAATGGGGGAATGCTAGGTGGTAGAAAATTAGTGGCTGTCTGCAGATTCCAGGACTTTAACTCACAGAAATGGAAGTAAAATGTGTTTTTTAGGTAAAGTTTGAGCTTTGCAGGGGATTCTAGGTAAATTTCCTGGTGAGTCCCACCCAAGTCACCACACCCTAAACTCTCCCGGGTGTCTAGTTTTCAAAAACGTGCTGGTTTAGTTGGTTTCCCAAGTTGCCGGCTGAACTGGGGCCCAAAATCCACAGCTACCCACATTGGAAAAAACAAGTTGTTTTCAGTGGAAAAAGTTGATTGCCTACGTTGTGTTTGGCGCCCGTTCGTGTTGCGGGCACTTTGTCTCCACTCCTGCATCTCACCGCTAATCTCCCGAAGCGTCTCCGGGAGCAACAACCTGTCACGAGACTTTCTTGTTTTTAAATCTTTTCGACTGCACCTGCACTTTCCGCGCTCTCGCCACAGCGCCCAGCGCTCTTGGATCCTTCCTTGCAGCCCTGCACGCGTCCCAGACCCCCGCTGTTGACCGCCCCCTCCTCACCTGGTTCTCGGTGTGGGACGGGCTGGTCTTCCATCTTGGCCGGGTCCGGGCGCCGCGTCGCTGTTGTTTGGCTCCTCCCCCCCTGGCAAGTACTTCAGGCGTACGGCAGAGAGTGCGCTCACTCCTGCATCTCACCGCTAATCTCCCGAAGCGTCTCCGGGAGCAACAACCTGTCACGAGACTTTCTTGTTTTTAAATCTTTTCGACTGCACCTGCACTTTCCGCGCTCTCGCCACAGCGCCCAGCGCTCTTGGATCCTTCCTTGCAGCCCTGCCCCTGCACGCGTCCCAGACCCCCGCTGCTGACCGCCCCCTCCTCACCTGGTTCTCGGTGTGGCACGGGCTGGTCTTCCATCTTGGCCGGGTCCGGGCGCCGCGTCGCTGTTGTTTGGCTCCTCCCCCCCTGGCAAGTACTTCAGGCGGACGGCAGAGAGTGCGCTCACTCCTGCATCTCACCGCTAATCTCCCGAAGCGTCTCCGGGAGCAACAACCTGTCACGAGACTTTCTTGTTTTTAAATCTTTTTGACTGCACCTGCACTTTCCGCGCTCTCGCCACAGCGCCAGCGCTCTTGGATCCTTCCTTGCAGCCCTGCCCCTGCACGCGTCCCAGACCCCCGCTGCTGACCGCCCCCTCCTCACCTGGTTCTCGGTGTGGGACGGGCTGGTCTTCCATCTTGGCCGGGTCCGGGCGCCGCATCGCTGTTGTTTGGCTCCTCCACCCCCTGCCACGCCCACCAACCTCTCCCTTTCATGTGTCCCTATAACATGGCCGCTTATCCTCGGCAGCGCAGCGGACGAGCGCAGCGGGCGCGACGAAGGTGCGCCGAAGTTGCGCCTAAGTTAAGCACGTCTGCGCCCGTCCGCGACGGGCCGGGACAAGGGGCTATACATTCTGCCCCTGCTGTGGCTTATTCGGCTGCCCAGCTCACAGCACTGTCATCTTCTCTCCCCCCGCCTCTCCCCCTCTTGCAGCTCCTCGACTCACATGGTATCCTCTTTTCTCCCCCTACCTATCACTCCTTGCCCTATTCCTCGCCCGTTCACCCCTCTCCCTGCTCCCACCACTGCTTCTGTCCATCTTCTCAATACCCGCTCTGCGGTCAAGCATCAGACGGCCCTTTTTAACCTTTTGACCACAGACTCCCCTGACATTCTTTACCTGACCGAAACATGGTTTTCTTCTGACTCTCTCCCTGACCTTCTGGCCATCCTCCCCGACTCTCATTATGCCCTTCGAGCTGATCGCCCGGCAGGCAAAGCCGGGGGAGGAGTGGCGATGCTCATCCGTTCCTCTCTTAAATTTCAACTCCTTACTTATCCTCCTATACCCAATGTGGATTACCTGGTGGCCCGCTCACTCAATCTTTTGGTGCCTATCACAGTTGTTCTCGTGTATCGCCCCCCCCAATCTATGCCTTCTTTTGTTTCTTCCCTCCAGGACCTTTTGGCCACCTTGGTGGTCAATAACTCCTCGGTCCTCTTGCTCGGCGATTTTAACTTCTGGCCGGGTGATATTAGGGAAGACTCTAAAGATTTTTCTGCCACCCTTCACTGTCTGAACTTCACACCCTACGTCACAGCTCCCACTCATGTTCAGGGCCACACTTTAGACCAAATTTGGTCTACTTGTTCTAATATTTCCTCTCTCTTTATTTCCCCCTGTGTCTGGTCGGATCATTTTAATATCTCGTTTTCCATTTCTCTGGGCATGGCCGTTAAGCCCTCCCTTCCTAAAAATCTCTTAGCCCGAAATTGGAACTCGATTGACCTCGACGCCCTTCCGCTCACTCTGGCTTCTTCTGCCCCGGCTCTTAACGACCTCCCCCTTGACTCCCAAGCTGAGACCGTTCGCACTTGGCTCGCTTCTTCTTGCGACCTAGTCGCCCCGCTCAGAAAGGTCAAAAAGGTTCGTCCCCATGACGCTCACAAGTGGTTCTCTCCCGAGCTTAAAGTGCTCAAACTCGATCTTAGGCGATCGGAACGCCTTTGGAGACGCAACTACAGTCCATCTCGGCGCGTCAAATACAAATCTCTTCTTACGGAATACAAAAAAGCGATCACTGCAGCCAAAACCGCTTTCTTTACTGAGAAAGTGGCTTTGGCTGCCAATAAGCCTCGGGAAATATTTTCCCTGGTTCACGCTCTAGCCACTTCTGATCGCTCCACCCCCGGTCCCGTTCCCTCACAAACCCTCTGCTCCTCACTCAATGATTTTTTCATTGACAAAATCTTGAAGATAAAAGCCCACATCCCCCCTGTGTCCCAACCCTGTCTTCCCCCCCCTCCTCCTCTCTCTTCTTTTGTCTCCTTTCCTCCCATTTCTTTTGAATTATTTTCTAAACTCCTGGCCAAAGTCAGGTCAGGTTCTCCTGCCGATTGTGCGCCAGCTCGTATCCTCAAAATCTTATTCACCAGCTGCTCTGCTCCCCCTCTTGCTCTTCTCAATTCTTCTTTGGCTTTGGGGTCTGTCCCTTCCTCTTTTAAATCTGCTATTGTCCTTCCCATCTTAAAAAAAACTGGCCTGGATCCCTCTCTTCTTTCTAACTTTCGTCCCATTTCCCTTCTCCCATATCTTGGAAAAATTCTTGAAGCACATGTCACCTCTTGCCTCTCCTCCTATGTCGAGCAGAATGGCTTATTGGCATCTCACCAGGCCGGATTCCGCCCGGGTCATTCCACGGAGGTGGTAGTCCTCGCGGTTCTGGATGAGCTCAAAGCGAAAGCCGATCTCAATCTTCCTCAAGCCTTGGTCCTCCTCGACTTGTCCGCTGCATTTGACATGGTCGACCATTCCATCCTTCTCGACCGTGTCAGATCAGCTGGTATTCGGGGTGTGGCCTTTTCCTGGATAGCGTCTTTTCTTCTGAAATAGGTCCCAGGCGGTCCATCTCTCTGGCTTTTCGGCCCCCTCCCGCCCGGTTACCTGTGGCGTTCCCCAGGGCTCCTCTCTTTCCCCTTTACTTTTTAATCTTTACATCCAACCCCTTATTACTTCCCTTCTTGAGCTGGGGGTCTCTGTTTATAACTATGCCGATGACCTTCAGCTCATCTTTGATTTATCCTCTTCTTCTGACTCCCTTCCCAAATTGTGTTCTACTTTAGTTTTTATCTCTGAGTGGATGAGCGCCAACCATCTGAAACTCAATCCTGACAAGACGGAACTTGTCCTCACGGGTGGCCCCTCTAACCCTTGGTCCCCTGCACATTGGCCCCCCTCTTTTGGTCCCCCACCTTCACCTGTCCCCTCTGTCCGTACTCTTGGCATCAAAGTCAGCCATGACCTTTCGATGCATAGTCAGATCAGCTCCGTCGTTTCTTCTTGTTTTTTGTCCCTTCGTCTCATCCGGAAGATCTCTCGGTTCTTTTCCACTGACGTCCTCAAAACCATAGTATTGGCTCTTGTCATCTCCCGCATCGACTATGGAAATGGCCTGTATGTAGGCATTCCTGCTTTTCAATCTCGCCGACTTCAGGCCATTCAAAATCAATTTGCTCGCCTTATTCTTTCCCTTCCTAAATTTTCTCACATCACTCCTGCACTCAAATCTCTTCACTGGCTTCCTGTACACTTTCGATCGTTTTTTAAATTGGCCTGTCTAGCCTTTCAGGCTCATTCCCGTTCTGCCCCTCTTTTCATCACCTCTCTCATTTCTTCTTATGCCCCCTGTCGCACCCTTCGCTCTTCTTCTTTGTCTCTCTTGCACATCCCTCGTTTTCGTAAATCCAGAACCGGGGGCACTCGCCTTTCGGTTCTGGCCCCTCAGCTCTGGAATAGTCTCCCTCTTTCTATTCGTTCTAGTCCCATTTATTCCCATTTTTGTAAAGCTTTAAAAACCTCCCTCTTCTCTCAGGCTTTCTCTCCCTAACCCTTCGGTCTGATTTATGTGAGTCTTGATCAGGTTTTAGCGCCAGGAAGCCGCTTGGCCGCAGTGCGCTTTATCAAATATCTTTTTCATTTCATTTCATTTCATTTCTACCCACACAAGTGAGGTACCGTTCTTCTCAAGAGTCTTGTGGGAACTTTGGGTGGTAAGGAATGTGTGGCTGCCTGCTGATTCCAAGGCTTTTCGTCACAGAAATGCGAGTGATATGTGTCTTTTTTAGGCCAAGTCTGAGCTTTGCAGGGGATTCTGGATAAAGAAAACCTGGTGAGAGCCAACCCTGCACTTCCCCAAATGTCTAGTTTTCTCTAATGTGCTGGTTTTGTATGTTTCTTTAGGTGCTGGGTGAGCTGAGGCCCAAAGTGCATAACTAACGACCTTGTAAAAAAGACATGCATTCTCCTGGGTGAAATATGAAGTCTCCTTGGTCACGTTTTGGGGTGTTTTGTTTCGTAGGCGCAAGACCCAGCCACAAGTGGGATACAATAGTTGTCAGGAGACATGTGGAAATACAGAAACATAGAACATTTGTTCTTACCAATTGAATATGTCTACGTTTGTGCCTTTCAAATGTAAGCAAGTGTGAAACACAGAAGGCATTTTACAAAATGCCTTTTGAAACATGTCTGTAAGAGTACTCATAAATTCAGAGCTGTACAAACAACCTAAGCTCCTAAGCTCAGTAGCTACTGCACATCTCAGAAATGGGAATTTTTCCTTCATACCCTTTTTCCATTCTATATAATTTACAATATAAATTACTGTATAGTTGGTATACAATGAAAAACTATTATAATAGCAGCTCGGTTGTTGGCTCTGGGTACCTCGGGTTCTTTGAGAACCTATAAGCCCTATATATCCCCTCAACCAGAAGGCTCCAGAAAAGATAACAGTATTTTGCTTTTGAAAGTCTGCCATAGGAAGAAGAAGTTACAGATGAAAACATAGACACAAATGGCAGTTTTTTTTACCTCAATTTCAATATTGTTTTTATTCCAACTGTTACTTTTTACAGGAAAACCTTGAAGGATCCTTGAAGGATCTACACAAATTACCTCCTTATTGAATTCAAATCTAATATTCAGAAATGTATAGCTCCCCTGGATCCACCATGGGTTTCACACCCATTTCCGCTGCTAACTGGAAGGAGGCTGAAAGCACAAAAAATAGGAAAAATGGGGTATCTACAAGTAAAATGCCAAAACTGTGCTGAAAAATGTGTTTTTCTGATTCAAGTCTGCATGTTTCTGAAAGCTGGGAAGATGGTGATGTTAGCACCAAGAACCCTTTGTTGATGCCATTTGAAGGAGAAAAGAAACAGATGCTTTCTTCTGCAGAACATTTTCCCATTTTTAACAAAAAAAAACAAATCTAGCTGTATTTTGGCTAATTTCTCAGTCCCCTCCAGGACAATTCACAAACCCTGGGTGCCTTTAGAATCCTCAGGATGTTGGAAAAAAAGGATGCAATGTGGGCGTGGGTAATTTATGTGGACAAAAGGTTATAGAGAGGGGTAAATGACCTAACAGTGAAGGGGTTAAACTGGAGAGAGTTCAAACCTGGGGATTCACCTATTTTTTATTTTTCACTAGATTGCTCTGCCGAATGTATGGGCCGAGCCATCTAGTGATTCGTATGTGTTGTTGAAATCTCTTGCAACTATCAGGGGTCTGATGCCAAAATTCCCTTCAATTACGGCCTCTAGCTTACTAACAGTTACAGCCTCAATATTTCAACCAGTCCTCCTGCCTTTAAAATGTAAAATAATCAACCCCTTGAACTTGCATTTCTTTTCTTTAAGAGTCAAGCCATTGTGTTTAAGTTTATCTAATACTTTCCTAACTCTGCTATCATGTTCTTGTTGGGTGTTACCAAAACTGAGAACATCATCTTGGTATATCATTATTCCATCACACTCTTTAAGCACATGCTCCATTACTCTCTGAAACACAGCAACAGCTGAAATACGCCCAAAAGGCATCCTCAAGAAATTGTATGTCCCAAACAGTGTTATAAACACCGTTAAATCTTGAGATGAGGTATGTAGCTTGACCTGATGATAAGCTGAAGCTAAATCAACAGAGGAGAAAAACCTGGCTCCACCTAAAAATGATAACATTTCTGTAATATTAGGTAAGGGGTAGTGATCAACAACAATGCATTTGTTAAGTTCTCTTAAGTCAATGCAGAGCCTAGACTCTCCATTGGCTTTAAGTGCCATGACCTCTGGAGCCAACCATTCTGTGGCTTCAAACCCCAGTGACCCAAGTGCTAGTTATTACTTGGGTGACTAGTCTTAGTGCATTGACTTTCACAGTTAGGTGTTTCACCAGTACTTTGAGACCCACTGTTTCCTCCTTAAGGCCATTCGCCGGAGATCTCAATTCAGCAGGGATGATTGGTTTCATAATATTTGCATTTGTACACTGACTTCCACTGTCAGTAGTTTTTTTATACTGGTTTCTTCAGCAGGCCGATCAGCAGCCAACAATGGATCAAATCTAACAGGTACTGATGTTGAGTGAGTGGCCAAAGGAAAAGTGTTTGACAGTTTGGGGGCACAGTGCACTTGTGCCACAATGGTATTTTCAGACACTGGGATAATAGTACGTTTCCTTCGCCTTCTATTTTTTGTCTGTCTGTTCTTAATAAACAGATTAGCTATAGGCTTGTCACTAGCTGATGGGGGTGCAATGTTCTGGGGATTCAGTTTCCTTCAGGCTCTGATGGGCACAGATGTCTTTTCCCAGGCAGATGCCTAGGCACGTCCCGTGCACGTGCCCAGGCACGTCCCGTGCAGGTGCCCAGGCACGTCCTGTGAAGGTGTCCAGGTGCTTCCTGTGCCACAGGCAGGGAATACAGTTTTTATACACCAGGCACTGTTCCCTTGCCTCCTAACAGGAGCAGAATACAGGGCAATGGAGTCCCCAGGCAAAAGCAGGTCTTGGTGCCCCACGCATCAGTCAGGGAATGCAGTTTTTATGCACCCAGCACTGTTCCCCCACCTCCTAGCAGGAGCAGAATCCTTTTATATTCCATGGCTCCAGTGGTACTCCTGCAGGACCCACAGACCGATGAATTTGACCCTAGGGGTTTCCTCACAGGAACAAGTACCCAAGATCTCTTTTAGTTTTTAGTAAGATTTGGGCATTTTTAGGTGTTGCAGTACCATGGTACCTGTGACTCAGAGTGAAAGTGCATCTTATTGGCTGATGTCATTCTACTGATATAATTTGAACGAGGCCCCACAGTTTTTTTCTGTATTTTTCCTATTTTATGGGTGTTCAACTACAACTGATAAAATGTCATCTAGAGAAGACTCTGATGAACCTGAAGAGTGACAGGAAGAACACCAAGAGCTGAGGACCTCTTCACAGTCCAACATTTGGGAATCTTTTCAATCCCTTCAGGTGAGAAGAAAGTCTCAGCCAGTGTGGTTACTTGCAACCAGTGCCACTCAGACTTTTCCAGAGGTACTGGAAATAAAATGTTCATCTAGGTCGTTGGGCATGATCAAACACTTAGGGGTATATTCACAAGAACGTGTGATAACTACGCAAGAGTAGCTTAAAGCAACTCTCAACATCGCAGCCTATCGCGGGAAAATTATTCTGTGCCAATCAAGTATTCACGACGCAGCAGTAGCATGCGATAGTCACCAGATAGCGAGTCAAATGGCCGTGCAAAAATCAACGCCACGCCGCAAAAATGCAAAACACGAACGCAAAAAATCATGCGATGAGGCTAATTGCGGAACAAAAAGTAGCAAAAACTAGCCACAGGCCTGCAAGTCCCACGCGTCTGGCGGGAAAATGCACCATAAAAACCACACAAACAACACAGCAGAAACAAGCCAAAGCATGTAGCAACATGGATACAACCTGACCCAGCGCAGAGGCCAACGCGAACCCCACAACCCTCACAGACCACAAGCAAGGAACAACAGGGTCGGGGAAGGCCAAGGAGAAGAGAGAGAGGAAGACGGGGTGCAGACCGCAGGAAAACAAGACTAGCGCCACGGAGGTGACAGAACACTACCAGCAACTGACCCACAAGCAGACTATCTTGAATGCAGACGGATGGTGTTGAGGAGGCGAATGGAGGAGGACAAGAGGCACTGGCATGACGTGGAAACCTAAAGCAGGCACAAACCTGCTGCCAACAGGAAGGCAGCAACAGCGACAAGAGGTGGGAGTCCTGCGCCACAGGAGGATCTGGAGGAAATGGAGGCCAGTCATCAGTGTGGAGACGGTGCAAGGAGTTGGAAGTCCGGACACAGCTCGATAGGACCTGATAAAACAACAACAGGGTGAGGATCTAAAAGGGACTGGGGGGACGGGGGAGATGGGTACAATGGCACACATGCGCGCAGATGTGTAGCACACTGCACAACCACAAATACCCAGGGACCTATCACCCACCCCCATGGCACACTGCAGCACACACACATAGCAATCACAGCACATCTCATTACAATGCGGCACAAAGTGCAACACCAACACTGCAGAACAGGGGACACAACTGGGTCCGCCCATGCGCAGCAACAGGCCAGTCACATTGGACAGAGCAGGGAACTGTGAGATGCATATGTACGGGTACAACCTCACATCAGTCATGTAGTCCAAATGTCTCCTGTCCCACCTCAAATTGCCAGCACCGCCCAAACAGTCATGATGTACATTGTCACACAGTCTGCATGTCCACAAGAATAATGTGCCAACATAAATGTCAACACAATGTCAACATGCATCTCCCCTTCACATTGCAGAGGGACAAATAACACCTCCAGCAGGTCACATCAGACAACCCATCAGTGATGCCGAAGACGACCACCACACCTTCGACACTGACGCTCTACAACAGCCCATGGACATTCCACGCATCCCACCACCAGGACCAGGACAGACAAGCCACTTAGAGGAAAACCCAGCCCCTGCAACAGACCACACAGCATGAAGTGCCCGCAAGCGTGGCTGGCACACAACACTTCACCGACCCACACATGGCACACCAAGGCCAGGTGTCAGAACGCCAAAAGGAGGTGGCCCAATAGGTGAGGGTGTGGTCCGAACCCATGGAAGGCATAACAGAACACATACGTGGGTGTCCATTACCCTTCAGGGACCACCTACACCCCACAAAGGAGACCCACAGTGCCATAGAGACACACGCAGATGCACATTCCCAGTACAGAACCACGCCCAGGGGCAAGCACATATCAGTCATACACCCACGTTGGCTCTGCGTACGACGGCACAGTCCACTTCTCTTACAAATTGAGTGGGTGACGACAAAGCTACATGTCCAAGCTCCAACCCGCTGCCTGCGGTGACATGTCTGCGTCTGCTGTACACAGCACAATGTAATGTCGTAAGGCCCAGGGCCCTCATGGATACAACAAGACCACAGGGACACATGCAGATATTATGATGAACTGGAAATGGGGATGTGCGCCCTGCCCCTTTATTGGCAGGGCCACAAGTACAGTGACGCCTGTGCCGGATGTGTGTGGGGTGGGTGCAGGCCAGCTCTAAGGGATTTGTTGGTTCTGGCAACAAATACAACAGTTAACACAATGAATACGGAAACAGGCAACAACAGCATTACAGGGACAACTGCGGAGCATCATGGAGGTAGCCTGAGCAAGTCCAGAGGGCACACAATGAGCAAACAGAGGTGTCCGTGAGATGCAGTGCGCTGAGTCTGGGGCTCCAGAGCTGAGCACGCTCATGTGAAGAGAATGTCTAGGATTCTGTCCCTTTGGGACCTACATGATGCAGCTGCAGTGGGGGGATGTCGCACCTGCATCATCTTCCTCATCAACCTTCCAGGTCTCCCAGACCGCCTGAGGTGACATTGCTGTGTGAACCCACCACAGTACATAACCAAGACAGTGATGGACAATGATTTGTGGATGCTGAGTCAATGGCACCTGGAGTGCTGAGCAGTGAATTAGGCAGAAGATGGAATCCACGACAGGTGGAGGCAACTCCGTCAGTCTGCCAGTACGACCATTTCGACACAGGCATTTTGCGGTTGGAGTCGGTCCTTGCGGTGGTGGGGTGTGCAGAGACGTTGGACTTTCCGGAAGAGGATCACGTCCAGGGCTACGTGCTTTTTATTCACACCCCTACGCTGGCCTGGCGAACGCCGGGCCATCCCACTCTGCTCACGCTTACGGGGGAACGTAACTGGCAACATTTCCGCGAACTCCCAAATGGCTGGGGTGACATGGTTGCGTCCGCTGTCCACTACACTCCATACACCAGAGGTGTATGTCGCCATGGATATGGGTGTGTTCTGCATACTGTTGTCTGTCCAGCACATCTCCGCCCCTCTTGGCATTGTGTACTTTCCCAATCATGGTTCTCCTGCATCCTTCAAACATGCCTGGTTGCCACCTCTCCCCACATTCGGCTATTGTGTGGCAGGGGTGCCATGCCGTTGATGGCTCATGTACCCGGCTTGCCCAGGTTACCATTGTGAGTTGTTCTGTGGTGCCTGGTGTGTGGGCATGTTGTTTTTCATGTTGGTTAGGATTTTGTGACGTGTGCATTGCCGGAGCTGTGAGTTGCATGGTTGTGGAGTTGAGGTGAGTGGGGTGTACATTTGGAACTTGCCAAGGGGCTGTGCATTTCCCTTGGTGCCATCCTGGGAACGCAGGCTGCTGATGGACTGTCGGAGGATGGAGGCATCATGCACACTGGCTGGGTATTTGGAGGCGGAATTGGTGGAGGTTGTTGGTCAGGATGCATAGGATGTTTGTCCTTTGGAGCTTGTAGTGGGCAATTACAGGTGTTGGGTCTGTGAGGCTGGTGTGTTTCCTGGGGGTCCCCTGTCTTTGTCTGCGCTGCCTCTGTGGTGGTCCTGGGGGGGGGGGGTCGGGGTGGGGATTGGGGTCCTGGGGTGGTGGCGGTGGGTGTTGTGGCCCTCTTGGGTGTCCAAGCGCATGACCAGTAGCTCCATGGCATCTGTTGGCCTTCTGATGTGGATTTGGGCTGGGCTCCCTTTTGTGGTGCAGGCTGTCGTCCGACTTTGCACCAGGTCAGAGCAGGTGTTAGTTTCTGGGTGTTAACGCACCTTATCGCCTTTTTTGTGTTCTTATCGCATATCTGGCTGGTCGTTGAGAATGTTGAGGTGTGGTGTTGTCGCGGCTTTTGGCACTGGAACGCCTACTCTGCATCTCATTAGCGATAGTTGCGTGGGTCATCTGTGGCAATGTTTTTTGCGGCTGCTATCGCGGCTATACTGGTGCTGTGGGCTGTTAACACCAGCTTGTGATAGGGCCGATACGTTTTTCGCAACTTTGGCTGCGTAAAGTGGTGTTAACTCGGCAATAGATCCTTGTGAATATCCCCCTTAAATGCTGGGCACACCACTCAGTGCACTGCTGCCAAGAAAAAATTCCTCAACATCTTCTGCTTTGCTCCAAAACCTCCAGATTAACAATTCTCTTCCTGATGAAGCTGTTCACACCCTTACCTAAGATATCAACCCTCTATATGCAGATATATTGCTTTATATTGCACATGTGCTAACATTTCATGTGTTGGAGAACATAGTAAAGTGGCTTGCGACCATTAGCTGCTCATAATGCAAACTGCAGAAAATATTTTTTATTTTTTCGTTCTAAATTCAGAAGCCCTGTTTTCTTGTTATTTTTAGTTGAATGTCTAAAAAATTCAAACTAAATAGAAAGCAATTTAAAATCTTTAACAAAACAGAAACAAAATAGGTTCTTGTAAGGATTACCATTGTTGATAAAAAAAAATAGAAACTATTACTTTCTTTATCATGTCTGTGCCTTAAAGTTCAATTGTGCAAGTATATTTTAGCGGACACATCAATTTTGTTTGGCACAATGTTACACAGTCTACAAACATGCCCAGGTTTGCTAACACTTTGCACAGATTTGTGTTACCTTTGTTTCACATACACAGTACAAAATACTGGCCTGCGACCCAACTCTGAGCTCCAACTGCAAGTGAGCAATTAACCCTCGTCTTTTGTAGGGCACAGAGGGGATTGGAAACAGGACCTAGCCTTTGGCCTGGGCCTGGACCCAACCCCACCAAGGGTGGGTCCAGGGGTTGAATATATGTGTGAACAAAAATAGGACCTCAGATGTCCCTACTTTGCAAAACCCATGGAGGATGGTGGAGAATCCATTTAGGTGCTCCAAATGATCTGGAAGCACAGGGATGTCTAGGATTCTCTAGCCAGAAAGAGGTAGAGAAAATTAACTCAGTGAGCCATTTTCTACAAATTTTATGTAGTAATATAGCCGGTCCAGAATACAAAAATATGTTGACCACTATTGGATTCATTTTGTAAAGGCTATGATCTGCACACAACACCAAAACAGATGTTTCAGTGGTATTTAATTTATCCATATAAGGATCAGATGAATGACTGCATACATAGGTTAATAGATGCGTTCAATATAAAAAATATACTTGGATTTAAATTGCCTAATAGTAACAATTTAGATATTCAGGTTGTGTAATTTACAGCCAGATGGAGAAATCTCTCTCTGTTGAATATGTTTAAAAGACTGGAGTGCAAGGAGCACAATCATGCACTTTATCGACATTGGCGAATATACCTATTTCAAAGAATTAAAACAATCCTTATAACGTACATTCATATATACATGAACACATCAAAAAGATGCATCTGAAAAAAAAAAATCTTGATTTGCCCATAATTCTTTAGGAAAGGAACACATAATGTCTCCTAACGAGAAAAGCAATTCCACCTAAAGTCTTACATCTCACAATTCTTAGCAAAATTTATGTTTTGACTTCTTCAGGATTTCATGCAGTTCAACAAGCAATACCTCATATATTATACAACATTAGTTTCGAGATTTTATTGCTAGGGTTGACCCCGAAATAACTTCACATATAAAATATATCTTTTGTAAGGAAGATGCATGAGAATCAATGCAGTACTTTAGGATTAAACCACGAATGGAAACACTCTATAGCAATCTTTTAAAAGTCTGCATCTATATCAACAAAGCCTCTAAATAGCCTACCACTGCACAGTGCGACATATGTGATATGTGATTCAGTTAGCTGTGCATGCGAGTGCATGGCTGTTTGCTGACATTGGTGCCATTGCTGGTCTCAAAGTAAATTGGACAAAGACCTGTTTGTTTCCCACAGTGCCTATGGCTGAAGGTCCACCGACAACGCAGGGAATACAGTGGGAGCGTCAATGCCTGACATACCTCAGTACTTGTATTTATTATATCCAACCTGACTTATTGGAGGGCAACGTGGGCAGGGCCATCAGGGGACTTAAGGGCTGTATCGATTTTTGGGGTACTCTTCCTCTATCGGTAGCCAGGCGGGTGGCCCTTCTTAAAATGGTAGCACTTCCCAGGCTTTTGTACTATTTTAGTACGCTACCTATCTGGATCCCGGCCTCTGTTTTTCAACAGCTTCAATCAATGATGGTTGGGTTTATATGGGCCTCGGGCAGGTGGAGAGTGGCACTTAGTACGCTGATGAGACCGAGATCAGAGGGCGGCTTGGCAGTCCCAGACTATGAAACATATTACATAGCGGCGCAGTTGCAGTGGCTTACTCAGACGGTGGCACGGATAGTTCAGGACCCCCCTGCTATAGATGAGACTCAGGGGACTAGACAGATACTGTCCAGATTGATACTGCAATTGCCGCTTCCGGCTTCCTCTCTCACTCGAGAAATTATGACGTTTAAACTCTGTTGGAATAGAAGCCAATGCCGAGCAAACATTGTGCGCCCATATGCTCCCGAGATCCCATTAGTAATGTGTGTGGTTCTACCGCAGGGGGGATTGGGGGGTGCTGGGCGACGAGGGGCCTGACTGCCTTGGGGGATCTTTTACGAGGATGGTGCTGTTCTTCCTTACGAGACACTGCAAGACAGTTTTGAACTGGCCCGGTGGGACTATTTACTGCATATGGCGCTCACGACGGCCATTCAAGCGCATTGGAGGGTGGGGCTGAGAGAACCTTCAACCTCAATGGCATGCCAATACGTAGTTATGGCAGCGGGCACTTTTAAGGCGGTTACGTGCCTGTATCGTCGAATGACACACGAGAATCTCACCCCTCCGTGTTTCCTTCCACAAAAATGGGAGGAAGACTTAGGAGTGGATATCCCTGAGAAAACATAAGTGGGATTATTGGAGCAAGCGTGGAAAAGCACGAGAAACGCACGCTTCCAATTGATACATTTTGCTATGCTCCACAGGGCTTATCTTACACCAGCAAAAATTAGCCAGCATTTTAGGGCCATTCGCCAATGTGCCCGTGCTGTAGTACAGTAGGAGCGGACTTCTCCCACATGATGTGTGGGTGGCCTCAACTGGGGTCGTATTGGGAGGAGGTGGTAACGCTTCTGCAGGATGTCACGACTAGAGACATAGAACCCACCAAAGGCCTCTGTTTGTTAAATTGGTTCCCACACACCCCTAGGAACAAGGGGACGAGCAAATTCATAGACTTAGGACTTTTGCTAGCAAAGAGGGAAATCACAATTCACTGGAAGGCCAAGAAGGGTCCTAGTTATTGGAGATGGCATGCTGAATTTCTTAAGTGGGTGGAATGCGAAGGGACTACGAGACTGCAGTTGGCGACCCGCGCCAATAGCGAAAAAGCATTGGAGTTGGCAAGGGCTTTGGTGGCAGTGGTGGTGTTATTGAAAATTCCAGACACAGAGTCTGACCTGGATTCTGACGAGCCAGCTTTGGATGTGCTGCCTTGAGGGTTCGTCCCATCTGGGGGCGTTGGGCGCTCTGTTGCATTGCTTGGGGGCAACCTCTGACTGCCATAAATGGTGTCAACGCTTGATGTTGTATTTTTGTTTAATGTCGATCCTCCTAGCTCATGTGACTACAAATGATTGTATATCATTGTTACGCTACTAGGGAGAGGGGTGGGATTCGAGGGAGGGACGGGAGTTTATATTTTAGCAATGCTAGGGTAGAGACACTTATACTTGCTCGTCAGGTTGGGAGATGAGGTCATATGAATAGCAGTTTTGTGCGACTATAATTACAGTGATATGAGCCTTTGCCTGATGCTAGTAATTGTCCTTGATTATACCACGCCTCGTTACATACTACCCGGATTGCTTATTTTTCTGAAGATTGCATTTATATGTGTTGTTTGTGTTAAAATAATAAAAACATATATTTTTTTTAAAAATGGCGAGAGCATGACTTTCAGATACTTTAGGGCACAATTTATAGTTTGCTGAGATAACTATACCTGCCGATTTTCAGTCTTTTCTTTGTTTAAAATGACATGTTTTAACTGATATTTTCACCTAACTATAATGTCCCTTTAACCTTTGGCTTTCTCAGTGAATTTAGAAAAATTGTTGTTATAAAGTAAGATATTAAGGGGGATATTCACTAGGATCTATCGCTGAGTTAATAGCACTTTATCGCAGCCGAAGTTGCGATAAACTTATAGACCCAAGCTGGTGTTAACAGCCCACAGCACCAGTTTACCCACGACAGCAGCCACAAAAAACATAGCCGCAGATGATCCCGGCAACTATCGCTAATGAGATGCAGAGTAGGTGTTCTCGTGCCAAAAGCCGCGACAACACCACTCCACAACATTTACAACGACCAGCCAGAACTGCGATAAGAACACAAAACAGGCGATAAGGCGCGTTAGCAACAGGAAAATAACACCTTCTCTGACCTGGTGCAAAGTCGGACCACAGCCTGCACCACAAAAGGGAACCCAGCCCAGAGCCACACCTGAAGAACAACAGATGCACTTGCGCAACTGAACATGCAGCCCGGAGGGCCGAATGGGCAAAAACACCTGCCGCCACCACCCCCAGGAACCCCCTCCTCGGCACCCCCAACCAAAGACATGCCACATCAGCTACACCTAAACATGTACAAAATAAACTGCTTGATGTTGCACAATCACAACTGGTGACATGCATGTTTTGTCACAAAAATTAGCATCACACATTCACTTTCGAAGCAACAAATGACACTTTATTAAAATGAACACAGAACAGAAATGAAGACACATGGGGACTCCCCTTGGGACAATCCGTAAGTCACAGCCTATAAGACAAAAATCATGATGAGAAGGTGTGTCCTGCGCACATCAAAGGACAGAGAGAGAGCGAAGGAGAAAGGGAGGAAGAGAGGGAGAGAGAGAGACAAGAGAAGAGGGGGAGAGAGAGGAGAGAGAAGGAGAGAGGGGGAGAGAGAGAGAAGAAGAGAGGGGGAGAGAGAGAGAGTGCTGCCCCTGCGAACTCAGGCCACACTGCTCACCTGCTGCCACCAGTGTGTCTCCAACCACTTGCCGGTATGTATAGAAGTACAACAGGTCACACATCTGAGACAGACCCGTCATCTGAAACAGAGTCCAGATACATGATTGGCACAGTACACACAATTGCACAAGACAACATCGCCTTCCCGCCCATGCACACTCAGGCAGACGCAACCCAGCCCCTCCCGCTGCCCATCGGAGCATGCCCGCCTATGCACACCCAGGCCTCACTGCTCACCTTCTGCTACCAGCATGCAGGCAGGAGGTCCCACCACATGCCGTTGCAAGCCACAAGCCCGGGGCCTGCGGACATGGCATCCTCCACACCATGCAGCCCCACTCCGCAGGCCACCAGTTCTCACGTTTGGTGCTGGGTCTTGATTACTCCATGACATAGGACATACCAGTGCACCCGGCCTCATCGCAGGCTGCACACCCGCTCAGCCCAATGGGTGCCACTAACTCTGGGATCCCAGAAGCGACGCCACATAGCGGTAGGCCCGCGCTGCCCACAGGCTTTGGCCTACACTGCGGTCCAGCAGGGCACACAAAACCTGAGCTGTCTGGACTGCCGGGGCGGGGCATCATCGCAGACTGCACACCCGCACAGCAGCTTAAGGTGCCACTAACTCAGTGCACCCAAAGTCACCGTCCGGTGGTGGGGTGCCTGTGCTGGCCGCAATGCTCCAGGTGCCACTAGCCCTGTGCGCAACAACTCATGGGCCCTTTCTGAATGAGAACCGTGAAGCGTCCGTCATCCAGCCTCTATCAGCAGAGCGTTCATTAGAACAAATTGACATCCCCGACTGCGAAGCAGGCTTTTTTAAAATTTCCCTGAATCCGAACTTTACAATGTCAGGCATATTGATATCCCGGCCCCCGGAATTTCATCCAAATGGGCAACAAATTTAGCTAATTATATCACTCCTTACCACATTGCATCAACCAACTTCTCACTCATTGGTGATTTAAACTTACACCTGGACGACCCCTCCATTCCTTATTGCTCCAATCTGTTAGAGGACCTGAAGGCTCTAAACTTGACCTTACTCAACACCGGACCGACCCATAAAGGGGGCCACCTGCTCGACCCCATCATCTCCAATATTAACGAGCTAAAATGGCATAACACCACTCCCACTTGCTGGTCTGACCATCACTTAATAAAATTCAGCATAACTCCTCCCTCCACCTGCAACACGCAACTGAATGTCTCAGCCGCGTCTAGAAAAAATTGGAAACTACTGGACTTAGCCAAACTTAACTCTGCACTACTTGAAAACCCTCCTAAGGACAGTCAAAATTTGGAAAACCTAGCGGCAGCCACTCACAAGTGGCTCAATGATGCCGCTGACCTCTGTTTACCTACCACGACTACCAAAGGAAATAGACATCGCCACCCTGCCCCTTGGTTCAATGACCTTTTAAAAATTGAAAAATCTAAATGCAAGGCATTGGAGCGTAAATGGCGTAAAGACTACGCCCCTGACGCTAAAAAAACCTATCATGAAGCCAGGAATCTATATCATTCTGCCTGTGCAAAAACACGCGCCTCTTTCGTCTCGAACACTATCACGGAAGCAACAAACAAGCCGAAAACTTTGTTCAATATAGTCAAGGAACTAGCTGGTGCTCAAACCACAGCCTCGGCTCCCCCTCTGGATACTCAACAATGTCAAAATCTGGCTCGCTTCTTCTCTGAGAAAGTGGAGAAAATCATTAGGGACATTAACACCAAAAACAACGAACCACCACCTCCCTCTGTCCCGGAACAGGCCCTCTCCTGCAAAAATACCCTGGAAGTATGGCCTCCCATCTCAGTAGAAACACTGAAAATTATATTTAAAAACATCAAATCCGGCTCTCCCAGAGATCCCATCCCGATTAGAATTATCAAACAACTGGATGATTTTTCCCTTGGAGTCATTGTTAACACACTTAATGCCTCATTTGAACTCTCCACAGTTCCTTCCTGCTGGAAACACGCCATGATTACACCATTGTTAAAAAAGCCCACGGCTGACCCGGAAAGTCTGGCTAACTACAGACCTATATCTCTGCTTCCCGCCTTCTCCAAATGCTTGGTACGTCACGTCCACGCAGTCCTATCCACCTTTGTAGAAGAAAACTCGCTTTTGCACCCCTCTCAATCGGGTTTTCGAGTGGGTTACTCGACAGAAACCACTCTTCTCGGAGTTACGGAACACATCCGAAATCTCCTTGATAAAAGCCAAACGGTCGCGCTCGTGCTTCTAGATCTGAGCGCGGCCTTTGACACCATATC
The DNA here is from genome assembly GCF_964204655.1 of Triturus cristatus. Classification (NCBI taxonomy): domain Eukaryota; kingdom Metazoa; phylum Chordata; class Amphibia; order Caudata; family Salamandridae; genus Triturus; species Triturus cristatus. Next base: position 252,989,058 of record NC_140588.1, read on the forward strand.
CCACGAAATTCTCATCAAGGCATTATTCAGAAATGGCATCCGTGGTAAAGCGCTCAACTGGATTCAGTCCTTCCTAGCCGAAAGGACCTTCCAAATAGCATCCTCATCGGCTTGCTCCGACACCTTCAATGCCCCACATGGCGTGCCACAGGGATCCATATTGAGTCCCCTACTGTTCAATCTTTACCTCAGACCCCTAGCTGATTTAGCCGAAGAATCTGGACTCACCCTTATGACCTACGCCGACGACTCCCAAATCATTTTCTTCCTATCTGAAGCCGATCCGACATCCCCTTCTCCCTTAAATCAGGGCTTCAAAGCATCCTTAACTGGATGACAAGAAACCAATTAAAACTCAACGGAGACAAGACAGAGATTCTACTCTTAGGGAAACATCATGATCTTTGGACTCCTTCACACTGGCCTGACCAGATGGCTACTTTCCCTACCCCAGTGACTCAAGTTCGCAATCTGGGAGTCATCTTGCATAGCTCCCTGTCAATGAGCCAACAGGCAAATAAAGTTGTGGGTCTATGCCTCACCATCATCAAATGGTTGAGGAAAGTAATTTGGATGTTGCCCGTTTCCACTCAAAAGACCGTTGTTAATGCCCTTATAACATCACGGCTGGACTACGGTAACATCCTGTACCTCGGTTCAAATAAAACGGCAGTCAATCGACTACAACTTGCCCAGAACGCTGCTGTTCGTTTATTGTGCAGAATCCCTAGAAACACCGGGGTTTCAAGCTCTCGTCGGGAACTCAACTGGCTCAGGGTGGAAAGCAGAATCCATTTTAAATCCCTGAATTACATGTTCAAAATCAAAGCAGGTACAGCTCCTAAATACCTTCTAGACTTGGCCCACCCTTATATTCCCAAACGTAATCTTCGTTCGCAAGCAGCGTCTAACTTCTGTGTACCAAGATTTAAACTGGCGAGAATGGGTGGCAGATCTTTCACCCACCTTGGACCATCCATCTGGAATGCACTCCCCCCTTTCATCCGAAAGGAGGAAAACCACGTCAGGTTCCGAAATTATGTTAAGACCTGGCTATTCGAACAATAACAAGAATAGCTTGCAAATTTCTCCTGACATTTCTTGCTGTACCTATGCGCCGGGAAACCCTTTTTGGGTAGCTGTTGCGCTTTACAAATCTAAAAAATAAATAAATAAATAAATAAATAGAGAGGAATGTGATGTCATCGGCCCCTTATGTTGGCGGAGTCACATGGCTGTGACGCCTGTGCTGGATTGGTGTGGTTTGCATGCAAACCTGCCCTCAGGGAGTGGCTGTGACATACTGACAAGTAGACCAGTGACCTGCACACCACCAGCGAGTACGCCTGCGACGGGTAGCAATGAAGGCCCCACTAGGAGTGTAAGCGGAGTGGCCTGGCCTGCCGTATGCTGGACCAGCTCAGGGCTTGCAACAATGACTTGTGGGCTCTGGGTGTGGTTCAGTCCATGTACGGACATGGAAGTGTCTGATGCGTGTGTCCATGTTGTAGTGTTCACAGGACCCGGTACACAATATGCAATGTAGCACCCTCTGACTGGCATCCCACAGGATGAGCATCATTGATGCAAGGAAAATCACTGTCCCTACATTCATCCACACATTCATACATGAATGATGAAAGACATAACACAGCAGTGCGTCACTGGATGTTAATTGCACATCCAGTGCAGTTCTGCAGCTGGAGCAGTACAGGGCAATGCCGAGCACACTACACAATATGGGCCCGTGGAGGTCCAGCAAAAGTCCATCCGGGGATGACAAGTACTGTGGAAGAGGAAGGGTACAGTCCGCAGTCTGGTCGCCGTGTCATTGGTCATCAAACGGGATATGACAATCCATGTCGCTGTCCAAGGTGAGTGCATCGTGGGTCAGTGGAAGTTCGTGGGGCCATGTGCGGCACCAAGAAGAAACAGGCCAGGTGGCGGAAATGAATGCTACTGCCTCCTGATCACAAACCCCTCCACGTTCTCATCCCGGGATGTCTGCTCTGCCCCACCTGTGGGTGTTGCAGTACTGGCTGAGGCATTGTGTGCAAATAACACATAAGGTGGCAGAGTGGATACGTCTGCCGCACTGTGAGACAATGGCACACCAGGGGGCAGAGATGTGGATGGTGTGGGGACAGCAGCATTCATCTGCGCCACGCCTTGTGGCAGCAATGCCATGATCTGCAGGGCATGGTAGATCTCAGCTACATTTTGCTGATGTGCAGCGTTGGCAGCCATCCTTTCCGCCTTCATCCCTACCATGTCCTTCATGAACCTCTGCATGTGTGCCAGCTCACGGCTGGTTTCGCTGGTGCCCCTCTGAGCGGACAGGTGTTCTTCTCTCTGCATCAGGACTCCAGGTATGTCACTCAGGGCTCGTTGGAGACCATGGAGCGGGCCTAGACAGCCATGGATGGCGTCCAGTGTGGTGGCCATGAGGTCGACCGAACCTGCTCAGCCGTCTCCCTCTGGGTCTCCAGCACACGGTGTTGGAAGGCTATGTGTTGTTCCTGGGGGTCTTGGGAGACTACCGGGCCATGGGTGCCTCCTGCTGGGTGGTAGGTGGTGGGTGGGGTCTCCTCGATGCAGCTGGTCAGCCCTGATCCTGAAGGTGAGTCGCGGATGATGTCAATGATGTCTAGGAGAGCTTGTGCGTCGATGCTGGGGTTGTACTCCTCGTCATCAGTGAAGAGTGACTGGGACTGCTCTGCAGGGGGTGTTGACAGTGGCCCTGCAATGTGAAGGGGGGATGGTGTATTGCAATGTGTCCACATGTATGTAGCCGTATGGTACATGTTGACATTCAGACAGCATGGCGTTGTACATTGTGACAGTCTATAGATCTGGGCGATGACCCAGAGTCATTGAGGGTGTGCACTGTGCTCTGCTTGATTGTGCATGTGCAACATCGCGGCCATTTCCACCCATCCATACTGATGACTGTCGACCAGCTCCTCCATGTAATCCAGCACGAACTGTGGCGCTGGGCCCCCACCTCCAGTCTGCATTGCTGCCTTCTGGTTGGCTGCGAGTTTCTCCCTGGTTTTCCTCTTGATGTCATTCCATCGCCTCTTGACCTCATCCATTGTCCTCTTGTGCTCTCTGACGGCATTCACCTTGTCCATGATGTCCCGCCACATTCCAGTTTTGGTGCCCAATGACACATTGGAGTTGACGAACAGTTGTTGATGGTGTTCCATCACCTCAGTGACTCTGCTCCTGTTTGCCTGCGAACTGAACTTCGTCTTCCTCTTCTTCTTGTCCTTGCCCTTCCCTGTCCCCGAGGTCCCGGGCTGGTCGTCCGGGGTGCTTGTGGGGTTGCACTCGTCCTCTGCGCCTGCTCCGACTGCCCCTGTGGTGCTTGGGTGTTGGTAACTTTGTGTTTGGGGCTTTTTTCTACTTTTATGGTGATTATCCCCGCCTCCCAGGTGTGTGTTGCAGGCCTGGCGCTGCTTATCGCTGGTTTCCTCATCGCACTTTGGCCCATCGCAGGTTTTTTTCTGTTGTGGTTTGTGTTTTTATATCCATCGAGGTGGTTTTATCATGGACATTGTCCGCGGTTTCGGCAGACTATCCCATGGTACCGCCTTGTTGTGAATTCTACGTTGACACAGGGTTATTTTCCCGCGATAGGCTGTGATGTGGAAAGTTGCATTAACACTTTTTTGGTGATGTTTAGCACACGTTCTTGTGAATATACCCCTAAGACAATCCCTAGCCACAATGTCATTTTAACCTTTAGTATTTCAGTGAATCTCTATTTTTTTTTAAAATAGGATGGTTGACAACGTGACGTATCAATAGGTTGTCATTTTAAATAAGGCAGGCATACTGAATTTGTCAAAGGGTCAGAACACCAAAATATAACAAGGGGGCCTATTGGCTTTATCAAGAGGTCGGCACATGAATATGAGCAGACCTATTGTCTTTGTCAAAAAGTCACCAATAATTAAAATCAATTATATATTTTATAAATTCACATATGGCAATGTGATATAAAAGGGATTGCCATACAATATTTTCAATAGAGCCATACAAAAACAGGTTAAAGCATTAGCCTCACCTACATCCACTGGCTGGTGAGGTAAGTTATGAAGGTAAGGAGGTAGACAAACTAGGGGAAGAGGAGAAGGGAGCTTAGGGGAGATAGAGTGCATCTAGTCCAACTATCTTGAGGTGGGGAGGAAGGAGTAGAGGGGGACAGTAATGTCGGCAAAGCAGGGAGAGGGTACTGCTTGACTATTCCTGCCGCTGTTCATAAGAAAAAGCATTGGGTCTCTGGGTGGGCATTGACGTCCATAGTAAATTCTCACTAGGTCACTCAGTATTGTTCTCTGTGTTCATGAGTCAAAATACTTGCCGGTACACAAAGGAGGGCAGATCCCAGAAGTCTTGTGCAATGAACTGTACACATGGGCCCCATATCTTATCAAATTTTGGGAGTTTATGCTCTATGGCGTGGTTAATGCTTCCATGCCTAGTAGGTCCTACAGCTTATGTAGCCAGTCAGCAAGGGTTGGCGTCTTCTCTGTGCCCTATTTAGACAGAATAACTTGTTTGGTCACACAGAGCATCAGCGTAATTGCACTCCCTGTCGCCAAATTCAATGGGTAAGTCAGAGGGCTGGGGAGCCATAACAGTTTGTGACAAGGAAATTGGGGTACATCTTTCTTACACATTTTGTTAATATCTGCCAGCACGTCTGTTCAATATCATTGTAGTTTAGGGCAATGTCAATGGAAGTGGGACAGCATACCTGGGTGGCCGCATTTGTGCCAACTGTTATTCTCTCCATCATGTTCCATTTAGCCACGCTGGCTGAGGTGTAGTACCAATAGTGCCTTATTTTAAGTAAGGTCTCTTTCTGGGAGGTACTATAGGCAGAGGTGCGGGTTCTGTGTAAGATATCTGGCCACTTTTTGAGAGTGATGGAGCATTCAGACTCTAATTCCCACCTCCTCTGGGCTGGAGATTTATTTGAAGCTGTAGGGGTGTTCAGGAAGGCATAAACATCAGCGAGGGAGCCCTGATCAATGTGGAGGGCGAGGAGCCACTTCTTGAAGGGTGTGAGAGGTCTGCTAGCATCACCCAGTGTCTGATAGCAACAAAATGCCAGTACTCGCTGTCCAGCAATCTGTAGCTGGACCTGAATTGTGGAAAGTCCTTAAGACCGAGGTCATTAAAGAAATACCCTATTCTTTTACAATTGACCCTGTGCCATGGGTGGAGTGCCAAACCCTGCATAGCAGCGGGGAAGTCAGGGTTCCCTCAAATAGGTGTTTGTGGTAAAATATGGGTGGAGAGCTTCGTGGCCAATTAAACTCTATCTCATTTCCCTATTATTGCCCTTACGACTGGTGAGATATACATCCTTGGTGGGCGATGGTTTTTAGGCATCAAGAAGTTTTTAATACATGGATCCTGGCAATCGCTTGATCAATTAAGCACAAGTTTTTTCCGTGTGTGTCCTGTTCCATTCCACTATATATCTCAGTTGCCGCCTGGTAGTAGCAAGTTAGGTGGCAAATGCCTAGGCCTCTTTCTGCCACGGCCAAGTAGACTTGCTTCTTGGCCATTCAGGCCGTCTCATATATAATTTTTAATCAGATGCTGCAGTTTCTCAATTATGTGTGGGGGGCTGGAGGGAAAGAGTTTGCATTATTTAGAGAATCTTTAGAAGGGCGGGTCATCTTGATTGCTGCTGTCCTAGCTAGTCTAGAAATGGGACCACCCCTCAAGGACTGTAAGTCGGAACGGACACCAGCAATGCAGCATAGTTGAGTTCTGCTGTCTTTTCTACGGTGGAATCTATTCAGAGGCCCAAGCATGGTACCTCTTGAGTTGCCCATGGGAAAGGCAAGAGAAGCTCCAGCTCTGGGGGATGGTGATGCTGAGGGCCTGGGATTTCTGTATGTTAATTTTGTAGCCGGAGACCATGCTAAAAGCTTTAAACTCCTGCAGGAGTGGTGGTAGGGAAGTGCGGCCTGCGTGAGTGCAATCATGATGTCATCCACATATAATGCTATACATTTGTTCCTGGCCACCCATTGTGATGCCTGTGATTCGGGGTTTATGCATATTAATTCAGCTAGGGGTTCCATATAGAGAGCAATCCCTGTATCCTTCCCCTTGTGATATTAAAGGATTGCAATGTCAGACCGTTAACCCTCATTGTGGCTGTGGGCTTTGTGTCGCTGCATGATATCCATTTCTGAAAACAAGTGCTCAGGACTGCCTTAATCAGCACGAGCTGGAGATATGGCCAGTGCACATGATCGTATGCCTTCTTCGCATCGATCAAAAACAGGAGGGCTGGGATTCGGGAGCGGTTTGTTTTATTGAAAAGATTCAGAAGACGCTTTGTATTATCATTGAAGCCTATTTCCGGTATGAACCCAGCCTGATTCGGGTCGACCAGCCCCTGCATGTGGGGTCCCAGTCAGGCTGCGAGTATGCTTGAAAAGATCTTGGCATCTATATTAAGTAGGGAAATAGGCCTGTACGATGAACAGAGAGTAGGATCTTTCCCCCATTTCGGAATCATTGTGATGGGAGCCTCACTCATTGTGTCAGTGAGTGTGCCCTTGTAGCTAAAACAGTTGTAAAGGTGGTTTGGATAGGTGCCAGTTGCACAGCAAATGTTTTGTAGAAGTCGGTAGTGAATCCATCTTTCCCTGGCACCTTTCCCACTTGGAGCCTTGCTATAGCTGCGAGCACTTTGTCTTCTCATATGCCCTTTTCCAGCTGGAGACCTTCCTCAGCTGGTAGGCACTCAGTAGTCACTTGAGCTACATAATCTGCAGCATCCTTGTGATCGAGCACTTAAACTAATATAAATTGGAGTAGACGGTTTCATATGCATGCTTTGGTCTTATGGCCTTTGGATCTTAGCTATTCTTTGCTTGTGGGTTTGGGCCATCAGCCACTAAGCGAGTAGCCACCCTGTCTTATTACCCCCTGTGCAATATTTCTGTTTGGTATGAAGGAAAGCATACTCTGCTTTGTCCATGTCTAGGGCTCTGAGTTGCTTTCTGGCCAGAGTTAGCTGTCTACTCACTTAATGAGAGCACGATTGCTTGTGGGCATCTTCTAGCACCTTCATCTGTTTTTCCAGGCTGGTGCACTTATTCTTCCTGTCTTTAGTAAGTCTTGCAGAAAAGGCTATGAAGATGCCTCTCAGGGCAAATTTTTAAGTGTCCCAGAGTAAGGATATGGAGGTTTTTGGTGTGTCATTTGTGCAGAGGAAAGTGTGAAGGGCTTCCTTAACTTCCTTTACAATAGAACCGTGTGTCAGTAGTTTGGAATTAAGGTGCCAAGTGTGGTGAAATGAGCAGGGGCCTGAGATTTTCGAGGTAACTGATGTAGGAGAGTGCTTAGCCAGAGCTGCTGTGCCTATGTCTATTTGGGAGATGGAAGTTGCAAAGCAAAGGGAAATCAGAAAGTAGTCTCACCTAGCATTAATTTGGTGGGATGCAAGAAGAGGTAAAGTCTTTTGTGGTAGGGTTTTGAACTCACTACATATCTACCAATCCCATCTTCCTTAGACAGCGGAGGTCTGAGCTGTGTAAGCTCCTGTTTGACTTTTGAAGTCTCCCCCATAAGAATGCCTGCATCTGGGGTATATAGTACATGTCCTATTGCATCCCGGTTGAGTTCCTCTTGGTGGTCATGCCAGAGCACTGAGCCAAATATTAAAATTTCCCTGCAATGGACCTTTCTAGATGCCTGAGAAAAATAGAGGACTTAAAATCATCCAAACATTTAATTTACAGTGCAGCTTATTTGGCTACAAAGTGAGGACCCAAAAGTTGATAAATGGGATTTAGTGTAGGTTTATTACAAATTAAAAGCCAAAATGATGCACACAAGTCTCAAGAATATACTCTAAAATACCGAATCACTACTGGTAGTTCAAATTGTCTGACAAAGTTTAACCTCAATATCATAAAGCATACAAGGAATTCAGTAATAGCAATACAGAAAATAAGGAATAAAATCTGATGATCAGTATGTGGTTTCCGGCCCTCTTGCCAATACATGAGTAAATCTAAATTACCTAAACTAAGCTTAAACTAAGTAGCATTAGTGGGGAAAGCCCTAATTAGATCCAGTAAAGCAAGAAGATGTCAGTATTGCAGAGACTTATGTAGAGGTTCTCCAAAATCAGCAGTACTGTATAGCAAAAAGCCACACAACAGAAATATAACAAAGAGGTCTGTGCAACTCTAAGTCTAAAGGGAAGCTGACCAAAGTTAAAGTGCAATGACTAATTAAATCTTCACAAAACATATGAGAATACCACATTATGTGTTACAGTACTTTTCAATCTTCTAGCTGTAAAACTTGGCTATTTCATTCGATACTCCTGTCTCTTGATCTGAACTTCAGGATGTCCTTGTATTTCTCCTGATATTAACTTGAATCAGGGTCCTTCCTTTGTCTGTTAGCACCTCTCATCTTTGCCAAAGGTTCTCCTCTCGAGCCTCACAATCTCTCATACACAATGTGCCTTTCACTAACTAGGAGATCACAAGGACGTACCTGCAAAGATGAAGAAAACATGGCAACCGAACAAACTTTCACATTGAAGGTTAAACATAAGAGTACAAATGCTTAAAGCCTTTGGTCAAGTTGACATAGCAAAACACTTCAATACACATTTTAAATGCATAATTATGGATATAAATACAGTTATAAAATAAATGAATGATACTATTCAAATGAATATGTGAGTTTATATACAGAGTCTGTAAAATTATTCAAGTCACACAAATGCAGATATATATGAAAACTGCAATTTGGTATTGCTAT